>NC_080101.1:14534010-15198295 GCF_950005125.1 Chionomys nivalis | reverse complement strand
GTCTCGAGGGCATGGATAGCAGGGTGTGAGCCCAGAGCGGGAGAATTCTCCTACTGGACAGGGCACTACAAAGGAAAAAAAAAAAAAGATTGTGTGTGTATGTGTGTGTGAGATGATGCATTACATTTCAGATAAGTTCCCTAACTGTTGCTTGTGAGAAAGCTATTGAAACACTTGCATCCCCTCTTTCTATTGGAAAAGGAAGTCCCAGACACTTAGTTCAATTTGCCAGCTGATAGTATAAGACAAAAAATGGGACTGGGTGGTGGTAACACACGCCTTTAATCCCAGCACTTGGGAGGCAGAAGCAGGTGGATATCTGTGAATTCTAGGCCAGCCTGGTCTACAGAGTGAGTTCCAGGATAGCCAGGGCTGTTACACAAAGAAACCCTGCCTCAAAAAATCAAAGAAAGAAGAAAAAAGAAAATTGAAAAATGGTACATCTTTATATATGCAGTAAACAAAGGCACATGTTTTCATTGCAGTATGATTTAGTACATAATATAAAGCTAAACATACATAGAACATGCATGTGTTAACGTCCTGGCCATGGGGAAAGAATGCAGCAATTTCCTTTATTACCAATATTACTACTAACAATAAGTCAAATTTAAAACAGTACACCGAAATGGCCTGGGAAAAATATTACCTTGCAAATATTGTTAATTGTTGGTGTTAAGGACAGCAAATACAACCATGGAGCTTAATAAATTTGGCCTTTAAATAAATGTATGGGACACTTGATAATACTGTGTTGTAATCTGGGAAGTATCAATGGGACAGAATTCAGAACAGATTTGAGGAGCCACCCCACAGGGACGGTGCGATGCGTGAACTTATTGGACTACAGTGGGCATATAAGTATGATAGCAATATGCCACATGCAACACACTTCAAACACACAAAAATGAAAAAAGGAACAAGTTATATGTTTCCAAAGACAAGGCCAGAGGTCACTTAACACACCCTAAAGGGTCAGAGCGAAAGGTGGTATCATTCTGGTCCTCATAAAATATAGATCCTTGTTCTTTGGGGTGGATGTGTCAACAATGATGACCAGGTGTCGCTTATGGGACCACGAACTTTCAGATTTTTAGCCATAAGCCAAAGGACATGTATGTAAGAAAAGATAAGATGTATACAGGTAGTATTGTATAAGCATGGTAGTAACGCATAACATATGGTTGTTATAGTGATTATGACAATTTCGAGCAGGCTGAAACATAGCAGGTATTTTCTTTTTAAGAAATGTAAGGTAAACTCAACAAAATACAGAATGACACATCTATAAACATCAATCAATATAGAAAGAAATTAATAATGAAAGAGAGACAGATGGAGGGAAGGAAAGACAAGGAAAAGGAGGGAAGGAAGTTGAAACTAAGAGAGAATATGCGAGGGTCAGTTGTAAAGTACAATAGTGCTGGCCCAAGCCCACAGAGAGAGCTAAGTTATTCCTGCTGCTCGCCCGTGTTGAGAAGAATGTGGCTAGCTGTGCTAGGAACACTCAGAGACACGGGGCACTTCCCAGAATTTCTGCCACATTCTGGGAACTAGAATTGCTTAATTGCAAAGCTGGCATTAGACAAGCCTCAAAGCTTATTTAGAAAGCGAAAAGAAAAGTCAAATATGAACTCGCTTCCCTGCAAAAATTCCAGTTGCTTTGTGGTTGGAGGATGTTGGAGTAGGGGCAGAATTATTTTGCTGCAGACTTCCTTTCAAAATTAGTTCACATCTTAACAAAATCAAAGAGTGTCTAGCAAATCCATTTTAAGCATAATGTGATTCCTTGACTTTTCAATAAAAACAAAAATTGGAGACTGCTTTGACACAACAGGCATTTTTTATGGGATGGGCTTCAACCACGGTCTAAAAAGTTCCCTTCTTGACTCTTGGTGAAACATTATATTGATGAACACTACTCAAGAAATCTGTCTAAATTTTTATCTGCCTGATGCACGGAGACAGTTTAAACAAATGGGAAGATGTATAAATCTTATCATTCAACGCCCATTCTCCTACGTCATATGGCTCTTAACTTCTCAGGACAACGTCTCATTAGATGCAGCTCTAGCATACCCTTGCACTACCCCAGGTAAACTGCCCACTTGGCCCGCAGCGAGGAATTTCAGTCTCTTTCTGGTTGCTGTAGCTGTGTACGGCTGTAGCTCAGTAAGAATGTGTGTGCATGGCTCGCTGTGTAGCCTGGAGAACTGGCACAGAGCAGGCTGGCTCTTAGGAACAGCAACCTTTCAATAAAAAAAATCTTCGTACTCTCTGGCTTGTCATAAACCTTAGGCTTTTACGCCAGAATACGGGGCATGGGAGGATGCACACTTTTTTTTTTTTTGAGGATGCACACTTTTAAGAGCCACCATGCAGGCCTGCTTGTGACTCTCTGTGGTACTGCAGAGACAGTCCCGCAACCTTTCGTTTTGAATACAGCTCCACTAGCATTACAGGGAAGTGAACTTTCAGAGTTTCTAGCAACAGGCTGGTGTGCGTGTGTGTGTTCATATGTATATATACACATTAGTGTGCATTCATGTATAGTTATACATTTGTGTATGTGTTCGTGTGTAGGTATATATTTGTATATGTATTCATGTGTGTATGCATTTGTACATGTGTTTGTGTGTAGTATACATTTGTGTATGTGTTCATGTGTATATACATTTGTATACGTGTTCGTGTGTGTACACATTTGTATATGTATTCATGTGTGTATGCATTTGTGTATGTGTTCATGTGTATGTATATATTTGTATGTGTTCATGTGTGTGTATGCATTTGTGTATGTGTTCATGTGTGTGCATACATTTGTGTGTCTATGTGTGTGTGTGGCAAGAGGTTAGTATTGGGTATCTTCCTCTGTCACTATCCATTTTATTGTTTAAAACTGGGTCTCTCACTGAACCTGGAGATCATCGGTGGATAAGACTGGCTGGCCAGTAAGCCCCAGAGATCCTCCTGTCCCTGCCTCCCACTTCTGAGATTACAAGTGTGTTGCCATGTTTGGCTTCTTACGTGGGTGCTGCCAATTTGAACTTAGGTCCGCATGCTCGTACAACAAGCATCCAGTGACTGAGCCACCTCCCCAGCCCATAACAGGTCAATTTTGACTCTCAGTTCTGGTTTTGAGATAGTGTGAAGCTTTTAATCTTCTAGTTTTGTTTACATCTTCAGGAATTTCTGGCTGGCTGACTGTACTCAGTTGGGGTATTAGACATATTCAAAGCGGAGTGCTGAAGCCAGTGCTTGCCACAGTGAGATCCCTGAACTTTTAAAAGTAGGTATTCCCTGAGTACCAGATAGAAATGCACGTTACACCCAGTGAATCAAAATTCTGGGGACAGGACCCAGAAACCTGTATTTTTATGGTCCCATGAAGCCTCATGTGTATTACTGAGGTTTGGGATAGAAGCCTTGTGCTATACACAGAGAGCCCATTGTTTATCCTGAATTGCCGACCAGCTGAGAAAAAGGAACTCCCCACAAAGAGACAGTTATTTACATTCTTCGCATACTGGGGACATTTAGTTCTGTTAAAAGCATCCCACTCCTCCACACAGAGAACTTAACATGTAAATAAATATAAACATCCAAGGCATCAATGATAACCTCCACAAGCAGAGATGTCCACAGCTCCTCTTTTTACAGTCGTGGTGGTTTCTGGGCATACGAGGCAGCTCCGGGATCCAAATTCTGGTTGATAACTACCCAGTGGACATGACTCACAGGTCTCGAGCCCACTGGAGGAGTAGGTGCCTTGCTTACACTGAGCTGGAAAGAAGCATACGACACAATGAGCAAGCTCATCATCAAACACGCATGACACGCACATTTCCTAGGTTCGCTGTGTCTTCACGTCTAAAGGCTCCCGTGCCACATAACACGTTGATTAAACCAATGAGTTTGATTGTCTCCTGTTAATTTATCTTTTGATGCAGGAGCCTTGACAAGACCAAGTGATAGACAAAGAAACCTTCCTCCCATTGCAGCTGGACACAAAATTCAGCAGGTCTCGGTCCAAGCCTGTAAGCCTGTACCTTTGCATTCGGAGAGGCTTCTCGAGTGGAGATACTCCGTGTGAGTCCTGGGGGGACACAGTTTACACTCCAGCTGCCCTTCTTCATCTTGATAGGATCCCATCAGGCAGCTTTCACAGGTGGAGTGCTCCAGAGAGTAATAGGTTCCCAGCGGGCAGTTGACTGTGGAGAAAACAGCCAGGAAATTCAGATCCCCCCACCACGGCACCCTTGGGTTCTGTTTTTCTTATGAAGCTTGCATCTAGGTACTATTATTCATGTGTGAAATTTTACTGTCAGAGTTTTACAGCCACAGTGAGTATATCTTCCAGAAATCTACAAACCCAAGTGGTAGATTTTTATTTTGAGGAGATGCATAAGTTTCATTGACCAGTTTTAGTGTTGCTATAATGGGGCTTTAAATAACGGAGGAAAGCTATGACCAACCATAGCATTATAGAAAATACATAGTTAACAACAACAATAACCAAAAAAAAACCTGCCAGAAGACAGGGATAAAATAATGAATAATTAGATGAGCTCGTGATGGCTTTGTGATATTGCAAATGTTTTCTAAATTGTCTCTCTGCATATTCCCCGCCCTCATAAAATGAAATGTGTCCATGACAGTGTCATTTCTGGAGACAAGAGACAGGTCGACACAGCAGGATCAAAACAGGTGAGGAAGAGCCTTCGTCATGCCTAGAGGAGTTCTTGCCCTGTGAAAGCATCCTCTATTCCAGGGGCTCCAAGAAAACAGGCCCACTTTATAACTTGTAGTAGCATGGACATTCTGAGGTCAAATAGAAAAACTCACTGATCGGGCTGTTAGTAAAGTTAGCATTCTAGAGAGACACTTGAACCCTATGCCTGGTGACTTGGAGATGCTCGTGGTTACAACTAGAACCTGGGTGCTTGTTAAAAATGGATTTCTAATTCTCCATCCCCAAAGTGCCATGTGCATTAGTTCTTGGGCAGACTGGGAGCCGTGATGCAGCACAAGCGTGTGCCATGGCCTCTTTAGGAATCAGGCTGGAGTTAATCTAGATTGTGATGTAGCTGTATAGCGTAAGGCTAAGTAGATAGGGAGGAAGAATGGGGAATGACTAGTGAGTACAAGACTTTGAAGATGTTCTGAAAATAGACAGAAGCAATGTTTGCACCCTGAGAATGAACTTAACGCCATTTAATTGTACATTTTAAAGTACTTATTTGTGTGAATTTTGCCCTAATTGAAAAAAGTCAAGATTTTAGAATTGGCCATGTAGTTTGGAAACCTCTGCTATATTACTTTCTGTGAGTATGTCCTGAACCTCTCTGGCTTTACTTTTCTCATCTGTACTGTGTATTAATGTTAACCATACACCATTGAGATGCTGAACAAGATTAACTGGAAGAGGTGTGGATCTGATACACAAAAAATGGTCAAATGTGTGGGCTATTGTTAAAATAATAGATAAAATGTCATGAGGCTTTATTTGTTTTTAAGATTTATTTTTGTTTACTTATTTATTTATTTGTGTGTGTGTCAATGGTATGCACACAAGGGTCAGTGGGGCCCAGAAGAGGGAATTAGAACCTCTGGAGCTAGAGTTCCCAGTGGCTGTGAGCTGCCAAATGTGGATGCTGAGCCGTTTCTCCTGCACCACTATGAGGTTTAAAGAACTAGAATTGAAAATAAGATTTGTTTCCCCCACAACACTTTGCTTGTCTTCAACAATGGTGCACACTCAGGTTCTCGGACAACACAGTGCAGTCGCAGCCACACAACAATGTAAAATGCCTGTTCCATATCAATGTTCGTTCTACACACTTGGAAAACATCTGTGCCCAACCATTTGATCCTGGGCACAGTAAACAGCTGGGTCCCAGGGGAGGCTTACCGCACATGCGCCCCCTCAGTACAGAGCCCGGTCTGCAGAAGAGAAAGGCCTTCTCTGTCTCCAGGGAATTGCTGTCAGCCACCACCATCTCCGAGGCAAGCTGGAAAGAGTACATGGGCTCCTTATTCAGGGTGTTTTTCAGGCGGTTGGTGATGGTTTCCAAGGTCTTGATGAGTCGCTGCTGATTTGCCAATTCAAGGGTATCATTTCTCTCCTCCGGCAGGGGCACACTAGCTGAGATAAAAACACAACACAATTAAACATGCATGTGCACACACACACACTCACACACGCAGGCACTCACACCCACGCAAAGGGTCTGTTAGGTGCCAACTGTAATACTCATTTTTGCCGTCAACGAAATCGTATCTTAAAGTCTTTCAGAATAAGAAATTCTTGCCGGGCGGTGATGGCGCACACCTTTAATCCCAGTACTTGGGAGGCAGAGGCAGGCGGATCTCTGTGAGTTCGAGACCAGCCTGGTCTACAAGAGCTAGTTCCAGGACAGGCTCCAAAACCACAGCGAAACCCTGTCTCGAAAAACCAAAAAAAAAAAAAAAAAAAAAAAAAAGAGAGAAATTCTTTAGAATAAGGCCAATCAGTTTTCACCAATAGGTCACACGTGGGCAGTATTAAGAGCAAAATATGTATGTTTGAGTCCTTTTCTGAGACATTGTGCTACCATCACCTGTTGAGGGAATTCTTCATGACAGGATGAATTAATCTTTACTCTTACTGTTTAAAACCGTCCTAAGTTCATCCTCTCAGCATGCAAGTAAAGCAGGTACTAGTTACTGCAAAGATCAGAAAACCCATCTGTGACCCTAAACCGCAAATCATGGTCATGCTTAGCTGGTCACGCTTTCTCTAGTTCTCTCCAGGGCCACCTCCTAATAACCACGAGGCACGAAAGAGTTCAGAACGAGCTTCCCAACCCCAAATTTTACCTCATATTCTTTCAGTAAATGGAAAGTTTATCCTTACCTGTGATGTTAAAAATTAGCTGAATTTTGGGGTCAGATGATGGGGCAGATCTTTTAAGCCGTGCCGATCTGGCTTTGCCCACACCCGTAGGTGTTTCTTGTACCACATCCAGGAAGTGATCGTAAGAGTAATCCAGCCTGTTACCTGCACCCCAGCCCCCTGGTCCTGAGGCAGAGAAACAAGAGATCAGACAGGCACATCTTCCTCCATGTTCAGGTTCTAATGTCACAAGTCAAACTGCCTGCAGTGCTTATTCAGTTTGCCCCTGGTGTACAGAGGAATTGGCCCATCACCTTAAATTGTCATTGTGGGGGTATTTTGCTTTTAATTTAGAGACTATTACCCATTTGCCTCTGAGAGTATATAGGATTTAGGGCATCTTTCAGTTCCCAGGTGATTATTCTCACCTCAGAGAGAAATAAGGAGGAGGTGCGGGAGTCTCATCATTTCCTATTTCTCTTCTATATCCTTCCTTCATTTAAAAATGGCTTTATAAGCGTAACGAACATAGTAAAAGATCTGCCTCCTGTATTAAAGGTGGGGAAGCTGGCAAGGGCATCCTGTAATGTTCGTGTCACTGGAGAAGACATGGCTGTGTGTGACTTGTGAGGTGGCCCTGATGGCGCTGTGATTAACAGCCAGACACCAGATTTTCACTCCATGAGGTGTGACGCGTGATTGTATAACCTGGGCCAACGGCTTTCATCTTTCTGAACTGATTCCTTCATTAATAGTTGTGGATAATGAGCCTGACTTCATTATCTGTAATAAGATGGGACAATTTATATGCACCACCTGGTTTAATATCTGACTCATTACAAAACCCCAGTGTGTCAGCCAATTAAGTGACATCCATGTTGTCCTGGCCACACTGACCTTAATTATGTCCTTTACAGATTTGCTGCGTTCATGAGCCTGCCACCTATGGAAACTGTCTTCAAGGATTTGTTTGCTTTCTGTATGTATGTAAAAAGCTGGGGTCGATATTTTAGTGATTTCAGCTACATAGTTCCCCACTACTGCTATGGGGCAATTATGGAAAATTGATTTACCAGACTTAGAAACTCCTGAAGAGAAAATTTCAGTCTACTTGCACTGAAATTATGCTTAGACTTAGATACTAAATTTTAATAACTGGATTTTATAACCTGGGTGAGAAATATGGATATGTCTCATGTATAATTATTCTGAATCATTGGCTTACTTGCAAGGCCAATTGGATGGATGCCAGATAAAAATCACTGCTTAAATACTGTTATGATTACATTATGTGATAAGCCAATTTTAAAATTGCCATCACAAGGTGACCTTTATTAGTGCTTTGGCTAATATTTGAAAGTGATTCATTTCATACCAAAATTTATGATATTCATAATGAATTATCACATGATCAGATTATATAGCCATCCTAAAACACTTGATGAATAAATTAATAAAAACTAAATTTTCTTTTTCTCTTTTTCACCACTCCTGTGGAGTAATTTCATTTTGCTGGTCCATCCTGCACCCCACCACCGCTACATAATGCCATTACCAATTGCAAAGCCATTTTCATAGTCATAATTATATTCGATGCAGTATTTTTTGGTCAGATCCTCCAGTCTGCAGTCAATGTCACCAGCATCGCTACAAAAGGACGGGACCTGCCGAAGAAGAGGAAGAGCATGGAAATCACATCCCCTCTGTGCTTCTGCTGAGCCCTTGGTTCTCCTGGACCTCACTTCCCATCAGCCAGAGAAGAAGGGAGGCTCTTCATGGTTCCAGAACTCTACATGTAAGGAAAAGTTCTTCCCTCCCTCCCTCCTCCCTTCCTTCCTTCCTTCTTTCCTTCCCTCCCTCTCACCTACAGCCTCTGTCTCAGGCCATCAGGATTAAACTCAGACTTTTAAATCTCCATCTCTCTTACCTACCAGAGGAAGCCCAGGACTCTGACTTGAGACTACCATGGTATAGATTCTTTAACCCCTGTGCTGGCTAATCTTATGTCATCTTGGCACAAGCTAGAGTCATCTGAAAGGAGGGACCCTCAAGTGAGAAAATCCCTTTGTAAGAGAAAGCTGTAGAGCATTTTCTTGATTAGTGACTGGATGGGGGAGTGCCCAGTCCATTGTGGGTGCCTCCATCCGTAGGCTGGTGTTCCTAGGTTCAATAGGAAAGCAGACTGAACAAGTTATGATGAGCAAGCCAGTAAGCAGCACTTCTCCATGGCCTCTGCAACAGCTCCTGCCTCCAGATTCCTTCCCTGTTTGAGTTCCTGTCCTGACTTCCTTCAATGATGGACTATATTGTAGAAGTGTAATCCAAATAAACCCTGTCCTCCCCAACTTGCTTTTGGTCATGGTGTTTCTTTGCAGCAATAGAAACCCTAACTAGGCTGGGCCATGGTGGCGCAGGCTCTTCAAAATTACAGTGAAACCTTGTCTCGAAAAACCAAGAAAGAAAAAGAAAATGAAAAAAGAAAAAAGAAAAAGAAAAGGAAAGAAACCCTAACTTAACTAGGGCAACTCCCTTCTGTAAGGTTCTGTCTCTTTCTCTTCTTCTTCCCCAGCTCTCCTTTGTGCTCCCTGAAACTCAGTCAGTAAAAGAAAAGTTGCCAAAGTCATATTTTCTCTGCATTCTCTTTATCTTTGCTCCAAATGAAGCACAACTTTCCAGATTTCAGGACTATTTTTCAGAGGATGGTTCTGGAACCATCACAAACCCAGATCTTGCAGGTCTGCAAGTGGAAGCATTGTCCTACACTTTCCTCCTATTTCTAGGTCATCCTGTTCCCTGTCGCCTCCTTGAAGCCTGGAAGGTTGCCAGCTCCACCCTCGCTGTCCTTTGTAGCTGTGGTGTTGTGAACACCATTTCTTACTCAATCATTCTCGCTCCTGGCCGCTCTCCCATCCCTTAGCTTCCTCTTCTCTCTTGTCCTCCAGTTGTCTGACGTCACCACTCCTGTGGCCACTTTATGCCACCACCAGCAACACCATCCTCTCCTCTGCTCAAGAATCCAGCACTTCTTTGGCCTCCTTGGAGTTTGTATTGAGTGAAGTCTCCTGCCTTCTCTCTCCCTCAGCCCCTCCCATCTTCCCTTTATCTGTCTTAGATTCCATCCGTGGTTCATTCCCGTGAAATAACCCCTTCCTGGGAAATACCTGCTCACTTGGATTCCTTCTTACTCTGTTTGCTAAAGAACCTTAAACAGGCTGAAGTGATTACTTTCTTTCTCACCTGTCCCCCCATCCCCCCTGCCCTTCCACCCCTCCTTTCTCACCTGACTATGGCTTGAGAGGATCTCCATCCTCTGCTTTTGCCAATCCCATCACATGTCACTCAAGGTCAGTTAAGGTCACCTAAAAACTGCCCTGCTTGTCTCTCTCCTCACTTTTCTCCCCCACTCCCCATCCCTGTGCACTGGTGATCACTTTTGCTCCACGAGTCAAATGAAAGTCAGTGAAGGCTCTTCTTTCCTTCACTTCCAGCCCGCATGGGAGCACACAGCCTACAGCTGTGCTCTTGTCTGCTCGGCTTCCTGCCTGTTCTCTTCCTTTCGTAGTCTGCATCCTGTCCATCAGCTAGATCAACAGAGTCTGCCGATCTCCTCCAATGCTCTTATTTCTCACAATTGTTAATGCTACCCAAGCCAACACCCCTTTCTTGCTTTAGTTTTCTGTGTGATCGTCTAACATGCTCCTACCTTCTGCACCTCCTACTGACCGAGGTGGTGAGAAAACTGGCCTATGTCCATGGCTTTCCATCACAGAGTGCAGGGAAAGTCTTGGCAGTGGTTCCAATGGCTCCCCACAGTCTGATTTTCCTTCTCACTCCTATTTTCTCTGCCTCACATGAACTCTTGGAGCATCTCTTCCCCTAACTCACTCCACTACCCTCGCTACACCTGCTCTTGCCACTTTGAACTCAGTAGTGTTTCAGATTCCCAAACACATTCCTGCCTCGGGGCCTCTGCGCTTGCTGTTTCTTCTGCACGAAGCACCCTGGCTCCACATCTTATCCCTTTAATCCTCTTTCAAACAGGACACTTGCTGGCGAGGTTTCCCACACTCTGCATTATTTTATTCTCTAGCACTTGCCTCCTGGCCTGCTGCACATTTCCCCTGTAATTTATTAATCCTCTATTCGTTAGGATGTGAAATCTGAGTGTATAAGGCTTGACCAGCTTGATCCCATAAAAAGTAGACATTGGATCCCAAAGAGAGGCACATTCAGGACTAGGAACGACAGTTGCAAACAATCCAGAGAACTTAAGACAGCCTAGTGGTGTCCTAAGTGTCCCCCATAGAGCCAAGGCCTCCTGGTGACATACTAATTAAATGAATGTACATTTAATAACACACTCTGCTCCATTTTTACTATTTTTAATCTATTACTGTTTGTTTTAGACAAAAGAAAGTCACTAGCATGAATGACGGTCACTTCCACACAGTTTTCTGTGAGTTCTATTTATTACTTGAGGAATAGTTTGGGCTAGGGTGTAATACTATGAGTGTATCCTTGCCCCGTACTCGCAAAGACCAGATGAACACAGTGTTCCCTCTGTTTGCTGGCAATGATATCTGTGATTTTCCTATTGGGAATTTGGTTCTACCAACTTAAGCAAACCATTTTAAAACAAGAGCTTATTAAGTCTATGCCAGTTAATGCATTGGACATCTTTATAACAACACTTGGCATTTCGCAAGCAGCGCTTTAGAATGTGTATTGGCAAATCCACAAATCTTCATCCATCCTGGCAGACGAAAGCATGTTTCCTGCCTTCTAGACATTCGATTCAGTTACGTGCATTGCGCTGCTGTCTCGAGATTGAAACAAAAACGCATAAAATAGAAAATCCTTTTGGATGGGGATGTAGCTCACGTGCTAGAGTGCTTGCCTCGCATGCATGAAGCCCTGGATACAACATCCGTAACACATATTGGGTATGGCGGTACATGTCTGTAACCTTCCTAATGTTGTGACTTTTTAATGTAGGTCCTCATGTTGTATTGACCCCCAATCATAAAATTATTTTCATTGCTACTTCATAATTCATTTTCCTATTGCTATGAATCATAATATAAAGATCTGATATGAAGACGGTCTTAGGTTCAACCCCATTGAGGTTGCGACCCACAGCTTGAGAACTGCTGCGGTGTAATCCCATTCCTAGGGAGGTGGAGGCAGGAAGACCAGCAGTTCAAGGCCATCCTTGGCTACATAGTGAGTTAGAGGCCAGGGTGGGCTACCTGAGACCCTCTCTCAAACCTCCAAATCAAACCAAAATGCAACAACAAAAAAGAAAATCTTTAAATGTTCGATTATTCTTATCATAAAATAATATAACACAATTTTGGACATTTTCTATCAGACTTTAAATAATAAGACAAGTATTTTTAAATCACGAAGATCCTAAACTCTTCTCAAACCTTTTGGTTCATGGTATTTTAAAACTTAACATTTTAATGCAGACTGAATTCAGAAGTCTAAACTCAGTGGGTAATTCTATATGCAAATTTGGATCCCAGAGAAAGGCACATTCAGGACTAGGAACGAGAGTTGCAAACAATCCAGAGACGGTAAGACAGCCTTAGTGGTGTCCTAAGTGTCCCCCATAGAGCCAAGGCCCCGTGGTGCCATACCATTTTCCCCAGGGTGGTTTCAAACGCTGCCGAAAACTTCTTAAGCAGATCCATGTCGTCACAGCGAGTTGTTTTGTACAGCATCTCAAAGGACTTGAACCCGTGGTTTGCAAATCGTTTTACTAGAAAAGTTTAGGGGACGCAGCTTCAGTTGGGTAGAGTTTCCAAGACAAATTCAATTACTTTCCCTCCCCTTCCCTTCCCTCTCCTCTCTTCCTCTCTCCTCCCCTTTCTTATTCTTGTGCTAGATAAATGCTCTATCACTGACCTATATCTCCAGCCCAGAGATTTAGCTGTCTATGAGAAAATGGAATCTAAACCGGGATCCCAGAGGAGGACCGGTTGTACAAAGGGTCATGACATATGCGTGGCAATTGCATGGTGACAGCTAATGTTTTGAATGCTAACTTCAGAAGGATTTTAAAGCTGATTTTCTTTTGTTTCTGACAAGATTTATAAGACTGTGGAGAGGTGGCAGTGAAGGGTTCCAGGCATCCACTGACCACAGTAAACCACAGCCTGGTGGCACTGGGCTCCTTTGCCCAAATGAGTTTGCTTTGATCGAGTGTTCTGTAACCTCAAGTTCTATGAGAAAAGGGGCATTAAGGAGAATAAGAGATCCTTTGATCTTGACTACATCAAAGTTGTTGGCATTGATGTAAGTTTTTATCATGTGTTTGTATTTTCACCTAACAGACATTTAAAAGCTTTAATTAACTGTTATGTGTAGTCATAATCCTTGAAAGTATAATTTCTACAGAAGCAGCTTTGCTCTTGTAGCAAACATACATTGTGGGCATTGTGCACTGTAGACTCTAGAGTCTAGGATGTGGTAACCCAGGGGTTCGAGCCCCAGCATGCCCCCACACACACTCTCCACCCACCATCACACTTAGAATTAGCAGCTCTGAATCAATATTAAATCTAAAAACACCACATAATCTATTGTATTATATCACCTACATTGGATATTAAGTTACACAAGTTCTTTCACTAAGAAACTTCAGATTCAGCTTCCACACTGAGAATTTCATGTTCAAACACTTCTTCAAGCATTTTTAAGTAAATAATGAGAAGAACAAAATAGTTCTGCCTTTCTATAGTAACCCAATCTCTAGCAAGATTCTGGTGATTAGTATTTTAAACCATATACTTTGCTGATCCATGACACCCTCCCTGCTAATTCTCATTATAAAGCACATTTTTTTTTTCTGTGTAATGTGCAGAAAAGCACACGATGGTGCCCTTAGAAAGGTGCAGAACTGGAACTTACTAGCACAGTCCGGCCACTCAGTAGAATACGGCGGTCTCCAGACACCGTCTTCGAAGGCACAGTAATACTTCTCCATAGACCCTTCTGTGAAATCATAGCCCTCCCGGCAGCTCAGGGTACAGTTGACTCCAGCACTGTCCTGGGCACAGACAAAGTCCCCGTTTATAGGGGTGAAGGGAACCTCACAGGGAGAACCTGTGTCAAAATAACACTGTATTATTCAGTTATAGTTCTGGGGCAGCATAGTCCAGGAATTAAAGCCGAGCTAAGAAGAGGACTCCTCCTGCCTCCCGTTAACCCTAGGAACATTTTTTTTCAAGGGTCTTCAGCTTGGGAGAGTGGCACTGACTACTTTTTGGTTCCTTGTATTGTGGGCAGACATCAAAAGGTTGTACCGATGTGCAATTAAGAATTCTGCACATTTTATGAGAAGGTAAACGTATATCTGACCTTACACTGTCGTTTCTGGCATAACTGCTTGAATAAAAAAAAACCTGGGTAACATTATGTGGGAAACACATCTTGGGGTCTTTAAAGCAATGCTTTGCATTGTCAGGGGAAAAGGTTCACAAACTGCAGTTGTGATGGTGAACCTTGACTGTGAACTTGACTGGGTGGAGTGATGTCTACACAATTAGTAAGGTCAGAGAAGATGACTGGCAAGTGGAGAGTCATCAACAGGGGGAAGGACCTGCCCTGAATGTGGCAGTCCCGTCTGATAAGCTGGGAGACGGGGTGGGATAAAGGGAGGAAGAGAAAGCTAGCAGATAGGTCCATTCTTCCGGAACTAGTGCATCTGCCATTGCTGCTGTCACTCCTGGACGCACCCAGGTTCTTGCAGCCCTTTAGTTTCCCAGTGACTCTTCAAGGAGCTTCCAGTCCTTCATCACTGGACTGTGATTGCATCCTGAGGATGCAGGATACACCCTCAGGCTTCCAGTTTCTTGGACTGAGCAATGACTGGGTTCTCCGCATCACACAAGTGTGCAGGAACCACCATTGGGCTCTCCAGTCCATATCGTCTAAGGCAACTCAGGAAATCCCTTTCTAACTGGTTCTGTAGCTAACACAGGAATTAAGGGCCACCCTCAAAGAAGACCTGTCACAAGCTCAAGGATGCCAACTGGAAACTTACAATGGGTCACTGGAAGACTCAGTACTCACAGCCTATCTCCCCCACCCCCAAACAGAGGACAACAGTGACCACATAGACCAAAGGTCAGCTAGGCTGGGGGAGGGTCTGGTGGAGAGTGGAGAGAGTACCTTTTATGACAATGTGGATGTCACAGGTTCTGTTATTGCCCGAGGGGTCAGTGGCCGTATACCACACGACAGTTTCTCCGTGAGGAAAGAGGTCTCCTTGGGTGTGACTTCTGGTGATGACCAGCTCAGCCCCTAGGAAGGGAAGAAAAGGTGTGATTTCTGAGTCTCATCCCTCCACGGTTCTGACATTGCTCTTTCATCTGAGGTGCTTTCATTTTCAGTTCCTGCAAACTGGCTGAGCAAGCCACTTAGCATGGCTTGTCTACTTCTAGAGAACAAAGATTCGGTACCTAGGCTGTAGCAGAGAAACAATAGACTCAAAAGTCCTACAAAATTAAGCACTTTTGATGAACAGAAGTATCTTTGACTTGCTCCGTTAGAATATTGACAGTTTAAGAAACTGATCCAAATTTCTTGTTGTTTGAGGGAAATTTTTAAAAATGGATTTCAATGACATTCGCTTGAGTTTCCTCCAACCTTCCTATGACCTGTGGTAATTTATTCATCTAATGCTTGGGAATGAATGTGAATACACAGAATTCGACTGGGGATGCCATCAGGAACTCATCTTTTATATTTCCAGGGCACCATAGACTCAATTTAGTAAACCCATTAAAACCTGTATGTTCAAAACCTAACAAAGGTTTTATAAGGCCCAGTGAGTATTGAATAGAGAGACCAATGGCCAAGCAAGATGTTAATGTTCAATTGTATGTGTATCAAAACACACCATTTGGTACCATTTCTCATTCTTCTTAGCTGTTATATATTTTGCCATCTGAAGATGATTTTAAGAGTAAAACCTGGCCAGCGCTACCCAGCTGACAAGGTCTGTGTGTCCTCACCAGAGTTGTCTGAGAACTGAGGCTCATCCCAGCTGGCAGAGTGCTCCTTCTCTAAGACCTGGATTGGAGGTGGAGATCGGCACCAATCTATGACAGGTGGTTCCACGTCTGCAGAACAAGGAATCGGACAGAGAAGTCATGTCTTTAGAACAAGTGTAACCAGCCTGGGAGAAATGAAGGTCTTCCAAGGAGACCCCTGTACCTCCCAGTTTAGCAGACAGTGAAGCAGCAGAGCCCAAATGTTCCCAGGTAATCTTGTGCTCAGAGAAGGGAAAGGTACCAGCCAGAGGGGGAGCTTGTCTCCCAGAAAGAGATTTCTCACAGCGCTAACAATCTGTTAGCCGTCTTCCAGGATGAGGCTGAAGCCCAGTCAAGGATGGCTCAGTGGTGGGTGGGGCCACTCTTGGAAGTGAACTGCTTAGATGTTCAGATGCTTGGCCAATCACTTAAACCCTAACCTCACTTCAGGGCCCTAGAGACAGACTTGGGGGATTTGCTGGATCTCTTAACCCTCTTTCCAATGTGGCCACAGTGAATTCATTTTTTTCTTTCTGGTACTGATCTGACTCCTTTAACTGGCTTATTAAAGATGAGTGGCCAAACATGGTTGGAAGCACAGACTGTGACCTTCAAGTTTGATGACCTTACTACACATTAAAATTCAGATTGAAAGGTGGCATGCTGGTGAGTTTTAACCATCAGTTGACACAACCTAGCATCATCTGAGTCTCAGCTGAGGGGCCATGAGCAGGCCCTTGTGAGACTGTTCTGGTTCCTATCTCAACAATGGGAAGACTCACCCTAACTGTAGTCAGTATCACTCCCTAGAAAGGTGTTCTGAACTGTGTAAGCACGAAAAAAGCCAGCTGAGCAGAAGCAAGCGAGCAGGCAGCATGGGTGCATTGCTTCTCTCTGCTCTTGACTGCAGATGTGATGTGACCAGCTGCTTTGGTTCCTGCCTCAGCTTCCCACCCAGTGATTAACTTGTAACCTGGAATTATACTCCAAACAAGTCCTATCCTTCATTAAATGGCTTTTGATCAGGGTATTTTATCACAACCACAGAAGTATGCCTGGAATAGATGACATTGAGGTAGGATGGGAAGCCATGTTTTAAAGTACTGATTGAATGGGGTGAAATTATATATATATATACACACATATATATATACACACACATATAAAATATATATGACAGTAAAGAAATTGCACAGGAAGGAATTACAATCTGGTTATAGATTTTACATGTTCAAAGTGTTCTTAATTATACACCTTTGAAGTCTGAAGGAGAGAGTAAAATTACTATTTTAATTTTTTATGTGAGGACACAGGCCAGACAAACTTAAGGAACTCACCTGAGGTTATTAAGTTAATAACTTGTAGTTATAGCACCAAGGCCAAGGCATTTTGGTCTGTTCATTAAAGCACATTCTGAAATCAAATGAGCTGTACCCCTGAGAATGCATGTATTTCTGTTTTAACCTATATTTTTTAAGTAGATGCTCAATTTTTGTCTTTTTCGCTCACTTGCCATTTCATGAGTATAGTAACGTTGGCTTAGCGGTTTCAGATTTGCTAACATAAACCAGCAATGGAGTCCCCTTTGCTCACACTCAAGTCTCCTCTGGACAGCACAGCACCTGACCCCTAGCAGGCACTCAAAGCAAAGAGCTCAATAAAGCAAAGAAGGGAGAAATGTTCCTGGCAGATCAGTGCTCTTTGAGAACACTGAGTCAAGTCAACTCCTGGTTAACCATGGAGTCTGGAAGCAGTCATCATTTACCCACAAAGAAATTACAAATCAACATTCCACGAGCATCTAAGCGTATCTGCTTTTAGATGAACATTTAAAAAGGGAATCGTAGGTACAGAAGGACCAAAGGGTTAGAGAAGAGAAAAAGAAGAATAGTTAAGACAAGTGTGTGTGTGTGTGTGTGTGTGTGTTGTGGGGGACGGGAACACCCAGCAAAGACTGATGGCAGAGAAGCCAGGGGAGAAGAAAATGCTGGCGAGAAAGTTGTGGGTAACGGAATAAGCTCTGAGGAAAGATCTTGTAAAATAAGAACTGAAAATCACACAGTCCGAGCACACTTGATCTTTGGATCTCAGGATGACTTTTAAATGCCACCATCGTGTTCTGTACAAAGTATAACTTCTTTCAGAAAAATATGTTGTATAACAGCATGTTATATAATAAACATCATAACCTTTGACAAGTTTAAAGTATTTTTTCAAGTTTGATATTTGTTGTTAGGTTGAAAAGTTAAATGACACCTGAGTAAAAGTACTTCTATAGTGAAATATGTTTGTTTCCCCATTAGATTTTTTAAAATTTTAAATAAGCTTAGATAGCCCTTTATGAAGTGATTTCATAAACATTTGTATGTATTTTAAAAAAAGATTAAGAATCTCAGATGTTCAACATTCAAACATAGGTCTAGAAAGGGATCACAGGAATGGCAGGAGAGATTGCTGGCGACTTTGGCAATAATACAGTCCTAAGGCATAAAGGGAACAGAGTCTAGGCCTGAATGACTGGGGATAAATGGTAAGAAAGAAGAGAGAGGGAGCAGCCATCCAGAAGTTTCCAAAGTGCTCACCTGGCAAGAAATAGACACAGTGACAGTTACAGGATATGTGTAGGGCTTCAGTGAGAAAGGGACCTGATGGTTTGAATTCCAGGAGGAAAGACTGGGCAGAGGACACCGATGACTACAAGCAGATTGTTTTTGTAAACCACCCGCATGATTTCGAGAAGACTTACCAATAACCCTGACGTGGAACGTGCAGCTGGCTTGGTTACCGGATGAGTCGGTTGCGGTGTACGTGATGGCCACTTCTCCAATTGGGAAGAGGTAGGGTGGGGTAAAGGCTGGGTGGACATGGACTGGCACCTGACGGAGACATAAATATTTGACAAGGTCAACAGTGCAATTATCCTCTTTTGATTTATATACTATCAGCAAAGTATAGTATGAGATGATACAGTATTTCATAAAGAGGAAAGGGGGGAGGAAGCACTTCCTCTTGGCCTACGTGACCGGCTTGGACCACGTGGCAAGATCCCGTGCCCCAGCCCCCCAAGCTCCTCTTCCAGGGCCTATATAAGCTGCAACCATGACTCTAATAAATGGAGGCTTCGACAAATCTGCCTAGCCTCCTTCCTCTCATCAGCCCGTGTCTTTCAGGTGGTACCTCTCCGTGACCCTGGAATAACTGACCAGCCAGGCGGGTTACAGACCCTAGACAGAGTAACTCGCCAAGGCTGTCGACACTCACCACTGTGGACTTACTCTTAAAAGGGCTCATAACTGTGTCTATGAAACAAACATGGAAAGTTATAATTTTGGGAAGGGAGTATACATAATGTGAATAACTAATAATCAACCAATAATGAATTGGAATAAGAATTGCACATTATAACCAACAAAAACCTAAAATGGCTAAAAAGATCAAATAATAAATTTGATTATTTTGCTTGGGAGAGATTCAACCAGTAATTTTATATTTCTTCCCTATCGAGAACTAAATAATTATGGGTTTCTATGTATTTTAAGAAGGTTATTTAAAAGACTGTATATTTTTTCTGTACATGATTGTAACTAAAGTCCCAGAACAGAGGATTATAGAGACCAAATAGTGCCATGTTCTATAAGAGCCCCTTTGGACAGACAAGCTGGCAGGAGCTGATACTCAAGCTGCCAAATAGGTCCGTGATCGGCACTCCCATCAACACACTGGAGCTGAGAGGTTCTGTGGAAACAGGGGCTCGCTGTGGTAGAGTTCTGGAAACTTCTGTTTTATCCACAGGGAGAGTGTCTGCCTCAAATGGAGGGGCCACTTCAGACAATCCCGCAGAACACCCATAGTGCAGACTGAGCTGTGTGGGCTTCTGCCCTCACTGATAGATGGAAGCTTGCTGGGCAGTGGAAACCCATGTAGTTTCTCTACTGCAGTGAGATTGGCCTCCATCTCTTGGAGTTTAGGGACAGATGTGAATGTAGACAGGTGCCTGCTCTTCCTCAGGTGAAAGATGCAGGCAGGAGGCTTGGCCGAGCAATGTGGGTGGCGAGGGAGAAAGGATACTGCGGTGGTTACAAGGAGAAATGTTTCCAGAAGCTCAGGTATTTGAACACTTGATCCCAACTTTGGGAAGGCGGTGTAGACTTTCTGGAGGAAGTACTTTAGTGGGGGTGGACTCTGAGAGTTCATAGCCTCACCCAACTTCCGAGTCACGCTCTGCTTTATTGATGTGTTTGAGGATGTGACCAATCAGCTTTGACCATGCCTGTAGTGTGCTGCCACACCTCCCCACCATAATGGATTCATATCCCTCTGGAATTATAAGCCCCACATAAGCTTTCCCCTCTCCCTGCTAAGTTGCTTTTGGTCCTGGTGTTTTATCAGCAACAGGTACAGACGCTAATACTGATGGTAATCATGAGTTAGCCTTGGCTAGGTGAAGTCACGAAGGCTAAGGGGAAGAGAACAACTGATTGAGCCATTCTGTCTTTCCTCCACCTTAGATCCTTCCGGCATTAAGAACTTGCGAACCATAACAAGGAATTGAAGGAGTGGGCAGACAACATTCTGCTAGAGCACAGTGTATGTCCAGGAACTGTATGAGGCAGAGTGAGACCCTGCAAGGTCTCCAGCAGATTCTGTGTACTGGAGGGCTGAGTATCTCAGTGATATTGAGATGATAACAGCATTAATTAAATGGAAAAGTGAACCTGTCTCAAAATTGCTCCTTGCTCAACTGTTGCCCATTGTCATGACACAGTCCTTCAAACTCAGCAGCTTCAAACAGCAAACACTTATTGCCACAGTCTTAAGAATCAAGATGCTCATAGCTCATAAAAGGTTGAAATCAAGGTTATCAGCACAGCTGAATCTGGTTCTCTGCTTTTCTGCACAGAGGCTCCCAGAATGGCCTTCCAGAATGGACCCTCCCTCCAGCTTCTAAAGCCAGCGATGTAAACACAGCCCTTTTCACTCCGCACCTTCTAGCTCCTCTTCCCTCAGCACATCTCTTTCTAGCTAGAGCTGGGACTGGTGCTCTTTTCTTAAGGGATGTGGTAATCAAGCAGGGCTCATTTAGACAATAAGAGGTAGTCTTCCTACCTCGAAATCTATTGCCTAATAATGCCTGTAGAATCCCTTTGCCATATAACAAAGCATTCACTGGGCCTGAAGGACAATGACATTTTTGGCATGGCCATGATTCTGTCAATTATATCAACTCTGGCTCTAGGGAAGGCCAAGCAGGGGTGGTGGCATAGAATAAATAAAAGAGCATCCACAGGGCCAACTTTCCAATCCCCTGGGTCAGCTCTGGGTAACAGCAGGGTAAAGCTTTGAAGTGCATATAAGGTTCAAATTTTTATTTAGACAGTGAGATTCTTCTTTTTCATCCTTGAGAGTGGATTTTTAACTACAGAAAGAAGTTATTTTTCTATCCCAAAGTAACCAAACCACCAAGCCTGTGTGTGACAGGGAAAGATAGTTATTTCCTGTTGCTATCTGTCCCAGTTGAGTCTGTTCAAGTTGAGTCATGCAGTTACAGTTTTGACTGCAGTGTATCTGTAATTTAGCACCTTGTTTTCCCACCAATAAACCCCTTTTAAGACTGTCCCAAGGAATGATCAAGGCAGCAGTCTAGAAAAGGGTCCTCACAGAAGCCTCGCTTATTCCTTCCTTCTACCCGCTTTGAGTTTGTGTCTTGTTGTGCACTGTTACTGTAAGTTCTGGAATTGCCTTGCCTCTGTCTCTCTTTGCTATTCTATATTGCTGCAAACAAGCCACCTCACCTGCTCCCTTATGTCTGTTCTAAAATATCCTACTGGTTCTGAAGATATTAACATGACCTTGTAGATTAATCTTGCTAGAGTGAATGATCACTGATCTCAGATCGACCCTGAACACTGTCCAATAATCCTGTTGTATTTCTCTGATGGGCGCTTTCTTCCTCTCGCTCCTCAAACTTGCAGAATCTCTCTTTCTCTCTGGCAGACATCACCAACTGTGCTTTGAGTCTGACCATTTTCTGACCATGAGTCACACACAATAGCTTTTCCTTGTATACACAACGTCTCCTTCCCAAAATGGGTTCTTCTATTTCTGTTTCCTGTCTCTTAAGCACATTTGAGCTATTCTCCACTGTGGTAGGTCCAATAACAGTCCCCAGAAGACGTCCATGTCCCCTCCGGAACTTGTGAATGTTACTTTACATGGCAAAAGGCATTTTAGAAGATATAACTGAATTGAGCATCATACAATGAGAAGATTATCCTGATACATCCAGACAGGCTAAATGTAATTACCTCACTTCGGTGTCATCAGACAGAATAATGGTGATGTTGAGACCGAATGTCCACAGGGCCATCTTACTACTGAGGGCTTCCTTTAGTGGCAGGAGGTTCTTCTTTGACGCAATGTCTGAATGGCTGAACATCATGCATTAAGCTAACAAGCCACAGATTCCTAGACAGGATTTCTGGTCCTCCGTGCCTCTGGGCAGCACAGGATCCTTTGAACCAGGACAGGCACTGCTTTTGTGCAATATCCTGCTCCCCTGGATCCACTCTCCCCGACATACAGAGCTTTCCTAAAAGGACCACACTTCCTGGCTGTGGCTATCCCAGGAAGTTCTGCATGTTCTTCCAGCTGGCTTTTGTTGTAGGAGATGAACTATCTGACAAGGTGACAATGACTGGGTTGGGAGTCAAGAGTCAGGCACTGGAAGTGATTTGCACTCAACTGCATGCCTTGATTATAAGAACATGAGAAGTTATTGAGAAAAACAGAGGTAACACTGAAGCCATCCTGGCTCTCTTGGCAACAGGGAATGAAAGACAATGATGTACTGGTACAGACTTTGAGACCCTGCTGAAAAGCAAACAGGGGAACTGAAGAGATGCTTCTTGTTGATCCTGGCTGGGCTGACTTTTCTCAGAGACTAACCGATGCATAGTTTCTCCATCTGTAGACACACAGGTGTTACACTTACCTGCTGTGTCTCATCAGATCCTAAAATGCACCCCTTTCTGCTTGGTATTGGTGAGAATGGCACATAATTGTACGTTTATTAGAAAGTAGTCACATAGTACCCAAGGACACCTCCTTACGTTTAGTCCCAGAGGTCGGAATTTTAAAAGCTGCTTTGAATGTAAATATATTCAATACTATTATCAGGACAATTATTGTTGTCTTTTTTCCCACCCCCAATATTTCCAGCCTGGAAGGGTTTACATATATTTATACGCAGCTGTGAAAGCAAAATACTGTTTAACATTATCTGCCTACTTCTGGACAGAGCCCAGCTGTAACAGGAGACAGCCTTCCTGTTTCCTAAATGAAGCTCTTCCCTAGCAGCTGATCGTTGATCATTGGTAGCCATACAGTACATATAAGGTTAAAATACCGAGGAAGGTTGGATTTAGGAACACTCAGTAAGAAATGCTGGCAGTCCACCCTTCAGCGTGGTCAATATGCTATCCATCATTGAAAAGATACGTCCATGACTAGGAATCCAGGTGGATTCGACAGCTTTCTTTTCTTAGATTTTTCAGAACTACCCATGGAGCGAAGAGTCATCAATGATGGGTCTGAATGGAGAGAACAGTATGACGAACTCAGAAAGTGAAAATTTTCTGTCCATTTTTATCTGATATTTTTCTTTAAAAACAACGCTGTTTGTTCTCTCAGATGAGGCACTAGAATTTAGCATGAACTAGAGAGACAGGACTGTACGTCATTAGGGTACGACAATTTTCCTCGCTGCGTGCATGTGTGGTTTCCTTAGAGTCCATTCAGAGGGATGCGGATGTTTAAGCCAATCTTACCTTTTCACCAGAGTTGTCTTTAGCTGTTGGGATTTGCCAGGTGATGTTGGCAGAGTCTTGCTGTTCCCCAGTCTTAGCCTCGATGTCTTTTGGACAGCTGATCTGTGGAGCCTCCACATCTGACCCCCCCCCCAAAAAAAAACACAAATCAATTAAACACCACACCCTGACATGTACTTCTAAATTATTTTTAAAAGGTGGTCAAACCGGTTATATTAATACTTGATAATTTTTAATATGCTGATTACCAGTTGATTAGGACTACACAACTACTTTGCATAGTTCATCTTATGTGGCTTAGGAGCCCCTTCCTGAACTGGCCCTGCCTACATTCGCAGTCCACTGTTGGGAACTCATGCTTCACATGGGATTGCTGTTAGCCCGTGGAACTCTGTAGTCTGTCCTGTACTTGGTCCTTTGCCTTGGTTCTTCTCTTTGCCTTTGCCCGCCTTAACGTCCAACTATATCCTTCCCCACACCCTGGCCAAGAGCAACTGCAGGTCCTTTCATCCTAAGCGCAAAAGCTGCCCCTGGCTCTTCCCAACCACCTGGCATGCTCATTCCCTGAGCCCTCATAGCGTCTGTTCTTCCCAACCAGAAAACTCAGCAAGCCACGGCAAAACAGAAGTTTCTCGCCTGTTTACTTGAAGGAAAAGAGTATTTCTTTCCATGCTGTTTTATTCAGTACCTGGCATACAGTAGGAACTTGGTCAATGTTTTGTCTTTTGAATGAAACAGAGAAATAATTGGAAGAAAAAGAAAGCTGACGGGGGCAGAAAGTACACTCGAAAATGGGGCCATCAATCAGAATTAATTAGCAGTCCCAGAAGGTACTATCAAACAAACAGCAAATTTAAGCTAATGATACTTTTGACAGTGGAAAAGCTTTACACACTACAAGAGCTGAATTAAGCCTGCTAGCATTGAAGTCAACTTCTTGTTATGGGTTAGAATACATCTTTTATTTCTACACGATGTTGAACGAGGTCTGCTAAATTTCCCAGACGGATAGATCTGAATTGCCTATACCATGTCTCATTTCGCTGCCTCTCTGGAATTTTATTAAATTTCTGTTTCTCCTATGAAGAAGCACAGTGCATACTGATAATCTGAAAAAGAATGACATTGCAGTTTTCATTTCTAGTTAAGTTTGCTTGGACTTGAAATTGTTTTTTATTTACTTTCCCTCCATCTCCTAAGGCATGGTTGCTTTTCTGTCTGTAATGCGAATCAGACTCGGCTTTCTGGTATAGTTTCTCATTCTGCCTCACAGACTCTGCAACGTAGGCTTTTTCCTCAGAGGAAGTTTGTCAGCCCTAGTGCTCAGGGGCTTTGGGGCTAAAGACCCAGATCTTCCAGGGAGGCTTTTCTCTAGTAGGAAGGACAGAAAGGAAACCCAGCCCTTTTCCTGCTCAGTTCCTGGTTCTCTTCATGATGTAGGCATTGTGCTCCTCAATCTCATTCACAAACTCTTAACTTCAGTCTCTTTGGGTTGATTAGTTGAGGTATTCAATTTCTTATTTAGTACTTGTTTATTCTAAAGGGATTCTCAGTTTGATACTTTGAATTAGTGCTATTTCAACAATATCCACTCCAATTGTTATTTTATACTCTCATCTCCTGGAGCACAGACACACAGACACAGACACAGACACAGACACACACACACACACACATAGACACACATTTTTATTTTGGAGGACTTTATATCTACACTGTTTTTTACTTCTCAGGCCTCTTTCTTGTTTTTAACACTGTTTTTCACCGTGGGTTGCTCTTGCTGTGGGGTAAACAATAATGTAGCAAGATGCAGGCTTCAAAGTGCTTGTGGCCGGGTCCTTTGAGCCAGCACAGTCCCGTCTGCTTTCCAGGCATCAGAGGTTCTTCATAGATCGCCATCTCCCGAAGAGAACTCTTAGATGATTCTGGCCCTAGCATCATCTTCATTTTCATGTTTCTTCCGTCATTCTCTCCCAGCTGGATTTTCATAAATTCACTCTTTGGAACCAGAAGCCTTCCTAGTTCTTACATGGTTTTTACCTGCCATTTTACCAATGACTTGTGGTGATGCGGTAAAATTCACAGAGAGACAATCCTACCTGACACTCATATGCCATTATGTAGGAATCTGGCTTTTTTCCTGCCCCACGCAGGCACCTACCTTTGCACACAGCTGTCTGAACCTTGGCACTCCACTTCCCAGATGTGGCACAGCTCACCTCTCTGACCCCAGACAAAACGTATCCCGGGCGGCAGCTCAGCTGGCAGATCAACCCAGGCTTGGCTGGCTGCTTGCCACAGCTAGGTGGAGATATGAGGACGCCCTTGGGCTTCTGGAAGGTAGCACAGTGGCGTTCTGTTGCACAGAAATGACAACACATCATTGACATGCCCACAAAATAGAAACAACAGAGTCACTTTACCTCACCCCCAGGTGTAACTGTGCTACCTTAGATTGACATGCCCCACACATAAGTGATTGCGTGTGACACTGTGTGTACAATGTATTACAAAAAGTGTGGAACTACCTCTTTGGTTATTTCTTCTTTAATTTGTTTGTGTTTTGTTGTCTTTATGAGACAGGGCCTCATGTAGCCTGGGCTGGCCTCAGATTTGCCAGGCAACCAAGAATTGCCTTGAACTTCTCACCTTCCTGTTTCTATCTCCTTACCATTAGGATTTAAGGTATGAACTGCAGCTCCTGGTTTTATGTGCGATCAAACCCCAGGTTTGCTACAGGGTAGGCAAGCATTCTACTAACTGAGCTATATCCCCAGACCATCTTTTGTTATTTTGCCATCATATTAAAACTTTGAAAGTCTCTGTATATGTATTGCTCTTATGGGTTGATGAATAAAGTTGTTTCAGCCAATGGCTTAGCAGAGTAAAGCCAGGCAGGAAATCTGAACAGAGATAAATAGAGTAGACTGAGTCAAAGAGACACCATGTAGCTGCTAAAGGAGACAGATGCTCCAGAATCTTACTAGTAGGCCACAGCCTTGTGGGGATACACAGATTAATAGAAATGGGTTAATTTAAGATGTAAGAATTAGTTAATAAGAAGCCTGAGCTAATAGACCAGAGAGTTTTGTAATTAATATAGTTTCTGTGTGATTATTCAGGTCTGGGTGGTCAGGAAAAAAATGAGGACTTGCTGCTTACAAAATGGCTCCAGGGTGGGGCAACTGCATCCACATAAAAACAGAGAGCTTGGGAAGGAATTCTAGACACAAAAGAGCAGAGTGAAGCACAGCTTCTTGGTAGTCACATTTTTTTTCTTTTAGATAGGCTCTGTTTGCTGGCAGTGAGAAGAGGTGCTGCTCCTTTAAGAGAAGGCTCCTGACTCAGCATTAGCAGCAAAACCTGTGAGGCTTCCCTAAAAAAAAACAGCTTCCTGGTTTGTGCTGGCAGAATGAACTCTGGCTCTTTTGGGAGGTCCTGCACTTAAATGGAGTTTGTGAGCAGCATGCTGCTAGTTGCTTAATGGCCACAGAGACCCTTTATGTCCCTGGAGCTGGGGCAGTGAGCATGGCTCACAGAGGTGGTGATGAATGTATCTCAGCTATGTTGAACTGGGGGGAAACAAACAGGCAAGACCATGGAGTTGGTCCTACCATTCCCCTTTAACATTAAAAAAAAAAAAGAGCACTCCTGGTCAGAAAATGATTACACATATCCAATAAAGACAGATATAGACAATAAAAGACCTCTGAATGAGACACGGTGTGTTTAAAAAATGTATGTAGGCTTTAGAGAGAGAGAAAAAAATAATAGTTTTAGAAAATAAAACAAAGTCTTTAAAGAGACACTAAAAGTAATATAAAAGAGTACAGACAGTCATTGATTAAAGGAATAAAAAATAAGTCACACAAAGATGGAATATACACAAGAGAGTCTTGATTATGTATATATTGTGTTTTATTTAAATGTTTTGACTGTAGAGAGACATTTGATTTTGGGGGCTGCTAAATTAAACCAACATAAAGGTATTTTGACTTCAAAATTTGAGTCTAAGGATATGTTACTTGGAAAACAGGTTCTGCTTTTGTTTTCACAGAAGACGAGAACCTGTGGATTCCTTCCAGGCTAATGTGGTTTGATGGAACAAGACCCCCTGAAAGATCTCCATGAACCCTAAAAATACTTTGCCCAGCAAACATCAGGAAGCAGTTTGGAGAAAATTATACCCAAATTCCCAAAATAATTGTTTATAAATATTTAAAGGGGATATGATATAGAAATGAATACTCTACATTGGTATGGACTTTGATTTATTGATATAAATTTAAGGACAATTTTCTACTATGTATATTTCTACTCTTGTTTGAGGTATTGTGTTTGTGCAGCTCATTTAAAAATGTAATGTATAATTTAAAATTACAGATTAATAGATAGTAATTTATAATAGTCAAACTTGTAGTTGTGTTAGTTAGGTTTCCTAGATATGCAGAGACATATTTCAGTTAAATAATCTTCAACACTTCAAATACCTACAGAATATGACATTTAAAATATTTTAAGAATATAGACTTTTCTTGACGGTGAGACATGTCTACTTCTGGTAGCACCAATTACTTCAGAGAGGTTGATGGACATTGAAAAAACTTGTTATGGAATTTGCCTTCAGTGTGACAAGGCTAGCTATTTGGGCAAGAAACTACTGTTGCCTGGACTGTTTGACGGTATGCTTTATGGACTAGACATGCAGGACACACAGACAAGTGACTGCTGAACTTTCCAAAAGATGGGATGGTCCTTCAGAATTCCTGCTAGAAGGACTGGAGTGATTTAGCAAATGTATTTGACAATGCATCCACAGTACCACAGATATACATATGCACATATTCATATGTATCAGGGGAATGTGGTCTGTTCCAGTTCCTTGCAGAATCCTGAACAAATGAACTGCTCAGACCTCACACCTTCTGGCCACTTACCCACACACCGTGGTTCTGCACCATCCCACTGGGCGTTTCCTTGACAGGTGAGCTTAGCACTTCCTTCTAATCTGTATCCTTCATTACAGGTGACCAAACACAGGGTGTTGTAGGACATTTCCACAGTGGAGCAGCTGATGTGGCCATGTTTGGGCTGGCGGAGATGGGGGCATGTTCTCACTATAGAAAATGTCAACAATTACATTTTACCAAGTACAGAGAGAAGTAGAAACTGTTACTTTAATAATGGCTTTGTATAATTACATGACTATTACCTGTTCTCAAGGTGTCAGGAGATAAAATACCCTTATTTTTTTTAAATATGGAGTCTTTACAAACCTACATTTTATTTGCACCATTACAAATACAGTTTGTAGCCCATGGGTGGGGAATTTAACTGTGTGAGGAGTCTATCTCTGATTAGATGAAGACAGCTATGTAACAACAAAGATTGTTTCTATGCCAGAGCCTGTGAATTGCCCACTGCCTCAATTTGGATTTTATGGCTGTGAAGAGATACCACAACCATGCCAACTCTTATAAAGAAAAGCATTGGGGTTGGCTTACAGGCTCAGAGGTTTAGAACATTATCATCATGGCAGGAAGCATGGTAGCATGCAGGCAGGCACGGTGTTGTAGCTGAGAGTTCTGCATCGGGATTGGCAAGCAGCAGGAAGAGAGTGACACTGGGCCTGGCTTGACCATTTGAAACCTCAAGGCCCTCTTCTGGTGACGTACTTCCTCCAACAAGAGCACACCTCTTAATAGTGCCAGTCCCTCCGAGCCTATGAGGGCCATTTTCATTGAAAACCCCACCCACTCAGTAGCCACTCTTCCCAGCATGACACAGCATCATAATGTGCCCATCATAGTTGCCCAACTTCACTGCTCTTAGTGAGAGCCAATGAGATACAGCTGAATTTGGGTGAGACTTTCCAACCAATGGAGTGCTTTTTTTAGTCTTCTTTTTGTCCTCTTCTCTTCTTCCCAAATAAAGGCATGTGAGAGACTATACTAGCCAGCTGTTGCATATTTACCAGTACTACAGGAAAGGTACCATGCATTAGAGGATGGTGTAGAAACACAAAGGAATCCTAGTCTCTGGTGATGGTGGGGTTCTTCCACCAGTTTGGGATTATCTATACTATCTTCCTTTAGACCACAGGAAAGCCTGAAACCTCGAGGCATTGGTAATTAGAATTTTGATACTGGGAGCTATACATGAGTCAAATTATTTCTATGCAGTACCCATTTGTTCCCTTTATCAATTCTCCAGGGAAAGATACTAAGTAAGAAACAAACAAAAATACTCTACAAAAGAGCTAAGTTCAGGGTCTAGAAACAGTACTGTGCACAACACTGAAGGCCAGAAGGTTATACAGCAATCGCTAAAAAATCTTCAGTGCAAGGTTTGGAAAGCAAGAATATTGTGAGGACCCCGAGTGCACTTTTATGTATGAGCAAGTTTTTTTTTGAAGAAATGTATACTTGTTTATTTTGAAAACTTTAAAAGAATAGGAATGAGAGCTCATGCAAAATATTCAAGTGTGCATTCTACTGAAGTTACTGGCAGACTTTATTCTGTGGGAACACATTCAAATTATCTCAGTTGGCAGAGCATAAGTATTAAGTAAATTAAATATAAATTTCAGATTTATTACTCCATAGGGAAAATTTGAGAACTGAATGAGAGGGGAAATATGAAACCGTGTCCTTTGCTATCCCTGGGACAAGTTGGCCTGAAGTCAACTATTAATTAAATATTTATCAAAATGTCTGCCTGCCCTGGGGGACTGTTATTGAAGGAGTCCATCATGTACCAGGTCATGTCAACTGTCTTAGAAGGTAAGTGAGATAAATTCATCTGACTGATTTACATAAAATGGAAAATCATATCAGGGATTGCTTTTAGCGTCAGTTAAAAAAAAATAAATCTCAGAAAACAAATCAGAGCTTTCCCAAGCTAAGCTGAAATGGAGTTGCAGCATCTGTGGCGGGAACACAGCGCATTAGATCTGTGGTGAGAGGTGCAAACTGTGCTGCTTCGCAAACGAGGGTTTTAATAAACTGTCGTTGCTCCATAGGGAAAACAAAGCAAACACCGTCATTCCCTTTCATTTCTTAAGCATTCTATATTCTTCTTTCAAGAATGAGTATTTATCACCAGTTTTCATAGGTACACATTTAATTACTAGATTCAACTTGCAAATTTTTTTTGTCCCTCAATTTATATTTGTTTCAAAGAAACTCATATATGGTTGATGAAGAAAACAGCAACTTACCCTCATTTGACCATGCCACACTGTATACATGTATTGAATTATTCTACACTATAATGTACACAATATTATGGATAGATTATATAGCAACTAATCATTTAGAAAACATGACTAAAATTGAAAACTAAACACAGGAACCCAGTCTTGTAAAAGTGAGCAATCTACAACATAGACAATGACAGACCTACAAATTTGCTGTGGGTTTCATCTTGAACATGAACTGTATTTTTTTCAGATATATGCTTCTTGTCAATGTCCAAATTTTGATTCTGTCTATTACCAGAAATAGAGAAAATCTGATGTAAAATGTAGGCATTTTGCTGTTGAAATGGTTTCTCAGGAGAAACACTAGTTTTCCCGGAGTTCATTTACCATGCTGCCGGGTTTTAGCTAGTTTTTACTGAGGCATCACCTAAGGTTCCTTTAGTGGTTTAGAACGACATATAATTCAATGAAAATTAGAAACGACTCTAAGTACTTTATGAAGGGGAACAAGTGTTCCACTAAGAGAAGCAACAATGAAGCCTGTCAATCATCATTCAACATTACATAATATTGACAGTGTAGCATAAAACATGTAAAAGACAATTTTGCTAATTGCTCTTTCCTGACTCAATTTTACATTTTTATAAAAACAATGATAGAGTTAAAAAATTAGCCTCGGTTCTTTAAACTCTATCTGTAAGCTACTTCTATACACTACACCACCCCCAGAAACAGAAGCCACCCTTGCCCAATGGAAGCATCTCAGAGCCCCAGATATAACATTGTTTACGAGCTGCTACTAAAGCCACACTCATGCCCATAAGGCTGTTTACTGCTGCTGGCTCTAAGGTGTGCTCCAATTTTACAGATAATAAATAAGAAAAAACACATTTTAGAGTTGGTGACATATAGTATATGTTTTGTTGTATTGGATCTCAAGTAAATCCATAAGGCGTTGATAATATGGTAAAGAAAGTACCCAATCTTCCTTCAGGGAAACTCTACTTAAAGGTGAGGTAGGTAGTGACTTTGGTCGTGAAGCTGCAGTAATTTTAGGACAATCCATGGTTGTGGAATATTATTTTACAGGGCAATGACGTGTTACATCTGTTTATGTCCCGGAACATTACTTTAACTGTGTAAAGGTGTGTTACATCTGTTTATGTCCCGAAACATTACTTTAACTATGTAAAGGTGTGTTACATTTGTTTATGCTGCACTTATTTAATCAAGTAAAAATGTGTAAAGATGTAAAGATTGAGTCGTGACGAAGTCGCTGATACTTTAATTTATCTTCTGGGCTTCCTATTTTCAGTTTCCTTCCAAAATTGTGTAGGGTTGTATCTCCAACACGAGTTTCTAACCAAATAACACGCATGCGTTCCTGAGTGAACCTGACACCACCATAGAATGAGGGAAGACTGCAGCGAACACCCCAGGGCCACACCTATCAGACTGAAGAGGTTGACGAGACACAAGCGCTTATGCAGATGAAGATCAAAGGCATCATATAAGGCTTACAAAGGAACAGCCTTCCGAGAGGCACCATGGACTTCTACAGCCAATAGTGTAGGGCAGAAGGTTTGGGTTTAGATTATGGAATGCAGGGAGTCAAGGTTAGGACCTTTCCCTGAAGGGGCCGTTGACTGTCCACTCTGCTTTTCTCCTTTGAGAAGTCGTGTGGAGAAAGTTAAAATATCTGCCTTCTTCACTGCCCACCATTTGGAGAAAAAAAAATAGACATTTCACAGAGACCTGGGAACTGCCAGTAACTGGTGACCTCAAGGAAAATATTTCAGATGTGGTCAGAACAATTATTTTAGTGAGGATGTGTGGGCTTTACTGCTTGACGGAAAATGGGCTTCCTTTGCCTTCACACATCACCAGTGGCTTGAGACTGGAAATCAGTATTCTGAGTCCTTTCTCTCAGAGTCCTATATCTCCAGACATTTTGAATGCCCACTAAAGAGCCTCGGGCTGGTCGGAGCCTCTTGGAGGTAATGATATTTGTAATTAGGAAGCCAATGCTGTTTTGTGTTTTTCTGGGGCATTCAAAAATGTCACTAAGATTATTTCCAGACATCGATCTGTTTTTAATACTCTTTTCTGGCATTCACTAACTGATTTTGAACTAGATTCGAAGGTTTTGGTTATGCATATTTATTTTTGAGATCTCATCTTGGGGGGATGTCCTTTCATCTTCTGCTGCCACTGCTCCTCAGCCCCATCCACTCTCTGACTTCCTAACACGAGAGGGACACTTGTAGCGTCTGCTCTTCTGTCAATTTACGCGTTGTCAGAATTCTGTTATCTCTGAAATTACCCTCTACTACTTTCTCAGGTTATATTTTCCAGTTTATTAATCTGGCTTTTGAGTATGCTTTATTGTACAGATAGTTTTGATCCCCCTCTTTGCTCTAAGAATTCTCATTACTCTTTGAGGTCTCCTCAATTCTTTGGGATCCTAGTCTTACTTTATTTGATGCAATTGCCTTTGAGGCTCAACTGTTTAATTATTCATGCTTCCCTGTCAGCCATTTTTGTTCAACCTGCTGGCCATAGTTTGTCCTCTACTTTTGGCAGGCTACACGATAAAGATCTGATTGGAATAATTTCCTATTTCCTACTGGGTTCGGTTTTAGTAGCTAATAAACACAGACAATGGATGTCTGTGGAACTTTCAAATGCTCTTGGAATGCAAGCCAGTGAGTTCCCTGTATGGTTATAGACACAGAGTTCTCAGGAGACAGCACCCTTTATCCAGTGATCTGGGAGAAACTGTGGCATCTTGGAGAGAAGTCAAGTCCTCAGCAAAGGACATTGACGATGGACAGAGGAAGGCTTCCAGTTTCAGTCATGGATAAATCAGTCCACCAAGATGTCCAAATAAGTCTGAACTTCAGCAAAATCAATTATTAAATTTTACATATACTTATGTCCCAAATCTAGTTCCCTAACAGAGTAGCATTGGGGGCCAGGCAGTTGGAGGGAGTCCTCAAGTCCTTGACTTGCTTTTACCTTTCTTTGGGAAGCCTCCGCCTTCCTGCCTTGTGAAGCCTTTGGAGGCTGGGGCTGTGTAGTTGTAAGAACTAGGAACTTAGGTAACAGCCAGTCAAATGGGGGGATCTGAGACACTGTTCTGTCCTTGCCGTGGAAGCCACGACTCCCACAGCTGTTCCCACTCTTTCTTACTGGCTTGACTTGGCTCCTTGGAATCTCACCATAACCTGTTCTCCACTTTCTAGAGCTGGAGATATTTGAGTTGAGGTGCTCCCACTGCGAAATTCTGGTGTGACGCAAGCCCTGTCTTGTGGGGGGGCATCCAGCCTTCGCTCTGACTATCCCAAGTCTTGGCATCTTTCCTAATGTTCTTCTTACCCCATCTTGACTATGGAAGTTTGAGTAACCTGTCCATTTACGTCTAGACTAGCAGTTTCCAACCTGTGGGCCATGGCCCTTTTGAGGATCGAATGAACCTTTCACAGGAGGCACCCATCAGACATCCTGCACATCAGATGTTTACATTACAATTCATAATGGCAGCAAAATTACAGTTATGGAGTAGCGATGAAAATAATATTAAGGTTAGGGGTCACCGCAACACGAGGAACTGTATTAAGAATTGTGGCATTAGGCGGGTTGGGAACCACTGCTCTAGACAGACATTGTCTTTGCCTGTTCATTAAAAGACTATGGATGGTGTGGTTGGCAATGATGAGGTCAGTCAGGCTTAGCGGTTCTCAGCCTTCCTCAGTTTTCCCTTTCTTAGGAGCAGGAGCAAATGACTGGCCCATTAGACTCTGAACTGCGAAAGGTGGACAGGACAACCAGGAAACGACAGGAACTGGCCAGACTGCATACCTCTACAGAAGCTCTCTGTCCCAGACCACAAACCGTTGGGTTGACACAAATGGATGCTGCTTCCCACGAGGTCAAAGCCAGGACGACATCGGACCCCACAGGCTGCATTGAAGTGGTTTTTGCAAGTGTTTTGAATAAAAAAACCATTTTCAGGAGGCTTCAGGGCAGGGCAGTGGACAACTAACAGAGAAAAAATAAAAAGCAAAGTCGGATTTTGTCTATGTAACTGTATTGCTTCAGTTTATTTAGCAAAGCATGCCATCTGTCCAATGATCTGTCTGTCTGTCTCCATATATACATCTTTGTTTCTAGATACTAATTTCCCACAGTCTTCCCGTTTGGCCCATCCAATTTTTAAGTATGTTTGGAACAAGAACCCCTACATAGTAAGTATTACTACCAATTAAAATGTAACATAGGCTGGACACTGCCTTTTAAGCTTCAAAGGGTTTTATTTTTATACTGGTACAGATGAATGTAAGATTTCATAGACTTTCTCTCCAGCTCTGGTGCTGGACCCCAGGACTTCATGTGTCTAAGCACATGCTCTACCACCAAGCTATATTCCCCAGTCCCTAGTTCTTGACTTTCATAGATCATTAGATATTTTCCCTATTAATAAAGGTAGAATAAAATAATGAAGAGATAAAGAGCCAGGTGTGGTGGCACAACTTTTAATCCCAGCACTCAGGAAAATGTCACAGCTTCTGCCGTGCACTACATACCATGTAAATATTTCTACTTTTGACACGATGGAAAAATATTTATGAAAAAAACTTTTTAAAAATGAATTTGAGCACTACCAGGGCCAAGACAAGCTGATTTGCCATTCAAATTCATTGCTGATGTTGTAGCATTGCTAGTTTCTAGGTTCTAATTCATGGTTTTTGCAGTCACACTGCTCCTATGAGCTAAGATCTTTTCTTTGAGCAGGAAGCCTGTGTGTTTAGTGCTAATAAATGCTATGTAATAGGAGCAAATGACACCCCCTGTCCCTGCAGTGTGGCAAAAGACAGGAATGTGAAAGACCCCCCTAAATGTATTGAGTGAAGCCACCGCTCTGTATCACAGAGCTCAAGGTCAGCCTTCTATTTCCTGTTTGCTCACAGTAGGTGGCTTACCATGACAGGTCTGACCGGATGTCCGGTACCCCTCTCGGCACACACAGTCTTCAGGAGTTGTGCTTCCGGGTCGAGAAGTGTGGTTTTCATCAGGACATGGGATGCATGTGCTGATTCCTCCTGGAGAAGCTTCAGGCTTATACGTTCCTGATGGGCAAGCTGTGGGCAGAAAAGTGGCCATAGAAGTCTGTTTATGTACTGTGTCCATAGAAACTTAGAAAATGTTGAATATAATGGGGTGGAGATAATCATTCTACATAGAAATAATTATTATATATTTCAAGCAGAAAAGAAGCTTTTAAAAAAAGATTTTTTTGTATTTTTATGTGTGTCTTTTGCCTGCAGGTTTGTATGTGTACCACATGTATGCAGTACCAACAGAGGTCAGAAGAGGGCATCAGATCCCCTGGAACTGGAGTTATAGATAGAAGTTGCTTGTTGTGTGGGTGCTGGGAATTGAACCCAGGTCCTTTGGAAGAGCAACTAGTGCTCTTAACCGCTGAGCCGTTTGTCACTAAAGGCTGACATATTTCATTTGTTATGTGTAAGGTATGAAACCTCTCTAGCCAACACTAGTTTCTGTTATAAAATATGATATTATGACATATCTGGGTTGATTTTTGGGAAAACTCTGCAGAGCAGTGTATATTAAGGGACTCAAAGGAATCAATGCCACTCCACAGATTAAGCAAATCATAGCAAATAGGAAATACATATTTCTTTTTTTTTCATTTTTTTTATTCTTTTTTAATTAAAATTTCCAACTGCTCCCCGTTTCCCATTTCCCTCCCCCTCCTCCCACATATTGCCCCCTCCCCCGCTCCCCTCCCCCTATACCCACTCCTCTTCTCCTCCCCCCAGTCCATTCCCCCTCCCTCTTGATACTGAAGAGCAGTCCAAATTCCCTGCCCTACAGGAAGACCAAGGTCCTCCCACTTCTATCTAGGTCCAGGAAGGTGAGCATCCAAACAGGCTAAGCTCCCACAAAGCCAGTTCATGTATTAGGATCATATTTCATCTCCCCATTCTGTGCAGTCACCCCACCTCTACCCTAAGATCCCTGGGTCCCCTCAGTGCAGATCTGCAAAATCACCCCCATCAGTTCTGTTGAGTGCCCTTGACAAGGGATGAGGAGAAACCAAAGGGCCAGAGGGAAAACTTAACTGATGGGAATCGGTTTTATGAAGAAGAAGGAATGGAAAAAATCCTGCTTCTGCCAGGCTCGCAGGGAGCAAAGACTAAAGGCAGAATCTAACTGACCTTGCTTCGATCGCCCCTCTACACTGACAGTTGTGGTTTTGAATTTGTAGCTTCAGCCCTTTGGGACTGCCCATCTGTAAAACAGCTCAAAAAATAAGACATTTAATAGTGAAGGGGACTCGGCGGTATTCAGCTAAGTAATTAAACAAAGCACAGCCGTGAGGTGGGTTTGAGTATTGAGAAAAGCCACAACCAAGGAGCATGAATTTCCATGCCAAAAGTATGAAGCAATTGCACCAAAAGTAAGATTCATAGTAAAAGGCAGCTATTAGGAAAATAACCATGTTCTGTAATTCTTCATTACATTAAAAAATAGACTATCAAACTCCCATGGCATATGCTAGAAAATTCTAGCTCTGAATCCATTTAAAACTTTAAAAATGAGAGAGACATTAAAAATACTCATAAATCTCTAGGCCTATGAAAAACAGTTTGGCATAAGGGAAGGAACTATTACTTCAAAGCATTTTGTTAGTGAACAGTGAAGTGTTGTTGAATTACACATTGTAACAGACATATCTTCACCTGAACACTGAGGATCAGGAACCTCAGGTTAGTGCAAGACAGCAAGTCCTCCTTTAAAGAGAAGCCAGCGTTTGCAGGGGAAGTGACTGGATAAAGGCTGTCATACATAAGACCAAGAAAATACAACTGCAAAATGACCCTCGGTACTGGGGATAAGTGACAGGAGCAATAGAATTGCAGGACAGCAGAGCCAAGTAGGCACAGCGTAGTCACTATTGTGTTATCAAGGCCGAGACTGTAAGATTCACAGCAATAGCCAAGTGAAATCAACAAAAGCCACAGCCAGCAAGGAAGGAAACACATCACAAGTTTACGAGGAAAGCAATAAGGTAGCGATGAGCATCAAGCAGATCCTTTATGTCTCCAGTGCAAATACAAATTCCTGGGGGAGGGGGAAATCAGCATGGACTGAGGTAGAGACCTGTGTTAAAGGGCACTATGGATCCAAACAGTCAGAACGCTGGGCAAGAACAAGGAAGGCACTGGGCATGTACACGGGTGATACACATGAGTCTAGAAACTAAAGACATTTCATCGGCTAAGAACGAAATCAAAATCAAAAACACAGGTTGTCAAAAATAGTGTTAAATAAACTGCTTGAGAGTGAGAAACGTGGAACATGTAGACACAGTCAGTGTCACACTAAATTACTGTGAAAACGGAAACGAATGACAAGTAAAGCTCCCTTTTCTCAGGAAAATGCATGATAAGAGACAGAAAATAACTTCTGCATACTATAAAAAAGAAATATTTAAGGTACAAGAGAACCAAGTAGGTAAGTGGAAATAAGAAAGCAATTCATTCACACGTATCAATATGATAAAATGGAAAGAAAAGACAGGTTCCAGTTTGCTCATAAGAACACTTGTGTAACTATGATTAAGAGAAAGAATGTATGGCTTCCAAGCCAGCAGAGAGAAAAGTACAAAAAAAAACCTGAACAACATGAAACAAAACAGATAGACGAAACAACAAGGAAGAATGGGATACAAAAGGACATAAATTATGGTGGCAGAGGCTAAACCAAACAGATCGGTTAGCACAAATAGGTCTTTACCTTAACCCTGTTGATAAGGGAGAAACCTGAAATATGTCAGACTCACAGTTTGAAAATAGCATGCTGTTAAAAGATATGGAAGAAAAAAACTTCAAAAACTCCTGGTGAAGGGAACAAATTTCCATCTTACGGAGAAATAGGAAACATATAACGAACAGCCTGGTGTGGTGACACACACCTTCATCATAGCACCCAGGAGGCCGTGGTGACGTATGCCTTCATCCTAGCATCCAGGAGGCCGTGGTGACACACACCTTCATCCTAGCACTCAGGAGGCCGTGGTGACACACGCCTTCAATCCTAGCACCCAGGAGGCCGTGGTGACACACGCCTTCAATCCTAGCACCCAGGAGGCCGTGGTGACACACGCCTTCTATCCTAGCACCCAGAAGGTCGTGGTGACACACACCTTCAATCCTAGCACTCAGGAGGCTGAGACAGAACGAGTGTGAGTTTGTGAATACCCTGGACTACATAACAAGTCCCTGAAGAGATGGGGAGTATGGAGGAGAGAAAAGGCAGAATTGGGTGGGTTGTTCAATAACACAAGACAGTTATGAGCATGAGAATAAACAGACGAAGAAGAAATGTACGAGGCCGACAATCCCAGGGCAAACCGTTTATTGCTCAGCACGAAGGGAAAATGAATGGCTGTCTTTTAGTTTGGCAACCTCTCAAATTATGTTAGCAGCTCTTGCAGATAGGTGTGTGAGGCCATAAAAAACATGTAATGTTTCTCTAGGGTAAACTGAGGGAATCCACGAGAAGTCTCACAGTGTGTCTTCCCTTTGATGCGTTTGTCTCTAAAGGTGTTCCAACTAAATATGAGCAAGGATGCACACTAGACACTTTTGATTATTGTGCGACACTGACGACGATGCAAATGTCCACAGAGAAAGGCTTTCTTGAGTTCTTAAGACACATCCAACCAACTAGACAGTCACCTTAGAAATATAGGTCCTGAGCTGGGGAGATGGCGCCATTGGTGACGTGCTTCCTGTGTGAGTTCACGCTATCAAGTACCCGTGTAGCACACATCTGTCACCCATGTGCTGGGTGTGTGGAGACAGGCAGGTCACAGGAGCTTGCTTGTTTGTCAGGCATGCTGAATCAGTGAGTTCCAAGTTCAAAGAGACCCTGTCTCACAACAGACACCAACCTCTGGTCTCTGTTGCTACTACATATCCACATCACATACACATGACTATGTACACACACGTTGTCTCTTCTCTCTCTCACTATCTCTGTCTCTGTCTCTCTCCTTTGAATAAAGGAGTCATATACTCAGTAATTTTTAAAAATTTTTTTCAAAATTTATTTTATTATTTTTATATGTAGATGTTTTGCCTGCGTGCATGCCTGGTGCTCCGAGACTCCAGCAGAGGGCACTGAATACCCCGGAGCTGGAGTGACAGACAGCTGTAAGCTGATATTATAGTTCTGGGAGTGAATCCTGTCCTCTGGAAGAGCAGTCAGTACTTTTCATGACCCAGTGAGCCATCTCTCCACCCACCGTTCAGTAAATTTACAATCAGTTCCCAGCTCATCATTTCCCAACCATGCATGTGTGTGTGTGGGGGGGTATTCTCATCTCATCAGCCATACGTGTGTGTGTGTGTGTGTGTGTGTGTGTGTATTCTCATCTTATCAACCGTGTGTGTGTATATGTGTGTGTGTGGTATTCTCATCTCATATGTATGTTGTAATAAACAGATATTCCAACACTTGGTAAATACCCCCCCTCCTTTCCTCCCCTGTCTCGTCCTCCACTTAGCTTGTCTTCGTGTGTGTTCCCCTTCCACTAAGCGGACTCCAGCATCCTCCGAGACTCTCACTTATTCTTCAAAGTTTCCCCAACTCTGTGGACAGTTAACGCCCACAGCACATCCCTACCCACTTTGCTCTGGTGCCAGGGTGTGTGATAGCTTAGTTGTCTCTTTCTCCAAGCGGGCAACACACTCTGGGAAGTTCCCACATTTTTCCAGTTCATTGGACTCCACAGCTGTCTATCCCACTGCCTCAGTCAGCAGCCATGCAATCACAGAGGAGGGCAAGAGAAAACAGCGGCTCCCAGAGGGTGGAGGCTGGGCCTAGACAGAGGCCACACTAATATCATGAAGAGCAACGATGGGATCAAATGAAGATGTTAGATTTGGAAGCGAGACTATTGACTCACAGTCTTGGCTCTTCCACTCACAAGCTACGGGGTGCTGGAATAGGATTTTCCTTTTTTCTATTTCTGTAACCTTAGGAAGTTACAGCTAATAATGTCTAAGTTCTTCCCAAAGGTAAAATGTGAAGATTCCATAAAAAGAATATGGAAAAGCCATCTGAAGAAGTCTTCGAAAGTGTAGTCATTTCTGGATGCAGATTTGATATTTTATATTAAAAAGCAATATAACTAGAGAAGAAACTAGCCCTGCATGAGTGTTTGCCAAGCCCCCTTGAATACAAGGGTTTACAATATTGGAGCATAGTGCTTGGGATAAAAATATCTAAAAGCACATTTGGAAACACGTTGTGAAATTCACAGTGCTGATGGGAACCAGGCTCCAGGAGAACTATTTGGAGGCATTACACAATACTTGGGGGCAATGGGTAATAAACTTCTTGGACTTTCAAGGGAGAAATACATCCTCATCCCAAACTAAGCAAAGGCTGAAAAGATGAAATAAATCTGCGGTTTGAACAAGCTTCTCAAGGCTTGCTAGAGGTGCATGGTCTCGCTTTGTTTTGTTTTCTGTTTAAAACAAGGCGTTCCTGGAAGTAAACCAAATATTATTTCTTAACTCCTCTCTTTTGTTGTTGTTAAAAATAAGCACTTTCTCTTTTCAGAAACATGTTGGTGTTAGTAGCTACTATTACTGGAAGTGTGAGTCTTGAGGTTATCATGTCAAACACCAGCTCTTTCCTCAGCTGGGGTGAAATTGTTTGACCAAAGCAGAGTCAAACATCAACTATTTTAGAATCTGTAAAAAGAGAGGCCTCTATGCTCTCTAGTCTGTCGGGCCCATTAACTATCAACATATACTATCCAGGGTGTGTTACGTGTCTGTGTAACACACAACATACAGGGATTGACGCTCTATCTAATTCCTTCTTACACATGCTCTAAAATTAACTTTTAAAACCATAATGGCTATTGGAAGCCTCCACCCTTTCATAACTCATCTCTAAAGGCTAGTGGGTAATTTTCAGGAGCGCAGTATCTGAAAGATTGCATGAGATGCATCTAGGGGTGCAGGATGCCAGGATGCCCATTCTGGTAGAGCAGAGCAGCAGCCCGTGGAGCTGTGCCATGCTGAAGCCTTCACTTCTGTTCTACCCAGGTAGGTCAACATTAAAACATCACACTTCTTTCCAACCTTATGCATTTGGTCTGAACGCAGAATCTTCCTGCAGGGAGCTGTGCTCCGATTTTGAGCACGAGACTTTGTGACTATAGGAAAGACCCTCCTTCTCCAGTGTCGAGCCGATGCATTCACAAGAACAAGAACAAATACACAGAGGGACTTTATTTCCATCAGGATTTTGTCAGTGAACGAAGCGACCCTGAAGCCTCACATGTCAGTGCTTGTGAGGAATGCGTAAGTATCCTGCCACTCTCCTGGGGACTGATTAGCTCATTTGGCTAGAGTACAGACTATTTAAGCGAAATTGTGGATTCGAACCCTGTGGGATGCCTTACCGGCAAATGGTGCCTTAACTGCAGGCTTCCCTGCTTGTGGTTCAGTCTTACCAGGAAGGTGATGGATTACCAGAACTGTCAACAAAACGAAGCCCCGAGCCCTCACAGGATGCCTTGGTGAATTAAGAATTACACAGACAGAAAGACAGGCAGGCAAGTAGGCAGACAGACAGCAAGACCTTTCCAGTTTAAAAATATTGTTTTTTTTTTCAACTCAAGAGGCATTAAAGTTAAACTATTATATAGCCCCATTACAAGGTTACAGATAAGTAGCTTCTTGTTCTCCTTTTTTTATTGGGTATTAACAGAATTTTGTTATTACTTGATATTATTATTATTATATACCCCTGGCTGGCCTGCAACTAAGTACATATCCCAGGCTGGACCCAAACTCAGAGATCCACCTGCCTCTCCCTCCCAAATGTTGGGGTTAGAGGATCCAGCGCCACATCTGGCGATAATTTTTTAAGTGTGTGTGTGTGTGTGTGTACGTGCACATGTGAGCCCGAGACAACTTCGGGCATCATCCTGAGTAATCCCATCAACTTCATTTGGAGATTAATTCCATCATTCTCCACTGGCATGGAGCTCACGGGTGAAGCTAAACCATCTGTTCAGTGAGCCTCAAGGATCCCTCTGTCTCTTTTCCCCCCACTTCTGTGGTTTTAAGTATGTACCAGCATGCATGGCATTTCTTATGGGTTCTGGAGATTGAATTCAGGACTTAATGTTGGCAAGGGAAGCACCTTACCAACTGAGCTCTTTCCCTAGGTATCAAAATTATCAATAGTCCCCAATAGTTAATTATTGTGACTGTGAAATAGGAGGCAGAGACAGAAGAACGTGTGGATGAACCTGGGCCAGGGTTGTCCAACAAAGCATCCCTGTCGTAAGTAAGTGAGGTGCAGGAGGAGGGAAAATTCTAAAGATTATTCACAGATCTCTTCGTGTGCCCTGAGACACGTAACTGTCCACACTCACACATTGTCCATGCATTCGTGCACACAGACATGTGTGGTTCTTAAATCTTGGTCATGACACCTGTTCTGACTTGTTTCTGGTAACTCCAGCCTCATTTCATAGCAAGCTATCTTAAGGCGAGTCCTGTGCCACAATCTTATCTGCCAGAGCACCTAAAATAATCAACAAACAGTCGAAGAAGTCAATGAACAGATTTAAATGACTTTCTTCTGTGGTTTCCATACAACCTCTTTTGGAATGACTGAATCTGCCTGTGTGGTCTGGGCTGCCACTCTTGAAGTAAGTCATGGTGCATTTTTTTTGTTTGTTTTTTGTTTTCCTTCCTGTAGACTTCTATTTTAAAACATCTGACATGTCTTCTAACTGACATTTCTGTAAATTAAATTGCAAGTACTTTACTTTGGCAACCACAATTCTTTCATCTATGAGATTTTTCTCTCTCGTTATCTTTCTCCCTCGTCACTCATTAAGAGAGGGTGTGGAAGGAAGGAGAATTCCCAAAATTCTGATGGCTTTGACGTTTCTGATCTTACATTATGTAACTACGTAGAAAGCCATTTCCCACCCCCCACACCCCCCAAATCACTCCTGCATGGGTAAGCAAAGCTGTAAACTTAAATTTGGAGTCCCTAAAAAGGGATGAAAAGGAGGCTATGGGGGACAGAGGAAAGAATTCCATCCTATGCAGGACGTCATCACACACAAACTAATGGGGGAAACACTGCAGTCGATGACAACCCACCGGAAACTCTTAAAGGCATTGGGGCCAGCAAGAGCACAACCAGTCCCAAGTATCAGCAGACGGGACCACACGAAAATAATGTTTCTGCACAGGCAAAACCAAGCAGAACACCCAGCAACCCAGAAGAGCACCCAGACAACTCCAGGAAGAGAGAAACCTTACCAGCCACATCTAGAGCACTAACACCCAGAATCTACAAAGATATGCAAGAATTCAACACTGAGGGAAGGAAACTACCTCATGGCTAAAGAAATGAACAGAAACTTGTCGAGGGAAGAAGCAGGAATGGTCAATGGCTATTCTTGAGAATGCTCGGCATCCCTAGTCGGGAGGGAAATGCAGACAAAAACTACTTTGAGACGCCACCTCCCCCTTCTCTGAATGGCCCCCACCAAGAAACCTGACCACAAATGTTAGAGAGAATGTGGGGAGAGAGGAACGCTTATTCACTGCTGGTGGCAGAGCAAATTAATACACCATTAGGGAAACGAGTTCGGAAGTTCCGTATGACATAACTGCTCCACATATAGCCAAGGAACTCCGCATCCTGCTACAGAGATATCAGCACGTATGTGATCATTACTGTTCTAACTACTATAGCAAGGAGTGGAAGCAACCTAGATGTCCACCAGCAAATGAATGGATAGTGGAAGTATGGCGTTTGTGCAAAATAGAGTAGTGTTCATCTGTACAGAAAAGTGAAATTTGGAGGAAAATTTGTAGGAAAGTCTATTAAGTAAGGTGGCAGAAAAAACACCAAATATTTTATCTCATATGCACATCACAGCTGCAATGGATGTGTAAACAGCTGTAAATGAGGATATGATGTTTAGAGAGGAACCCTAAAGAGCGTGACACAACGTGATGAGAAAGGAATAAAACCTGTGGCGGACACAAAAGGCAGGAAAGAGTCCGTCCACCTGTTTTACTTTCTGAACTTAACCTCGATCATAGTTTCTCTTTTGTAGGTAAGAGACTGTAAACGTAATCGGTAAAGAATGTCTAAGACCTGAAATGACGCCCAACAGCTCCAGAGTGGCCATTCTAACGACATACAAGTTCTCTGAGACGTACAGAGCTCGGGACTGGGCACGTGTCTGAGTGGCTTCCTGAAGTCAGTTGTGTGATGCTTGTGCGTTAATTCGAGAAAAGTGATCTTGTTTTAAAAATTATTTAAAAATTAAAATAAATTAAGAGATGACAACGAAGGAGGACATAGTCCAGAACTCAAAAGCTGGAGCATGCTCAGGTGACTTTTGTGAGTCTGCACACCAGCGTGATGTCAAAGGAGAAGTTAGATCATACCCAGACAGAAGATGTAACCCCTGCATTCCCCAAACAGAAAGACAAACAGCCAAAGAGAAGTGCTCTTCCTAGTCAAAAGACCCAAGCAAACTTCGTGTTCATAAATCTGAAGTTTTAACATAACAAAAGTGTCAAATTTTTACCAAGTGATGTACAGATGCAGGGTAGTGCCTGTGAAAATTAGAGCAGCATTATTTGTGCATGAAGATAAGATTGTTTAAGGTTTATATGGAAAGATGAAGAAGCTAGAATAGCTGTAATGATTTTGATAGAGAATGAACACAGCCAATGTCAAGACTTAGTACACGGCTGTAGGGGTTGACACTGCGATGGCTCAGAGCGCATCTCAGAAATAGACAGTAACACATCCAACAAGCGCAAAATGAGTTCAATGAGGGAAGCATCACCTTTTCAGGAAACAGTGAGGAGAAACTTGGTCCACACAGGTAAAGCCACTGACCAGACGTAAGTCTCACACCTTAAGAATAAAATATGACATGGATGTCCATATCAATGCAAGGCTAAAATGCGTTTAGAAGTGAACATAAGATAAGATCCTTGGAAGGCAGGAAGGCAAAAGTATAATGCGCAGATGGCAGTGATGGTGAATGACTCCTCCAAGTTCAACAGCATCCCACACTTAAAAGAATGACCCAAGAACCACATCTCTCACCCCAAACAAAACATTTAAGACAGATCAGGCATATCCATGTAAGATGCGAAACTCTGAAACTGCCAGAGGAACACACAGAGAACACTCTTAAAGAAACAAACATAAGCAAGGACTTCCTAAAAAGGACCCCAGAAGCAGCAAATCTCACAGAACTGACAAATGCATAGAATTCAAAGCGTCTTCATGGCAAAGGAAAAATCAATAGAATGAAGCCAACAGAATTGGGAAGAAATCACTGACAAATGTGCAAAGGACAGGGGCTTAACCTCAAGGATCTATAAGGAACCCCCAAAATTAAACACCCAAGATATCACCCAATCGATAAATGGGCTAATTAGTTGAATAAAAAGAGGAAATACAAATTAGTCCTTACACACACAAAGGAACAGACTATCGAACATGCACGAGGAAGAGCCTGGGGAACCAGGCTGGATGAACAGCACCAGTCTCAAAATGCTGTATGACTCCATTTATAGATTATTCTTGAAATGGCGTTATGTAATCAGACAACAGATTGGTGATTTCCAGAGGTGGGGGTGCTAGGAGTTGGAGGAAGTGCTTAGGGCTGTATCAGACAAACCGAGTGATCCTTGTGGCAGCAAAAATGGTGACATCAATCTCACATCTGTGGTGGATTGAATGAACATGGGCCCCACAGGCTCATATACTTGAATACTTGGTCACCAGTTGGTGGAACTGTTTGGGAAGGCTAGGCAAAAGTAGCCTTGTTGGAGGAGCTGTGTCACTGGGGGCTCTAAGGTCACAAAAGACTCACCATTACCATTTAGCTTTCTCTGCTTTATAGACATCTCCAGACATGGACTAGAATCTGAAGAAAGGCACTGGGAGACTAGAAAGGGCAGATTGCAGATTAATACGCTACCATCTGTCCAAGACAGCTCCTCAGGAAGGGCACACAAAGCCCTTTCAGATTCTTCTTAGGAAGTGCATAGATTTCTCACTACTACTCATGGAAACTTTACATTTTTAAGCTTAATGTTCATTCCTAAGACAATTATTGATTTCGAAGTATTTCTCTGACTTCCTTACAAACCTATGCTGCTGATGTTACTGGTTTCCAGTTGATTCCTCTGGATTTTCCAAGGGAGAAACAGCATAACATGCAAATGATAAGACAATTCTTTTCATATTAAACATAAAATAATAAAACACATTATTTTGTGACATTTTCATAAAATAATAAAGCATGCTATTTTGTGACATTTTCTCCTTTTGCCATAAATATCCGCATGTAACATGCATTTTTCTCGAAAATTGTTCTATGTTTATCTTCATATAGCGTCCCCTGTATTTTTTTTGGCAAGATCTGTAAATCTTATCTTAACAAAAGACTCCCATCTGTTAGCCTCATGCTACATACGGTAATCATGGTTTGCTTTGTGCATTTGCTAGATGTTATACTGTGCAAATGGTAAATAACATGTGCAAAATACCCTGGAATGTTAATGCCTTGTGCTGACTGCTGTATGAATTGAATTCATCACAGGCCTTTAAGGCAGGCAAACAAGTGGTACGTGGGTGCGTGTGTGTGTGCATGTGTACACATACAGAGAGAGAGAGAGAGAGAGAGAGAGAGAGAGAGAGAATCTTTGGAACAAATTTGGAAGCAATCTCACTAACTAAATAACATGAAAGAGATAAGTGTGTGATTAGCCACTTCCTATTGTTAAACTCAGCCTTCCAGATGGTTCCCTTTGATTCTGAGCCAGGGCTGTTCAGGGTCAGTAGATTTGTTCACCTTCAATTCTCTATAAGAGGAATGGAAAATTCCCAGGAAACTGAGAACCCAGCAGAGTTCCCATATGCCGTGCTCTAGCATCGAAACATGCAACTCATTTTATTTATTTACTCATTCATTCATTCACTAAAAGTTTAATGACCATTCCAAGTTCATGTGCCATAAAACATGGGCTATAAAATAATAATAAAAAATATAATTATACCCTGAAGCAATTCACAAAGTGTAAAAGAAGGCATACCCCAAATAGCAATGCTATGTAGTAATAAAACAGGGAGAAAAATGAAGGGCACCCCGACACCTCCATCTGTATCAGACCGATAAGCTTCAGGAGGGAGAGATGAGAGCTGATACTGTGTCAGAGAAGGATTTTCTGTGAGCACTGGAGAACTGGTGAGTGCTGAACACAGAGAAGCCATGGAAGATTCCAGGCAAAGGAACTGAAGAGACACAAGCAGGGCCCTCATAACTACAAGCAGCTTGAGGAAGCTGCGGTGTGAGTTTCTACAAAGAGACTCAAGCAAGAATTCAACCTTTCCATCGCCACCTGCCTCTGCTAGTTCTTCTTAAACTCTTTACAAAGAGAAATAGCAGTGTTTGTAAATCTCATGTTAGTGCACAGATTTAAGTTGTTAATTTTGGCAGCAGCTGGCCAGATAGCTCCACTTCGTTCCCAGCCCTTGCGAAGGCAAGCGCAGGTTATCTTACTCAAGTTTTAATTACTCATATTAACCATCAGTTCACACACATATTCCATTCCTTACAACAAATCTCCCTTGCCCTGTTCTGTGTGTGTGTGTGTGTGTGTGCGCGCGCGCGCATGCTGCCAATGAAACTATTGCACCTTGTCAATTTGCTATTTGATGAATCCTGGCACCGTGAAAAGACACAGACGTGTTTATCTATGTTTTTGATGGTGCCTCACAACAGTGTAACCTAGTTTCCCTCTTGCTGGGCTAAATGCCCAGACAAAAGTAAATTAAGCATGGAGCAAGAGATGAATGTCACTCAGCTCCCTTTCCCCACCATGGTGTTCAGGATCCCAATGAGGGAACGGCACTACCCACTAGGCATGTCCGAAGGCCTGACCCCTGCACAATTCTAGATTCTGTAAAGTTGACAATGAACACTGCCAATCACAGTGTGCTTAATGGATATGCAAGAGGAGTTCAAGCCAACATCCAGAGAAAAATTCCAAATTACATCTATTGTAGATCTCTCAGAAGAATGGATCTGGAGCCAAAGGACTATGTCAGGCCTGGGATGAGGGGATCTTACATTCCCCAAAGCCCCCGAGATGATTTTCACTTTCAAAAATGGATGTAGGACCCCATTTTCCTCCTCTCTGACTTGAATTATTAAACTGTGTTTTCTTTCTTTCTTTTTTTTTTTTTTTTTGAATTTTTCGAGACAGGGTTTCTCCGTAGCTTTTGGTTCCTGTCCTGGAACTAGCTCTTGTAGACCAGGCTGGCCTCTAACTCCCAGAAATCCGCCTGCCTCTGCCTCCCGAGTGCTGGGATTAAAGGCGTGCGCCACCACCGCCCGGCTTAAACTGTGTTTTCAAACAAGAGCAGAGACAACGGAGGCAACCTGTGTCCCGGACCCCTTTGCTTCTGGGGAAGGACGAACATATGTCCGTTACATTTACAAATTTCTAGCCCTTGTCTGATGACTTTCTACAAATTGTAATTTGGCCTCAGGCATCAGGGAAGAACATCCCAGTTTCCACTTGAACCCTCATCTAAGACCTTTCACTCTGTCTTCCGTTTCTCAAAAGAAATGCAGGCTTCCTGGGGGGGGGCATTAATAAGAGGCCGGGAAGTGGAGCTAGTCTCAATCAGTAATTTTCACAGGCACGGCCCAGGAATCCCAAACTATTAGTTACTGAATTCTGTAGCATGACCAGGCAGAGCTGCAGCCCAGATCCCTTTGACTCAGACCGAACTTTGTTCAGGTAGGACTGCCCTTGTTTGCATGACCAAGTCAACAACAACTGAAAATTAAGTGAGCGTCTAGTGGCTCACACTAACCCGCCAGAGCAGCACACCAGCCAATCCGGACTATCCTTCTCATGGCGTGCAAGACAGCATGGTCTAGTTTGCTTTGATTTGATGATACAACACTGACCAACATCAACTCGGGTTGATACAAGGGTTGATTTCAGCTTATAGGTAACAGGCCGAGACGTTCAGAAGTCAGAGCTCAAGGCTCGACCTGAAGAGAACTGGAGAGAGACCACCAGTGAGGGAGCAACTTACCGGCTGGCTTCTAAGCTCACATTTAGCTACCTTTCTTTGTTCCGCCCACGCCCACCTGCCTAGAAATGGTACCACCCACAGTGGGCTTGACCCTCCTATGTCAATTAAGGAAAGACCCCCCCATAGACATGCAGATGGGTCAATTAGATTGAAGCAACTCCTGACCCATGGTTCCCTCTCCCCAGATACAGCAAGTTGAAAACTAAAGCTACCTATGAAAGCGCTCGCAAGAAACTCGCCCTAAGCATCAAGGTGCTTCTCTCAAATGGAGACTTCTTGTGGTCCATTCCTTCATAGTATAGACAGCACTCTTTGCTGCCTGGCTCGCTGCTCTGTCAAAGGACATTCCATAAGTCACCTTTACAAAACTGAGCTAAAGGGTGAATCCACTCATGGTTCGTCAGCCCCTTCCTTCCCTGTTACCATAGTGGATGACCACATGCAAACCCTCTAAAAATCATCAACCAAGACCCCTGGAAGGTGCCCCCTCCCCATCAGGAACTATGTGGCACAGCAGAACTCCAGGACTTACCAGAGAACACTGACACAAACAGGCAGCCTAGTGGTACTTCTAGGAAAACCCACAGGTGCCTTCTCAGAAATTGAGAACACAAAGCCGGGCGATGGTGGCGCACGCCTTTAATCCCAGCACTCGGGAGGCAGAGGCAGGCGGATCTCTGTGAGTTCGAGACCAGCCTGGTCTACAGAGCTAGTTCCAGGACAGGCTCCAAAGCCACAGAGAAACCCTGTCTCGAAAAACCAAAAAAAAAAAAAAAAAAAAAAAAAAAAAAAAGAAATTGAGAACACAGTGCCAAAAATGACACAGGACTAGCTCCTTCTGCAAGTCAAATGATTTCCATTTTTTTAAATTCCAATGAAGTTGAAAAGGGACCCAGAGGAATTATCAGCTGATAAGCCATTAATAGCAGCTTTTTAAAAAATGACAGATAACTGATGTCTTTGGCATGTAAGTTGAAAGGAACCCCACGAATTCAGACCCAGCAACATAACACAGCTCGTGACAAGCCTGGCGGGAGTGAGGGTTCCACTGTCTCAGACTATCGGACTATTAAAACAATAGGCACCAGAGAAATGGGAATTAAACCAGGAATCTCACCTGGGAGAAAGGGAAGATGGCAGCCAGAGGGAAAACTTGTTTTCCCCCCCAAAAAGAGATTTCACATAATCTTGACAACTTGCTAGATTGCCATGTGGGATAAGACTGAATAATAATGATGAGTCTGCAGTGGGCTGGACCACACACTGGCTGTGACTGCTCGGATGTGCACAGCCTTGGCCCTCTGTTGAAACCTTGATATCACTCGCTTCAGGACCTAAGGACGGACTCGCCGGGTGTTGTTGGGTCTCTGACCCTCTTCCCTTTACTGTTTTCCACTTCCAATTCTGCTCTTTTAGCTGGCTTATTGAGAACTGTGGCTGAACCTGGCTCGGGGGCACTGGTTGGGGTTCCCAAGGTCAGTAACAAACTCCTTTAAGCCCCAATTATATATTTATATGAAGGAAATTTTCAAGGCTAAAGTCCATTAAGATTTTCTTTCAGAGAAATGAAGTTCATGTTATGTTTTTAAAAATAAAACACTGAGTAGTAAAACAACAAAATCCATGCAAACATTCATCATTGACCTCAGTAAGGGATGAATTTCTACCAATATCCTTATAATCAAAATGTATATATGGAAAAATCATGTGCAGACAATAGTGACAATTCAACCAAGCCGCAATTATTGTTAGAGAACGTTTAAAATTTAATTTTAATGTGTATTTACCATGTTGTAAAAAAAATATCCCTGGGGTCACACAAAGAGACACATAAACAAAGAGAAAGCAACTGGGCAAGGTGGTTTACTTTTCCAAAAAGATGCACAGCAGCCCAAACCAGGCTAGGCAGCACTTGGATGAGGGGTGGAACACTTCAGTTTGTATCCTACTGCAGGGTAGTGACTGTGTCTCACCCCACTGCTGGGGTCCCAACTTCAGAATCTAACAGTTGGGAAGGGCAGAGTCTGGTTGTACCAGTGTCCTGGAGTTGGTCAAACAGACAGATATGTGCACAGGGTTTCAAAGATGGTTCATGGAACATTGATCATCTTTAATAGAAAAAAAAAAAACAGTTGGTCTTTACAACAATTTTGGTGGCAGGGAAGAACAACGCTCTACTAGTGGGAGGACTTGAGACATAAGCATTAGAAGTATGTGGTAAAACTGCAAGAGAATTAAGAAAGAAACAAGGCAAGATTTCTGCGCTTAAAAATGTGCTTGCTCGCAGATGAATGTGCTGAGTAATTGAAGCAGCTCCTTGGAGGCTGTTTTTGCAGGGAAGCACCAAGTCCCCTGGGTAACTAAGAAGCATGTGGAAGCCTGCCATTGGTGCCCCCACTCTGGGTCTGTCATCTCCTTTGGTGTGGCTGAAAGATAAGACATTGTCTTAAAGCCTCCCTCTGGAGTCCCTGGCTTCCTTCCAGGATTGGCAGGCTCCAGGGCAGTTCCCGGGAGACTCAGACTGTGGCCTAGACCTGAAATAATCATCTTAGGAGAACCTTCTTGTTCCCCCAAGCAATGAGGACCTCCCCCATCTTACAGGGCTGGAGTGGAGACAATGAGCCAGGGGACCAAACCAGAGCCACGACTGTTAATTATGCATACGTGTTCCATCTCAATTCTTCCTCTGCCTCAACCTAAAGCTCACATCAGTACTCTGAATATGGATTCAGGTCCCAGGGTGTCCCTTAATCCATTCCTTTTCCCACTATAGATAAACAACTCTTTGCTTTTGATCATTATGCCAAGACCTGGGATCGTTCTCTAAAATACCTGGTGAGAGACTCGAACTTCCTCTAGTGCTTAAATTGCGGTAGCTGTATTTGAGAGTGATGCAATATCTGTCTTAAAACGCCAAGACACTGGAATCAAGCAGGGATCCACAGGTTTTCGCTATTTTGACCCATGACCCACAGTGCCTAGCAACATGGTTTAGCAGATTTTAAGTGCTTTGTTCTCTTGTCATTGTGGATGGAAAGAGCTGCTGGCAGTGGGGCAGGGGAAGGGAAGTAACGCTTTGCAACGAAAAGCAGAATTCTTGGTGGCAATTCTTTGCTTGAAATCTTTAGACTGCTGGATGTATTCTTATGCTTATTTCTACAGAGTAAAGCACATTGCCGTTAGTGTCTTATGATAGATAGATACATCCTGTTAGTAGAGGTTTGAATGAGCATGTCCTTCTATACTCATGCATTATACCTGGCTGTCAGTTGGTGGCGCTGTTTGCAGAGGTTATGGATTTTTTTTTCTGGAAGGTACAGCCTGCTATAAGTTTGTCGCTGGGGAACCGACTTTGAGGTTTTATAGCTTTGCCTTGTCCCCCTCCCGCCCTTCCCCACCACCACACTTCCTGTGTACAGGGCTAAAGGCTAAAGATAGGATCTCCTGCTTCTGCCACTGATTGTCTTGTCTCTTCAAGCCCACACTGCGGACTCTCTCTGGAACCACAAACCAGAGTAAATTAATTGTTCCGTAAGATATTTTTGGTCATGGTATTCCATCACAGCAACAGAAAGGAAACGAGTACACACTAATACCTGCTCAACTGGAAAATGCCCTCAGGGTTGATCACTCTCCTCACTGAGTGGAAACCAGCCTGCTCTAGGCAGCAGGTACAAACTTCTCCACTGAGCTGACAGGAAGTCACGTCTCCGCACTAGCAATGTTCCCCCGTAAAGCACAAAGAGGAATTCAGGGTGCACATTTCTTACACCTTATAAATCTATCACTAGGTACCGCTGGGGAGGTGGGAGGAGGGAACAGCGAAGTTCTCCTCAGAGGACAAGATTTCCCAATGTTTTTGTTTCCATGCAAGAATTTCTAGAATTCTTTGTCCTCTCTTTCCAAAGGAATGACGTAATATTTATATAGCCATGTGTGCATGCACGTGTGTGTGTGTGTGTGTGTGTGTGTGTGTGTTTGTGTGCAGAGCAGGGGTGGAAAGTTACATGCATTTAGGTACATGTATAATGAGATATTCCTATATAAATATTTACACATTTCTATTTCTGTATGGTATCCTCCTTTGTGGAAATGTAATATAATTAGAACTCTGCTCAGGTTATGTAGGGGCCTCATCCTTGGCCCGTATGGAGGTACAATTTTGCTTGGTTCATTTCACACTCACTGAAATTGTCAGTCTCTGGAAGCATTAGAGTCCTCAGGATGTCTATTGGCCCTGTACTCCATGTCTCTTGCTCCTCTCTTGGGGAACCCAGGACAGCTGCAACCACTCAGATTTACAAGAGTTCCCTGGCTGCTTCAAACTGATTTGATGGTCTATCCATCTTAAAATGGGCTCTTCTAGCAAATCAGTTGTACACTGCATTTAATTTGTTGTTGGCAAGGGTCAAGCAAATATAAATGTTTTCCTTCCAAATATATCAACCACACTGTAACAGAACGTGTGGTGCCACATGCTTTTGGCTGAAGGACTCAGCAAGGCAGACACGAGAAAAATACAATTGTCTGAGGTTTCAATTGGGAGTTTGGTCCAGAAGAGTCTGATTTCAAAGTTAAGTTTTTACCCATTTCCTTTTTCTAGGACATTTTCTTCTTCTTCTTCTTTTTTTTTTTAAAGCCGGATATTGAACTCCATGAGGCTTTGGACATATTCGATGTTGTGATGAGTCTTATTTTTTATTCGATGGGATTTACAATCACCATGGAAACAAACCTCCAGGGATGTCTGTGATGGAGTTTCTGGGCTGGGTAAATTGAGGTAGAGAGACCCACCCTGCGTGCAGAGTGCAGCATTTTATGGATTGAGGTCTTGGGCTGCATAAACAGTGAGAGTGAGCGAGCACAGGGTCCGTCACCGTCTGTATCCTGATGGCAGATGCCCTGTGCAGCTGCCTTTAGTTCCTGCTGCTGTGGAACTGATGGACTGAATCTACTCAAGCCAGAGGAGGAAATAACCCATCCCTCCTTTAAGTTGCTTTTGTAATTTTTGCCATATTGTTTGCTTTGTTCCAGCAGTGTGAAAAGTGACTAGTGCCCTAGGTAAGCACGCGACGTCATCTTCTTTTTGAACCTTTATTTCGGGGTCTGAAGAAAAACAGGTGGAAATACAGGACATATCAGGAAGCCACTGCCCATCAGTGTGATGAAGCAGAAACAAAGACTATAGCTCTCCATGCTGGGAAAAGGAGCCAGGAGCCAAATTCTGGGGCTAAGAAACGAGATAGCATAGAATTCAGAGGAGTGTGTGAGCATTTTGACATTTAGCCAAAGGTGAGAGAGACCTCAAATCATGCAAATCCTTTATATGATGCTGTGGAGTTTCAGCTTATTCTGGAAAGGGACCATAGTTTAATACGCTAAGCAAGGATTTGTGGTGTGCAGGCTTGGATCTTCTATATCTCATTCTGTTCTTTTTCGTTCTGGTACTTGGTTGAGCCATATGAAGCTGCTATTTTGTAAGTTGAAAAGATCAAATAATGATAATATTGTTGGGAATAAATTAACTTAAAATTAACGTTACGTATTTATATTGCATCATTCTTGGTACATAGTTTAGGCTGGCTTTGAACCCATGATCCTCCTTCCCTAGCCCACAAGTGCTAAGACACAAGTGCATGTGACATTATGTACACCTTGACACTATGCTTTTAATTTGAGTATATTTTTTAAATGTCTATCATTACTATTAGACAAGAGATACTGGAGCCAGATAACTTGCTAACACCTCAGCTCTAATAGCTATGTTTCTGTGGCCATGCGATCTGACCTCTTAGCTTTTCAATCCTTCATTTCTAAAATGGATCATACTTGAGAGTTAAATGAGTTGATATAGACCAATGTTTGGAAAGGTGTCTCATCTAGCTCTTATTACTGAATATTGTTATTAGTCATTATGTTGTCATTTTCATCATCAACATGGCCATCAACCTTAAGACAGTCGAGATGCCTGTTGAGGGTCAAGAACAAGACATTAGACCAGGAATAGAGTTAGAAATGGAAGAAATAGGTTTCTTTATTTTCTCAGCTAATTTCACAGTCTATGCACACACAATTTGTCTATGTTCCTATCTACACATGCTTCCACATAGATATCTACATATCAATATGAACCTATATACATCTATATACATAGACATACACGTGCCTCTCTCTTTCTCTGTGTGTGTGTGTGTGCACAAAATGGTTAATATTATCAACCTGACAGGATCTAGAATCACTCTAGAGACAAATCTCTGGGCACGTCTGTGAGGGAGTTTCTACATTAGGAAAGTTGAAGTGGGAGGAGCCACCTTATATGTGAGTTGCAGCCTTCCATAGACTGAAGTCCTGGCATTCATCTCTCATGTCTTCCTGAATGAAAGTGTAATATGTGCTCACACTCCTGGAGATGCGACTTCCTCACCATGATGGACTGGACTTTCAAACGGTGAGCGAAATCAAACCCTTCCTCACTTCAAGTGGTTGGCCAGTGGTTTGTCACAGCAGTGAGGAAGTAATTAATATGGTGTGCGTGCGTGTGTGCACGTGTGCGTGCCTCCATGTGTGCTGTGTGTGCACACGTAGCCATAATTAAGTTCATTTTGCAGGATTAACTTGTCCAAAGTCTCATCCTTTGACTTCACGAGTTCCTGAGGAATGCTGGCTTTTTTTCTAACCAGACTTTGCAGAAATGGAGCTTCCTTTGGACCTGACAGTAATTAGCAGAGCTTTAACTTCAGCCAGATCTTTCTAAATTTTTAAGTATTTTGAGCATAGTTCCACGTCTCTGGTCTCAGAAAAGCAAGATTTACAAGAGGCTATTTTCAAAGATTGGGGAAATATGCAGCCAGACAGCTTAGAAGTGATAGAGAACTTGGAGAAAAGCATCCTGGCTTGATTTCTGCTTCCTACTGATGGCTAGGGAGTCAACCTGATCAAATTCTCATCTTGCCAAGGCCTCAATTTCCTCTTACAAAATGAGAGGTTTAAAATAGATCATCTCTAAGATTGCTTCTGACTCTGAAAAAGGAGTGACTGGTTTCCAAAAGGCAATGTTTCTGTGAGGACACACGTTGGGCTTCCTAAGAGTTAGAATGGATATTGGTGTCTTCTCCCTTGAACAGAGTGAGCCTCGTTCTTCTTAGTAGAGTGCATTAGCCTTCCCTAGCGCCTTACTCCATATCGTGTGTTAGTATTTAGGCATCTGTAGCGGCCTGCTCTTTGGGTCCAGACAGAATATGTCCACCCTCAGCTGCAGCCACTAAAAGCACCTCCTGTGCACATTCACTACATTCCCACTTAAAAGGTGGTCCTTGCCCACCTCCCATCTCTCCATATATATACATATCTGTCTGTTTCTCTCCCTCAATGTTTCTCTTCTGTCACTCTTGTCCCCGGGGACCAGTGTCTGCTTCCCTCTCTGATTTTTTCTCTGTCCCTTCTTTCTCCTTTTCCAATACATTTCCAACGTGAGTCCTGTTGCATGGTGCGACTCCTTCCTGCTGCTTCTTTTTTAAATTATAACATTGGCTCCCTGAGAAAGGCTCTCCTGCTCCCTCCTCTTGCCCACAGGCAGTTTGAGGTATGCTGGGACCCTGGAACCCAGTCCACATATGACAGCCTCGTTTCTCCAGATCACTGGGTCCCTCCATTCAACAGCAGCGTGATTGGTGAGTCCCTCCCTCTTCCCCACCTCTGGCTGTTTCCTGCGAATGAGGACTTGTCTCTTGAGTATGATTTCTCACTTTTCAGCCTCATGAAGCCCTGGTTCCAGGTAATCATGCCTCTCAGAGCCCTTAGCCCCTGCTTTTTGCATGATGGCTTACTGGTAGCCTGTGCCTTTCTCGTGTTTTGAACCCTTGGGTCTTTAGAGCTTTGCCCTTTGGTCCCGTTCCTTGAATGACAAATCACCAAGCAGCTGTGCCTTTCTTGCTAGATCCTCTCTTGCTAAAAGTCACTGGATCTTGTTCTACCTCACTCATGGGGAATAAGCCTGTGAAAAATCCGCTTCCTGGCCTTTATATCCTGATATTTTATGGGAACTTGGCAACATTCCGATAGACGGAAGGAGGTATATCTCCCTTTCACCCTTTTTCTGTCTTTTCCCTCCCCAAATAAACCTCTTACATTCATTCTGTTGCATGAGGCGTGTTTGCTCAGTGCAGAGCCCACCGAAAGGTAATCACTTCACACTGGGGCCCTACCCACCTGCAACAAATCTGCTTCCTCATTCACTGGCAGTTTTGCCTTCCAGTCAGTATGGGCAATTGGGTCTCTGACAGGGCTACCCACCTCTGACTATTCTCCTGGGTGTGAGGCTGCATTTCTTGAGCACAGTCCTCCCTTCTCCTTCTGACTTTTCTCAAAGTCCTGGTACCATTGGCCACTGCTCTGTGTTTGACAAATCACAGAGCAGCCTGTGTCCTCTTAAAATCGCCTCACTCATGGGAACTGTGTCATGGCTTGTACTTCCTCCTTTCCATTGGGATTGTTTTTTGGGAGCCTACTGACCAATCCTAATCAGCTATTGCTTCAGGACTACCAGCTGTTGGCCACAGAGTTGGCGGTGCAAGACTACCCAACATGTCTGGGTGGTGACCCGTGTAGTTAGGGTGCAGATCCAAAGGCAGGGAGCGTGGATTTGGGTTCATTGGCTGCTCCATGACATTGGTTAACCCAGTAGATTCTAAAAGGCACTCGGGGCTCTTGAGTTTTCAGTACTGGCTACCACATGCCCTTTGGGGAGACGAGTCTGGCATGAGTCTTTCATGCTGTAGGAAGCATGCGCCAACTATACAAAGTCACAGTGTGTATCCTCAAGTCCCCATGCCACTTCCTCCGGCTCTTAAAGACAGCAGTTGAAGATGATGGTGTGCATATTCACACCAGTGGAACCCCATCTGACTTCGGGCTTGCCTGTCAGAAGGCATCAAATGGAGGCTTGCTAATTCAGGGCACTGTGTGGAGAACTAAGCTTTCTGTGCGTCGTCCTGGCTGGAGGGAACATCAGAAGGCCTCCCATCCCCTTTGTTGACGCTCCGATGGCATCCAACCTTCTACGCGTTGTGGATGGTTATTCCTTTCAGTATTTAGTCTCCAGTGGGGACAGAGGGTTGTGAACTGTCACCTCTTTGTTCTTGCAACTTATCCTGTGGGATGTAAAATTCTAGTCCCCTTGAAGCAACAGGGAGACTGTGGCCGCTGGTGACTGATGCAGCCAGGCAGTCACACAGTGAAGACAGCAGTCTGTTGGCAGGGAACAGTGTAGTCTAGGACCACACGGAAGGCAGACATGCTGACCACACAGCATCAAGCAAAGAAAATAAGATTTTCTGCCTCTGTTTGGTAGGTTAGGACGGGCGGAATGAGGGAAGCGGTGTTGCAGAAAGTGCCAAGCTGGGCTGTTGATGAGAGTGTGGGAAGATTTGGGAGAAGGGAAAAAATCAAGAGGAGGCTCTGTGCCAGGTAGCAGGCCGTTGGGTTGATCTCTTTCCTTTCTGTTTAAACGGGGAAGCCTGCTGGGTGTGGTGGGAATGGGGCCAAGAGAGTAGCAGATCTGCTGGGCGAACATGGATGGTCAGACCTGGCAAGGATGTGTTGGCCATCTGGCCTCAGAGCCGGGGAGGCAGGAGATACAAAGAGGAGTAAGATGAAGAACAACAAGAAGAAAAGAGAGTTAGGCAATGACACAGAGGCAATGTCCTACAAGGAGGGAAGGAGAAAGAGCAAAAGAAGAATAGCAGGTACAGAGGGGGGCTCCATGTGTCTGTGATGCAGCTCAGGCCTCCCAGCCAATCACCAGAGCAAAATAATATTACACACATTAAAAAAAGAAAAACCCAGTGGGTGACCTTGTAGTGCAGAGGAAAGCAGAGCTCTGTTCCTATGTGGTCCTGGTGGGAAACAAGTTCCATGGGGACACTGTTTTCCAAGTAACATGTCACAGAAATCTGGAAGCTACTGTTTTAGATTAAAATCAATATAAGCAAGGACACAACCCTATACAGAAAAACTATAGACTATTTCTAAATATTAATTATGCCTAAAATATATTGCAATGCACAAGAAACTTGAGGACATCTCATTATTGAGTGTTAAGGTCTTTTTAGAACACGTGGAGAAGTAAGATTACAAATGTCATGGAGTGAGTTCTATGTTTCAGGGATGGCACGTTCAGAACCCTTTCATGGAGTCTTGTGACAAGCTAAAACACCATCAGGTGTATGCTGCTGGTTTTTGTGATAATCTGACAAGAATTTGTAGGCCAGGGACCTGTTATGGAATAATAATCTTTTTGTATACTATGAAGATGTGTCTTTGCCAAGGTGCCTTCTGAGTGGTTTAGTGAAAGAGCTGACTGACCTATAACTAGACAGGAGGTATGGGTGGGGCAGGAGGACACAAATGATGCTGGGAAGAAGGGTGGAGTCTCATAGTCATGAGCAGAGGTAGACAGAAGCAAGATGAACCTCTCATGTTGAAAGAATGCACTGTCATGTGGCAGAGGATAGATAATATGGGTTAATTTAAAATGCAAGAGTTAGTTAGTAACAAGCCTGAGCTGCTGGCTAAGCATTTATAATTAATAATAAGTCTCTGCATGGTTATTTGGGAACTGGCTAGTGGGGAAGAAAAACTCCACCCACAGGACCAGAATTCCACTGGCTTCAATCTAATAGACTGAGGCATATTTTAGTTTCAGACACCTAGAAGACAGAGTGACTACAGATAAAAGACCTCAATTATCCCTCCATATATGGGGCCTTGCAAGTTTTCATTTTTCATCCTGTCCAAGCCTGCCATCACCCACTTCCCCAACAAGTCCAGGATAGCCTGATGGAGTATGAGAAGCCTCATATAACACAGACTCCCATGTCTCAAAAAGATTCTAGATCAGTCCACAGTCAATGAATGCCGAAACATCTTAGAGAACTCACTCAAGATCTTAACCACCTTGTAGCTGATGACAGAATATCTGAGACCAAAGGAGTTACCCAGTAGACTCAAGAGCAACCAGAATTACTTCCGAAACCGTAGAGTTGCAGGTTCATTTGTTACATAGCAACCGGTGACTACTATAGATGGCCCCAAATGGAGACTTACCTGTGCATTCATACTGCAGACCTTTCCCATAATAACCCTTCTCACAGACGCATTCGAATTGACCTGTGTGTGTCCCACATTTGCAACTGGCCATTCGGTCACAGCAGTCTTTTCCAGCTTCACAGAGATACGAACAGTGGGCCATATCCTCTTGGATAAAACTCCCAGAAGGTAGATCTGCCAGGAACATAAGACATCAGGCGATCAAAACAAATCAACAACTTGTTGTTACGTTGTCTAGTCATTACAGACCAGAGCAAGCTGGAGAAAATAGCTTTTCTAACCTGTCTGGTTTGCCCCGGTTCCCTACCACCCACATACGAATGTGTGCTGTTTGCAGGAGCACACTCTGGGCGTTAGCGCTGGCCAGTTCAGCTACTTCATTCTGGGCTCTCATCCTAAGTGCTCGAGGCCACGCAGGGTCAGGCAGAAATGAAGCCCTGCAGAGTGGAATCTCCAGCAGCAGCAGGTAATCAACGCACTTGGTCCTTCAGGTCATTCCCCTGGCTTCCCACAGCAGCGTTCCCTGACCTCTGGATGAGGTCAGGCGGCAGTAGCCAGACTTTCCAAATCCTTGTTAAATTTAGAAATAAAACCACAATCCTGACCACTGGGTAAGGATGCTGTGGGCTACTGACTCTAGAATAAATAGCATCACATCTGCAGTCATTTGATCCCAGCACATCACCACATAAGTTAAATAATGCAACCATAATCCAGTCTGCCTCTTAGTTTTAAGCATAGGAACATGTGTTATGTAGAAAGAGACAATTCTGAGTATCTGCGCCAAGAGATGAAAGAAAGCATGGTAGGAATCCCCATGCAGAGCCGTTCAGAAACAGACGTAAGGCAGGGTTAAGGCCACAGATGACTGAGCCAGGATGGATGGCCTCGAATGGAGCAAGCGGTCGGTACGCATCTCCAGCTGAAGAAGTTAAGAAATCTGAACCTAAATTCCAGAGCTAGGGTCAGGCTGCTCAGTCCAGATACAGGGATGGGCCCCTGGGAAGAATACAAGTGGGTGACTGTTGGCAAAGCAGACAGTCTGCAGATGAAGATCTGGGAAGGAGATGAGAGAGGGCCTCAAATATGAACCGTCTGACCTTATGTTAAGTCTGTACTGTAACTATTTATTCATAAAATAAAGGGAAAGCTAAGTCTCGAGAAAAGGAGCTCAGCAAAATCAGGCACCACATTAAAACCCCAGCCCGGAGACCACGCAATGGGTGAAAGGTTTTGCACAGCGGTCCTGGGAGTTAGTTCTGAGAAATTGGACCAGAGGTCTGTTGATGACAAAAGACCTTAGGGAGCAAGGAAAGCCTGGCTACCAAAGGTGGTGCAGTAGCGTTCGAGCCTAGGGGAGGAGTAAGAGGGAACATGCTGTAACCTGGGCCGCTGTGAGTGTTCAGAGCATGGAGACAAGGACATCAGACTCACCCCTGAGGCCGTTACATCTTTTCGGTAAAAGCAGAGATTCTTCTGGAGAGTCAACCAAAGTGTGACACACGCTAGGAGTGAGTTTAGTAGTGAGTGTGCTGCCGTCTAAGTCCAGTGCGACAGTAAAACAACCTTTTCCTTGAAAGCCCTGTCTGCCCTTATTTCTTTACTAACTCTCTTTAGGGCAGAATCGCTGGTCTCATAAGGCAGAGGGACAACTGGGCTAGACAGTCATTTGATATACCATGTATAGATCACAGCATCTGTAACTTCATACTCATATCTAGCAACACCCACTGTCCCCAACTCTAATCTCCCTGCTCCCCCAGCTAGCATGCCACTTTCTCTAAGAGAGGAGAAGCAAAGGAAGGTACCAGTTACTTCCGGTCACGTGCTAGATACTGCTGCCTTGGTAAAACGCAGAGATTTCATTCTCTTGAGAAAACCATGGTACATATTATTACATAATCCCTATTTTGAAAGATGAGAATATTAAAGCCCAGACTTGATTGCCTGAAGCAATTAAAAACAAATGGCCTACTTTAATAAGCAATTGATAGCAAGAAAAATAGTTATTGAGCCTTTACACATACTATCAGGAATTTTCATTTTTATTGCATTTATATAGTGCATGTGTATGTGGTCATACATTGGCCCCCTCTTTTCACCATGTGGGTCCTGGGGATCAAATTCAGGTTGTCCGCCTCAGCAGCAAGCACTGTTTACCTAATGCTCCACCTTGCAGGCCTCGTCTGCAATTCTCCAGCTGCTCTTTATGCCTTAGCCTACTTGACCCCCATAGCAAGCCTGTGAAGTATTACTCTATTGACCAGAAACCTAACAAATAATTTACCCCCAAATCATCCACTAAGTAGATGAGGAAACTGGGATCCAAATGCAAGAATTCTGAAGTTTTTATGACCTAGCTCTTAAAAATTAAACTTCAGGACGCCGGGCGGTGGTGGCACACGCCTTTAATCCCAGCACTTGGGAGGCAGAGACAGGTGGTTCTCTGTGAGTTCGAGGCCAGCCTGGTCTACAAAGGGAGTTCCAGGACAGGCTCCAAAGCTACAGAGAAACCCTGTCTCGAAAAACCAAAATAAATAAATAAATAAATAAATAAATAAATAAATAAAAGTTAAACTTCAGTTATAGACCTAGCATTTAAATCTAAGCCCTATTTTCCTCCCCACACTCACCCCCTCCCCACTTCCAAGCCCTCCTCTAAGTCCCCCTCCTTTTTCTAGGATTCTTACCCCCAATAAGCTTAGCTAGGCCCCCCACCCATATCCAGAGAGCCTAATCCTTTTTACTAGATCCATAGCAATAGCCTGATAGTCGGCTAGAAACCCTTCTCTTGGAACTGCACCAGGGCTAACCTGCTTTTTGGTTTGCTTGCTTTTTGAGCCTCACAGGGCTCTTCGGACCTATTGCTATGATTCCCACTTTATGCCAGATTTTTCACTTGAGTACTTGCCAGGATCATGCCCGATTTGGCGCATGGCTGAGTCTCCTGTCAGCCCCTCACAGTTCACATTCTTTCCTTCTGGCTCGCATTACAGCCGGCGAGTTCATCTAACTGAGAGCTGTATGGCTAACCCTCCTTCTACGTGGTGCGTTGCTCGAACGCATTTGCCAATTTTTCTCCCCCTTTAAGACTGACGCTCTTATGACAAAAGCCATTTATCTCCAAGCTGTCAGGGGAAGAAGTATGTGTTAAGTGTTTAGCGTCCTATCTTCCTATTTCTGGAAACATTCTGATGAGATTCAGTGCTCATGCCTCAGAATGTTTACTTCATCTGTCCAGATAGCTGTAAAGCCCATCTCAGTCAAGGCTTCCCACTCCGTGTGTGGCCCCCACACACACCTCGATTCATCCCATGGATCTAGGTGGGGACGTATGGATATTCTAGGCAAGATGCATCACAGCTGTTAAGAAACAAAGCAAAACAAGATTGCTGCCAGGTCAGCATGCCATCTCCGGGCAATTCAGAGTATTTCGTGACACCCAAAGCGCTCCCGAGCCTCATGCTCGGCCAAGAGCAATGTAAGAGCTTGAAATCACTCGTCTTCACGCAAGAAGAGAGAGAAATAAAACAAAATAACAAACGAAAACAACGTTTCAAGGTGCCTGTAATGACGCTAGCTTCCATTACCTTCATGCAATGCCCTGCGAGCTAGAGCCTCAAATTCTTCAAAACTGTGGAGCAGGTAGCAGTGTTCGTCCTTCGGGGCGGAAGCCATGTCGTTCAGTTCCCGGATATTTCCCTGCCAAATCCCAAACGTGAAGATCTCCACTCCAAAGTCCCGCAGAGATGCTGCAATGGGTCTGGGGTCTCCGCCGTTGGAATAGCCATCGGTGATGAGAAATATGACTTTGGTGGCGTTCTCTCTAGAGTGACGAAGGATTTGCTGTAAGGACACAGGGGAGATCCGAGCGTGAGTGGCGCCGGCCCCTCGGCTTCCTTTCCCAGCTGAGGCAGGGCCTGAGAAACACCAGTGAGTGAGAGAAAACCAGAAACACAGACTGGGATCGGTTATGGCCTCACAGATGCTAAATGAGCCTCAAAACCATGTAAAAAGTGTCGTCGTCATCATCATCGTTATAACCACGTCTCCATGATCCTCAGTACTACTGAGCTGGCCAATGAAGAGCAAGGATTTACAGAATGGCATTGACTCAATAACGACCACTTCCTGTGGAGCTAATCTGTCAGGGCTCCTCCAGACCTGAAACATGAACCAACCCGAGTTCTATGCATCCGCGTTGCACCTTTCTCTCCATCGAAACCACCCCCAGCCTCACTAGAGAAATTTATCTGAAAGTGTCTTTTTCAGGGCTTAAGATGGCTGACCGCCTGCCTGTATTTGTTTTTCCACAACTCCTTCAGAAATGTAGAATTAATCCAATGCTTCATCTTTCTGGACCACCCAGGATATGCATAACATCAGCAGGTTTTGGCAGCATCCTATCTTCATGAGAAAACACGGCTCTGCTAACCCTGACATTCGAGCTTTATTGTTTTAGGACAGGTCATTCTGCTTTATGATGTGTGGAACTCCTTCTCCATGGATAGAAGCAAAGGGAAGCTTTTAACACTCCATTGCCAGAGAGGCTTTATCAAACCTCAAAGGTACCGGAGCTCCAGGTGTGGATCTAGCCTTGCCAGCTAACTGCCTATTGAGATGTTTCCTTAGAATTGTGTGGGGGAAGAGGCAGCATACATTTTCTAGCAAGATCTGAGAAGGCAGCCTGGTTTATCAGGCAACAATAGGAGAACCACTACCTGTTTTCTAGAAAGTGGACCAGAATAGCAACAATTATACCCTAGATTTTCTCAAAATTAAAATAAGATATGATCTGAAAAAATCGATTTCAGTTACTTTAGGGAATAGAATCATTAGTCAGTCTAGATTTTTTTTTTCAGATTATAAGACCAATCTCCCAGTAAAGGAAAGTCCATCACTTGATACTCAAAGGATGCCGCTTATAATTGAATTATTCTTTTTTTTTTTTTTTTTTTTTTTTTTTGGTTTTTCGAGACAGGGTTTCTCTGTAGTTTTTGGTGCCTGTCCTGGAACTAGCTCTTGTAGACCAGGCTGGCCTCGAACTCACAGAGATCCTCCTGCCTCTGCCTCCCGAGTGCTGGGATTAAAGGCGTGCGCCACCACCGCCCGGCTTAATTGAATTATTCTTATGTAAACTTTTTATTGTAAGCTGCAACCCAAATTTAAAGAAAATCAAACTGCAAATGACTCCAGAAACCATTAAAAGGGCCAGCAGTTTGAGAAGTGTTTAACTCTGTCCCCACACATCCTAAGGATCAAGCCCAGCGATGTAAGCTAGGTCATATGGGAGCCCTGAAAGACGGGCACATAAGGCTGGGTGTGTGACAAAACAAGACACACAGTGTTAACAGACATTCCTCAAATACACACCAGGGCCTCAATCAACAGTCTTTGTGGTCTTGGTTCTTAGAGTTTAAAAAACTGTCCCCTTGGTGAAGGACAAGCGGTCTGGGATGAAGGCATGCCAAGAGTGAGGTTGTCTAATCCCCAGACAAGAGCCTCTGGGGAGAAGGGGAGGGGAAAGGCTAGAGAAAGGAGATGCTCTTCTCTTGTGTGAGACTGAGTCTGTACCAATCTCTCTCCACACCCATCAAGTCACAGAAAAGCTGACAGATAAACATCCCTGGAGGCACCGAGAGTCACATATCCTCTTCTTTTTGGATATTTGGAAGGGTGATGTGACCATGCATAAGGCTGTTGTACAACTCAGAAAACAGAAGTGCGGAGATCTGAGGAGGGACCATTCCCCGGGCAGTTTTGCAGAAAGAGAGAAGATGAGGAAATTTAATCGTGACTCAGTTGTCAGAAGTGAAGTACTGGAAACTTCTAGTTTGGAGTTTCTTGGATGCCCATAGATGGCCTCGCTGCTTCATCAGGTGGAAATGTGGATCACAAAAAAGTTCTAGGGTGGGGGTAGAGTGCATGGCTAGTATGACTCACACCTGGGTTCCATCCCCAATACAACACTGAAGAGATGTCCACAGAATGTGATTCCACTCAGCATCAGTAAGATAGAATTTTAAAAACCATCACCAGCTTGTAAGAAAATGTTTTTTTTTCCAACACAGTTTCTCATCCCAATGGGACCTCGTGGTTCCTTGGGTGGTGAGTAGAGAGTCTCACTGGGACCTCCGAATCTCCGCACATTTACAGGATGAGAGATGAGGGGCAGGGAGGAGAGGAGAAGGCGACTTTGCTGCGCAGCTCGAGGGTGTGGGTGTTGAGAGCGGCAGCGGGGCATTTCGAGGGTAAGGGCAGTTTTGATTGGAAGTGAGATCCGCTGAGGGCAGGCTATTTAAAGTCCTCGGCAGCTGAGCCAGACAGCAATCTCAGTCTACAGCTATCAGTAAAGAGCAGCTCCGCCTTCACTCAGGAGAAAGCCTCAGCGATTGCTGCCTCCTCCTCACCCCAAACCTGCTCAATATTCTCCTGTGCATTGCAATAGAATTCTTACTTATAAAATTCTTAAATACACTTAGAATTTTGCCTTGCTTTAGTGAACAGCAGAGACTACCTCCATTTTTATTCAGCTAGAGAATTATTCCCCCCCCCCATTCCCTAATCGAGCCTCTCCTTTCTGTTTTATTCTTGTCTGTCTGTCCTTGGTTAATGCCACAGAACTTGAGGTGCTATTGGTTTATAGTCTTTTTTATAACTGGAAAGGAAATTTTAACTATCTTTTCTTTTTTAAAGAATTTGTGGTTAGACTTAAAGGTTTCTTTTGTCAACTGAGCTTGAGAATCAGCTCATGAAATTCTTCTCTAAATTCTGTTTGACCCAGCAATTTCACTTCTAGGAATCTACCCAAAGACACACACACACACACACACACACGTACACACACAATCAAGGACCAAGCCCACTAGAAATGAGCTGGCTGCAGTCTCTAAATATCATTGCCCACTAGAAGGTGCCAGAAATTTGTGAAGAAAGTGTTTGATTTCTGTCCAAGGGCAGGAAATGTACAACACAGGCTGGGGCTTCCCATGACAGAAGACAAAGAAGCCTAAGAACTAGCACAGACAAGCCAGAGAAACCAGGGGCAGCTGCGGAGCCCCCCCTCCCCCCCCCGCACAGCAGCGAGGGGCAGCTTGGGTGCGGATGAAGATGAGAAATTGGATGCACTTAAGTACCTCAAGTTTATACTTACGGGGGTATGTTTACATTTGTAGTATGTATACATTAAAGGGGAAGTTGTACAAGCACAAACAATAATTGGAATGGACTGAAACATTCATATGAACACATACTCAACTCAGTACTGTTTCTGGGGGAAAGCCCAATTATCTGTTTGGAATGACATGAGGCAATTTGTAAAATACAAATTTTCCATGTTTGGAGGGCAAGCCTTCATTCCAGCTCTCCAGGAGGCAGACGGTTGTGTCTGCCTCGTCTTTGCTATCCGCCACGAACAAAGATAGAGATAGACGTTCTCTCTTTTTAGTTTTACCTGGAAGCCACAATTGCATCTCCACAGACACTCCATAGTGCTCGTGGTCATTTTGAATGGCCAGTTGATGAGGGCATAGCTGCTAGCTGTAAGCAAGACATTAAAAACAAGAGCACAATGACAAAGAGGGAAAAAGAGAAGAGGAGGTTTTCTTTTTCACTGTGGTCCTTTTGATCATGCTATCAAGAGCAGTGTATGTGTGAAGTATGTGTTCATAAACATTTGTTCAGTGAACCAAGTGGGTAAACTCTCGGATGCTGCAGTGAGTTGGTCCTGAATAAGTAGGAAGAATGTGAGTGTGTAAACATGTGTAATATTTGTGCAAAAATTACTCTAGGAGGAGTTGGAGAGAGGTAATAGGGGGTGGATATGATCAATAAACATTGTATAAATATCTGAATATTTCAAAGAATAACAAATATTTAAAATGATACTTAAAATTTAATTTTCTTTTTGTGCTTCTCAGAATGAACAAAGCCTTTCTGGAATGTTAGCCTCAGTTGACCCCAATGCCTTTCCCCTCAGGTCTGAGTGGACGTCAACACATCCTTCTCACAGTTACTGCTCATCAGACACACAGACCCTAAGCTGGGTGGGAGGCAGAGCGATGGTTCAGTGGTTAAGAGCATTGGTTGCTGTTGCAGAGGATCCAGGCTTAGTTCTCATCCCCCACATGGTTGCTCAAAATTATCCATAACTCCAGTTCCAGGGAATCTGATACCCTCTTATGACCTCCATGGACATCGGGAACACATGCAAATCAAACACTTGTATACACTAAGAAAAAAATAAATAAATCTAAAACAAACAAAATACCCACAAAACCTTAAGCTGGGATTCTGCTATTTTCTCTTGCAGAGGCGTTGGTGGGTATTTCCAGGAGCCATTAGCTCTGTTGGCAAGTCAATACATGGAACTGAAGACATGAAGAATAACGGCAGGACCAGCGGTCCAGGCAAAGAGTTACACAAGATCTAGGTCTGGAATGTGCTTGAAAGATGGACGAGGGAGGATGCATTACTGAAAATGATTTACAGCTCTCCCCATCTTCTTGTCCCATCATTCTTGAATTAAAACACGATTCAATAAAACATTTTTCATACCAAGACTTCAGAGCCAAACGAGTCTGTGGTAATGGCCATGGAATGTGGTAGAAGCTTGGCATTTTTCTTTTGTGTTCCTGAAATAGTTTACATCATCTGCTACATATCTGGGGGGGGGGGAGGATCCAGAATGCTGAATGAGACAAAGAATTTGCTGCCAAAGAAAAAACTGGACATGGATTCTGTATGGCAAAAGGTTATCACCATCTGCATTGTATCAAGCCTCTGATTTGCTAGTATAAACAGCTGGCAAGGAAACAGGCTTCCTGCGTCCAGCAATAGTCATCAGAATGATAAAAATGCAGGATTGTGCAATTCAGGTTTAACAGGGAGATCCATCACCCTCACACAAGCTCCCACTGGCGCCCCTACCCAAAGCTTTTTTTTCCCTTCCAAAGAGCGGCTGCAAAAATGCTATGGAAACAAAAAAAGGTGACAGGAAAAGCAGACAACACTTTCTCCTGAACCCTGATTGTTAAATTACAGGACACAACACGAGCCACTGCAAGAAGCAAACTGCAACTAGCCATTACAGCCAGCCTGTCGTAAGGATGCCAACTAGAGAAGGCCATTAGTCACCTCTAATGGTTTCATATGGTGGACAAAGCCACCCTGTGACTGTGTCCAAGGACCTCTTTGCCTTGGAACAGATTAGTAAATCAAATCAGAGTTTCCACATGATTTCCACATAGTGCTTTTTCTTGCTGGGAACCATTAAGCACAAATTGAATACTGGAAAGTGACATTAGGACTCCCTCACCTTCACATGCCAACTTTCTTCAAGTTCTAGCTGCTATTTTCATTTTACACTGCCTGATGTTCTTTGGGAATTTTTCTTTATGAATATTCTGGAGATTATAGGAAATGAAACTTCCCTGTTGATTCACCATCTTCTGGATGTCACCCATTCTAGGTTTTCCTCCTCCTCCTCCTCCTCCTCCTCCTCCTCCTCCTCCTCCTCCTCCTCCTCCTCCTCCTCCTCTTCTTCTTCTTCTTCTTCTTCTTCTTCTTCTTCTTCTTCTTCCTCTTCTTCTTAATTTTCATATTGACTTCATCCTAATACCGTCTGGGTCCAGTGGGAGCATCTCAGGTCTTTTCTTGAATATCCTTTTTGCTGATGCTTCTTTGTTTAATGATATTATTTTATTCCCTCCTACGCTCCTTAAGATATATATATTATGATATTCTCAAAGAATAAATTTTTGAAATGATAAAAGGATTGATATTAGCGATGCACTTTATCTTTCCAGCTTCAATATTTCTTTCTCTTACTCAGTCCTCTATTTTTTTCAGTTTTTCTGTTAGTTTTGTCTTGTCTGTTTTCTGTCCATTTTTCACCTCTCTAAAGCTGGTTTTTATTTATTTAATTGCATACAACAATTGCATGCTAGGATTTAGGTTTCTTTTCCCCCACAGTAAATTCTTATATTTTATCTACACTCCATCTTTATAATACCTATTAGAGAATAAGAAAGGAAACCAGAAAGAGCTGAGTGCTTGTCTCTCATTTTGTTTATCTTTAAACAAAAATATATGTCTTGGTAAACCATTTGCCACAAACAATAAACATCTGGGAGAATAAAGCGCTTGGAACCCGCGGCTATTAATGTTCCTACCTATTATTGTTGTCATTATGGCCATTATTATCTTTATTAAAATAAGCTGATAAGCAACCCAAGTGAACAGTGAAAAGGGTCATGAATAAGCTACCTGCTGTGTTTGCTTGAAAGCAGATGAGCAAGGTGAATGCTGCCCAGGAGAACTTTCTGTTCTGGTTGGCAGTGATCCTAGTTAGTGTTCTGTTGCTGTGAGAAGACACCACAACCCAAAGCAAGTTTGGGAGGAGGCTTTACCTCAGCTTACAGTTTATACTCTATCATGAAGGGAAGTCGGGCAGAAACTCAAGCAGGAACCCGGAAGCAGGAGCTGAAGCAGAGGCTATAAAGGAACCCTGTGGACTGGCTTGCTTTCCGTGGCTCACTCAGTCTGCTTTCTTAGAACAAGTACCATCTACAGAGCAGAGGGGGGCACCATTCACAATAAACAGGGCGCTCCCACACCAACCATTAGATTAAAGAAATGTCCCACAGATCTACCTACAGGCTAACCTGGTGGCGACATTTTCTCTGTGGAGTTTCTCGAGTGACCCTGGTTTCTGTCAAGCTAACAAAAACAGCAGCATAGCAGGTTATCTGTGTGTCAACACATTGACATTCGCCACATGTGATTGCTGAGCACTTGGGTCTGTTGTAGTTGGGAACCAAATTGATAATTTTCCTTAATTTTAATTAATTAATATTTAAGTAGACAAGCATTGCTAGAAGCTACAGGATTGGCCAGGAGAGACCAAGAGAGCTCTGTTTTCACTCCAGGCCAAACAAACAGAGAAAATCTAGAGCAGGTTTCTGAGAGTCTATAAATGATAGGAATGCAAAATCAACTTGAGAATCTAGAAGGATACAGCATGCAGCCCTACAGTAAGAAGACGACTAAAATATTCAAAAAGTTAATGAAACTATCTGCTTTTTCAATAAATACATTATGAAAAAATTATATAATTTATACAAACTATACAATCTTAATTTTTAATGATGCTTGTCTACTGATTATCTGTGGTGGGGGGCATGGACATGCCATGGTGCATGTATGGAGGTTGGATGATAACTCACAATGATCAATTCTCCATTACCATGTGAGACACGGAGACTGAACTTAGATCATCAGGTGTGGTGGCAAGTTCCTTTATCCATTGAGTCATCTGGCTAGCCGTACATTATTTATCTTGAGGCAAAAGTAGAAACTTTGACCAACTGCAAAAACTTAGCACATCCCAAGTAGCAAAGGTGATTCAGTTTTTTCTACCATTACTTAGGATTCTTTTGAAACTTCTAGTAAAGATTCTAAGACATATCATTAGAAACTGTTACTTTGTTTTGTTACTAGTCTTCTCTCTCTCTCTCTCTCTCTCTCTCTCTCTCTCTCTCTCTCGGTATAAATATCTATCCATCTAATCAACATTAGAAAACAAGGAACAAACATACACATCATGTTTATCACAATGTTTTACTATCCTTAAAAGATAAAGAAAATTTACAGATATCTAACTAGGAAGAGAAAAGTAACAGGAAACTAGGTGTGTGTTTTGCCCAAACCAAAGGCAATGAATGAAAGAAAAAAAAAAAGAAGGAAGGAAGGAAGGAAGGAAGGAAGGAAGGAAGGAAGGGATGGAAGAGGAGGGAGGTTAAGCAGGCTACTGGTAGAATATACAAAAATATTTAGTTTTATTAATGCCAAAATAGGATAGGTAAAAATAAAAGCATTCTTTTTGACTTCTCATATGGTTGTGGTTAAATATTTTTAAATTATTAAATATGTGGCAAGGTAGAGACTGCTGGGAAAGACACCTGAACCCTGACATATGGAGTATTGTTTGAGAAAGTGATCAAAGTCTTACATTTTTCACACAATTTGCCAGTAAGTACTACAGTTATAACTGTCCTGATTAAATACTCATGGACACACACACAAATAAACAAAAGGCTTTGCATCTCAGCATAATTTGAAACAGTAAAAAAAATCAGAAACTATTAATTTTAACAAGAAATATCAGTTAAATAAATACAAGGAAATACCACAAGTGAGCACTGAAGTGTGTACGCATTGTATTTCTGTGAGTGTAAGCGTGTAAACCTTTGTATTTGTGTAAGTGTGCAAGCCTATGTTTGAGTGTGGTGGACAACTCACATCAAACTATCCGACTGTCTCCTGATAGTGGACTTAGGGGACTTTTACTCACTTCTACCATGGAGAGTTGCATCGTTTTCGTATTTTCTCTTTTTCCTCTCCTCTGGGTTTTTCCCAGAAAATGTCATTTGAGTCTCACCGACAAGTCAACGGCCCCTAAACCTACACCAAATTAAACTCCAAGACTCCGCCACATGAAGTTCCAAGATTCCCTTCGTGAGCATCTCTACCTGAACGTGTGACAGGGGCTGCAAACCCAGTACGTTCAGTTCATGCACCAATAAGGGTTCCCACCATTTGTCTTCCCTACCTCAAAGAGGGCCCCACACCCCTGCCTTCCGAGACTACAGTCCTGGAGTAACCTACGGTGCCCTTGTTCTGCTCTGTCACTATTAGTGCCACCCAAACCAGCACATTTCACCCACATTATCTGCCTACTTCTTCACTCATTGTCCCAGCCTCGCTCCAGGTGCTCCTTTGAGCATCTCTAGAGAAGGGGCTTCTTCTTTCAAGTCCATTTTCTGACCTGCCATGAAGGTTATTTTTCTGAAATTCAATGCAATCATGTTTCAGACTTTCAATATTATTAATCAGTCTGCAAAGTGAAACTCAATCCTAAATAATTCTTTTAGCTACTTCCCTTCCCACATGTCTGCTTCTTTTTGAGTCTTCTTTGCCACCTCCTCACTCTGGTTTAGCTATGGTGGCCCAGTTGGGGCTTTTGGAATGGAAAATCCTTTCTTTTTGGTTGACCTGAAAATTCCTCACAACTCTTCTTCATTTTTCCAACATGTCTCACCCTCTTTTACTAGTCTATCAGAGTTTAGACCCAAAGTTTATCTTGTAGAAATTTCTAATTCTTCTGTCACAAAGCAAACCCATCTTGGTGACCCTGTTCATCTTTCATCATTCTGACTCTATCAGATTAAGGTTGATGCTTGTATGTCTGACTATGTCCTAAAGTAGACTTAAATGTGAAAAATTAATCTTATGTTCTTACTCTCTTGGTGACTGGGAGCCAGGCATGGTGATATATTCCTGTAATCCAGAACAGAAGCAGAAGGATCAGGAATTCCAAACCAGCCTGAGCTAAATGAAACCCTGTCTCCAGATTAACATGAAAACCTGCAAACGAACAAGTCAATACATGGTATAATTTTTGCTCTCTATCCATCCAGTAGCATAAAATAATAAACTCAAGACACAAAACTGTCAGAGTGAATCTTGTGGTGCTCTTCTGAACTGAAAACTGACAAATATCATCTTCAAGACCATTTCAGCACATCTGTATTGGATCTCTATAATGTACCAGGCACTGTGTTGAGTGTTTCCAAATTGTGCTTGCTATTTGGTGAGGGAAAAAAAGCACTAACCAAATCGGACAAAAATGTCAGAAATGTAAGTAGAGTGTTCTACAGTAATGGAGCCTTCCCACTAATCTTGTAATTTCAAATGAATCATATTTAGTAAGTCTCATTTATTATAAGTATTTACTCAACCTTCATAGACTGAAATTCTAGAATGAGAAAAAATGTTGGCTCAGTGAGTCTTTAGGCTCTTTGTGATAGTCTAATCAAATCACAGAGGAACCAGAAGTTCAGAGGAGAACTTAATCTCAGATTTATGGATCCAGAGTTCATCCACCCACATACATGCCTTAGTTATTAAACAAGGACACGCATCAGTTTGAAATGGACCCATCGGGACCGTACATCAAATTAGAAAGTGGTGTTCACTAGAGTTGATGAGTAGCAGACCTAATCCAACTATAAAACAACAGAACAGGTTTGCAAGAACCAAACAACTGCCTACTCATGCCAACCTCCAACATCCATTCCTTCCACCCAGAGGTCCAGAAAATCTGAAGGGTAAAGGCAGAGTCATCAGAATACCAAACGCCCTACCACAGGCAAGTACACTGCTACCCTATCACAGACAAGCACACTGTTACCCTATCACAGACAAGCACACTGTCATCCTATCACAGGCAAGCACACTGTTACCCTATTGCAGGCAATCACATTGTCACCCTATCTAAGACAATCACATTGTCACCCTATCACAGACAATACCAAAGTAAATACCAAAGTAAACTGCATTGTTGATGCGAAAATTTTCATAAAACAACTTCAATTGAGCTGGCAAGGTGCTTGTTACCAAACCTGAATTCAGTTCCACCAGGAACCACATGTTGGAAAGAGAGAACCTACTCCTCCTACAAGTTATCTTCTGATGTCCACACATGAACTGTGGCACACTTAAGCACCACACACACACACACACACACACACACACACTAATACTAATAATAGTAATGTATTAAATAATGTATTAAATGCCTATACAATATTATCAAATATCATTTAGTGCTCAAAAACCAAATATAAAGAATTTATTCCTGTGATTCATATCCAAAAATCAATGGACAAAGACAATCTCAAGTACTACAACTATCATTGGGAAGTGGCCACACAGTTGTAATTTGCAAGTGAATTAAACAAAGAATATAAGAATGTTTACTTAATATGACAAATAAAAACAATCATGAAACTAATGGCCAAAATAATGTTTGAAGAACCCTCATTAAATTCAAGAATGAGACAAAGGTCTCCATTACTGAAGAGTGGGGATGCCAGCTAATATGATGGGGCAAAAACCAGAGGTAAATCTGTAATAAAAAGATCCTACTTCAGATGGAAGGAAATCAAGATAAAGAATAGAGATGTTGAGAAAAATGTATGAATAAGTATTTTATTTATAAAATGTTATAGTAACAAATGAACATGAATAGATTAAAATTTCAGTTGTGGGCTAGGGATGCAACTCAGTGGTACACTTGTCACGTATGTCAGGTCCTGGGGTCTATCCCTGGGGCTGCAGATACATGAAAGATACACTTTAAAAAGTTCAGTCATGGTTATGTTTACCTGATAGCTTATACTTGAATCATGCTATTTAGGAGAAGATCTTCTTGTATGGGAAACTATTCAGTATCCAAATTCAGAAGTAAAAATTAGGAAGTATTTTTTATATATTATATATAAGTACCAATGAATCCACACAAATTAAACAAGGATAAGAATCAAAACTATGAAAGTTGTATTTTCTTGATTCATCTGAAACATAAGTGCAAGTTAATTGAAAAATCATGGTTATCATTGATTTAAAGGTTTTTTATTCTAATAACATTCTTAGATTGCAATTTATTAGAAAATAACAAATACTGTGTTGTCTAATTTTCAAAGTCAAATGCAGCACTTTCTTTTTTTTTATCTTAACATTTGCTTCTTGACAATATCATACATGTATATAATGCAATCTGACCATTTTCACTTTTAAAATTTAAAAATTTCAAAAGATGTCTTAATCAGACTTGGTGGTCCATAAGGACTGAATGTCGACTTAGCTGGTCTAAACAAAGTGGGGAGTTGTACACAAGAATATCTTTCCCAACCAAAGGTCAGAGAGAAAAGCAGAACCCTAGAAAAGACTGGAAGGAGAAACAAGAGGTCTTTAGGAAGAGATGTGGCTCCTCCCCCTTCAATCTTCCACCTGCTTTCTGTTCCTGGGGGACACAGCATGTTGTGTGTTCCTCTCTGCACGTCCTTGCTCACTTTCCTTACATTGGTGGGACTCCTGTGCCCTGTGTACTGACTCTATATTCCCCAATTACTGGTAAAACAAAGAAAACAAAGCAGAACTTTATTCTCGTTGGGCTTCTTGTGCCTTAATCCAAATCGCTAGGAGGGAAACCAAAAGGAGCCATGTCAACCTGTGAGAGACTGATAAAACCAGAGGAGAGCAACCTCCATGGGTGGTCAAGGGGGGGACGGGGTGGTGGTGAGTCTCAGTAAAGGGGGTTGTTAATGGACATGTGCAAAAAACCCACACAGAGAAGAAATGATTTAACTGGTACACTTCGATGTTTCCAGTAGAGAAGATGCTAGAGAAGTTTATCAGATCAACTCTCCTTCCACATGGGTGTCAGACTCTGGGCAGCATGGTGGGAACGTTTGGAAAACTCAAGTGTATGAATTCCCAAGAAAGTATTATTTATGATGCAAAGTCATTAGGAAAGAAACGATGCATTTTACGAGACATTTTATTAACCAGGAAGGAAAACATCAGCAGGTGGTTAGAATACAGGAAAGATGCAGGAGCTCTAATTGTTCAATTGAAAATATGTGGGCTATAACAGCGTTAGTCTGCAGCACATCGGAAAGCCAGGGAGATGTTTTTAAGTCAAATTAACTAAGAAATGGGAAACTCAAAGGGGGTGAAGATTGAAGAAAGAAGACTTTTAAGTTCATGAACTTATGATGTCTTTTATTTGTTGTAGTTACGTAGATTTATTTTTAAAAACACATTCAATTTGTGACATCTATTAGCATTCCAAGTAAATGATATTTGGAAGTTTGTTGTATTTTTTTCTCCTTTATACTGGCTTGCACAAATAACTACATTAATTAAACATGGAATAAAGTGCTGTGTTTATATCTTTGGAAAGCAGAAATTAAAGTTCTTTAAATGATTTAGGGTTGAGCTTTATTTGTGGATTAGATGCTGCATTGCAAGTGCAGGATTGCAGAACCCTTAATCTGAGAATCTGACATCCAAAATGCTACAAAACAGGTATGTTTCAGCTACAAACTTATGTCATGAACACAAAATTCCAACAATGAAACTTCTGTCCACAAGGAAAATCATTGACACTATTCTATAAAAAGTCTTTCAAGCTATGTGTACATGCAATGTAGACACGTTTCATGCTTAGACTTAAGTTCCATCTCCAATATACTACATTATAGACATACAAATATTCCAAAATTAAAAATAAATTCTGAAGTCCCAAATATTTCTGGTTCTACTCAACTGGTGTCTGCATTTAAATTGTCAACCAGGGATTGCTAATATATTTTCATGTGTCATTGTTTAAAGGTGAAGACTTTTAAATTATTTTGAACACAGTGTTGTCTCTAGGAGATTAAATAACCTGTACAGTTCACTTGCATGCATACCTTTAGAACAATGACTGCTCTTTAGGAAATGCTTTAGAGACTTGGGAAGACAGTTTAGTGGGTATGTTTTAGAGAATGAGTTTAGATCCCCAGAACCCACAAAAACATTGAATTCAGCAGCCCACATGCCTGGAATTCTAGTGCTTCTGTGGTGAGACAAGAGGCAGAGACAAGACACTCTCCTGAAACTGGATGCAGATGAAACCACATCTCAAGAAAATTAGACAGTAAGGACCAGCATCTAAAATTGTTCCCTGACCTCTACACACACATTGTAACTAATGCCTGGACCGAGGTATGTGTGTGCACACACACATACACAACAGCATGCACACTTACCAGGGTTCATGAACACACACACACCAGTATGCAGACACACACCAACATGTGCACATGGGCACATACACACACATTTTTTTAATGAATTACACTTATAAAGCAACCTAATTTAATACATAGAGTACATGAAAGATATTTGTGTGTTGAGGGGGGATAAACTTTGAAGATCTCAAATTAGAATAGATAAAATTTAGCTGAAAGACCAATTAAATTTATAAACTTAATCTTGAGCTGCATGATTGATAGTGCATTTAAGGTGTCTAGGACTAAAAATGTTTAAGTTTTTTCCTTGCATTATATTTTTATCTCAATAATGAATATGACACAGTGCTATCTTGGATTAGGTAAACCTGAGAATTCAAAAATCTAGACAAATAAGGGAGACTTGGAAAGATACTTGATATGATCCCAAAATGTCCACAGGTGACAATACAGTGACTGGCATGGGAGGTGGGGGTAGGAGCTGATCCAACTACAGCACATGAAAATACACAAGAAAAGCAATTATCTGGACTGAAAGAGGACAGAACTAGTGATGGCAATGGGGACCAATAGGGATTACCAAGCACCTCAGACACCATCAATAAAAATGGTAGCCTCCAAATGCTCATGGGTCTTGGCTGTGTCAATTCTATCATTGCCTTTGTCATCTATCTACCAAAGTTTGTAGACTGCCAGTCAGTCCCAAAGAAACACACAGAGACTTATAACAATTACAAACTGTTTGGTCTATTAGCTCAGACTTATTATTAACTAGCTTATACATCTTACATTAACCTATTTTTATTATTTTATATTTTACCACAAGACTTATGATTTACTGGTGAGGTTCTGGCATCTTTCTCCTTCGGCAGCTCCATGGCATCTGTCTGACCTGCCTTCTTTCCTCCTCTATCTCTGCTTGGATTTCCTGCCTTGCTATATTCTGCCTTGCCAGAGATCAAAACAGCTTTTTTTTTAATTAACTCATTGTAATAAAACATATTCACAGCATACAGAACAGCATCCCACATCCAAGGTTCCTCTCCCAGCTGCCTTCTCCAGAAAGACTCATCAACCAACATCACCCTCAAACTCACATGAGTACATCTTGAATGCACTAGACCTCCTGATAATACAGTGTAGATAGACTACAGAGGTAGACTCCCTGGATCTGAATTCCAGTTCACACACTTATCCACAGTATGACCTTGGTCTTCCTCACTTCCATTGTGTCCCCTGTACTTTGGGGTGATAACATTAATATTTAACCTAACTGAAGTGTGCTCTTGTGGGGGCTTCATCACTTCACACAGGAAAAGTGCTTAGAGGGGGACCTGATAATTACCCATCACCCCCACTATTTGTAATGATTTAATTCTACGATGTTGCCAGAACAGACCTGACAAGTGTCAGTTACAATAGAACCAATATTTTATTGAGAGCTATGAATGCTTATGGAGGCTGATAAGGCAGAACCAGAGATTCTGGAAAAGTGTGATTCTCCAACAACTAACAGCCCACTTCCACCAGACAAAAGAAGGACTTGGCATTGCCTGGACAGGGAATGGAAAAGAACGGTTCCCAAACCCTATACTGATGAGGACCCTAGAGGTGGCTAGAGGTAATATTGATGGTGACATAGAGAGGACATGTGCTCCGAAGCTTAAAGCATGCAGATTCTCTCTGAGTTCACCATACAACCTTCTCTTTCCAGGAGCTGACCTATGGTTCCCTAACCAGATTTTAGGAGAAAGCTACAGGGATCCATACCCATATGCTTCCTCTTGCTCCCACAGGAGGATGAGTTTGTTCCAACTCGCTGATGATTTAAAAATGGGAGCATCCCTGAGAATCCTAACTGCATCGTTCTGGAGCAGAAGAGAAGTGAGAGAAATGCCAGATTACCCTTACTGTGCTAACATTAACTTTACTGAACGTGTCACTGTGCAAGGACTCTGAGACTATGGTGGATGCTATTGCTAGGTCCTGGGGAGACCTAATGCTAGCCAATGAGTGCTATGAAAGAATTAGGTACTAAATGCCCTGGATTATGGGTCCTTACTTTTCCTGTATTATTTGTGGTGATTGATGATTGTCAACTTGATAGGCTCCAGAATCGTGGAAGAGACAAGTCCCTGGCCATGCCTTCTGTGTGATTTGAACGAGAATGGCCCCACAGGCTCATATATTTGAATACTTGGTACCAGTTGGTGGAACTGTTTGGGAAGGATTAGGGGGTGTGATCTTGCTGGAGGGAGTGTGTCACAGGGAGCAGACTTTGAGGTTTCAAAAGACTTATGGAATTTTCTCTCCCTCTGCCCCTGTGGTTGTGGAGTAAAATGTGAGCTCTCGGCTCTGAAACCCTCTGAAACTGTAAGCCAAATTAAATAGTTTCTTTAATAAGCTGCTTTGGTCATGGGGCTTTATCGCAGCAATAGAAAAGTAAGACACCTGCAAATGACCATCTTGATCATGCCGGCTGACTTGGGAGGAGCTATGAAAATGCGGGAAGCACCTTTCCCCACCCAGGCTTGGGACCTAGATGGGTGTGAGAATAAAGACAGCTGTGTACCAACATTCTTAGCTCCCTGCTTCCTGACTGCAAATGCAATGGGACAGCTGCCCCGTGTTCCTGCTTCTGTAACGGCCCCTGCTTGACCGCCTGTGCCCTTGGGCTGTGAGCCAGAATAACCCTGTCTCCCCATGAGTTGCTTCTGGCAGGGGATTTTTATCACAGAACAGGAAAAGCAGCTCAAGTGTTATTTCTCCCACATTTTGGAATGTCAAAGGAAGCACTTTGCAAAATTCCTGAAAAGAAATATATTGCTGATACGGAGGCCACTGTTGCCAGATAAGTCCCGTTTTCAGTTCTTTAGCCTTGAAGCCAGAAGAGAAAGAGAATATTGCAATAGAGAACATGAGAGGAGATAAGGAAAAGCAGTCGGCGGTTCTTTCTGCGCTTGCAGGATATCAAAGGCTGGCCCATGTAGGGCTCTCTGGAGAATCTTCCAGTCTTTGCTAACCTTCTACTTCAGTAACAATTTTAGGCTACTGTGGTTTTCATGCTTAGAGGTTAGAGCATCACTCGGGCACAGCTGCTTCCCGTGACTCTCCTCCCATGTAAAACCACACATCTTTGTTTTATAGTGCTGGGGATTGAAGCCAGAGTCGCATGCATGGCATCCACTGCACCACCGACCCCTAGCCCCAGCCCTTGTCCATTCCTCTCTGCACCTTTTCCTCCTACCCAGACTCCTCATACCATTGCCCTGCGACAGAGAATTAATCACCACAGCAACCCTCAACCCTCAGGCTGACATGAGGAGGTCTGAAAAGGCCTGCGATTCCCCTCATCCTCCAGCTGTGATGCTTAAGGCTTGAGGCTTGCATGGGCTCTGGCTCCCAGCGTTCCACGGTGCAATTAAACACCAACTACCACTTGTTGTCGTTGGCATCCTTCCTATCCCTGTCTCGCTTCCTTCCTCTCCTACCCGGAGCTGTTTGGATCACCTCCCAGATCAGCTACCTCTAACGTTCAGATGCTGTTCCTGGGTTAGACTTCTGTCCGAATCTAAATCAAGACCCAGGCTGTATTTCCAGTCATAAAGTCAAATCAAGGCTTTGGTCCAGCTAAATTAACAGCTGGTACAGAGGCTGTGGGTCTTCCCTCGGCCCAGTTCGAGCAAGGGAAACACAGAAGACAAGAGATGGGTGAGACCTGATTTTCTATAAGAATACCACTCTCCATTAAAATCCAATACCTCCATTCTCGCTCTGTTTCTCTACTTCCTTCTTGCCTGCTTGTCAAGACTGGAGAAAGGCATTAGGCAGTGGGGAGGGAGGGAGGGAGGGAGGGAGGGGTGTAATTGACTTTGCAGGGGTGGATCCACACATGAACTCTGAGGAACATATTCTTCTCAATTTTTAGTGCCTCTCATTAACATGTGGAATGCACAGTGCTCCTTACTGCCAGCTATGAGTCTTGGCACCGAATCTCGGGCGACAGAAGACAAAATCTCCTATAACGTCCCTTTGCAGCTTACTTGCAATGTGAGGTTTTACTAATTAGATTGAGCTGTGTGTAAACAGCCTTAAGTCTGGTATCTTTAAGGCCAGAAAGTTCCCCAAATCATCCCTCAAAAGTCAAGAGTGCATATTTTGGGGGGAAATGTGACTAAAAAGACAAAGCCTGGGTAGAAATGGTGCTGGGAAGGAAGACCCAGAAATAAGCAAACGAGGTGCTATTTTTTTCTAAAGGGCTCATTCAGATGCAGCTGGAAAGGTGAGGCTGTACCACGGGACTAACATGCACAGTTTTAGGAGGCAAATAGGATGACCTTGGTATGAGGCGAAAACACGAGAGCCAAGGATGCAAAGAGATGCCCCTAGCACGCAACAAACATCTCCACTGATGTCAAGAAGCCAAGAGCCCGCCTTGAACTGGACCAAACAAAACTCACAGCTCAGGTAAAGCTGGGGAGCTATGGAAGGAGAATCAACCAAGAAAAATGGATTCCTTGATGTGATGGGTTTTTATGTGGGATAACATCAGATATTAGAAAACATTTCTTGCTGGGCAGTGGTGGCGCACGCCTTTAATCTCAGCACTTGGGAGGCAGAGGCAGGTGGATCTCTATGAGTTCGAGGGCAGCCTTGTCTACAAGAACTAGTTCCAGGACAGGCTGCAAAGTCACAGAGAAACCTTGTCTCAAAAAAAAAAAAAAAGAAAAGAAAAGAAAAGAAAAGAAAAAAAAACATCTCTCCTTTCTTCTTCCCTGGAAATGTTCTTTGATGCTCATTATTAGGAAAAATGAGAACACCTGACAAGCCAAGGAAGGCCACTGTCTCATGGCCTCTCACCCAGGGGAGAGAGTCGGTTCTTTCCACTGCCTGCAGCCTTAGCACCTGCTAGGTGTCATAGCTTAACTATCAGGTCTCCTTTTTTGCAGAGGTCTCCAGGCACTGAAGGAGCCCCTGCCACAGTACCCAGGTTGTTATGTGTGTCTGCAGCCTCAAGATCTGGTGTGAATTGCTGGGGGGCGGGGAGTGAAGGACAGTTGGAGTGAGCAGGAAGGCACAGACGGTGACTCCTGCATCCAGCACAGCTTGTAAACCCCGGCAGACTCAACGCTACAGCCTCAGGCACTTGACAAAGCAAGACTGGAATTTTTTCATTTCCACTTCCAGACAAGAAACTTGGACATCTTCTTGGTTTTGCAAGTAGAGCTGCTCTGTGGGGTAGATGCTACATTTTCGTGAAGATTAAGGGGAAGAGCTGACATTTAAGGGGGATTTTAAGGGCTGAAGAGAGGCCTCATCAGTTTGAAGCACTGGTTGCTCTTGAGGGGACCTAGGTTTGCTTCCTGGCGCTTACATGGCACACACACACATCCTTGCAGCCAGAACATTCACACACATAAAACAAATAAATATTTAAAGAACTAAAAGCATTTTATACTTGAAAGCAGTCATACTAGGATGGACCTCTCGAGGTTCCAAAGGTATTATCTTCTTTTGGCCACCTTTGCTCATGTATGAGATTGACTCTTCACTTCCTAGTAAGTTGAACATGATCACTATAACTACATTTACAAATGGAGGAAAACATATATACTCAAATTGATAAATATATTCTCTATAGATGAATACTGCTCATATTATGGAGGGTTGTTTTGCCTTTTCCTTATATATATGTACATAGTTTGTTTGATACAGTCTCACATTGTTCAAACTGGTCTCAAACTAGTTCAAGGCTGACCTTGAACTCCTGATCTTTCTGACTCTGCCTCCCAACTGCTAGCTTTAGAGATGTATACCATGGCATCTGGGTAATGACAAATATAATTGCCAATGAGATTTCAGTTATATGATAGGAAGTTTTTGATAATACATACCTCTGGACAATTTGCCATGTTATTGAACAGTTTTAAAAACATGATTTTATACATCAGATATGTCGGCATCTATCCTGCTCTTCCATCTCATTAGTAAAGCTTTCTGAAGCTAAGGGTGGGCATAAGCGCAAGTTTTCCTTAATGATACACACAGAAAAATATTACGGGGACTGTGACAGGAGTCCCCTTAGATGGAGTGTGACTGTCTTTGTCTTTTTGTTCTGTCTGAGGTCTTGGAATGACTTCCTCATAGTAGCAGAAGGAAAAGGAAGAGAGAAGAGAGGAGGAGATGGGAAGAGGGGAGAAGGGGGAAAATATCATATTTTATATCTAAGTATGCCCATCAGAGTCTTGCAAAGGTTTTAAGAAAGGCATGTAGGTTTCTGGCTGGACAGGAACTGAATCCAGCTGGCCTCTGTCTCTCCTCATAACTCAGTCAAAATGAAGAAAGAGAATAAAGTCAGGACCAAGTTCAGTTAAGAGAAACATTTGAGAAACCTCTGTTTGCTAGTCACGGTGGCACCAAAAAGAATCAATACACCAGGAACCTGGTTTTGTCCACTCTGATTTCCAAGACAATATGCAGTATTTGGAAGGGGGAAGCCGGAGACAGAGCAAAGCAGGTCTTGAGGCCGAGCTCTGTGTCTTTGACCCATTCCCCATTCCATGTGTAGAAGTCGGCATTCTCAGAGCTCCAGAGCAAGCCTGGGCAAACCAAAGAGAAGAGTTGGATCACAGTATGGTTTTCCCAGGGTTTTCCAAGGTTTTCAAAGCTGTGTTCCCTTTGACAAAGAGGGCAATGGCTGACATTAATAGAGCCAGTTTCCATGGTCTGAAAGGTGCCGGGAGTGGATGGCAGGCCAGGCTGTGCTCTAAGGGGAATTCTGCCTGGTGCACCTATTTCAATAACCAAAAGCCATTCCTGGGTTGTTACTTCATGGGGAAAGCCTTTAAAGTGTTGTATAGCATGCCAGAAAAGGAAAAGAAAACCAGATCCAATAGATTGATAAAATGTTAAGTAGCATCTCATTGTCAGCTGAGGACCACACTAAGATTGAAGGTGTGTTTGCCAATCAGGAAGAGAAAGAACCATGCCCAGATGAAAAATGAGGGATAAGCCAGGAATGTTCAAATGTGCACTCGAAAGGAGCAGTTTGAGAACTGGTCGGAGTGTGCGTGGGGGCAGAGCGCGTGGGGCATATTTAGTCTTGATAATAGGGGAATGCACACAAAATCAGGGAGTACTCAAATACTGGCCTGGGCTGGCCACTCTGCACCCTAGTACTACATGGTCACCACACATGGGAGTATAATCTGGTGCCATTTTCTGCTGAGCAAGTTGGCACACACATACTCTGGGATGCAGTGATGTCCCTTCAGAGGTTTGTACTTACAAGATGATCAAAGATGTGGGCAAATATATAACATGCTGCTTGTAATAGCCTACATGTAAATTAATAGCTAATCATAGGGCAAGAAACTATGTGACCATAAAAGAAACTGATATAGTAGAAGGGAATTTTCTATTATAAACAGTAGGCTGGAAATAAAGAGGGGAGGAGGTGATGCAGAAACCTAAAGAGAGTGGACAATTCCTTCACGTTTAGGTAAATATTGTTTATGCACCCATACATATGCACATATATGTACATATTATACACCAACATACCACAGTATGTTTGAAGGAAACTTTTCTGATTATTTCATTTTCTGTACATTGTTAGTAAAGTACAATTTGTGAAGAGGAAATAAAACATGAGTCTAAGAGACTTTACTAAGAATCTGATTGCTACGTATGGCGGCTCTTGTCTGTAACCTTAAACTACATGGAAAGTGAAGACAGGAGAATTCCCTGTTCCCAGGGGTTCAAGAATGACTAGGTCAGTATAGTAAGGTTTTGTCCTAGACACACATGTGCAGATGGCAGCACTAACTGGACTTTGTGGGTTATAAAAGTCAGGTGGTGGTGGCACACACCTTTAATCCCAGAACTTGGGAGGCAGAGGAAGTTGGATCTCTGTGAGTTCAAGGCCGGTCTGGTCTACAAAGTGAGTTCAATGTCAGCCAGGACTGTTACACAGAGAAACTCTGTCTCAAAAAACAAAAACAAAAGCAAAACCAAAAAAACCAAAAAACAAGAAACAAACAAACAAACAAATGAAAACAAACAAAAAACCCAAAAAAACAAAAAACAAAAAATAAACAAACAAGCAAACAAATAAATAAAATAAAGATAAAGAGATGAAATGACATGGGAGATATTTGGAGGTTCGGGGCTAGGGCACACTAGAGGGAATAAATGAGGGAAGAGATGACGAAGATATATGCATGAAAAGGAAATAGAGACACAAAAATTGAGAATGTTTTGAGAATCCAAAAACAATTGTTTAAAATAAAATGCAAAGGATAGATTGGGCCTCTTGGAGCAGGCCTGTGATCCCAGTTACTCAGGAAGCTGAGGCAAGAGGATCATAAAGAACAAGACCAGCCTTGGCAACTTAATGAGACCCTGCCTCATAATAGTAAAAGTTAAAAAAAGAATCCCGGGGATATAGCTCAGTGATAGAGCACTTTCCCAGCTTATGAGAGAGCCCAGGCTTTATCCTTGATACCACAAAGGATAGATTCATAGACAATAATGTTGTATATTGGCCTAAAATTTTTAAAGTATTTACAGGAATTTTGAAAAACCACAGCTATTGATTGGTATAAAAAAAAGTATAATTGAGCATAGTACTGTTATAAAAATGTAGTAGCTCTCTGTAAAGCAAAGGACACTGTCACTAAGACAAAAAGGCAACCCACTGACTGGGAGAAGATCTTCACTAACCCCGCAACTGACAAAGGTCTGATCTCCAAAATATATAAAGAACTCAAGAAACTAGACCGTAAAAGGCTAATCAACCCAATTATAAAATGGGGCACTGAGCTGAACAGAGAATTCTCAACAGAAGAAGTTCGAATGGCCAAAAGACACTTAAGATCATGCTCAACTTCCTTAGCAATCAGGGAAATGCAAATCAAGACATCATTAAGATACCGTCTTACACCTGTCAGAATGGCTAAAATAAAAAACACCAATGATAGCCTCTGCTGGAGAGGTTGTGGAGAAAGTAGTACACTCATCCATTGCTGGTGGGAATGCAAACTTGTGCAACCACTTTGGAAAGCAGTATGGCAGTTTCTCAGGAAAGTCGGAATCAACCTACCCCTGGACCCAGCAATACCACTCTTGGGAATATACCCAAGAGATGCCCTATCATACAACAAAAGTATATGCTCAACTATGTTCATAGCAGCATTGTTTATAATAGCCAGAACCTGGAAACAACCTAGATGCCCTTCAATGGAAGAATGGATGAAGAAAGTATGGAATATATACATATTAGAGTACTACTCAGCAGTAAAAAACAATGACTTCTTGAATTTTGCATGCAAATGGATGGAAATAGAAAACACTATCCTGAGTGAGGTAAGCCAGACCCAAAAAGAGGAACATGGGATGTACTCATTCATATTTGGTTTCTAGCCATAAATAAAGGACATTGAGCCTATAATTCGTGATCCTAGAGAAGCTAAATAAGAAGGTGAACCCAAAGAAAAACATATAAGCATCCTCCTGAATATTAACCTTCATCAGGCGATGAAAGGAGACAGAGACCCACATTGGAGCACCGGACTGAAATCTCAAGGTCCAAATCAGGAGCAGGAGGAGAGAGAGCACGAGCAAGGAACTCAGGACCGCGAGGGGTGCACCCACACACTGAGACAATGGGGATGTTCTATCAGGAACTCACCAAGGCCAGCTGGCCTGGGTCTGAAAAAGCATGGGATAAAACCGGACTCGCTGAACATAGTGGACAATGAGGACTCCTGAGAACTCAAGAACAATGGCAATGGGCTTTTGATCCTACTGCATGTACTGGCTTTGTGGGAGCCTAGGCAGTTTGGATGCTCACCTTACTAGACCTGGATGGAGGTGGGGGGTCCTTGGACTTCCCACAGGACAGTTTGGGCTGATGAGGGAGGGAGACTTGATCGGGGGAGGGGGAGGGAAATGGGAGGCGGTGGCAGGGAAGAGGCAGAAATCTTTAAGAAATCAATCAATAAATAAATAAATAAATAAAAATGTAGTAGCTCCCAATCACTTCAATATTTTCTATATTGAAACAAAAAATCTTACTAGTTTTATTGGAACTATATGAAAACAATAAAAATTTATGTTGCATTACACCTAGGGAGGACTGATGAAAAAGCCAAGACACAAAAGAGATTTCCCACTATCTCACGTTTAAATACATTGCAAAGTTACAGCAACTAAATCATTTTGGTGCAACTTAAGATAAGATAGGATGAACCAGAAACCAAGTGCCCATGCACATATACTAGGTGATTAAAGAGACAACCACCTGGGGGATGGAGAGACAGCTCAGTGGTTAAGAGCACTGGCTGCAATTTCCAGAGGACCTGTGTTCAATTCTCAGCAGCCACATGACAGCTCACAACTGCCTCTAACTGCTATTCGAGGGGATCTGGCACCCTCACACAGACATACATACACACACAATAAAATAAATAAATCTTTTTAAAAAAGAGAGAGACATTCAACTAACCAACTAGTGAGCTTGGACAATTAACACTAAAAAAATGAGACATCTTTGCATGGGACCCCTAAGAAAGTTCCAGGTTAACCAGACTGTTAAGTGGAAAGCATTTCTCATTTGAGCAGTAAGGCAGTCATTAACAGTATAAGCAAATAAATTGTTAAAAATTTTAGAAGATTTATTTATTATATGTGTCTGAGTGTTTTGTCTGCACGCTGTATATTCAACATATGCATGCCTAATGCCCAGGGAGCTCAGAAGAGGGTGCTGGATCCCCTAGAACTGGAGTGAAGTATGCCTGTGAGCCACCACCTGGGTGCTGGAGAGTGAACCTGGATCCTCTGCAAGAGCAGCAAGCGCTTTTAACTGAGCCATTTCTCCAAAGTTACCTAAATTTGGATCTTAAAAGCAAACTTTGATAGATTTGACCCAAAGAAGGCTTGAACCATTCATCCAATGACACTGTAATAAGCAGGTAAAATACAACAAACTGAAAAATATATTTGCTGCATATACAAGAAGGGTTCCTGGCCTCACTACAAAAAGAGTGTATACAAATCACTAAGAAGAAACAAATATTCCTGTAGTAGCAAAAAGGCAAAAGCTATGACCAGGCTGAAAAAAAAAAAAGACAAATGGCCAGTAGCTACATATTAGCTACATACATAAAATATAGTAGCTAATATTCCTCCTCAAAAATTATAAAATTTAACTTTCTAGAACAAATGCCTCTAACTATCTATCAAGTTAGCAAAATGTTTTTTTTTTAATCGTCTATTTGTGTGCACATGACAGATGAATGCAGATTTATAGAGCTCTCCAATGGAGGAGGTGATAATGTGGACTGAGAAGTTTAAAATGTTCATAGAGTTTACTAAATAAGGAACTGAGGAAGCCCTCCAAAAGAGGCACTCAAGGAGAGCTTCCCAAATTCCTTATTTAAAAGACATGGATGTGTGCTGCCTACACTTTAGTTCAAAACACTCAACAGTCCTGAGGCTGGAGAGATGACTCAGGGGTTCAGAGCACTGTCAGGCAGACGACATGAATTCCCTTACCAGCTTCCACATGGCAGCTTACAACAAACTGCTTGTAACTCATGGGACCCAATTTCCTCTTCAGACATCCATGGTCCTGCCGCAGGCTAGTATGAACTAGTGTGCATTTGGTCACATGCAGTGGCTGAAGGATGCAGACTGCAAAACTCTAGGCTAGCAAGTTTGTTGAAATTTTATATATATATATATATATACATACACACACACACACACACATATATATATATATATGACAACATTCAACTGTATACTGTATATCAACTGGAATTTTAAGGATGAAGAGATTATTGGGGTTTTCTGCTCCTTTATGTTTCATTTATTCCACAAACATTGACTTGCTGGATTGCCTTAATTATTTTTCTGTGTTCCAAATTATGCTCAGCCATGTGTTATTGTGAAGTTAGGGAAAAGACACGTTTTTATAAGGGTCTACCAGGTGAAAATGACTTTTGCCAGTTGCTAAACATTTATCTACTAAAGACCTGTAGCATAAAGTCTTGGTGGTCAGTGACAGTCATCCCAGCGCTTGGGAGATGAAGGCAGGAGGATCAGAACTCGACCCACTCTGCTGTGTAGTAAGTGGAGGCCAGTGTGGGAAACAGGAGAGCCTGTCACAAACAAATAAACAAAGCAAAGGCTGGGAGCGAAGTTACTGTGTGCTCTTTCTACAACGTGATAAAGATTCAGGGCTGTCCTCAGTTCACTGCCTGCCCCTCTTCACAAACGTTTTTGGTGAAACCATACCTGTTCCTACTCGGATACGCACAAGTGTGGATGTGAGAGGGAGATTAGGGGTCCCTTCCTCTCAGGATCCGTCAAAGGGATCCTTTGAGAAGCCTGACACCTCACTAAGTATTTTAAACCAATTATCCCTAGGCACCCCCACAAGGATAGCAGGAGAAGGGTCCTGTTTGTGAGGCTGGAGAAGCTCGCCTCCGGCACCTTGAGCCTTGCTGAGGCTGAACCCCACCGGAGAAGAGGATGGCAGTTTGAGGCGGGAGGAACCCTGGAGCGCTGGCCTGGGGGGTCGGGGTCTTACCGCAGCCTGTTGGAAGGCTCCCTTGGTGTAGGTGCCACCACCGCGGTAGGTGATGGCCGGGATCTCGCGGCTGAGCAGCGCGCACTTGTGCTGGTGTGCCCGGCTGGTGGAGATGTAATCCACGCGCGCCACCACGTTGTTTTTGGACGAGAAGGTGACGATGGCCACGCGCGTGGCCGTGGACACCACGGGAAAGTCGGAGAGCAGCTTGCGCACGAACTTGAGCTCGTTGAGGAAGTTGGTTTGGCCCACGCTGGACGACTCGTCCACCAAGAAGACGAGCTCCAGGCGGCCACTGAGCTCCCGCAGGCGCCGCACGCGGCTCCGGAACGCGCGGCCCAGACGCTCCACTTTGCTCCCCATCGCCTCCTCCTCGCCGGACGCGGGTGACAGGGTCAGTCTGCCCGGAGCCCCAGGCGAGGCCTCGGGGAACAGGCGGAAGCTGAAGTTGCGCGACGGAGCCAGGGGCTGGAAGTTGGTCCAGCCGGACACCAGTGTCAGAGACCAGCAACAGAAGGCCAGGCACCACCACATCGCGCTGGGGACTGAGCAGCGGCCCCAGGGAGTGCAAGGCGACAGTCCCCGAGAGCGCCTGAAAAGAGCCTAGCGGCCCGAGCTGGGCAGATAGCGGCCGCGAGACTCAGAGCCCCTGCATGTGACACTGGGGATGGGATCCAGACTCCTCTGGCAGCTCTGGGGACGGACGGGACTCTGGAGGGACTGGAGTGCTCTGCTCCTTTGGCTCTCGGCTACTTGGTTTCTCTTCTCCTCCCCTCTCTCTTCCCCGAAGCCTATAAAATGTTTGAAGGAAGGGGGCAGTGAAGCCACAGTCACTTCCCTTCTTTTCGTCTGTCCTCTCCTTCCTCTCCCTCTCCTTCTCTCCTCTCCTCTCCCTATCTCTCCCCTATCTCTCTCCTCCCCCTCTCTCTTCCCTGGGATCCAGCTAAAGACTCTTGGAGATTCCATGACACCAGAACCCCTCGCCTGTCATGCTGTCAACATTCTCTCACAAGCGTACTGATTGATCCCATATGTCTGGCAAGGAGCTGCGGAGGAATTCGCTGGAGATGGATCTGGATACCGAGAGTGCCACAGTAATTGGAAACATTGTAGAGAAAAACACGCAGGGGCCTGGCCGAGTTGAAAGCGTGCCTTGAAAACTGCTTGCTCACCTTTTGGGCTTCTTTTCCACTCTTGGGGTGGGTGGGGAGTGTCTAAACTGCCCAAAGGGGATATTTGCGTAATTCTCCGAAGGGCACAAACTCCTGAGAACCGGTTCAAATCAGGGGCTATTGATGTGGCGCCCACCCTGCGCATCACAAATGCAGAATTCCTGCACTCCTCTCCTGCATCTGATAATTCATGCGTTTGTTCCTTCTTTCCTTCCATAGCAGTTTGTGAGGTACCAAGAGGATGAGCAGGGGAAAAACTGACACGACCTCTGTCCTCTAGGAACTTGTATGTAACATGTAAAAGTGTCACCATCACCACCAACTCGACATCCACACATGAAATGTATATGCATGATTACATACTTTTCTGTGCATGCACATAGATACACATATACTTACATGTAATTACAACTGACCGTGGTTAAATAGAAGTGCTTGGGAAGGCAGATTTGACCTTGGCAAGGGCAGGCAAGCCTTCTATGAGGGTGTGAGGTTCATGGTGAATTCCTAACTATGAATTTTCTTAAAACCCTCTATTTTGATCTGATTCAGCAAATGGGATCTGTCTGGCATATATATCCTTGGGAATACCAGCTGTTACTTGGGGGTGATTTTTCCAAGTAAGACCTCAAAGATGTACATGCATAAGGCACATACTTATTACATGAAAGGTGGGACCCTTGGTTAAAAGATTCCAGCTAAAAATCAGGAACCCTGTATGGTTATATAAACCTCCATCACCTCTGGGTTTTGGCCCAGTGCCTACTTTTATTCTGCAATGGGATCAAATGACTCTGGAGTTCTGCTCTCTGACAGGAGTGGTTGGACTCCAACTCTCCTTAATGAACTGCCTTCAACACGGGAGGTGTCAGAGCATGGAAGCCGAGGTGTTAAGGGCTCTTGGATCAATTTCCCTGACACGAAATCCTGGCTTACTATTTATTGATTGTATCGCTTTGCTCATTTGGAAACTGGAGTAATAATAACATATTAAGGACTAAATCATAAAATCGTAAAACTCTTAGGAATATGTTCAGAACACAGCATGTACTCATGCTGGCCGCTCATATCACTGCCTTTATTCAAGAATGCTCTCCAAGACCCATTTGCAGCAGCTCTCGCTGACCGTCAAAAATGTACCAGCTTACGGAATCCTGAAATAAAAAGGGAGCAGGACTCTATCCTAGTCCTCCTGGTCAGACTACATCAGAAGAAAATGCAGATTTGAAAAATCATTCCGGAGTTGTTCTGTGTTTACAAGAGGGACAAGCAGCGGGACGAAGAAAGATCTGGGTCTTCTGAGAGGGGATAAGATCGCAATCAACTTTAAATAAAGAGCTTTTCCAGATTTCATCTGCACCGTGTTATTTAAAACACATCATTAAGAGCTGGCATTCTGGGTCCATGGCGACTGCTGTACGCACTATCTTGTGTGTCCTTTACCCCCACCCTCAACAAAACCCCAGGGAGGTGGAGAGTTGCTTTAAGACCTTCTGGTTGCAAGCAATGAGCATCCAGCTCCTCCTTGTTTAAACAAAAGGAACTTTTGGCTCAAGCAAATAAGCTGGGGAAAGGCCTGGGTGGTGAAACCCAGCTCAGAAAGCCTTGGAAAATGAGGCAGAGTAGAACCTTCCTGAATATAATAATCCCAGCACTTGAGAAGCTGAGGCAAGAGGGTTGAGAGTTCTAGATCGCAGGTAAGATCCTGCCACACACACACAAAAGAGCATGTGTGGGTGTTAGGGGGCTGGGGAAATGGTTGTGAGAGGTCCCTGGCAGACAAGCCTGAGACACTCAGTTCAGAATCACAGGATCCATGTAAAAAATGGTGCACAGTGATGCACGATTGCAATCAGAGGCGGGCAGATCCCAGGAATTCCTTGGCTGGCTAGTCTAGCTGAATTGGTGAGCTCAAGGCTCAGTAGAGACCCTATCACAGAATATGGTGGTGAGTGATTGAGGAAGACACCTGACATCAGACTCTAGCCTACACACACACACACACAAACACACACATGCATGCACATGCACACACATGCACGAACACACACACACTCAGAACCACTTCTGCATCTCTTTTTAAAAATATTTATTTATTTTACATCCTGACCACAGTTTCCCCTCCCTCCTCTTCCCCCATTTCTTCCCCCCTACCTCCCTCCCGTCCCCCAATCCACTTCTCTTTACACGCTACTCTCTTAGTCTCTTTTTTTCTTTCAGATGAGATGAGAAAGATTCTTGCCTATGAGCTCCAATTTTGCAAAACCTACCAATACCATCACCTAAAGAAATGAGCAGAATGAGATGGCTTTAATTCAGCTTCACGAGAGCAAGGACAGACCACAGGAGCTCACACACTTAGAGGAGTCAATTGTCACCTTAGACTCTTACATCCAGACCTTCTTCTTTAAGAGCAACCAAGTCCCCGAATTTCAGCTGAGCACAAAGACATCGACATTTCCTAGCGTCTCTTGCAGTTGGATATGTCTGCACAACCAGGTTCTGAGTTGGTTTCATGCACAGTTCCCAGAAATTCTCTTAAAACAAAAACAAACAAAAACAACAGCAACTTTTATCTGTGACTCTTCCACACAGGTCTCGTTTTCTTGGTAGAGCCTATAGAACTGGAAGGAGATGGCCATGGAGAGTGTGTTTTGGAGGGGCTGAATCTGACCCTCTCTTTTTCTTGTCCATCTGCTTCCTCCTCTGGGGTGCTCTGTTCAGCACATGCAGCCAAGCCACCACAGGCTAACCCCTCCCCCCTTAGACTGTTTCTGTCAAGCTTCTGACACTAAGATGGCAAATGGAGCCAATGAAATACTTTACTCTATAGCAGTGGTTCAGAACAAGGGGCTGTCTGCTATTGCACCTCACCTTGAAAACATTGGGTGTTGTGTGTGTGTATGTGTGTGTGTGTGTGTGTGTGTGTGTGTATTGGAGAGGATGCACTACTGACATCAACCGTATAAAGACTAGGATACAGCTAATCGCTTGAGTGTCCGGTACAGCCCTCACCATGAACAATCCATCATCCATCTCAACATATGTGTTGTGTCAAGTCAGAGAGAAACGCTGGCCTATACAAGAACACAATGATAGGCTCAGGAAATGATAAAATATTAATACTACGTAGAAGAAGAACCTAACCGACTTGGCAGTATGGAGCTGAGCTGAGGGAAACTGCTGAGGCTTCATCTTGTGAAATAGATTCTCTAGGAAACAAAATCAATTGCATCAGCAGGCGGGAGACTAAAGGGGCACGCTAGTCTCTCCTGCATCCTGCTTCAAAATCAGCAGAAAAAAATTAGCAGAAAATGGAAACCTCAGGTCCTGTGTACCTACTGGGACCAGTTCCCAAATCAAGGCCAGCACCATTGCCATCTGTCCCTGTGTTAAAGCGAAGTAAGATGTGTATGTGTATAGGGGAGATTGGAAGTGGGACTGGAGGCAGCAGAGGCTGGATTGATTGGTCCAGGGAAAGACCCTCTGGGATGGCAAGAACACGTCTAGAAATGGGAGCAGAGGCAGGACAAAGTTCAGTCCCGGTTCCTGCTGGAAATTAGGTTCTGTCTGCTTTGAAATTTACTAGCTTGTTGTTGAATGGCAGCAGCAGGCAGTGGTGATGGGAGGAAGATGCCCTCTTGTGACTTGTAAGGATTTAACAGACATTTCCTGTCATACTTAGGAAAGTACACTACTCTGTACTTCATGTAGGTAGAATTATCTAGGGATGGAGTTTACAGTAGAAAGACCCTGGTATTGAGACACTGAGAACAATGAAATAGAAAAAAAATAAAATATAAAATAAAATGTAAATTAATACTGATAATCTGATGGTAGTATTTATTGTAGACAAAACATCTGAGAATGCCTATCACTGAATTTCATTTTACTTACCATGTATGTTTGTAAATAGATATACTGTTTATCTCTTTTTATTTTATTTATTTATTTATTTTTATTTTTCGAGACAGGGTTTCTCTGTAGCTTTTTGGTTCCTGTCCTGGAACTAGCTCTTGTAGACCAGGCTGGCCTCGAACTCACAGAGATCCGCCTGCCTCTGCCTCCCGAGTGCTGGGATTAAAGGCGTGCGCCACCACCGCCCGGCTGTTTATCTCTTTTTATATTATAGTTCTTTCTGCTTTAAAGGTAAAGAAATAGAGTCATATAAGGCAACAGATACACTTGAGGACACAAATCATGTCAATACATGGCAAGTGGCAACGTATTGCTTCTGCTTTTAGCTTTTGAGACAAAATCTCACTCAGCAATTTAAACTTACCCGGAATTCCCTGCCTGCATATCCCAGGCTGACCTGGAACTCACAGCAATCCTCCTGCATCAGCCGCTTAAGTTCCGGGTTATACGTGCGAGCTGCATCTTGGTATGTGCTCTTCTCATTACAGATGGCTGTGAACAGCACATACGAAGAAGTAACGTAATGCAGGCTGGGAGCTGTGTACAGAAACTCAGACTGCCAGCCAAGAGAGCCAGCTGCTTGCTGTAGGCACAGATCAGTCCACAGGTAGCAGCTCAGACCACGCCCTAATGGGCCGGTACCCAAAAGGCTATTGGCTGAATGAGTTCCCACAGCACACAGCACAAAGAAGGGGTTGGCAGGCTACTGTCATTGCCACTCCCTGCAATTGCATCTACTCTGCACTTCCCCAGGTAAGGAACTCTCTGCTCTCTGCTAAATCAAACTGAGCCTTGACAATCCCTATAGAGAGTAATCAAGAGACTTCACACCTGATCAGTATGCAGTCTTCTTCACACAACCACACCAGCCAACTCACTTTTGAAAGTTATCACTTGCTCCTCCCTCACTGTACTGATTCAGTGGGGGTGTAGTGCCAGGTACTGGGACCACTGCAGAGTCCTTGTCATAGCCTATGACATGTAAGAGTTAGTTGGTTTACTTATATGGAAAAGTACATGTGTTGAAACCAGGCAAATTGTTTCAAAGAAAAATGGTACCAATGGTACCAAGATACACCTTCCAGAAGACACACCCCATCATCCCTTGGCCTTGCAAATGGGTGACTGATGTCTGCCTGAGATTGTTTAACTACTTCTTCTTCTTCTTCTTCTTCTTCTTCTTCTTCTTCTTCTTCTTCTTCTTCTTCTTCTTCTTCTTCTTCTTCTTCTTCTTCTTCTTCTTCTTCGAAAAACAAGCTGGTTTTTAAGCATCATTAGCAGGAGACCAGGGGTTCTTACATCTGGGAGATCTGAGCCCCAGGAAAGATTTCAAAATAACTCTAGAGGTTCTCCTAAACTAAGCACCCCAAAGCCTGTTTCTGGGACTGGTGAACCGTGACCTTCTGTGTGACATTTCGAGCTGGCTTTAGGATCACAATAGCCATTTCATTTACCTCCTCAGAAACAAACCACAGAAAAACCTGTCTCCTTGGATTTCCCAACGGCAATGTGTGAACAGCCTCTCTTTGAGAATGTCATAGATTGAAGACCTCTCTAGATTCTCTGACAGGCCTTATGAATGCTGAGAGACAGCCACAGATGTATGGCCATGTTTCATCACTTTTAACCTAATTTTTTTAGTATACATATCTGGACATCATATCCAAGGTCAAGGACTGAACCCAAATGCCATTTGTGATCTTAATTACGACACTAAAGAGTGTCCACTAAAGGTCACTAAGGGTGGTTTGGGAAAGGCACATTCTTTCGATGCTTATCTTCCTTCTTTCACTGCTGTGTGAAATGAGCAAGGGGCCAGGGAGGGACAGTTGATTTCCTAGGGACAAACTCTACCACCACCATTCATTCCGATTGGCAGCACTCCAGCCGTGGTTACTTCATACATTTTATTTTAAAAATTAGGGCCCAACTGAACTATCTTTTGCCCAAGTGGATTTTCATGAATTCTAGGTCCATAAACAGTCTCGTGGAACCATGACTACAGCCATGGTTCACCGCCATCATTACCAAAGCCTCCTCTCTATTACACCCTTGCCTCACCCCAAATACGGATCTGTTTTGTGTTCCTGAGAAAGACATAGAATTGGAATGGAATAGCGCGCAATTTTTAGAGACCGGCACTTATTTTTCACTTAGCGTAATAACTTTGAGATTCATTCATTTGGTGTGTGAGCTTAAATTTTCATTTCTGTCAGCTAAATGCCTAGGGATGGGATTGCTAGATCGTATGACAAAAGTATGATTTCATCATAAGAAATTGCCAGAGCGTTTTCCAGAGGGGTTCACACATAGATGTGTATGTGTCTTGCTGGCTCTGCATCTTCTCTAGTAGTCACGTGTCTGTGAACAAATGCACAGACATTTTGCTAAAATTCCTTCTGGAGGTGGGGAGGTATAAGCAACATTACCCTTCCTTCAAAGGTTCCAAATGACAAACTGAGGCACCATTCCACCAAAGTTCGGTTTAGGAAACCAGAGACTTTACTGGGCTCTCTTACAGAGCACAAATGAAGGGTTGCTTACTGAAACGTGGGTGAGCCCCTCTCCAAAATTCTTTACACACAGAAATTCTTTACTCAGAAGAGATGATGGCTTTCCCATAGCTGCGAAGATGGAGCCCCCTCCCCTAGTCTTTCCAGCCTCTATGCTCCAGCCCTTCCCCAAGGCTGTGTGCAACTAGGGCAGAGCTGCATACAAATGGTGCTATAGAGGGGCTGGGCACACTAGTGAGGTACTAGTGCAACATTCCTTTCCCCTCACGGGGGCATGTGAAGAGTCACCAAGGCCTTATGTGATGATCTCTAGCAAGTGGGTCCAGCTGAATTGCCAAAGATAGGGGATGTTTAGCTTGGAGGGTAAATACATATATGCATACACACACACCACACACACACACACACACACATAAATATCACCATGCACATGGACCTGCAATGTTTTTTAAAATCAATTGATTTTTATCTTTGTGTGATGTGTGTGTGTGGGTATGTATGTTCTTGTGTATCTATGCAAACCGTGTGTGTGTGTGTGTGTGTGTGTGTGTGTACGTATGCTCTCGTGTATCTGGGCAAACCATATGTGCGTGTGCATGTGCATGTGTGTGTGTGTGTTTAAGTCTAAAGTTGACTTCAGGTGTCTTCCTTGATTGCTCTCCACTTTATTTATTGGGTGAGGATCTCTACCTGAGTCCAGAGCTCACCTCCTTTTTCTGCCTTAGTGTAAATAGACGATTTAGCTGAGCATTATGCCATGTACTTATATTCTAGCACTGAAGAGGTAGAGGCAGGATGGTTGTGAGGTTGAAACTGGTTTGGGCTACATAGCAAATTTGAGCCCAACTTAGACTATACAGCAAGACTCAGTCTCAAAAAATATACAACCTAAAATAATAAACAAAACAAAAATCCATATTTTACCCACTTTTTTTTTAACTTACTGTATTTTCTTGACAATTTAAAAAATTCTACTTCTACCTTCTCTTCTATTTCTTAGGTGGAACCTTCTGTTTTCCTGTTGATTTTAAGAAGCATTTAAGAACGCACACTGGGAATTTCTGTGAGACCTGCCTTAAACTATGTGATGCAGTTCTGATGGCATCTGGGCTGTTTTAACTTATTCATGTTCTGGGGGGTGTTTTGCTTTTGGAAAGATGAGTAGTTTTCAGTGGTATGTTGGATATTTTGGGCATTGTGTCGATGGACCTAGAAGTCTTGTTTTAAAGCACACAGAAGGAGCTTGGTGCTCTTCTTGTAGCTGGTAGTTAGCTTCAGATCACAATATCCATCTTGCTTTCTGTGGGTGTTGGTCGCAGGAGGAATTCCAACATCAAATCAGATTTCAATGTTTTGGGGATTTCTCTTGCGGTCAGCTGGAGTCCTGGGTGGAATTCTGAGAATGCAACAAGTGACTGAGAGCGGAATCCTTGCCCACAGTTCAGGAAAGAGCTGGAGCCGCCGAGTCCTTTACTCCCCAAACCTTCTGGACTTCTTTTCGTTCTTCTTTTTTTAAAAAAAGAAATATATATATATAATATATATATATATATATATATATATATATATATATATATATATAGTGTGTGTGTGTGTGTGTGTGTTCATGCATATTTGTGGAGGTCAGAGGAAAATTTCTGGGCTTTGGATCTCTCCTTCAACCATCTGGGTCCCAGGGATCTAACTCAGGATGTCAGGTTTGGCAGCAAGCGCCTTAACCCACTGAGCCATCTTGCCACCTCCACTCTTTATTTCCTGACATTTCCTGTTAGTCTTCTGCTCAGAACTTAGGGCCTGAGGTGCTCTGCTATCCTCTGTTGGCATGGGTTTCTGTCCCACCCGGTCCACAGCCATTCAGTCCCAAAGAAACACACAGAGGTTTATATTAATCATAAACTGGTTGGCCTATTAGCTCAGGCTTCTTATTAACACTTACATCCTACATTAACCCATAATTGTTGTCTGCAATTGTTGTCTGATAATAACGTCAGCAAGGCGTTATTATCTCACTTCCTCTGTGTCTGGATGACAACTGCAGACTGCATATTTCCTCTTCCCAGAATTCTCCTCTTCTCATCGCCCTGCCTCTACTTCCTGCCTGGTTGCCCCGCCTCTACTTCCTGCCTGGCTACTAGCCAATCAGGGTTTTATTAAAGCAATACAACTGATAAATCCTTCCAGGCTACAAGATCCCTGTCCCATAGCAGTCTTGTACATGTCTATGAATATGCCTGCATCTGTGCTAAAGGTTCCTCTCTCATTGCAGCCTCATCCTTGCCGGCTGCTTTGAAGAGCTTGTCTGGAAGTAGAAAGTAAGACAAAAGGAAAGTGAACACTCAAACAAGGAAAAAAGCAACACGCACATCTGTGCTTGAGCTCTGACACATCTTTCAGTGGCCTCTCTATATCAGAGTCTACACGGGGCCTTTCAAACTATCCTTGATCAGCGCCAGCTGTCCTGGGAGAGTAAAAGTGGTAAACTCATTGTTGCTTGGAAACTCTGTGGATTCTGCTCTCCCACCCAAACAGCTTGTTACTCTTAACCTTTCTTTGTCCATTAAGAGCAGCTCTATGCTCTCTGTGTGCACCTTAAAGTCCTGTTCCGTGGAAAGGGAGCAGTGAAAGGAACCCACTCCATTTTCCTGAGACCTCAGATTCTTTCTTTCGAATTACAATTTCATTTTCCCGATCACTCTTGCAAAACTTTCTTTCCACTTAAGGTTTTGTACTCCCCCAGAAAGTTTCAGCCGTCTACATTCTCTTAAGGATGTTGTCCTTAATTTAAACCACTGCCAGCCAATGCTCATTAACACGGATTTGTTCACAGCATTTATTGCATCTCTTCTTTATCTAGCCATGACATTTTAAAATATCATTTTTATATCATGTATTTAATATTTCCCCCTCTTGGTTACATTTGTGAATAGCTGATTATTTTATAATTTTTAGAGACCTAATATCTGGGTAGTTCCTAAATACATTAATTTATGCCTTTGTCCTGGGCAATTTATTCTGTAGTTCCTTGACTTCAAATTTCTTTGCACTTATTTTTATTTACTGTAGGGTATGTGTGTTTTTGTTTTTGTTTTTTGTTTTTGGCAGGGTGCCATGTATCCCAGGTTGTCCTTGAACTCACAGTGTAACTAAGGGTAGCCTTGAACCTCTGATCCTAGCTCTCCTCTTACCTTCCTTTCCTAGTGCTAGGCTTCCAGGAGTACATCACCATATCTGATTTATATGGTGCTGGGGATCAACCCAGGGTTCTAGCATGTTGGACAAGCACTCGACCAACTGCACCACAACACCAGTACAACTGCATTTCTAAATGCTGTGTTTTTAAAGTTTTACTCGTGTGTTTATGTGTGGTTTGCGAATGCAGTGCTCTCAGTGGGCAGAAGAGCTGGAGTTACAGGCAGTTGTGGGCTGCCCGCTATGGGTGCTGGGAACCCAACCCAGGTCCTCTGCAAGAGCAGTATGGGCTCTTAACCACTAAGCCATCTCTTCTGCCTCCTACTGCTTTTCTTAAATTGGGCTTCTCCAGATCTAGCTGTGCACAGAGGGTGACATTATCTGTGCCTTCTCTGTGGCATCATTATTACTTTCTAAACAACCTATAATCAGAGTTTTATTTTTCTCTTTGCTCCAAAAATTATGGAGGTGTTGGTTTGGTTTTTTTTATCTTGTTATTCTAACTTTGAGTGTTTGTGTGTTTTGTTAACCTACATCTGTCTAATTCGTTTTTGAGAGCATTCCATGAAGGTTAAAGAGCAGGCATGCACTTTTTATGTACTCAACGAGATGTCTCCATGACCTAGTACATGGCATATGATATGACAAGCCATTAGATTTTGAGACAAAAATAAGCATTTTTGGTCGTGGGCTATAAATTCTTCTGTCTTGTAAATCATCTTTATTTTATTCATTAGTCAAAGACTCTGTGTCTCTATTCACTTTAATCTTTTCCAGCTGTAGGAGACTGAGAATGTGTTCAAGTCTGGTCCAGTTTTGACAAATTATATTTGTGCTTTCAAGATTCATGCTTTGAATAGTCTTTAAATTTTTATTCATAAATGCTCATAATAGTTACATAATTTCTGTGAATATTCATAACATTAAGAACATACAACTAAACTTTAGTTATTTAGTATAGATATTGTAAAGATTTATTTGTATTCATCCGTGTGTGTGTGTGTGTGTGTGTGTGCCATGTGAGTGCTGGTGCCCTTGGAGACCAGAAGAAGGCATCGAATCTCCCAGCAGCTAGAGTTGTGGGAGACTCTGAGCCACCCAATGGGTGGGTGCTGGGAACTTAATAAACGCGGGTCTGCAAGAATAGCAAGTTCTCTAACCACTGTGGCATCTCTCCTGTTCCCCATATTTGCCTTGAATTTGTTTATCTCCAGGTGGTGTCTTTATTTCATTCTTCACCAATACTAACACTTTGAGTTTGTTGACATCATTTGTCCAGTGTCTTTAATCTCCCTTTCTTTTTTTTGGGGGGGGCGGGCGTTCGAGACAGGGTGCCAGCTTTTGGTGCCGGTCCCGGAACTAGCTCTTGTAGACCAGGCTGGCCTCGAGCTCCCAGAGATCCGCCTGCCTCTGCCTCCCGAGTGCTGGGATTAAAGGCGTGCGCCACCACCACCCGGCTTTAATCTCCCTTTCAATCTGTTTTTTTATTCCCCCATGTTAGAGGAGGAAGCCGCTTGTTGGTTTCTGGCTGCTTGGTTAGCTTAGACCTGAAATAATCACACAGAAACTGTATTATTTAAATCACTGCTTGGCCCATTAGCTCTAGTTCCTTACTGGCTAACTCTTACTTTAATTTAACCCATTTCTTTTAATCTGTGTATCACCACATGATGGTGGCTTACTGTCTGAAGTTCCCAGTGTCTGTCTCTGGCAGCTCCATGGCTTCTCTCTGACTCCCCCATCTCTCTCAGATGCCCTAGGGAGGTATCAATGCATCTGAATTGCTAAAATAAACAATCCCCATGTGTATGATTGTTTACCGTCCTCATCTCCATACTTCCTTTTCTTGGGAGATTACTCTCTCTGCTCCCCACTGCCACGGTATGGGTCTACCCTCGCATCTTCAATTTGAGCTAAGCCTCATGGCTTGCCGTAACCAGCAAAATGCTGAGAATATGACACAGAATTGGCCTTGAAGTGCATTTCCATGACAAGCTTTCTCTGAAGCCTCTGGTTTTTCACTTAAGGAAAAGATAATGCTTATTTTAGTCTGTTGCCCCTCAAGCAGCAGAAGACAGACAGTATAGCACTAAATCCTCATGATAGCCCATGATAGCCCTCAGCAGCTACACCATGGACCCTGACTGAGATGGCCTGGCTCTTCTTCATGCTTGGGAACCCAATGCCAATTTCTAAACACATGAAGGATCTGTGGGACTCTGCTCCTATTTTTTTTTCTGTGTGTATACGCATTGTGTGTTGATGTGAATATTTGAATCAAATAACACCACCGTGAACATGGACTCTGAACTCCTCCTTGTTCTCCGTAACTCTGCTGTCTCATCTTCTCACACTGCGGAGACTAAAACCTGAGTTTCATGTGTTTTTTTAACCTCTACTTGCAGCATACAGTTCTGTGGTTCAGTTTGACCAAAGAGATGCAAAGAGAAGTTAGCATAGCTTCTAGGGAATGTGTCTTTTGGTGGCTAAAAAGAGAGATGCAGTTCAACACCATGCTTCCGTCAATGTCTGTTCCCAATCCCTGTATGTCACACACCATAGCTTTCCAGCTGTTGGGATCCTATGATATCATGATGTAATTTCTTTTTAAGCAGGATCTCATTATAGAGCCAGGACTGGTGAGAACTTGTTCTGCCCTTCCGAGTGTGGGAATTACATGTGTGCTCTGCTATACTTGGCATTACTCATTCTTGTTCAAAGTTAATTGGGGTGGAGACAAGAGAGAGGGCAGAGGAAAGCTACGTTGGAAAGTCAATGTTGAAATTTTCGTTTGGAGCTCCGCAGTTTGTGTCTGTTAGGGAATCAAGCTCTGAAGCTGAAGACCATAACTCATCCCATCTCCTCTACCATGTGTTTAACTTGTCCAGGATCCACAGAAATGTCACAGTGCAGGTTCATGCTGAAACCATCCAGATGATGGAGAAAAGTCCTAGAAACGCTGACCACTGCTGGGCTGGAATGTGCTTTTACCAGTCATGTGCTAAGACCAAGGCTACATTTTACCCAAGATCCCCAGGAAAGTAAGGACAAACTAAACCCACAAAGTGAAGGAGCATCTCCATCCTCCCAGTCTGGCAAGCTACTGGCAGTTCTGTGTCAATAGACAGGAAACCATCCCAGTTCAAACTCTTACTGAGGGGCATACTGTGTCTGGTACCCTAGAAGACAAAAGCCACCTCCTACCCCATGCAGAGGCTGGCAATTGGAATATCTTTTATTTTCCTGAAAGAAAATTAGCTGTACTGGAACCTCCAGTTTCCAAGGTTTTTTTTTTTTTTTTTTTTTTCTGCCTGGTTTATTTTATATTTTATTTTTTTAAGCTCCCTTTCTTGTTCTCTACTCTTGAACATGGGGAGTAACTCTCTTTAAAATTGTTTCCTAGGCCTTCTTACCGACACTGCAGGGTCCAGCTGTGTGTGGGCTTCGCTTCCTGTAAAAGGGAAATGAGGGAAATCCATGGCCTTCTTTTGCTTGGAGTCTGTCCTTCTGATCATTCCCACGTACTGCTCCAGCTGCTTTAGTACATCTGGAGCCTGGGGATGGCTCGGCTATCATGTGGTCCAAGCTTGGTCCTCAGGGGACAATGGGAAAACAGCAGGAACCCTTCCACTGCTCAAGAGGGCCCCTAGGATGCATCACCCAACATGGCAAGCAAAGAGAGTCTTCCACAAACCCTAGGAAGTCAGGAGGCTACCACCCTCTGGGGAACCAGGCTTCCTGCTCCCACCTCAAGAGCAAACATGTTCAACCCTGGCTGCATTTGCCTCCTAACAAATATCCAGACAATGTCACGGTCCCAGTTAAGTGGGGACCTGGACAGCCTTTGATTTCATTCAGTTTTAAAGTCCCCCAAGTCATGCTACTATGCAGCCACCAGACCTCCCTGAGAACCCTTGTCCCAGTGGCACAGAGCTAAGTTGTTCTCTTGAGCCACCTCCAGAGCTCTTCCTTCTTAAAGAGGAATGGGATGGCAGCTCTGGAGGCCCCTCCCCCTCCATGGCTAAGCCTCTCTCTGGTTGCTTGACTACCATGGCATTAAAAAATGTTGAGCCACCAACACACAGCTCATGTATAGTCTCTCTCTGTGTGTGTGTGTGTGTCTGTGTGTGTGCACAAAATATATATGACAAATAAGAATCATCTTTGTCCTTTAAATTAAAGTAAGAAAGTAGCAGAATGATTTTTATTTGTTCCTATTTAATTGGAAATGAAGCACGACAGCTCTGTAGAGGTTAATGCACTGCGCTGGGTTTTTTTCAATTTTTATTAGTGTATGTTAATTGTACAAAAAGTGGGGTTTTTTTTGATTTCTACACATCACATGTAATGTACTTTGATCAGACTTACTAACCTTTCTTATCTCTCTTCCCTCCACTCCCTTTTCCCTTTCCATATTCACATAAATTGGATACCCATTTCTCCCCAAATTTCTTCACACGAGAGAAAATGAGCAGCACTTATCTTTGTAGACCGATTTGTTTCTTCCTCACAAGACAGTCTCCGGTTCTATTCGTTTTCCTGAAAACAGCCTAATTTCACTGATGGCTGGATAATGCTCCATCGCATACTTATACCACCTTTGCCCACTCGCCCACTAATGGGCACCTTGGCTGAGCCCTAGGCAGCTGTGCAGAGTGCAGAGATAGACAGGAGTGTGTACTTATCTCTACTCTAATCCGATGTCGAATGTTTGGTGTGCATTCTCAGGGGGCAAGAGGCTGGGTTGTTCTATTGTTACGTTTTTTCAGAAATTTCCATACCGATCTCCATAGTTGCTGGACTAATTTACACTCTGCATTCAGAGTATAATTTTAACCCCATATCTGCCATCTTTCCTTCCTCCTCTTCTCCTTCTTCTTTCTCCTCTTCCTCTTCCTCCTCGGGCTCCTTCTTCTCCACTTCCTCCTCCTTCCCAGCCATTCTGCCTGGGACATGGAATCTCAGTCATCCAAAGACGTTGAATAATTTTTTGTTTATTTATTTACCATTTGTCTGCTTTTGAGCAGTGCATGTTCAGTTCACCTTCCCATTTATTTTCTGAGTGTTTTGCTTTCTTGATTATGTAATTGTTTTTGAGGGTGCCAGTCTTCTGCTGGATGGAGTGCATCCTTCAGCTTGTCTCCTCCCCATGTTGCCTTGCTGTGCAGAGAGGTCTTCATGCTGACTTTTGTTTCTCTAACCTCAGGACGCGCCCTGTCACTCTTACCTTCTTCCACGTGTTTGCGAATCGTCAGGCCAGTGCCCTTGTAGCAATCCTTTTCTTTTTAGTAGGTTAGGAGAGGAAGTGAGTTTGGTCATTTAAAATGTGGACGTGGTGCTCATTAGGGTAAGAACAGCTTAGTATTTAAAGATAATCAATAATTCTGACAAATCTCCAAAAGTCTAGATTTTAAGAGATAAAACATGCCCCTTATGTATGTTTGAAGGCTGTGGGAAGAAAACAAATGAACCTTAGTTAAAGCTAAGCCCAAAGAGCGAAACAATTTGGAGCCAACGGACTGTTTACAGTGAGTTAAGTTTTATTATTAGTCATGGCTTGGGCATCACGACATGGTTCTTGTTAATGCTGCTCATTGTGCATTTTAATGGTGGGTGGCTGCGCCGGAGAGATTCTGATGGCTTTCTCACATATAAATCCTTTAGTGAGAGGAGAATCAATATAGTGGGAAGTATAAATTATTGATCTCGTAGCCATCTTGGAAAGCACACAAACACACACACATATATACATACATATATACATGTTTCACACACATATACATGCACATATGGACACACACATGCACACACATATATATACGTACACACAATGCACACACATATCCATACACATATACCATGCATACATATACACACATCACACTCACACACATCCATACCCATACCCAAATGTTATATACCATGCATATCTGTATCATCCATATCTATATCCACATATCTATGTTTCTATCTCTATACACACACATTTACAAACATGGTACAATTATGGATAGGAAAAGAATTTTTAAATATTTTATATTTTAAGAAATTCAAGTTACTGACAATAACTTAAGAAACAGTCTAACTTAAGTAAAGTTGTAAAATGAGTCCTTCTAAATATATTCATTATGTTATGGCATTTTCTTTTTATAATAAGCAATAAGAAACAATTTTCAACACACCCTCATGAAACAACACTCCTTCTGAGCATGCTTTTAAGAGGAAAATGTAGTGTCACTGTGGGAATAAATCACAATCAAAAAGTCAACTTTTAAGGAGAACAGCCTCAGACCCTCTGGTGAATATAGCGAAAAAGCCAAATCCATACTAATATTCAGTTGCTACAATAGAAAAATGATCCAGCATTTTCTTGGGCTGAGAAACTATGCTAATTTGATTCATCATCTTACTAGGTTAAAAGAAGCATTGAGTTTGGTGCTCATTGGGGTAAGAAGAGGATTTGTCTCTGGGCAGGGTTCTCGGTGCGACCAGCTCCCAGGTAAGGGCTGAGCCCTGAATGCATTGAATGAATACACACTGTACTGATGGACAACAGGGTTCAGCTCTCTACAAAGATGGGAATTTCCTTCCACCTCCTGCTATCACTTTTCAATGCACAGCAATGAATTAAGAATTCAGTTCCTAACATTAGGAAGTAGAATAAAATGAATCTGAAAAAAAAGGAGAGAAGGAGGAAATGATTTTTTTTTTTTTTTAAATTTGGATCAGGAAAACAACAAGCAGTTCTTGAATTGTCTCATAGAAAACGACAGGGTTTAACTGTCGGGAATCTATGAAGAATAAAACGACAAGTATGGGCCAAGAAGGCAGACTAGCCTTCCTCAGATATGCTTCATTTTATGTACGGCTTGCCTGTTAGAAAGGATGACATATAAAAATGCGGGAAGAGTCTGCAGCTTCACAACTTCACAGTGTTCTGGAGGGAACCGGCAAACTGAAGTTCAGAACGTCAGCGCTCCCATCACACAGTCAGGTGCCCTTCAGGCATCAGGGAGGTCCGCCCCCTGGTGGAGGGGCCTAGCCTGTTGCTGTGGGGCCATGAGAATTCCAAGTCAACAAGGAAATTTGGATTCTTTGTTGGACAGGTGATCTGGATTTAGCTGCTGGATCAGAACCTAAATGACTTAGAGGGTCAATTATTATTATTGCTATTATTAATGCCATTCCTGGGGCAACGTTTGATGAAATGCCCGAAACAGATACTGGGGATGCCAAGAATCTAGACTACTGGGGAAATGACATTCCATAAGAGTTGAAAATATTTGTTTGACAATTATATTTAGGATGATTTTTAATTATGGAAGAATGCATAGCTAGATATCTGAAGGCATTAAGAGATAATCATGAGGAAATTAAATGATGAGTAGTCAGGTGAATTATAGATGATTATAAGATCATAGGGCGGGGAAGAATGTTTAAACACAAAGGAAGGAAAGAACCAGAGAAAAATTATTTATTTTACCGCATTGAAATTATTGTTTGGTTCATCAGAAAATGCTAAATAAAACGCAAATGATTAACTTGAAAATGGCAGAAAAAATCTTATGGTCTTCATAAATGTATAAAGCCCTCTTATAAGTACATATTAACAAGAGAATTGAAAATGCGGATTTTCTAGAAAAATGACTCACAAAGGAGTAAACAGAGAGAGACTCCAAGGCGGTGGAAAACCATTAAAGCACACTTACAGCTACGGAAATATGCATTGTAACAAAAGCAAGAACCTCTCTTTTTGCATTTCATGTTGGCAGAAGTTAACTAATATATCTTTAGTTCCAGAGATGGCTATGGGTGTGTGTGTGGACACAAACCATATGTCCATATGTACTTGCTTCCATCCATCCTTCCTTGAGGTTAAATGTTACCCATTTATCTTAGCTTTTTTTTTTTTCTGCTGATGTTCCCAGATGGGGTCTTATAGTCTTTCTCAAAGAGAAGCAACAAGTTCATCCCTGCTAGTTAATCAGTGCTGGTGCCACAGAGAAAATCTAACTGCCATTCATGAGCTGAGCTTTGGCAAAAAATGGAGTTGTTTTACGTGGTTAGCTGTTGATGGAGCTGATTCAATAGTGTATTTATTTTTAAATGCTATAATGATGACCTTATCATTTATATAGGAAAGTTTCCTAAGGAAATAGCGAGAATTGAGCACACATATTTACAAACAGGGATAATTGTACAGCATTAATTACCTAAGTTAAATGCTGGAAATATTGGAAACACCTGTAGCCAATAACAGTAGAGTGGTTAGGGCACATTAGATGAATATAAAGACAATCCATACAGCATTATACCTATGTTTTCAAATCTGTTACATATATATATAATATTATATAATATAATATATATGTTATAAAGACACTTCTTTCATTCTAGTGAGGTGGGAGGAGGCAAAAATATATGTTCATGTCATGTGATTTTTAAAAAATATATGAGCATAGAAAAGATGATGAGAAGAGATATAAACATGTAATATTTTTACGCAAACTGCTGTTGGTTGTTTTATTCAGTGTATTTTAAGCTATATTATATATAAATGTGTGTGTATATCCAGATAGGCAGGCACATACTGTAAAATATATATCCCAGGGTTAGTAACTTAATGGGATCCTTAACTTAAATAACTTAATGTTGTAAACATCCAGAGAAGTTTAAATATCATATAATGATGCTTTCCTAATTCTTATTTTTAGACAAATAATGGGTATCAATTATCCATTGTGTATGAACTACCCTGCAATTTAATGACTTGAAAAAATAATGTGGGGACTGGAGAGATGGCTCAGTGGTTAAGAGCACCGCCTGCTCTTCCAAAGGTTCTGAGTTCAATTCCCAGTAACCACATGGTGGCTCACAACCATCTGTAATGGGGTCTGGTGCCCTCTTCTGGCCTGCAGACATAAACACAGACAGAATATTGTATACATAATAAATAAATAAATCGTTTTAAAAAATAATGTGAGCCGGGCGGTGGTGGCGCACGCCTTTAATCCCAGCCCTTGGGAGGCAGAGGCAGGCGGATCTCTGTGGGTTCGAGACCAGCCTGGTCTACAAGAGCTAGTTCCAGGACAGGCTCCAAAACCACAGAGAAACGCTGTCTCGAAAAACCAAAAAAATAAAAAAATAAAATAAAATAAATAAATAAATAAAAATAAAAAATAAAATAAATAAATAAATAAAAAATAACGTGTTGCTATTTTCTATGATTCTGTCAGTTGAGTGGAAGAGTTGAATGATTCCTATTTGTGTTTCCCATGAGACTACAGTTAAATGCCAGGTCTGGAGCCATCTAGAGACACAGTTCATCGACATCCAAGCAGCGTTTTCCATCCTTTTTATAAATACAATGCATTTCTGTGTTGCTATCCTCCCCAGACAACGGCATAAACTTTTTATGTTGCCGTGCAAGGCTACAATAGGAAGAAAGCAGAAGCATACAGACCAACTGAGAGCGATGTGTGAAACTGGAACGGCATATCACGTCTGCCATATTCCAATGGCCAGAGCCAACCCGAGTCCAATCTAGATTCAGACTGCAGCAGCCACATGGAGCAGGGGACACGGTACTGCCGGGAACCCGTGGGAAACTGCACTCCGGCAGTCAATATTAGACCCAAGTCTATCACTCTCAAGAGTCTCTCTCTTGTTCTTCCAACTTGCTATCTCCTACCAAGAACTTTAACGCACTCAGTGGGTCTTAGCCTCATGCAAAGTTGAATCATTTAGGTATGTCTCGTTCCGCTGCTTGATAACGGACTAAGTTACAGTAGTTTAATTAGTCCCCTGGGGCTTTTATCTAAGACTTAGAGTGTGTGCAAACCTGAACCCTTTAGAATATCCTCTGCTAGCTTCTGCTCATCCTATTAATTGGTACCTTGTTTGTCTCCATCCAGATGTTTCTTATATTTAATTCGCTTAACATATTCAGACTAGGAAACTATTCTAGCATTAAAATGATGCACCGAACACACCCGCATTTATTTTCCATACCCTTGGCTTTCTCTCAACCTGCTTTGCAGTTTTTAACGTCCTTAATTTTGATTGAACCCAGATGGAGCCTAAATTTTCCAAGGAAGAAAAACAAAGCATAAGACAGTTTCTCCTCCTTGTTCTGTGAAGAGGTCTAAAGGTAAAACACCCCCTTCCAAATCACAGACGCCAGACAAGCAGCTTAAGAATAGCATTGGAAAAAGTAGAAAAAGACAAGATCTCCTGAGTAAATTGGGAGCATGGGGACCTTGGGGGAAGGTTGAAGGGGGAAGGTGAGAGGTAGGGAGGGGAGCAGAGAAAAATGTAGAGCTCAATAAAAATCAATTAAAAATAGCATTGGAGACAATCTCTAGGCAGCCCTTAACTATCCTGCTCTTGTGTAATTCTTTTCTCTTGAAAGGAGTGGGCTTTGATGATTCGCTTGGACAAGATATGGTAGAAAGTTCTCCGATGGCATTTTTAAGATTAAGTTACAAAAAGCCTCTGTTTTCCATATTTGGCATTTTCCCCCCACCATCATCCTTGTTCGTCCGAGGAAAACCCATGGCTGTGTTGTGAAACGCCCTATGAAAACCCAAACGGTAAGAATCTCCCTTTGGCCAAGAGCCAGTGAGGATCTCGCATGTCAATGTTAAGAACTTGACATCGGAGCTTCCCAATTCTGTCAATGCTCTATGAGAGAACCTGGAAGTAGACTTTTTTCATCAGCCTTGAGACGACTGTAAGTTCCGCCCAGCTCTGTCATTTATAATCCTAAATCCCAGAAAATGTCAGACGTTAAGTGTTTGTTGTGTTAAGTTTTGGGGAACTTGACTCTGAAGTAGCAATACAGGTGTGAAAGATTCAAAAAGGGTGTCGGGGGGTCCAGAGGACATTCAGAGAACCATCACTGTTTTTGTCTCTTGTATTTGACACTTCATCCTGAAGGTAGCCTCAGTTCTGTAGTTTATGCTCAGAATGAGGTACTTGCATTCTGAGAAATACCTTGGCTTTATAATTAGGGAACCAAGGAAAGGAACCCTAGGGACAAGAGGGTGTGGGGGACTGATTCCCTCATTGTGCGTGCAAACTGACAAGTCCTTGCTCAGGACCCATGACTACATGGAGCAGACCCAAACAGCATAGCTCTGAAAAGTGACCTCTCACCTATATTCCAGAATTGGAGTTGGAAAAGCTTTGAAGATTAGAGCAGCAGCCCACTGAAGGAATGAGGAAAGTTGTGATCTATACCCCACTGGGGTGACTGACTGCTCAAACAGAACCAAACCGAAGACACATCTAGAAGACATCTAAACAGCAAAGAAACTCACCGTATTCTTGTCAACATTTCCAGGACACAATCCCAAATTATTTTTAAGAATGAAAAGAGCCAGAGAAGCAATCGTGTATCAAGAAAGAAAACAATGAATACATGCAGACCCTTGAGGTCTGGGTTGACTCAGATGTCAGGTCACCTCTCAGAAACCTGCTTATATGTGAAAGCAAATGTTCTTAGAATGGACGGAGGAGTAGGAGCTTTGAGGGCAGAAATCATAAAAACTTATCTAAATGCACCTTTAAAACTGCAAAGTACAACCTCTGAAATAAAAAGAATGTATAGCAGATGGCTTCAATGGCAGAAGAGAGATGGCAGAGGGAAGAGGGGTTCGTTGAACCTGAAACTAGATAAATAGAAGCAGTTGAATTATTAAATAAAAAAGAAAAAAAGAAAAAAAAAGAGAAGAAAGGAAGGAAGGAAAGAAAAAAGGAAGGAAGAAAGAAAAGAAAGAAAAGCACAGCTGCAGGGGAGGGGTGGGGAGTGCAGGGGTGCGGCAGGCTGTCTTTAGCATCAGGGGAATGACACTGAAGATCTAACACTATACTTTAGAGTCCTAGAAAGAGAAGAGAGAGCGAGTGGTGCCATGCGACTTTGAAGGAGTATGGGGCAGCATCACTAAGTCATGCTGCTCTAAGGAAATTATTCACCACAGCAGCTGCTTCTGAGACCCTTGTGCAGGATAATATCAAAGACACCAAGTCCAGACAAAACACAATCAAACTGCTGCATCAAAGACGTCTCTCTTTTTCTCTCAGTTCTTAAGATGAAAAACCAAAAACAACAAAGACAAAAATGCCAACCACACCAAACCAAATAAAACCAGAGGAAACCGGAGAATTCTAGAAACAAAAGCAGCAGAAACTGCACACTTGAAGGTAAACATAATGGCCTTGTCTTGCCCTTTAAAGTTCTTTAGCAAGCGTAACTATCAGATGTGAAAGTTAAAATGTTTTCTGGTCATATTTTGAAGGTAACTAGAAAAGTATGTGTATAATTATAATATAAAAGGCACACATAAGGGGAATTATTTATATAAAACTTCTATATTTCTATATGTGCCAATAAAAAAGAAGCTGACATATTAGAATATTTTTAAACTCAATGCTATGATGACTATAAGAGGTCAGTGTTAAATCCGAGGATAGATAAAAGAAAAGCCAAAGATACCATGAAAATTCCACTTAAAGGAACACTGAGTGACTATGTTCATATCAGAGTAGAAGTCAGAATAAGAAAAATTAGCAAGAACAAGGAGGGCCACTGAATACTGACAGAAATCTCTAAAAAAAAAAGAAAAAGACGTAACTGCCCTAGAGCGTTTGTCCCTGACAGCAAGAATCAACCCACACGAAGAAAGAGAGAGAAAAAAAAAAAACAAAACTGAAGAGAATGTAGGTAAAGTAGAAGCCCAACTGGGGATGTCTCTACTCGGTAGTTAGAAGGGATGAAAGGAGGGGAGTGAAAGACCAAAACCGACCTCTGTGCTCCATCCAAGACCATATCCGGACGCAGGAAACAAGTCTCAAGTGATTTATAAAAATACATGCTCCAATCATAATGGAACTCAATGAAAAATCAATGAGTAATATATCTAAAAGCTCTCCAAATATTTGGAAGTCAAAATTATCTGTGGGCCAAAGAAAAATTCTCAAGGGTAATTAGAGCACATTTTAAACCAAACAAAAATGTAAATATACCACAATTTATGAATGCAGTTAAAGGAAGTAATTACAGAAAACTTTATAGCATTGATGCTCACATGAAGAACTCTTCATAGCATGAAATGCTCATGTTTCAAAAGAAGAAAGATCTCAAATTGGTAATTTAACCTCTTAAGAAACTAGTAAAAAGGAAAAAGAAAAAAAAAAGAACAAATTGAACTCAAAGGAAGGAGTAAAAAATATGTGTGCTTATGAACTAAGAAAAATGACCAGGAAAGGAGAACAATAGTTAAAAGTCAGTGAGACAAAGAGGTCTTCTGATGAAAACAATAGCCAACCAGACCTTGGAGCTGGGAGGAGGCACAAGAAGAAAAATTCAACCCAGGACCAAAAAGTGCAGTGTCACTACAGACCTCCCAGGGCACGGAAATAAGAAGGAAAGCACATACTACAAACAACCCACACGTGTACATTTGACAATTAGATCCAATGGGCCAATATCTTGAAATCCACAGACTACAAGTAGTTGCTCCAAATCAAAGTGAGGGTGTTTGCTTCAGGAGACTCTCCAGGGTTCAGTTAGAACTATTGGCTGTTCCCATCAGAACTTACTTCTGAATCTCGGCTGATCTGACCTTTCCCCCCATAATCCTCTATTTCCCTCTCCCCTCTTTCCCCAGACTGTGTTCCTTAGGAGTGAGGACTCCTGCAGCCTTCAGGAACCCTGTACAGCTCAGCTTTCTTCAGGAACATGTGCGACATGATCTGATTAGTCCTCCCATCTGGAGTCCTCCCCTCAGTGTCCTCCTGAAACCCTTCTACATCATCAGAGGTGCACTGGAGGCGTTGGACCATCTCCCTCGGATCTGTGCTTTCCTCTCTCTTTTCTGACTCAGGGCTGAACGACTCTGGGTGATTTTTCTGCGGTGTGATCACTGTTAACAGCACGGCATTCTCCTTCTTTGGGTCTTGCAACACTGTTTTCCCCGCTCAACCAATTATCGGGCGCACGTGGCTTGTCTCATGAGCTTTATTTCCTGCTATACGTGAAGCAACAGCGTTCTCAGAGGAGCCAAGTTCCTGCCGGAATGACTGTGGCAAGGCTAGGACACAAACAAACATCTGCTCCCACTCTCCTCGAGGCCAGGGAAGAGCACAGTGTGCTTCATACAACGTTCGCCTGCAGACTCAGTGTCTGCATAGACGGCTCAAACCTGCCCCTCTTTTCAGCTTTTGTTAGTTTATTATGAGAAATTTACAGCGAATATAGAGTTCTCCTCTCTGCCTAAAATGTGTAAGTAGTTTTTTTTTTAAAAAAAAATCAAACACCATTTTTTTTCTTCTTATTTTGATCCAAGGAAGCGTTTTGCTAAATAATTCCTCTGATGGAATCTACAGACTTACAGGCAGATTTTGTTAGCGGTGGGGGAGGCATGAGCAGACTGCGTCCCTGGCCGTATGAGAGAGCAATAGAGTCACCGATTAAGCAGAAAAGTTATAATGTTGAACCTCCCAAGAGCCACCCCCATATTTAATATGGATTTCTTTAAACCACCAGACTGGGCCTCCTCCCTCTCCCACATACTCCTTGAAAATTCCGACTCTCGTCCAAGACTGTCGCAGCAATTTAAGACCAGAAAGACACGGTCTGTGTGCTGTCTTCTACACCGACCTCCCGCTTTTAGTTATATGGGATTGTGGTCACATCCACCTGGGAAGAAGGGAGCAAATGCCTACTCGAGCCAGAACAGGAAGAGCTGACAGACCTAAGTGGGGCCACCAGTAGAGTGCAGCTTAGGGAACCAGTGAATTTATTGGGGTGAGGGGTTATATATAGGAGCAGAAATGATCCAGAGACAACTGCGTCACCCAAAGCCAAACCCATCATGGATGGTGGCTCAGGAAAGCCAGAGACCCGGAGCTCACTGTACAACCGAAGGCGGTCAGTATTGGTGTCTTTTCCAGGCCGCTCTCTAGCTTGGCGAGCTTCGGCAAATGCCCTTTCAGCACTACAGAGATAATTATGTGCTTTCTATTCTTAACTGTGTGTGTATGGAGAAGTTCATTGATTGACTGACACAGGTTAAACCAATCCCTGTCTCCAGGAGGAAGCCCACTTAGCAATGTCTGTCTTCTTAATCTGTCCCTGAATTTAGTTTGCGGGTGTTTTGTGTGTGAGTCTTCAGCAAAGAAACTCGTCTGTAGTTTTTGTTGTTACTGTTAACTGGTTTTGGTATTAGAATAACGGTGGCTTCATAGAATAAATTTGATAATATTCCTTTGCTTTCTATATTTTGGAACAAGAAGATTTATTGTAAGATCTTCCATAAATGTTTCATGAAATTCAGGTTTCATATGTTCTGGGGCTTTGCCTTGGCAGGAGGTTTATTACAGCTTCAATCTCCTTGCTTTGGGTCCTTTTTATCCCCTGGCTTTAATTTTGATAGATACTATGCACTTAGAGACTCATCCATTTTCGTCTAGGTTCTCCAGCTTTTTGGAGCAGAAGTTTGCAAGTATTCTCTAACGAAGGTCTGGATTTCATTGGAGTCTGTGGTGGATGACTGTTTAGTTCTTTGTAATTTCTGGTCATTCCCTGTGCTGTGCAAACCTGTTACCCGGGGCCATAATTACGGGATCTCAGCATTTCCCTATCCCTGATAAGTTCAACGCGGCCAGCTGGAGCTGCTTAGTTTTAGTCCAGGGCCAAAGGCTGAACAGCACCTGTCCCCTTGGGCTCTTCTTGTGTCTGCCTCCTTTGGGATAGGTCTGTGTTCTTCTCCCTTGAACTACTTGTGTACTAAAACTGCATCCACCACCTTCGGGCCCCACTAATGTCTTCCTCCTTTGGGCAAGGCGTGTGTCTCTAATGGTTTGTATGAATCAATCCATCAGCACTGATTGCCCTCACACTGCCTCTGCTTACTCAGTCTTCTTGGGGACAGAGAGGTGGTTATGTATATTACTCAACATACATATATATATGCTTATAGATATATGTATATACATACATATATATAAAATCAACCTTCCCACTTCTGAGGTATTTAGACTGATCCCTCCTGCCCCACAACCCTACCCTCCCAAGCTAGGTGACGAGAGTCTTTCAGTGTTTAACAGTCCTACTCAATCCAGGCAGACCAGGGGCCTAGTGTCCCCTTGTTACCTTATCTTTCTGTACCGGATGACTGTGAGGCCTGTCTTTAATGTTGAATCACAGAATTTTCTTCTTTTTAAATTAAAGCTCTGACATAAGGGGCATCTTTCATTGCTCCTGCTCTGTAATTGTTCTCTTCACTCACTGATTCTTCCCATGGGTCCAAAGCTTCTGGATCTAGTAAGAGGCTCGTTAATGCAGACCTCACTTACTCCCGTGTTCTTGCTCTTGTGTACAGAATCTCCATCAATCCTCTATTAAACATCAAAGCCCACTGAACAGTCATCTCAGCCTTAGACATAGCTTTTGCTACACATACAGTGGCCTCTGTGGCAGTGTGCTGACCCTCTCCTCTCTTACATAGTACTCTCGTGGACTATGAAATTTAGGGCATCTCTATACTCATACATCAGACTCCACTTACCAAGCAGGCATGCTTCTCCATAGCTTATAAAGACAGACAGCTTCCCTGGGATTTATCCCACAGACTCCCCCACCTAGATTTTACTACTGAGTGGAGAACTCAGTCTTGGTTGCGTGTGTCAGCAGCCATATTAAGGGTCCTAAGACTGCTGACTTAAAGACAAAGGCACCATATCACATACCATATTGGAAAAGGTAGCCCTATGGGGTTTTCTTCTATGGACTCCTAACATAGACTTTTCCCATGGAGATAGGATTAAGTCTTGGCTACATGTCTCAGTCTCCATAGTAAAGGCCACATAATCACTGATATGGCAAGAAGGCACATTATCTATCCTATACCATGTAGGGAAAGGTAGCCATATGGGATTCATCCTGTGCCCCCAAGGATGCTCCATCCTTGAGCTGCCCACCTCAGTTGCATGCCTAACTACTCATGACCAGGACCATGCAACCACTCCTTCCATATTCATCTTTCCTTCTGCCAACTTGTCTTCCAGCACCAATTATGTCATGTGACATTGTTTAGGGGGGGTTATGCACAAATGTCTACTCAACCCAGACTGGGAACCAATGGCAGACAAAATAAGTATACCACCAAAGTCCAACTTGATGAACCAACTAATTTAATGGGTTTCTTACAGAAGCATGTGTGTAGGGTGACTTACAGAAGCAGGAATAACTCTAAAGCACATATGTCACCAAGAGTCCGCCCAAAGTGGTGATAATCTATGAAATCTAGAATTGTAGTGCTTACAGCACAACATGCATGTTAGAGAGTCTTCTCTAAGCAGTTCAACTGACCAGAACCTCTTCTGGGCAGCTTGGCTCTTCTGAGAATGTCTCTAGTAGTCCTTATTGCTTATATATGCTTGGCGCTTGCCTGCAGATCAGAAAAGTAAAACAGTCCGCTGGTCAGCCTTACAGACCAGGCATCAATGACACACACCTTTAATCCCAGTAGAAACACTAGTTGCCATAGAAACCAGGTGGTGTATGCCTTTAATTCTTGTGGTGCACACCCTTAATCCCAAACTAGAGAGTATTATAAGACAGGAAGGGTTGAAGACTAGATAATTGTGATTACTTGGCCAAGATATTTCTTATACAAGACTTAAACTCATGAGTCTCTTGGTTTGATTACTAGCATCACATAAACAGGGTATAGTGGTACACATCTGTAATCCTAGCACTAGGGACATAGAGGCAGGAAGGTCAAAAGTTCAAGGTCATCCTTCACTACACAGTGAGGTAGAGGTCAGCTGGTATGTATGAGTCATTGAAACCAAACGAGGCAAGAAAAAATACTTTTGGTTTTGACACATTAAGTTCATGAGCTAGAATAGCTACCTGAGGTTAAGTTGTAAAGGTTTATGGTCAGGCAAGCCACCTTAAGCCTTCAACCAATTGGGTTGAACAGGTTATTTTTGAGTCCTGTCAATCACCTGCCAATCATCTCTTTCCTGATGATCTTAAAGATGTTAATTCTTGGTTTGCAAACTGTGGTCATGGGGACAGGAATAGAGGACGTGCAGGTATGGGAGATACCTCAAATGAAAGGTTATCTACCGTGGAAGCAATCCGGCTGCTCTGTCTCTAAGGATAAGACAAAGGCTCTCTTCACTTTTGACCAGCTAGCTCTGAATTGCCCAAAGAGCCATGACACCATTGTGCTCACTGGTCCTTGCAAGGTCCAAGAAAGGCACCTTTCTTGACAAGGTATAGAGAACCCTCCACGGCCACCCCAAATCCCATGCCCACTCTGAGAGCCAGAAATTCAAGTGTAACCAGAATGTAATATGTCAGCCACCATTATAAAAGCTAACCTAGAAACTTATTGTTACTAAAAAAAATGTAGATGCAGGGGGAAAATCTAATAGCATTACATTTGTGAATAATTACTTTGGGGCCATTTCACAAGAGGTCTAGTTTTGTCTCTGCTGACCTCTTCTATTTCTTAACTTTTTAGGGCTAAATTTAGTGACTTCATACTTTTGTATTCTTCTAATTTACAAGCATTTATTTCTGCACAAATGACAAATTATTTATGAATATGCAGCTTGGATTAGTGTTTCTGAGGATACCTTGAAGAGCGAGGGTCTTACAGTAGAATTGGCGGTTTTTAGACTTCCTCCTGGATCTTGGAATAAGTTGTCAACATTTTTGACCATTGTCAGCTCTTCCAAATTCTCTTTTTTTTCTGTTTATGTGCAGAAATATCTATCAGTGTGTAGGAGGATACATGTAGAAGCTACTGTCTGCTTCTTATTTACTTTGTACCAAGCACTCTGATGAACAATTCAGTTGAGAAGTCCCTTTCATTCAAGCGAGTCACAGTGAGTAGTGTTTCCTACTGAAGACATTGAGAAGGGGGCACCTTTCAATTGTCCCACAGACTCCAGTGTGGCAGGAACAGTTTATTTCATAAAGCAATGAGTGTGTACAACACAAATCAGATTTGTTATGGATTCACTTTCACTGGTCCAATAATTACTGAAAATTTCTTCCAGAGTCTAGCAACAGCTGTTTATCTTCAGTGTGCTGTTTTGGATTGCCGTTGTATTCTGGCGCTCATTGTCTTTCTCTCTCTCTCTCTCTCTCTCTCTCTCTCTCTCTCTCTCTGACATCAAGTATATAGGTCATAGGACAATCTCAGATGTTGGTTTTTGGGCACCTCTCACCCTTTTTGTTTGAGAGAGTCTCTCACCGCCATGGATTTCACAGAGTAGGCCAGGATAGTTGACCCAAAAGCATTTTATGTGAGGCAAGCATTTTATTAATTGAGTCATTGACTCAATACCATTGCTGTTTGAATAGGATTGCTAGACATGCTGAAGGGGGCGCTGCTAGCCCGAGGCTGTTCTAACCAACTTGTATTACTTTGCTTTCTGTTGCTATGAAAAAAAAAGAAAGAAAAAACCTTGGAGAAGAAAGGGTTTATTTGGTGTACATGGTTGCCTCATAGTCCATTATTGAGGGAAGTCAGAGCAGGAGCCTGAAGGCAGGAACTGAAGCAGAGATCATCCAGTTCCTCTTCTTATTGGCTTGCTCTCTGTGGCAGTTTATTTTCTTATACAATCCAGGGCCACCTGCCTTGGAGTGGTCCTGCCCACAGTGGGCTGGGCCCTCCCATATCAATAATTAATCAAGAAAATGCCCCCACAGTCATACCCACAGGCCAATCTGATAGAGGCCATTCCTTACTGAGGTTCCCTCCTTGCAAGTGACTTTGGTTTGTGACAAAACTAACCAGCATGGTCCCATCTACCATTATGGCTAGAATTGTCATTCCATGGCCTTCTGGGGAACACAATACCTGAGTTATAATCAAAACTTTGTTTTATGTTCTGTTTTCATTCATTGATTTTATACTAAATATGAACACACAATCCCCATCTCCAGAGGCTTGGATGAGGTTCCTGGGTCACCTGTCATACTAATATGAGACATACCATGTCACTTTCTTCTCAGACCTAAATGGGTCATTTATGTCAACTCCTGTCTCCAAGACTCAGGGACTATCATGGAAGAGGGATGGGAAGAATTTAAAGACAAGAGGGGAGGAGGAAGGCTGTGAAATGACACGGCCACCGTGCCCATGAACAAACACATGGCAACTGCCATGACCTGCACACGATCAGATCAGCACCCATTAGCATCATCAGACCACACTAGGTGGACTCAGTGGCTCCTAAGCCCCAAACAGAGAGGATGCAAAGGAGCAAGGGGGAGGCTGGCGGTATCTGGGGGAGAGGTGGAGTATTTGCGATGCACTGTTTACCTGTATGAAATGTCAAAGATAAATAAAACTGTCACCCTTTTAAGTGGAAGACTTTGAAGAGAAAACAGTTTTGGTGACAGCCATCTCCAACATCCAGACTTACTTGATACCTATCTGTAATTCCTGTCCATAGGTAATGAATTCTGTTTCTAAAATAGCCATCTACCATCTCTGTCTGGTCTCCTAGGCTTCTGCTTTTTCTTCCAATCACATAAGGGTTCTCCATGCAGATTCCTTTTATATCTTCCCATTTCCTCTACTCTCAAATATTCATGAGAAGGAAATCTCCATTTCTAGCCCAAATGTTACTCCATTTTGTTTAGACCTTCACAGTCTGTATCCACCATCCGCTGGACTGCAGGCATCTTGGAGCTGATGTACCCAAAACTGTAGCTGTCGTTCTCAACGATCCTTCTACCTCCTGGTCTATTCACTTCCTGCCCACTCTGTATCCAGGGTCACGTGATGATTTAACTCAGAAAGTACATGCAGTTTCAAAGAATAATCCCCACTGTGTCAGTAGGGACTTTGTTGTTATTTAAGGCCTTTTCAAATGCATTTTCATGTAACTAAGTTGGAGGTTGCTTGGAATGAATTTAGATGCATAGTGAAATCTTTTCCAACCTACAGTATTTATTTATTTTTCCTTTTGGCTTAGACAATATTGATAATTTTATTCCAGCTATCTGTTATAGGAAATATCGTGTGTTTTTGATAATTATATGGCAACATATATTATTTACATCTTTCAACATCACTGAAGGAATGTTGTTTGCTTAATTCGTTTTTTTTCCTTTCTATATCTTCCTGGCAACTCATTACAGCTAGCTTGTAACTCAAGATAAAAGTTGGCAAGGCATTCTTAAACACTTTAAAATGAGCATCACAGATACCAAATGATCACATTGAAATGCGAATATCTCTAGACCAAAATATTTTCCCGACTTACTGCCTTTTATTTTAATGTAATTTCTTCCCAACTTTAAAAAAAGAAAATCAGTCCATACCATCTGCTTCTACAGTATTTTGGCAGGTTCACAAAGCTCACCCTTCCAGACTCTGCACTTCTGAAGTTCCTTCAGGGAAGCTTGTTAAAGAAAATACGCCAGACGAATTTCCGTCCTTTCCGGCCTGCTTCTTAATAAACAGCAGACGAATTAAGCGAAATGCACACAGCTGCACAAATGCACCCTTGTAGTCACATTTCCCTATTTCCCTTCTAATTTCCCCCTAGACCCTAGGCTTGCCATTTGCCCACAGAGAGACTATTTTAGGCACCATATGTACAACCTATTGACGCTTTTTCTTTAAAACATACAGATACAGTTTGATAAGCTGAATTACAAATTGGAATGAGCTTCTTCATTATCTCACATATCTCATTAGTAAGCAGAGGGTCAGTAAATGGCCAGATAAGCAAGAGAGGTTTTCCCAGGGAAAGTCATAAACAGAAGCGGTTCTACCAGTCAAATAATTTTTATGTGCCAGAGAGATGGTTCAGGGCTTTAAGGGCAGTGGCTGCTCTTCCAGAGGACCCAAGTTCACTTCCTAGCACCCACATGGTGGCTTACAACCATCTGGTAACTCCAGTTCCAGGGATTCTGGCGCCCTTTTCTGGCCTATGAGGGTACTGTCTGCTCATAGAACAGGCAAAACACCCATATGTGTGTGTGTGTGTGTTTTCATATCCATCTATTGGGTATGTCTTTGTCCCGTATATTTTATGTATATGATACGTTTTTTTAAAAAAATTAAAATTTTCAATAAATTGTTTTCCTATCGGAAACTGAAAACTATCTTATATAAAAACCAGAGATTTCTAATTTTTTTTTTCAGCAGTGGTGAAAGATAAAGTGGTTTGCTTTTTGAATGTGCATTGAACTTGTAGAACTCAGAGTCTGGTTTGTTTTGCAAGGAAACATAACCAATGTCTAGCCCACTAGCTGCGCTGACACTGTGGGTTATTGGACAGCAACAGTCTCCCCAGGAAAAATCCATGTGGAAGAGTTAGCTCTTTAAGATTGCATTCACCTCCAAAGTCGCCTTTTTGAAACATATTCAACACCTACCAAATCTAGATTCTAAACAGCTTCCCTAACGGATCAGCAATTTTAATTTCCTCATCGTTTTAGGGATGTGCTCAGTCTGTCTCCTCCAGTCCTGGCCCGCACGAGTCATCCGTCCTGCACACTGGCCACAGTTGGCGTGGTAAAGCTAAAACGGAGCTGCAAGTGCACGCATCCTCTTCCGGTTCCTGTGCCCCTCTCTACAGCCTTGCCCTTCCGCACTCACACAGTGGCTTTTGTATCTGTAGTTCGGACCAACATGTTTCCTCTCTTCTTAATGGTTTACCCACCTATCCTCCTTCTCTGTTAGTTCCAGGCTTGAATATCTTCTTAGTATAAGTTCTTGGAAACAAAGGGTTGTTCAGGTGAGTCCCTTTGACCCCTCCCATAGCATCTACATTTTCTACCTTATAGTCATGCGGCCCCCTCCCCATAGAACAAGCTACGCACTTCTTGTCACTTACTTGACTGCATACATTTGAGAACCAGAAAAATACCTTGTTGTTGAATTCTGAATCTATCAGGTAATATTTGTCATAACTTAATGAATTTGCGAGCCAGCTGTGCACTTATGCTTTAAAGACTATCAATTAGCCAATGACTGAGAACTGGTTCGCTAAAATCTTGTCTCTGCTGCCCTCCAGTGGCCGATCAGCTTAGGATCTGAAAGACTTCAAAAGAAAAGAGACGAAAAAAGGGGAAAGAAACAAAGCAAAAAACCAGGTTCTCATTTGCAGGAAGAGCAAATGCTCTGGTTTGTAACACTGATATTTTTCTTATGTAGAGTTTTGCATTTTTTTCTTAGGTATTATCTTTCTAATTCAAAAGCAGTCCCCCAAGGTCAAGGAGTTTTCCATTTCTCTTAGTTCAGTTCCAGTTTATCCTTCGTTAAGCTGGGCTCATAATAGATGACAACGGGCACGAACTGTCCAGTCGCCATTTGTAGAGAATGTTTGTGCAGTTTGTTAGGAGCTCTAGGTGAACGGGGTTTGTGGTCATAATGTCTCGCCTTTCTTTGGAAATGTCTCTTGGCCCGTGGCATACAAAGTGAATGACGATGTTGGTTTTTCTCATACGCTCTTTAGGGGTAAAAATTCACATAAACGATACATCTTATCGGCAGCCCAGTATTCAGAATCTTCACATCTGAAAAGCTCAGCGTGGTGCTGCAGGAAGATGCGTACTCCACAGTAAACATCAAGAATCTTCGCAAGCCGGTGTCAGAACTGTGTGCCTGGGTCTGTGAGAGTCACGCCCTGGACTCGTCTGGTCCTTCCCATGGCGTGAGCACAAACCTTCCTGACGTTCATTGGCTTTCCTGTACTTTAGATCTCATCTCAGGACTTTAGATGCGATGCTGACCTGAGTCCCCACAGCTGAGTTATTGTCTACCCCACCCCGACCCCTTTCCTCTAGAATGTTACTTTGCTTTAGCAGGTAGGTTTCTCAATTCCATCCTAGACTACCGCTACATCCCATCTTATGGTGTCTTACTGCTTAACTTCCTTTCTTACTCCGTACACCCCATTTTCCCTTCACAGAAGTGAGCTTTGTATCTTTCTTATTCTCAGCATGACTACTAGAATTTGAAGTACATTTTAAAAGCATTTGTGCACACATGCACTACAATATAACACATTGTTTTTCTCTAAAATACTTTACCTGCTTGTTTTATTTTACGTTTTGAAAAAAATAATTACAAAATGTTTTTTAACTACACCTTGATATCCTATAGACTTGTCAACAAGTGAATAAACAATATTTAAAGAATTTTAGTTTGGATAATGATCCTTTTATGATGGTACTAAATTTGCATAATATAACTCTCATTTGCATTTATTTCTTTATTTGAATTAACTTGACTTTCTCATGTTATAAGAAAGCTTAAGTGAAATCGTGAATTCTGATGCTCCCAATTATGTATGTGACTGTAGGTGCACATTTTGCTCATCTAGACACTGGGGTCTCCAGGGCTGTCCTCATTCAAACCTTCACAGAGCTCTCACTCACTGTTGACTAGACACGTTCATTACAATACATTAGCTGGACTGCTCTTCATTTGCAAGGTGGATAGGTTTGGGAATTATTGTAAATATAGTGTACCTAGAATTGAAAAGGTATTTGGCAAATCATTTAGTATATCTTTGTGGACAAATAAAAATATAGACTATGTATAATAAATAAGGAGTAATAATATTTCTTATTATTTTCCCTAAGCTATTAGCATATAACTCATCAGATACTCAACCATACAAAAAAGATCCATCATTACGTTTTCTCCTTACATGTACTGAGGAATCCTCCCCACATGTGACCTCACTTTTGAGCGAATTCGATCTCCACCCCCATCTCTTTTATTAGGCTGCTTCACCTGATCTTGACTTTGAACCTACTGCCCACTATCACTTGTTCTCTCATCTGTGCTCTTGGGTACCGCTCACATCCTCTCTTTGACAGCTTCTATAGAAAGGGGTGAGTGGGGCCTCAAGATGCTCCAATAATAAGATCCAACAAAAGCATAAAAAGATGGAGTTTGTGCTTCAATTTTCTGAGGAGATTTAGTGGTGCCCCGTGCAAAGGTTAAACTAAGTAAATCTTCCACAAGATTCCTGCCTCTACCCTACTTCTCTTCTTAGGTATTTTAGTTTGGTTTTGGTAGATATTGGCTTCCTTTGTCTCTGAATTTACATGTACAAGTTGATCAGCAGATGGCACCGCTAACCTGAAGAAACCATAGTAGTCTGTACAAAAATCAGATATATAATTTTAAAATGACTAATAGTTGGTAGTTCCACTGCAAATGCGGGTTGTAAAATTTGAGAAAATAAAACATAATTTTATAAGAAATAGATCTTAACATTTTAATATTGCCAAATTTCATATAAATGTATTTGATAAGAATGCAATCTGAAGTAATTTACTAAGTGGACTTTAAAACACACCCATCTATTATAAACAGATCATTATGCAATTACATCTTTCCCAGCAACATGATTTATTAAGGGTGTATAAATATACCATAATTTAACTAAGAAATACGATGTTACAGGAATCTTAGGTTATTTCCAATATCTTACCCTCCTGAGCATCCTTCTGCTTATTCCTGAGCTGTGAAGCATATATTTAATAGTCCCCATGGGAAACATTCTTAGAACTATATTAAAATAAATTTTAAAGTATTATTTTTAAATTGATCACAAGAAAGGACCTTGCAATTTGCACCTTCCTTTTCCCTTTGCGTTGTATACACTGGACGTTGGAGAGCCATTTACCAGACTAGAGCAGTGGATGCTAGCACCTACATAAAACAAATCCCAGCCACCTACACCTCCAGCTCCAGAGTATTTGACAGCCTCTTCTGTCCTCAGCAGATATCTTCAGGCATGTGGCATATGCCTGCCCAGGCACACACACACACACACACATACATATACACACACACTTTAAATAAAATTTAAAACCTTTTAAAAAACCCATTTTCTCAAAATAAGTGCAAAATATAAATTTAATTTAAATAATTTACCTCTTATTAAAGACTTTAACTCCTTTTCAAACAGATTTATTCTATTAGCGCTCACATACAGAGTTATTCTTGTCATTAAAACCATTCTAAGAATCTTAATACCATACATTCAAATGTTATTTATGAGGGCTATTGTTTTACTTTAGAAGCAAGGTACCTGTTTTTCTTTTTAAACTGTTTTAAGCTCTTTGAATTATTTTGTGATTACTTTTTTAATTAATTAAAATTAATGTTGTCTCTCCTGGGATGATTCTCTCAAACTATGAGCTAAGACAAAACTTTTTTTTTTAAATATTATTTTAAATTGCTTCTGGTCAGGTAATTGGTCAGAGCAAGGAAAAATGTATGACAATCAGATCCATAAAGACAGAGACTACAACGGGGATAATCAGGTATTTGCACGTCTCCCAGGGTATATGTGGATCAGTGTGCTACTGTATTTGTGTGAAGTAGGACACAGTTTTGTAACCGTGATATTTCTGAGATTCCTGAACAATGCCGTGTATTTTTTTGGCCTCTTGATTTTTCATGGAGAAGGATAAAATCTCAGCAATTATATTTCTTCCATTTTCCCACATATGTTTTATCATTGGGTTATCCACTGCATTAAGACTTGTAATGTGGTTTGGGTAGTTTCCTGTTCCTACCTAGAAGACATTCTGCTTCAACAGTTGTCTTTTGCTTTTTAAAATTGGCAAATTTACTTTTGCATGTGAATGTGTGTGTGTGGTATGTGGATGCATGTGAGTGAGTAGGTATGTCTCACGTGTGTGAGCACATGTGTATGAAGGTCTGAAATCAGCATCAAACATCTTCCACCATCACTTTCTGCCTTATTTCCTGAGACAAGGTTTCAGCGAGTCTGAAACTCCCCAATTCCAGTTAGAAGAGCTGGCCTGCTTGCTCTGGCAACCCCATATCTTGGATTCCCAATGCCGGGATTACAGGTGGCTGCCAAGCTCTGCTGACTTCCACATGGGTCTAAAGATCCAAATTGTCACCCTCACACATGTGTAGCCAGCCCTTCATCCACTGAGCCATCTCTCCAGACTCTGATTTTCTTTCCCTAGCTAAAATTATTCACAATGTATTTCTTGACCCATCAGTTTATCGATCACTATCTAATTTAATATATGTTTTGAGGTCAGTCAGGGCTATGTAGTGAGACCCTGTCACCAACAGACATGTCTAAGTGATGTGTTCAATCCCCACCCATGAGTGAGGGCCTGGCCATGCCATTGATGACAATAATTGTCTTTAGAATACTTAGTTTTGTTTGTTTAGTTTTTAAAAGGAAATCAAGGCATATTATATTCATTTAGCCTGTCATCCAGAACAGGTGTCTCTCTGGGATAAAGGAGCTTGGTAGTGCAGCCAAGGAACAAGGCGTCTCTCCACACATCACCTCCTTTTCAATGAAAACAACACCCCAGCCTCCAGGCTCACTGTCTATCACCCTTGTACAACATCCAGCCACTTACTCGAGTATCGGGATCCCAGTGAGCAACCAGACCCTAACCCCTATGTGACTTTGCTCCTCACTTGAGCCTTCCTAAGACGGTTCTGGAACCTGCTGCATCACCAACTCAGGGGAACAGGGAGTGGTACCCACAGGCCATGGTGCATATCTCAGAGACATTTACGGATGGAATTTAGGCACATGCACAGTTGTGCTTCAAAGTCCCATGGGGCATGGCTGGCTTAGCTCTACAGGCCTCCTGGCAGTTCTCTTGAGTGTACTGGCTCATAACAACCAGGGACAGATGAAGGACTCCAGCGTTTCAACGGTTCCCTTCCTTAATCAGCAGTCCTAATTCTGTAAGAGATGAAGGTTATCAACCCATTCCTGGTAACCTCCAGGCACAGTAGGGTTTCCCTAGGGACCCAGATGTTCCTAATAAAACTTGGACGCGGCTGGGCAGGACCAAGGCTTCAGTTTGCACCAGACCCTGATAATCCCGTGGGGTGGCCCCTGAGCACACAGGCACCCTGCAGGGTCTGCCAGGAAGACTCCGGACTAGTTTTTATTAGCGCTTTCCCTTTAACTTCCGTGTTGAGATGGAACTCAAGAGCATTAGAACTAAGGCATTCCTTTAATCACTAGTAGTCGGTTAGTACCAGGCTCCTGGTAGCTTATCACAGAAGTAGCTGCTAATCTCTCTTCAATTCCCTAATAAACTCCATTTATATGAGATTTAGTATTTGCTGTTTTCTGAGTGCTGAGCAACTAAAAGAGTTCTATAGTTTTCAGGCCCTTTCTTCTTTCTGTTGAATTTTCTGTTTTTTTCTTTGCTTAATTATTACTTTAAATAAGCTTTCTGTGCACTGTAGTTAGTAGCCAATTGCAAGCCCTGCAACAAATATTTGCCCTTAAATTCTGCTAGATAGGAAATAGGTCTATCTTACGCCTGATGTTTACATATGAGCTTTATTTGCATACAAATCTTGGTTATTCTCTGACCCTGCTATCACGAGAGAAACTCTGTTATCCTATTGAAATGTTTGGAATGGAATGTGTTTATGTGTGCGCAGTACATACATGAGATATCACATATCCTGCTTATTACTTTACTTGAGTTCTGTTTTTCAAGTTACCACAGATATAAATTTCTAATCTAGTAAAAACAGTATGATACGCTAAGGCACGTTATAATTTAATGCCAACTTCAACTATCAAGTTTGTAAACACACGTTTAAATCAATGTTCTGGAGCAAACCTTCATTACTTGATATGTGTGTGGAGGGGTTAAATGCTGCCCTGGGTATGAGCTGGAAGTCTACTTACTGCCTGTGAGTCAGGCTGTGGACTCGACCGTGCCACCAGCTGGCCTGCTGCATGACACAGAATTGTCTCCACCAGCCACAAATTACATCTGTCTATGCCTTTATTTGTTAGACAATCTGGCACCAGGGACAGCTGAGACAAAAGATTTTAAAACAGTTCACTTGATTGATATGTCTAGAGCCTTCTCAAAATCCAAATAAAATGCTAAGTGCTATCAAGAACATGTAAATCAAGCCTGTCCCATTTTGAGCCTTGGCAGGCTCTGGCTAAGGCCATCTGACACCCACGTGTGTAGTCGGCGATTCACTTGTACTCAACAGTACAATCAAAACTTGTTTGGTCCATAGAATTACATAGGTTACATTTTAAAGCTGGTTCAGTCAGGAGGTGGTGTGCAAGGCCCAGCATGTAAGCCATGATGAGATGAAAGTCAGTGGTGGAACTTTGGGATTTCGATCAGGAAAATTCAGTATCTGTTATGGATGCAGAAAGTGGTTGATGCAGAGGAGGCTCTAGGGAGATTACCTGTGGCCAAGGAGTGGGTATCATACATGGTAGCTAAATGCCAATCACTAGGGCTTCCTTTTGGGAAGAACCCAGAGCTGGGCCTTCAGGAGATACAAGAACTTTCCAAGTTTTTATGTCTGTGGAAAGTCTATCCATGGGTCAGGACTGTATTGGGTGGAGCTAGAACCAAACAAACACAAACAACCCATTTTGTTATCTGTTGTTCCGTCGTCACCAAGAAACGCCAGCTCTGCCTGATGCAGACTGTAAGGAACGTACTAGAAGAGTGTGAAGCTCAAGAAATCAACCACCAGCCTGCAGACTTAAACTAGAAATCCGAGTGAAAAGCAGGGAGGTGGGCAGAAGTCACTATAGCAGATTGAGCCCAGGAGCTCCTGGACTCTGAGACTTCTTGTCACCAGGGCCACTCTGCCAGACTGATGCTGCCACGCACCGTGTGACAATGAATGAACGAATTCTAAAGCAACATTTTGTTTTGCTTTTGCATGAAGAATCTGATAGGCCCATTATGGTCATGTGACCAGGTGATTTACTTGCAGAGGAAATAGAATCTGGACCCTTCAGCATCCTTAATGATAGGCAGGGCTTTGATGCCAGAGCAGGTCCTGAGAGTGGAAGGGTGAAGGGCGTGGAGGTTGGGTGTGTGTGCATGCACACGTGCAAGCACTCTGTACAAGTGGTGAATTTCTGGGTCAGAAACTTCAGTTTTTTGTTTACTTATTTACTTATGCTAACAAAGTTTTCTTTTTTTTTGTTACTGGAGATTGAACTCAGGGGCTCATGAACACCAGGCAAGTGTCCTACTCCCAAGCCAATAAAATTAAGTCTGAGAGTAACCCATGTTACATGCAAAGGGATGTGGAAGCTGACGGTTACATCACGTTAGCCTCTCTGTTGGAGTCTCTCAAGGCTGTCTCTCACAACTTGCATCCTCTGAGATCTCACTCCTATGGTCCTCCCCTGCCTTCGCACTCAGCACTCTGAAGTTGGTGTCCTAACCCTGTGATACCCTTGCCAGCAGCGCTGACCTCAGCACTGGTAGAGCTGTCTATGACTTGGGCCTTGTTGGAGAACTGCTTCTGAATCCTGTCCCATTCCCCCAGGCAAGTGCTGCAGTGGGGGGGGGGGGTTAAGGAGATAGGCCTTCATCTATTGGACCATGCCTAGCGCAAAAGCCCAGCATTCAGAATGCCTGAGGTTTGAAATGACTTGCTCTCTAAAGCAAGTGATTTGGATATTCCTACTGACCAGCCTCCCCTCTGCAGGCCTCTTCAACCCTGAAATGACAGGGATTCCCAGATCTAGATGACTCTTTCTGTCCTATGTGAATGCAGTTATTTTGCCGTTTTCTGAGTCAAGTGCCCACCTTTCTCCAGCAGTCAAAGTGATCCCATCTGTTCTGTCTCTTGTTTTGCTTTGCATCTTTGACACATTACTTTCACTTGGCATCCACAGAAAGGCACAAAACAAAAGACAAAAGAAAACTCAGGAGAGATGAGCTCTTATGTCCCCGCACCCTATGGCATCCCCTCCCTAGGAATCCGGTCCTCTCCCTGACCTCCTATCTACCTAGTTAATGGCTGCTCAGCTCAAATGCCCTCCTCTCTGAGCATCCTCTCAGATTGTTCCCATGTTGCCTGGCTCCCGTGTGTTCTCAACACACCTTTCTAACACTTAGTGTCCTCTCTCCCTTCTTTCTTCCTTTCCACCCCCACCCCAACGGCCCCTCTGGATAGGGTCTCATGTATCCCAGGATGGCCCAAACTTATATAGTTAAGGATGACTTTGACGTTCTGATCCTTCTGTCTCCACTTCTTATTGCTAGGATTACACATGTATATGTAGACCTGAAGACAGAATGCAGACCTTTATGTATTTTAGACAAGCACTCTGTCAATTGAGCTGTGCCCCCAGCTCACCAGAGTCCTGGTTAATTTCTAGTGCTATGGGTAGAACTCAGAATCTTGTTCTTGCCAGACAAGCACTCACTCAACCACTGAGCTAAATCCCCGTGCTCATTCCTAATAGTGAATGTCATTATGTATCTCCTGGCCAGGCTGCAAGTTCCTTGTTAGGAGACTTACCCATCCCTGTAACCCAGAGTCAAGCTCAGTTACTTGAGTAAATGCTCCTGTTTGGAAAAGAGGTAGGGAAGACCAGGAATAGATTTTTCTCTACATTTTTTCCAATGTGAGACATTTCTGTCTTGCTTTGTTCCTCCAATTAGGAGAACAAAAATAATAAAGAACTAAATTCAACAGAGCCACTGATGATTTTTATCTGTTATATTAAAAGTTAACCAGCTGCTTGGAAAGAATTAATAATAGATAACAGCGATATAAATGTATCTTTTCATGAGAGTTTCTAGATAATAGCCACTTGTTAATAATGTGGTATTCTGTACTGGCAGAAAAATGAATTGTTGACTGTGAAAATACTACTCAGTCATATCCCTGTCCCTAAACAATATACAATCTCATCTTTCATGGCTCTCAGCTGTGCACTGGAAGGCACTTTAGACACAAGCCAATGTTCTACATATAACAAATGTTCAGTAAAGACACATCGAACTCCAGTTGGATGGAGCTCACCCCTTCTGCAAAGGGCACATAAATGAATAAATACAAGGAAATCCCTTCCCATGGCACACACAAACAGAGGCACGCACACATCCCTCAGAGCAGCTGGGTCGTATTATAAGTCGGAGGACTTTTGTTAGTTCAAATGTTTCAGGTCTGCTAAGGCACTCTGAAGAAGAAGTAAATATTATGAGTAAGTCTCCTTTCCATGCTGACCGTGGGGAAACACCAGCAAAGTTTACTACAGTTTTCTAATAAAACAGTCTCATGAAAGAATACCAACGTTAGTCACCCATCACGTGACGGCACAGGCAAGATGGTCTTTGTTGTCTTCCCTCAGTATCCCAAACATGATTTCATTCTGACTGGCTTCCAGATGGACTCTCTTTTCAGTAAACACCATCAGAATAATCATGGAGTGTGTGCTCACTGAATCCATTATTAGAAAAAAAACTGATTCTTTTAAATCAAGTATGACACATTTGTAGAACCTCACAAGGAAGAGTGAGGGTGATCAAGATAGAAGTGTTTGAACTATGGAAGGGAAGGCGGGTTGGAGCTGGGCAGGAACAATACAGAATCCAGACAATTGCACTTGACAAACCTGATAATTGCAAGACAGTGTGCTCAAGATTGGTAGAACATGAATTTATTAATTTTAAAGGAAAAAGGCCTCTCATAACAAACAAAAACACCGAAGGTTTTGTTCAATAAGCACATTTTCCTTTATTGCCAAATTGTGCGGGAAGCCAGTTAGTATCTAAAACCAGATGTGGTACATATAAGTCAGAAGATTGGAACACAGAGAACCTGATTTTTAGCGGCCAGGACTAAGATGGATGTATCTCCCTGTCTCTCTGAGAGCTTGTCAAGGGATTAGAAAACCTCCCGCCATGCTCTTCCCAAAGCCTGGTGCATTCTTTCCTAGTTCTTCACCAACTTTTACTAATCTGCCTAATCCTACCTTAATTATCACTTCAACAGAGAGACCTTCGCTGGTTGTCTTATCTCAGGAAGGGCCCCTCAGAGCACCCCACAGCACCCTGTAATTTCTCTTTACAGCAATTACCTCAGCTTGTGCCTCTGTATTTATTCCTTGCTCTTCCTACTGAATCCAAGAGAGCAGGTGGTGTTTGTTCCGGGCCCCACTGGTCTTTCAGCACCTAGCACCTAGCACCTAGCACCTAGTACCTAGCACAGTGCCCAGCACCTTTACCAACAGCCAGCAGATACCTGTGGAATGGCTGAGCAGATGCATGGGGAATGACCAGAGCACAAGTGCGGGGGTTCAGGATGTCTTGACTGAAACAAAATCAATCTCTTCATTGGTGAAATGAGGATATGATCGTACCTGTCTTGCAACATTCTCTTGAGGATGAATAGACACACAACACACACACACACAAATGTAATAAAAATGTAGAAAGGGAAAACAATTAGTATACCTATCTCCTTAACAATAACAATACAGGTGATAATCATGATGATTGTCTCACAAGTTTTAGTGACAAAGACTGTGTCAAAACACTTGAACTTTATGTTATAGGGGAGATTTTTCATGGCTGTTAAGAGACATTGTCTCCCACAGCCAAACATCAAGTAGAGCTGGGGAAATCCTGCAGAAGAGAGGAAGAAAGGACTGTAGGAGCCAGAGGGATCAAGGATATCACAAGAAAACTACAGCATCAACTAACCTGGGCTCAAAGGGGCTCACAAAGGCTGAACTGACAACCAGGGATCCTGCGTGGGACTGACTAGGCCTTCTGTATAGATGCGACAGTTGTGTAGCTTGGTCTTTTTGTGGGACTCCTAACAGCAGGAAAAGGGGCCGTTTTTCACTGGCTTTTGGGAACTTACTCCTTATACTGGGTTGCCTAGCCCAGCTTCAAAACTGGGGAGATGCTTAGCCTTACTGCAATTTGATATGGCATGTTTTTTTAACATTTGCCAGAGATCTGCCCTTTCCTAAAAAGAAACAGAGCAAAAGTGGATGGAGGGACGGTGGGATGGAGAGGAGGGAGGATGGGAAGGGCTGGGAGGAGAGGAAACTGCAGCTGGAATGTGTTTGTCTTAGTTAGGGTTTCAATTGCTGTGAAGAGACACCATGACCATGGCAACTCTTATAAAGGAAAACATTTAATTGGGGTGGCTTACAGTTCAAAGGTTCAGTTCATTATTGTCAGGGTAGCACGCAGGGAGACACGGTGTTGGAGAAGGAGCTGAGAGTCCTATATCTTGCAGGCAACAGAAATAGTCTGTCTCACTGGGCAATAGATTGAGTATATATGAGACCTCAGAGCCCTCGTCTACAGTGATACAATTCCTTCAACAAGACCACACCTGCTCCAACAAATCCACACTTCCTAATAGTGCCACTGTCTTTGGGTACCCTTTTCCTTCAAACCACCATGGTCTTAGTCTTTGGTTCATTCATTTAGCATGTACTGATATCAAACGCACCAGGCATCAATAATATTTCACAAAAGGTTAAGTTTCATATTAAGAACATATTAGCACAGGTTGCTTTTTTTGACCAGTTAGTTTATTATCAATAAAGTCACCAATGATAGTGTGATAGAATACACGTGGATAGAATACTTATGTTAGAATACTGGTGAAAATACTCGAAAGGAAATTTGGAAATGTGGACACAGGGTCTCATAAATACAGACTTTGACTAAATAATTCAAATTCTGTATTTTCCAGCAGACTTCAAGATGACTTGAAAAACAATAAAGGGTTACAGAGAGTTTATTTCTCACAGTTAAATTGCAAGACAAAATGAATGAGTACAGAGATGATGTCATATCTGTTTATTAAAATAAAAATAGCATCATCAGAGCCTGGTGGCGGTGGCGCACGCCTTTAATCCCAGCACTCGGGAGGCAGAGGCAGGCAGATCTCTGTGAGTTCGAGGCCAGCCTGATCTACAAGAGCTAGTTCCAGGACAGGAACCAAAAAAAGCTACGGAGAAACCCTGTCTCGAAAAATCAAAAAAAAAAAAATAGCATCATCAGTGAGGGCAGAAATGTACATGAGACCATATTTAAGGTACTCTGATATTATTGGACATATTTTTTTATGTATCATAGGAAAGAGAATAAGAAATAAATGTACATATATGCTAATAATGTTTCCTAGATATAGCCCCACTGTTAAAAGATGGTTGCTAAAACAAATCACTGTTTTCTTCTTATTAATTTTAAATCTAAAAAATATTTTTCAAAAGAAAAATATGAGAGAATAAAAATTGACTAAAAGTCTCATTAGCTTACTGCAGTCTCCAAGTATTTCTTAATCCACAGAGACCCAGCCAATCACGATTTCACCTGGCCGATGCCAGAAACAGTTACCTCACTCATAAACAGAGAAATCCACGGAAATCATCTTTCTGAGTGTGCTGTATAATTATACACAGAGGGCCACAGATCACTCAAAATTTCCACGGCTTTCTCTGGTCATCAGTTCAATCTGGCCCTTGCCCGGGCTAACCTAATACAACCTCCAGTCTGGCCCGCAGGGCCACACACTCAGGCTTTGAACAAAGGCCAGAAGTGCGGTTGGCTTGCCGACCCTAATCCGACTGATTACCAGGCCATTACAAAAGTAAGTCTTATCTGTGGTTTTATATTTTAATTAAACTGAATCTCCAGAGCATGTCAGAGTGATGCATAGAACGCATTTATTTATCTCTGCATCAGCTCGAGGAGATTGTTGCAAAAAATAGACTATGAATAATTTGACCATGGCATGTTGATTAGCTCTTCTAGAACTGCTTTGTGCTGTGACTCGTGAAGAGGCTAAAGCAAAGGTTGCTCTTTCCCTGAAATGGTCTACTTTCTTTAGAAAAGACCTTTCCAGGTACTCTGGATGCTGATGTTGGACAATTCTGAGCCATCTTGACTCAGCACGTTGCCAGTATGTTAGGTGTGGATGATGCTAGAAGGTGTGGATGATGCTAGAAGGTGTGGCAATAGACACGGACAGAGCGTTTTTGATGGTTTGTGTGCACACATGGAAATTTTTGGGCAAGGAAGGCAAGATGGTGTATTTGTAAAGAGGCTTTGATCTTCCAGGCAGCTGGCAATGCAAGTGCTAGTACTGTGGGAAGATAGTTTCTATAGTTCTAATGTTCTATGTTCCCCTCCCTCCCTGCAAAATGAAGGCTCCACTGGTCAAATAAAATCAAGCTGAACATAACCAATTCGGGGATCTCTGATTCGCTTGTGAGAAATGTTTCTAAGCCGTGCTTTGATTTCAGGGTAACTCTCAGACCTGCGGTATGAACTAGTCTGTTAAAGTTACTAGCTTTGTAGATTAATTACCACTTCCGGTTCCATCATCATCAACAGCAGTGTTTGACCAAGCTGGCCTCTTCTTCCCTCTTCAGAGACTTTTTCTTTCTTTCTTTTTTTAAAAGAATATATTTATTTATTTATTATGTATACACTATTCTGTCTGTGTGTATGCCTGCAGGCCAGAAGAGGGCACCAGACCTCATTACAGATGGTTGTGAGACACCATGTGGTTGCTGGGAATTGAACTCAGGACCTTTGGAAGGTCAGGCAATGCTCTTAACCTCTGAGCCGTCTCACCAGCCCTTCAGAGACTTTTTCTACTTCTGCCCACAAGAACGAGAGTACCTGGGCTTTCTTCAACTTCCCTGGCAGTTATAACTCACTCTTTGCTGTCTTTGAGTGCACACATGTGTGCATGCACACACATACAAATAAATACATATGTGTTCCTGTGGATACAAGTGTGTGCATGTGTATGTGGAGGCCTGAGGTCAACTTCTGGTATCATTCCCCAGTAGCCAAGAACCTTGGGTGTTTTGAGACATGACCTCTCTTTGGCCTGGCGCTCACTGATTAGGCAAGGCTGTTGGTCAGTGAGCCCCAGGGATGAGCCTGTCTATTCCCTAGACAGATGACAAGCAGGCGCCACCATGCCTACCTTCTTTTCTGTGGGATCAAACGCAGTACCTCATGTTTGCAAGCAAGCATGTCTCCCATCGAGCCATCTCCAGCCCTCTTTTGCTTTCTCAACTTGAGCTTCCTTCTCACAGTCTCTGAATGCAGGCCTGGCTAAGGGCCACACTACACTTTTGCTCTGACATGATGACCTCTGCTGCTTGATGGTAAAACCTCAACTTACTGACAGTCCCAAATTTCACTCTGCAGCCCGTATTTTTCTGTGTATTCAAGGTGAACTTGACCTGGCATTTCTACCTCCACCTCCCAGGTGCTAAGATTATGGGCCTGCACCACCAAGCTTGACTTTATGGGTGGTGGTGGTGATTGGACTCAGCGGATGCTAGGCAAGCAATCTACCAATTTAGACTGACCTTGTCCCGAGAACCTTTCAATTTTGAGATGTTTCTTCTTATCCAGTCCTCTGCCTCTTAGTTACTCCACCATATCCATCCAATAACCAATCCAATCATCCACCACTGTTGTCATGGTAACACCTACATGGAAGCAGCATTTTTTTTATAAACTAATCTCAGATATGACATGCCAGGAATGTCTCTGGCATTCTGATTTTGAGAAGAGAGTCATTGTGTTCAGCTTCCACTCAAGGAGAGGGGGTTACACTGGGGTCACTGTAAGGGTTACTGATCACATTCTATTACTTTGAGGGCAGGAGTGCCGGGGAGTATTCTCATCCTTCATTGTTCTCTGCCTTGCCAAGAACATCTCACACAAGGCCACACAGCCTGATAGATGCAGTTGTTCATGTTGCTTTTGGATTGCACTACTGGCTGAGGGCCTAGCTGTGATTTGCTGTGCTGAGTTGAATTGCACAGCTGTAAGCCACAGTCAGAACATGTAAACAGTGCTGACGGCTGGGAGTAAATTGAGAAAGAAAGAAAGGAGAAGTCAAACTCATTGCTGGGGTGTTCCTTTCGAGGACGATGTCGCTCAGGCTTTTATCGTTGCTTTCCTCAAGGATTTTCAGTCATAGCTGTTTTTGTTTGGAGATGGGGGTCTCACCATACAGCCCACACTGATCTTGAACTCGTAAGCGAAAGAGATCCTGCCGCTTCATCTTCTGGGTATCCAGTATTACAATCACTTCTCTCCTGCCTGATGCCTGATCACTTAAGGAATGTGTTATCTCTAATGTGGAGCACCCCAGCTAAAGAGAAGCAGGAGGAGGGCAGTGGGAAGGGATGGGGAGAGCTTTGTTGCTCTGGTAGGGCAGTTTCCAGATCCCCTTCTCGGCTTGTCCATAACATCTGAGGAATTTCTAGTTAAGATCTAGAATTCATGGAGACAAAAGAAATGAGGATGCAGAACGGATGCTTATAGGGTACTCAGGGACCAGATAGCAGCTGGCTTATAAAAGGAGCTAGAACATAATTGCTTAGCATTGCCCTTCTGACTCCAAATGACAAAGGCTGGGGAAAGTCCAAATCATTCTTTTTTTATATATGGGATATGTCCAGAATTCCAGCCTGATGTTTTTTTTTCCTGAGAAGTTAGATAAGTAACAATTTTCTTTGATTTCTACCCAAAGCACAGATTTTAAGTGTTCGCTACCGACTTCCCGGTCTTCCTTTCTCTCCCATTGAGATAATTTCCAAGTCATGCACCCAACCTGTGAGACTCAATGCTAAGGTGATTCATGTAGCTGTGCTCCCTACATAAACCTTTTGCAGAAAACTTCGTGTTCAAACCGCAACGCTGGTATAGAGACATACTGAGAGGGAGACCCCTATGTTGATGCTATGGTGAACAGACAACCAGTTCATGAGGCCTTAAACCCAGGCAGCAGGCGGTGAGGAAGGCATGAATTCATGTAATGCAATAGAATTTAGACTGAAAACAGAACACAGACATTGGCACCGGGTACCACGCTCAGCATGAAGACTTTGGAAGCTGAGGAGAAAATAATGACACATGTTAAAGTCAGAGATTAAGCAATTTCCAGGGTTTGGGGAGTATGATGAATTTGTGATTGGACATGCTGATATTACAGGGACCTAGGGCCAAATCCTCCTGTTTTATTAGGCGTCTTCAATATTGAGTTAATTAAATTAAGACATATTCTTTGTATTGTAGAAATCTAGACTCAGGTCTGAGAAACCACTTTCCCAGACTATCCATACTAGCTTCTTACTTTCTTTAATAATTTATTTATTTTTATTGTATTTGCCTCGGTGTTTTGCCTGCATGTATCTCTCTGTAAGGGTGTCATATCTTGGAGTTATAGACAATTTTTAGCTGCCATGTAGGTGCTGGGAATTGAACCTGGGTCCTCTGGAAGAAGAGTCAGTGCTCTTAACCACTGAGCCATCTCTCCAGCCCACCACTTTCATATAGGAATTAGGGCAAAAGGGAAATAAACATTGACATGATCTTGCTTAGGGATCCAGAGAGCTGTGTGAGAGCCATCTATTAGTCTCCTGAGGAGTACTTTAGAGTACAATGTTAGCATTGGGAAAACATGTTACAGAGACCAACTTAAGCCATATCAACTTGAACATTCATATTTATTTATATTTTTGCACAAGCATGCACATGTGTATTCATGTCTATGGGGTGCATAGATTGTGCATATGTGTACAATTGTATTTGGAAAACAGGGGATAGCCTGAGGGATCATCCCCCAAAGCACCATCTACCTCCTCTGAGACAGGTCTCTTATTGGGCTAGAACTCATCACTTAGGCTAGGCTGTCTGAATAGCTGTCCTCTTGACTGTTGTGTTGCTGTGAAGAGACACCATGACCAAGGCAACTCATAAAAGAAAGCATTTAATTGGGGTGTTGCTAATGGTTTCACAGGGTTAGTTCATGATCACCATGGTGGAGAGAGCAGTGACCGGCAGGCAAGCATGATCCTGATCCACAGTTGGAAGGTAGGGGGGAGGGAGAGAGACAGAGACATAGAGAGACAGAGAGAGAGGAAGAAGGAAGGGAGGGGAGAATGGACAGAGGGAAAGAGAAAGAACCTGCAAGCCTACAAAGCTCACCCTGAGTGACACACCGCCAACAAGGCCACCATGTTGCGGGAGCACACTCTGCTCCTTCAGCCAATAGCCTTTAAGACTCCAGCTCACTGGGGCGTGGTCTCTTATACTTTAAAAAGCAGCAAAACCTTGCACTTGCGCTCTCTCTCTCTTGCTTCTGGCCCGCATTCGGGCTTCTAGGCTCTGTTTCCTGTTTGCGACAAGAGGACTGTTTGGGACAGTGATCTGTAAGTTTTTCCCCTCAAATAAATAACCTTTTTATTATCCATAATTCTTAACTGGTGTGGGATTGTTCTGCTGCTTCAGCACACCTCCTAAACCTTTCTAATCCCTCAATCCAAGCATTCTCATAAACCAGTCTATGGGGGCCAACCTCATTCAGTTCACACATCTACCTGGCTCCCCCTTGCCAGTGTTAGATCACAGACTTATGTAACTACACATGTTTCTCTATGGGTTTGGGGGATGAAATTTAGGTTCTCATGCTTTCCAGGCAAGTGCTTTACTGACTGAGCTGACCTCACACACCTCAACTTGAAAACTTCTGAATTTACCAGCAACTTGCATGTGTTAAGCACACAATCATGAAGCATGCTCTTGACTAGTATACAGTATGTGTTGTCATTGACCTCCCCAAGAGCAGGAGGCACAGGGTCCCAGCTCTTCTACAGTTAAGTGAATGGGATCTTGGAACTAGGTCCGGCATCAAGTCATGTTAGTCTCAGAAGGATTTTAGTGCAATGATTTGAGTTGAAAGCTGAGACAGGACCTATAAATGGCATTCTGTTTTAATGAGTCTGGAGAGAAGGAAAAAATTGTTTCTGGTCCCCTCTGATTTCACTGCTAATTTAGTTTAAAAATCTTACAAAGATTAATTTAAGATTGCAAATCAACAGCTGGTTTTCACTGGCCTGCAGCCGGCCAGATGTACAAAGCCTTTAAGGACAGATTTGGAGGCACGGGTATAGGGGTTGTGCAGCTATAGATGCTGTCTACTGCCAAAATGGTTAGAAAACAAAACATCATTTTTTAGTGTGTCTCAAGTGGTAAATAGCAATGCCAAGGGCTTACCACTGGGGAAAACCAAGAACTAGATTCTGTGTGTGGGAAGCTTTAGGAAGAAAACAAAGCCAACAATGAGAGCATCAAGAAAAGCAGGAAGGCACCTGCTCAAAGAAGTTGGTTAGAAAGAGCCTCAAGCAACAGAGACAGCCGATAGCATTACACACCGAGGGAACTCGGTCAATGTACACACCGAGTATTTATTAGCGAATTATCTCATTTCTATTTGACTTTTAGCAAACACATTTTGCTATACATGATACTAAAACTTAACCTAGGAATTGGGGGATGTGGTAGGTTGCTTGCCTAGCATGTGCAAAGCCCTGGGTTCAATCCCCATCAACACATAAACCGGGTGGCACGTGCCTGGTATCTCAGCATTCAGGAGGGAGATTCATTAGGGCTAGCTCTTTAAGGCCATCTTTGATTGCATAGTGAGTTTATAGGTAGCCTGGGATATACGAGACCCTGCCTTAAATAAACAAAACTTTGCATTGTCAAATGTATTCATTCTTATATAATTTTTAAATTTTGTCTCATATTTAAGACTAAGATCGCATTTTTGCTTTTGTGCCCCTGTGATGGTTTGAAAGAAAATGGCCCCCAAGGGAGTGGCGCTATTAGGAGGTGTGGTATTGTTGAAGCAAGTAAGGCCTCCTTGGAGGAAATGTGTCACTGCGGGGGTGGGGGGGTGGGGGGGTGAACTTTGAGGTTCCCTTTGCTCAAGCTTCCCTCAGTGTGACACTCACTTCACTTCTTGTTGGCTGCGAGATGTACAACTCCCAGCTACCTCCCCAGCACCGTGTCTGCCTGCATGCTGCCCCATTCCTAGCCACCATGGGCTCCTCAATGATGATAATGGACTGAACCTTTGAAGCTGTAAGGTCGCCACTCCAATTAAATGTTTTCATTTATAGAAGTTTCTGTGGTCCTGGTGTCTCTTCAGAGAAACAGAAACCTTAACTAAGACCTCCCCTCCCCTCCACAAGTCTCTTCTAGTACTTCTGGTCTGGAAACACTTTGGTGGGATTAATAAGTTTCAGATGTATTATTTCAGGATGGTTAGTCACTTCGACTAATAATCTAGGGTTTCCCACTAACTCCAAATTCATCTCCTGATTTATTCAGTCCTCTTGGGCTCTTTACTGATAGTTGGGTCCACTTGGCCGAGAAAACCTGCCATGCAGGGTTCTGCTTTCTCAAACATGTAAGACTGGTCTCTCTGTTATGACTTACTCAGTTTGCTTGTTCAGTTTCAATTGACAATAAGCTTCTTTAGTTCAGAAACTTAGTCCTGGAATTTGGCTGTGTTTACCCAGAGGGTGAACTATACTGACTCCAGAATGGGAGTTCTGACACAGCCACCAACTGCCACTCTTCTTCACGCGCTATCCTGAGAACTGGCTGAGGCATTGAAGTCCAAAGTATATCCAACTTCAGGTGACATTCGGAGTGTCTAGACCTCCAGCTCTGAGAAAAATCATAAGAACTAAGTCTACAAATAATAGGTTAGGATAAAACTGAGCTCTGAGGCGAAGGGAAATTTATTCCTCTTTTTGTGAAGAAGGCAAACAAACTTTAAAAGTTGTCCATAGCTTGCATACTTGCCCAACATTTTAGGCTCTAATAGACAAAGATAGCTGGGTCCCTTGAAATGTCACAATCTAATGGTCATTTCTAAAAACAAATACATATGAGTACACTAAATAGACTCAACAGGGTATGTGTGTGTGTTTGTGTGTGTGTGTGTGTGTGTGTGTGTGTGTGTGTGTGTGTGAGAGAGAGAGAGAGAGAGAGAGAGAGAGAGAGAGAGAGAGAGAGAGAGAAACAATAATAATTAAAGAAGAAGAGGTCATGAATTTGAGAGGGAATGAGAAGGGCAGTGGATGAACTGGAGTGGGCTAAGTATGGTGTGGAAATGATCCTGATATATGAAATTCTCTAACAACAACAACAATTATAATAAAGTATTAAAATCTTAAAAGGTTCTGTTTGTGGTGGCGCACTCCAGCACTTGAGAGGCAGAGGCAGGCAGTTTTCTGTGAGTTCAAAGCCTGGTCTACAAAGCAAGTTCCAGAATAGCCACAGCTGCATAGTGAGACCATATTTCACAAAACAAAAAACAACTGGGTGATGGTGGTGCATAAATTTAATCCCAGCCCTCTGGAGGCAGAGGCAGGTGGATCTCTGTGAGTTCAAGGCCAGCCTGGTCTGCAAGAGATAATTCCAGACCTACAGAGAAACCCTGCCTTGAAAAACCAAAGCAAGCAAGCAAACAAACAAACAAAAAAAAAAACCCAAACCAAAGCAAACAAATAAACAAACAAAAACAAAAAACAAAAGTCCAATCAAACAAAATTTTAAAAACATACAATATAGTTATATTTTAGTTAAGTTACATAGTTAAATAATATATTCATAAATTAAGATATTTAAGTACCTGTATTGTATATAATGTCATATTAGAAGAAAAATATTTTTTTCTTCAAAAGAAGCTGAGAACTGCTTATGATTTATGAAGAGGTCCATATGGAATGATAATGACTTTTGAAATATATTACTTCATATCATGTGTAAGCATTTTGAAAGTTCTTGAATTAGTGTTTCTAAGTGCTATTAATTCTGGTATTTGTACTCTTAATTGTCTTTTGCAGTTTTTTCTTATTTTCTTGTTTTATTAAGAATTTTTTAATACACTCTTTTCTCATTTTACATAGTTATCCCCATTTCTACTCTGTCCCCTCTTGTGATTCCACACTTCCCTCCACCCCACCACCTCATCCACTCCCCTGGAAGGGTAAGGCTTCCCAAAGAGAGTCAACAAAGCCTGAAACTTCAAGGCAACACCAAGGCTCTCCTCCCCCTATATCTCGGCTGAGCAAGGTATCTCTCCAAAAAGAATGTGCTCCTAGATACCAGTTCAAACACTAGGGATAAATCCTGGTCCCACTGCTAGTGGCCCCACAGACTGCCCAAGCCTCACAACTGTCCACCACAGTCAGTGAACTTAGTTAGGTCCTATGTAGGGTCCCCTGGTACCAGTCCAGAGTCAGTGAACTCTCACTGGCTCAGGTCAGCTGTTTCCGTGGGTATCCCCATTATGGGCTTGACTCATTTGCTCATATTATCGCTCCTCCCTCTCTTGGACTGGTCTCGCTTAGCTTGACCCAGTGCTTCGCTGGAGATCTCTCTATCTGCTTCCATCAGTTGTTGGTTGAAGGTTCTATGATGACAATTAAGGTAGTCATCAATCTGATTATAGGGGAAGGTCAATTTAGGTATCCTCTCCACTATTGTTTAGAGTATTAACTGGGGTCATCCTTGTGGGTTCTTGGGAATTTCCCTTTTGAAACTAAGAAGCTTCTGTAAGACAAAGGACACAGTCACTAAGACAAAATGGCAGCCTCCTGAATGGGAAAAGATCTTCACTAACCCCACATCAGAAAGAGGTCTGATCTCCAAAATATATAAAGAACTCAAGAAACTAGACATCAAATTACCAAATAATCCAACCAAAAAATGGGGGTACAATAGATCTAAACAGAATTCTCAACAGGAAAATTTAAAATGGCCAAAAGACACTTATGCAATTGCTCAACACCCTTAGCCATCAGGAAAATGAAAGCTAAAATTACTCTGAGATATCATCTTACACCGGTCAGAATGGATAAGATCAAAACCACCAAAGACAGTTTATGCTGGAGAGGATGTGGAGTCAGGGGAGCACTTCTCCATTGCTGGTGAGAATGCAAAGTTGCAGTCACTTTGGAAATCAGTATGGCAAATTCTCAGAAAATTGCAAATCAGTCTTCCTCAGGACCTAGCAATACCACTCTTGGGCATATAACCAAAGGATGCACAGTCATACCACAAGGACATTTGTTCAACTATGTTCATAGCAGCATTATTTGTCATAGACAGAATCTGGAAACAACCTAAACTCCCCTCAACTAAAGAATGGATAAAGAAAATGTGGTGCATTTGCAGAATGGAGTTGCTCCCAGTTTTTAAAGTATAAATTCTGTGCTTTGTAGCGTTCCAGCAAATTTTCAGTTACTGGAAAGGTTCATGGAGAATAGAATATAGCTAAGGTCTTTAAGCATGGAAAAACCCACAATCCGCACTGGAGGCAGCAGGCTGAACAGGCTAAAATCAGCCATGTAATCTTCCTCTCACTACTCTGTGAGTGCTGAAATCAATGGGCAAACACGATAAACAGATTCATGAGCTAAAGACCCATGTTCCAGGATCCACCGATATAGGGGCTGTCATCTCAAGCTCTTGCAGGAGATCATGATTATTTATCTCCATTGATAACTAGAATGACCTTGAGGAAGATAATTTTGAAGGCATTGGGTTCTGAGGCTTTTCCTTTCACTGGACACTTGGAAGTGGAAGGGAGAATTTGCTTAGATAAAACCTGTGGGAAGTGCCTTATTCCTGTGATATTCAGGAGCAGAACTCTATCTGCCCAGGAAGCTAGCATTAGATTCTAGAAGGAGGTCACTAGGACCAAGAGCCTGATGGACCTCACCATGAGCCCTGTGCACACAAGGTAGGACCATCTACATCTGACTAGAGGTTGCCAAGTTGTTTATGTCAATTTGTAGAGAGATCTGTAAGTCAGCCACAGACGGCAAGCCTCGTCCAGGATGACCTCTGGATAACACTTTCCAGTCCGAGTGTCCTTTCAGCATCACAGGGTAGCCATATTCAACATTTCTGAGATAGTAACAGTACACGATAGTAACTGAGTACAACTGAATGTGTTAAAGAAGGTAAAGTTACCTTTATCAGCGTAGTTTCTAGGCCGACTAAGCTAGCCAATGCCAATTAAAACATGAGGTCTGTGTGTGCGCTACAGATGGAGTGAAAAGCTAATCCTCAAAAGTCAAATCTGCATTGGAGGTTCACCTCTAATAGGGAGAATCGGTTTGTTCCAGGAACAAAGCCCGGACAGGTTGTTCAACCCCAATCCCGAGTGACCAGTTCTAAACACATGTATATACAAGCCACACTAAAAGAACTCAGTAGGACATATGTTAAATATTACTATATTGTAATACTATATTAAATACAGATTATTAATAATTACTGATATATAATTATACATAAAATAGTATATAATGTGTGTGTAACTAATAATTAAAAAAGAGGTCATGAATTTGAGACGGAATGGAGGAGATGTGGGAGGAGCTGGAGGTAGGGGGAGGAAGGGATAGAAATGCTACAAAAATACACTATTGATGTATGAAATTCTCAAACATTTAAATTAAAAATAAATTTACCTCTATTGTTTAGTAATTATAAGAATCTTGGCACAGTTCATAATCTTTAAAGCCTTAACTTTTGTAAATGCAAAATAGATATTGTTGCATATGTTGTTACATGCATTGTTGCAACGGATAGAGAGTAACACTGATTAATTTGGAAAAAAATATTTTATTGAAAAGCTATTGGCTAGCATATGGAATGCTAAGAAACCCAAGAAAGCTACCCAGGAATGAAGGTCAGCTGGTGTCTAGCACAATGGTCAAGGTCTCCTAAGAGGGACAGCTGACTCAGGATGACACAGCTCGGTTACTGAGCACAGGACGCAGACTCTGTCATCCCTGGACACTGGATACTGTAGAAGGTGTTGCCAAGACTGTATTCTGCTTATCACTGCCTCTGGAATGAATCCCCACTTTCCCTTCTTTCATGATCCAGATTCCAAGTCTCTGAAAGGTAGCTTATCTATACCCAACCATCGTTGAGTGAGAGGAGCCGGGATTTGCTTTTCTTGGCATCTGTGGAGAGCAGATAGCAGACTTCTACTAGAACACACGTAAATATAAATGAAGATTCAAGTACAGGATTTCAGAAAGAGTTCACTGTCAAAGACAATGACATCCGTGCAGTGATTTGTTTCCCTCATGATCACTGCCTGGTCATAGAATGACATTCTACTCCTGTTATGTTTTCCGGTGTTGCTCTCATTTAGATTCCTACTGACAACGAGTGAGGGTTCTCTTTTTTCTCCATATTCTTGCCAATACTCGTTATAAGTACTTGCTATCATTTGGGATGGGGACAGAGTGAACAGGGAAGTGTGAGGTTAAGTTTTCACTATGCGCCTGCCTGTTTCATATCATTTACTGTGCTTTTCTTTACATAGGATGCTTTTTAGATTGTTTCACAAAGTAGAAGTTGGGATGGGAACTTTGCCTTCGTTGCTATGGTTTTGCAGATGTAACGGTTAATTTTCATTCTCATCTTGACCCGACTTGTAGTCACCTAGGAGACACACCTCTGGAAATGTCTGCAAAGCTGTGTCCAGAAAGGGTAAGAAAGAAGGGAAGAGCCACCCTGAACGGGAGTGATATCATTTCATGGGCTGCAGCCCTGGACTAAATTCAGAGGGAGGAAGAAGAAAGCAAGCCACACGCATCCTTCGGTGTCCCTGCTTCCCGAGGATGGATGCAGTGTGACCAGGTACCTCAAGCTTGGGTGGGGTCTATTAGAGTTCTTCCCCTTGCAGAAAAGCAGGACTTCCCTGCTATGATGGGTTACACTGCAAGCTTAAAACCAGAGCAAGCCTTTTCTCCCTTAGGTTTTTGTTGTTGCTGTCGTCATTTATTTATTTGGTTACAGCAATGAGAAAAGTCATGAAGACAGCAAGCTTTCCTGAACGTTACTTCAGTACCTTCTTAAGATCGGGTCTTACTGGAAGAGCTGGTGCATCCTGCTTTCACACTTTTGGTAGGTGTGTTTTCATGCCCTCTCCCATGGGTTTCAGAAGAGGTCTGCCTTCTAGTCAGTTACGGCTACTTGGGAACAGGGCAATGTTAGCAGGTCTTCAAATGATATAAAACAATAAGAAGCATGGACCATAACAGATGAGGCTAGAGAGACAACCAGATACCAGAAAGTCCCCCTTCATCACAGCAGGCAGGCTTGCATGCAAAAAGTCTCTGCAGGCTTTGGGCTTAGGAGGGAATAGCTCATAATAAGATACCCAAGGGAAAAGGTACAAGAATCTAAGGACTGTAAAAAACAGGTTAGGGTCACATCGTATTACTACAAGGGGTACAGGGGAAGACTCCAAGGGGTGTGGAGTGGATGAAATAAGGAGCAGCTGGGCTGGGTTGGCTGGGAGATGAGGGGTCGGGAGAGAGATGGAGAGGAGTCAAAATTAGTTTGATCCGGATTCCTCGTTTGAGTGCAGGAGAGGTGGTGAACCGAAGTCACATTAGGAACACTGTAGCTCAGGGAGAACTGTCGTGGCTGCAGATGGCATCTGGTATTGTCCTTCTGCCACCGTCTTAAAAGGGATTCTGCAGGGATTTTCTTTCCCTTGTTCCTCCAGCCCTCCACTTGCATTGCTGGCCTAAGTGGATCCGCCCCAGCTGGTCACGTCCATCACCACACTCAGGTCTGAAGATTCCTGATATGCTGAGAGCCTGTGGCACTGCAGACACAAACGGTCGTTAGTGGACGGCCCTATTGTAACAAACCACGCGTTAAGATGTAAACCCCGGAGAACCGGCCTCAGTCGTCCAGAAGCAACCTTTGCTCTGAGCCTGGATTAGCCATGAGAGAGCTCGTCAACATTCCACTGTTACAGATTCTCTCCCTGGTCGCCTTCAGCGGGACAGAGAAACTTCCAAAAGGTTGGTCTGCATAATCTAGCCCTAAAGGGCTCCTGAGCTTCATGGTGACTGATTCACGCTGTGGTGTGTTTGGGTGATGGAGGGCTGGAATGTGTGGAGAAAGAGAAGAGCATTACACAGCGTGGTTGGTTCTTCACCGATGCTGGCTGTCTTCTAAGCTCTGCGATTACAAACAGCTTCATGTGTCCAGAGCCCTCCTTTCTAGGGAGAGGTTGCCAGGTAGACTGTGAATTATGGCGGTCTGTTCTGTTTCTGTGTATGTCAAATGGTGGGGTGGTCTACTTGGGTGATGAAAACCATTCCCTGCTGGGCTTGCCAAGAATATAATCCACCCCACTTCCAGATACCCAGAATGTTTTGCTCGTAAGCAAAAGCCATTTCTATTTTCGGTTTTAGCTTTTATCAAACTCTTAATGTGCATTTTAGCAGCTAGAAATCAGACCTAGGAAAAGACACACAAGGTACCTGCGGAATAAAAGCCTGGAGACATCCAATTCTCTGTGCTTTTGCTACTGCTGTTGTAATTTGGGCTTGACGAGAGATTGCAGTAGCTTTTTTTCCCCAGGGCTTTGGAATGCACCGGAAATAACACCACCTAAGGGGGAAAGCAACTTAAGAAAGTGACAAACACCTGTTGTAGCTCAGGCCATCCACGGCACTGTGGTTTCTGGCCAGAGTATTATGAAAGTTATAGTCAGGAAGAGTGGAAAATACCTGATTTGCAAAGCCGCTGGGTCTGCGCTGAAATCTTTTCAAAGCGAGGCACGAAGAAGCAGACTCAATGTCTTTAGATAGGGCTGTGTTAAGAGTCTCACTGCAGAGTTATGAAGAGTGCTGGGTTGTCGTCAGGTGAATTATGTCCCATTTTGACCAGGTTGCCTAAACACTGAAATGTTTATCTTGAATAATTAGTGAAGGTGACATTTGTATGTACATGGGAAACACATCTTCAGGTTTGTAGTTCATCTACAGATCGGGAGGCAAAAGATCAAGGATCCCTTATAAGTAACAGACAGCATTCGTTCCAAACAATCTGATTACATGGATTTATTTTCTTGTTTATTTACTTGTTTCTCTTTCTCCATTTCACTCGGGGGAAGTGGCTGACATCTTCTACTAAATCATTTGCATCACGATGACACTTTTAGGCACTTTTACATAAAAAAGAATCCAGACCTTTTAAAATAGCTAATAATAGCCAGAAGGACTTAACATTGGCTTTGGGGTCATCCTAATACTTCCTGGTCAGATCACGGATGTCCAGCAGAACAGCACCTAACTGTTCGGACCTATGGCTCCTAATAGATCTTACTCGTTTTAATCTATACCAAGTAGTTACCCATAAGCGAGGAGGATGCAGCTAAACCCTAGCTTGTAAAGAGGGCAGCTGCTTTGAAGTTATAAATCAAACCTGGGTGCCCAAAACAATAACAACAAAAGCCCACAAACACCTCTGTATTTGTATATGAACTTAGATTCTGGAGAAAAATGCCTTTATTTTCAGGCCCCAGTCATCCTAAGCCTTCATTCATATGCATATGATTATCTCTGTTATGCAAACTTCAGAATCATGGCACAGAGTAGCAATACCAAGTATTGCAGCCTTGAAAGAAAACCGTCAGAACATTCATCTAATCTGTTTTTTTTTTTCAGTGTATTTGTTGAAAATTTTTAAAGTTTAAATAATAGTTTTCTCTGCCTACTCTGTTTATTAGGAAAAATAGAAACTAGCGCTGGGTTCATGTTGGGTGGTTCACACCACCCCTAACTGATTAGACATCCGTTCGATGTTCCAGATGACTTCTGAAAGCCAATAACGTCACACGGTAACTGGTTAGACATCCGTTCGATGTACCAGGTGACTTCTGAAAGCCAATAACGTCACAGGACATGAAAGCTTTAGGATTTTATTGCTAAAATATGTGGTGTAGTTTGATGGAGAAGAGTCATTTGAATGACTTATTTACCAGTGAAAAATGGTGAAGCTGTCCTGGCTAAACTTGCTCATGGCACTTCCGGCAGAAGAGAGTAGGGAACAGTCTGTTAGAGGGTTTGCTTGTCTAGACTGAAATCAAGGGACCTCCATAGTGATGTATCACAAAAGAAACAGTTCTGTTCAGTATAGTGGACAGGTTCAGAGCGAACAGACTTAAAACAGGGCTGTTCAAGGCGTGAATATTCAGAGGAATATTCAGAGGAATTGTGAGTCCCTCTGCACCCTATTTTCTTCATAAGATTATTTGACTTTGTAGATTTATAGTTTATTATTGTGGCTTTAAATTAATTGAAATGCCTAACATTCCGATGCCAAAAGGAAGTCATTATTTTCTAGGTCATTTCAACTAGTGACCTTTTTAAAAAATGAGTTTCATTTCCTCATCTCAAGTAGGAAACTTCTAGAAATCATCATCTATGAAAGCGGCCAAAGTTTAGTTGCATTTGCTCAGCCATAGGTTTTAAGAGCACTCTCTGATTTATCAGGGTGTATTAAGCATAAGGTGGGGCATTATAAAAATTCCACAAGAGCACAAGATTCACGTTGGTAGAATTGAAATAATTAAACATTCGCAAGGATTTCCTCACAAAACACCACCTTCAGAACGACCCATTTACAACCAAACCTACAGGGTTGAATGTCTAAGTAATTTCTCTTTAGGTAAAGCGGAGAGGCCCTGTTTTTTAAATCACATGTATGCAGGGACAGGGTTTGCAGATTGCACTTATGAGTCAGTCAGGGCTGACACAGCTGTTGTGCACTCCTTCCAGGACAGCAAGTCCTAGGCGAGTGTTTCATACTGACGTTCATTGTCACTAATTCTATGTGTGGGAAAAACACTTGCTTTACATCATGGCTCTTATGAGGGGAAAAGGAGAGGAAATTTCATATCTCTAAAGGTGAAGTAGGACTTGAGGCCACGGAGGAGGGATGAAGTGGCCATCCCTGGACGGGTCCATTCGGGAAGATGACAGAAGAACACAGGTCCAGCAGAGCAGGCAGACAGCCTGGTAAGGCTGCAGACAGCAGTTTAAGAGTGATTCTGACCTGGACAATTGTCTCCCTGTGTCTGCAAATGCTGTATGAATATAGGAGTAGTAGGGCAGGTGTTCATAGTAACTTAGGATCAGCACTTTTCAGGGGCCGTGCAGCTGAAGATCTGGAGGGCGCAGAACCTGGGGTTATGTGGAAAATACCAGCTACTAGAGGTCAGAAGACGAAGAATGTGAAGCAAGGACACTGAAGGCTTGAACAGGTGTCACAATTCTTTCCCCCTTTCCTGTCCCCAGCATCTTGCTGCAAATCTCTAAAGAAAGCATGGAGTCTATGCCTTGGTTTCCTTGCGGACATCCTGGACTGGTCCATTGTCCAGGGTCACACTAAGGATTACTCATGGTGGCTGTGAGGACAATATGCAGCATGCTTTACTTGGGTCCTTGCAGGAGGCAGCTTAACCCAGTGGAACACCTCCAAGGGATGCAAATTCAGACACTCTGGAAGTCTACACAGAACTCCCGTGAAAGTCCATCCCAGATGGGAAGAGTCGAGAATGCATTCAGTTTCGAGGAACTAATGACATAGCTTTGAAAATGGCTGAGTGTTATACTAGGCTAATCTTACATGTTACAAAAACTTCATGACAAAAATGTTCTTTTCACTGCAATTAAAAATTTCACAGCTATTGGGATATGTCACATAATGATCAATACCTGTTATTCTCTTTGGAGAATCTGAAAAGTTCCCAAAACCACCAAAGTGTTTTCTTAAACTGAAAGAAAGAACCAGTGCTGTATTGATAATAATTAGAAAAACATGATTTTGAGGTCTCAGCACCAATCTTCTTTCTTTCGTTCTTTCTTCCTTCCTTCCTTCCTTCCTTCCTTCCTTCCTTCCTTCCTTCCTTCCTCCTCCTCCTCCTCCTCCTCCTCCTCCTCTTCTTCTTCTTCTTCTTCTTCCTCCTCCTCCTCCTCCTCCTCCTCTTCCTCCTCTTCCTCTGTTTCTTTCTCCCCTTCCACTCCTCCTCCTTCTGTTTGTTTTTTTGAGACAGGACTCTGTGTAGTCCTGGCTGTTTCCAGAACTCACTTTGTAGACCATACTGTCCTTGAACTTAGAGATCTGCTTTTCTCTACCTTTCTTTTGTGCTGGGATTAAAGGCCTGACCTCCCAGTTGCCAATTTTCTTTTTAAAAAAATGCACCTGGCTTCTTTGCATTTGGGCATGTTCATTAATAACGGTTCAGCCAGAGGTTAGTATGTCAGCGCCACCTTCTAAAGCCCCTAAAAGACAGAGGAGGGTAGCATCAAGCCCCACTCATCAACGCTAGAGTTCATTCAAGTCAGGTTTACTGTGGATCCTAAAAGCGTTGCGTTCATCCTCATGTGTTTGCTTGTCCGTGTGGTTCTTGGATCGTGAGAAAAGACAGAGGTTCCATTTACACAAGCTCCGGCTGGGATGAAAGCTGGGTGAGGAGGAGAGCAAACAGGAAGCGGCCTGCTGAGTCAGCCATGCCCTTTGGTACAGCTATGTGATGGTGTCAGTGAACACTTCAAAGGGAATTTGGATAGCTTTAGAAGGTGGGCAAAATAGATCTGAAAAAATACGCTCTGCTCATAGAAATTAATATTGATGTAAAGTTCCCATTTTCTGTGCATATAAGACACAGTTCATCCTAGAGTTCAGAGATAGGCGCGCACTCTCTCTCACACAGTGTATGTGTGTATGTAGTATGTGTGTGTGTGTGTATGTGTGTGTGTGTGTGTGTGTGCCTTCATGTGTCAGTGCAGGTATGCACAAGCCAAGGCATGTATGTGGAGATTTCTCACTTGCCACTTTATAAGGCATGTTAGCTGGTCTGCCGACTTCCAGAGATCCCTGTCTCCACCTCCCATCCTCTCATAAGAGCACTGGGATTGCAGACATGCCTGGTCCGGTGCTCAACTGTGTGTGTGCTCTGGAGGTTGGAACTCAAGTCCTTATGATTTCACACCAGGGACTTTACCCACCGAGCCATCTCTCCAGTCCCAAGACACGAGGCCTCTAAGCCAACCTTAACCCTGAAGCTCATCTCTATCACTTCCTATTTTGGGGGATGGTTACAAAAGTGATTTAACTATCCTTAGTCCTTGTCTAGTTTGAAATACTTAATTGCATTTAACTCATTTCTTTGATAAAATAATAAAGATGAAGTATGAGATGGAACACATAGAAGGTTCTTGAACAATTTTAGGTTCTGATATTACTAAAACCAGACTCAGACCATGACCCAAGACTGTCCGATCACTGAACACTATGGGAAGATGCGAACACGATTCTGCTCTAAGTGACACTTTGTGCATTTCTCTGTGTCTCAGAGTTTCCAGATTTTGCCGGTTGTATCTCACTTCTTTGATCTCAACTGGCCTCAGCTGAGTGTGCATCACTGTCATCTCCACATTTCTGTGTCTGTGTGGCGTGAAAGAAACTGACAGATAGAGTTTATTTTTAAAATAAAAAAATAACACACGGTCATTAAGATTTACTTTGAAAAGACAAAGTGGACAAACAAGACAGAAAAGGCTACATCTGCTTCCAAGACTGTTGACATGACATGTTTTCTTCCGTGTTGCTCAGCTGCCTGACCTGTTTCCCTCTCATAAAACCCTGAGCACCTTTTATTAGAGATGCCTTTCAAGGCGCCAGTTTGCAATAATCTCGTCCTGTCTGGTTATTAATCAATATTCTGAAACATATTTAGCATCCAGTTTTCTGAGAACAAAATAAAACACAACGACCCCACTGATTTGTCCTGCTTCTGCAGTGAAAAGATCCTAAACCACATCCAGTTTCAAACAACCAACAAATCCTGAAGGCAGTCAAGAATCAGCATGCGCAGTACCGTTGTAGGCCATTTTCACCCTCAAAGTAACCCCAGAACATAGATGTAGTGTAGTTAAAAAGCAACAGATGGATTTGGGGGCCGGGCTATGTCTTTCTCAGCTGCTTTCACCTTATTTTTTGAGATGTGCTAAATTTTCAGCTCACTAATTAGCTAGACAGGCTGTCCAGTAGGCGTCAGGACCCTTGTCTCTGCCTCCCCAAGGCTGGGATCACAGGCTTGTGCTCCTGTATCCAGCTGTTTCACATAGGTCCTAGGGGACTAAACTCAAGCCTGCTCTGCAGCCTAGAAGTGATTGATTTTAAGCATTAATTGTATTAAGTATTAATAGACCTTAACCATAAATTTATGCAATTTAGTGGATCAAGAATGGCTACTTAGCAACTATTAGCAATATTTCTGGGAAAATAAAGAATAACAACTCATTTCTGCCAGGGCAAAGCAGCTCCAGGAGACCACAGCAAGAAGGCAAACCGCCTGTGCCCTACCCTCACTTTATTCCATTTGTTTAGCTGAGCGCAATTTATCTGTTTCATGATCCTAGTCATCTGATTTCCTATGTATGATCACTCATTTGCGATAGATTCTAGAGTATCAATAACGACTTATTTTTTTTTGTGTGTGGGGGGCTGGAGAGGTGGCTCAGAAGTTAAAGAGCACTTGCTACTCTTATAGAGCACCTGAGCTCTGTCTCCAGGACCACGTTGGGAGGCTCAGCATCACCTGTAATCCAGCTCCATAGGACATGGCACCTTCCTTCCCACCCACTTCCATTTTTGCTCTGTAGGTTTGTGAATTGCACGTATATTAGGAATAGGATCTTATACCATGATCCTCTGTGACTATTTTCATATGCTTTGATTTTTGCTTCCATGTTTCTCCATGTCATAGAACATAACACTTCCTTATTTCCATTTCCAAATAATATTCTGTTATATATTTATGTTAATTTTGTTTAACCATCCATTGGTGGGCACTTAGATTCCTTCCATCTTTTGTTATTATGAGTTTGTGCTGCTGTGAATAGAGATGTGGAAATATTTGAGTATCTGAGTCTTTCTGTTCTCTTGACTTTGTCCCTGGAAGAGGCATTGTTGACCATGAGTCTCTTTTGAGTTCTTTCTGTGGAACCTCCATATTCTTTTCCCCAGTGACAACCATTTTAATTCCTACCCACAATGCACAGGGTTCTAATCCATCAACACCTCCTCTAACATTTACTGTTTTTCTTTATCTTTATAGTCCCCCCAACAAGTATAGTTTTAATTTACATTTTCATTTCCTTTTAAAATGTTTGCTTGTATATTTGTGTGTGGCTCAGTGAATGCTTTCACATCTGCACAAAGATGTGGGGGGGTCAGAAGCTGACATGAGGGGTCCCCCTTGGTTGTTCTCTGCTCTATTTACTGACAGCAGGATCTCATGCTGGCTCAGCTAGTCTACCCAGCCAAGAATCTCCTGTCTTCTCTGGTGCATTGACTTCACAGACATGTCACCCCATGTCTAGTGGGCGTTTGAACAATAATATTCATTCAGGTATGCCATGGCTTCTGGCTGCTAAAGGGCGAGTAATGAGTAACATTCTAGAAAGTTCTCCCTTGTTTCTGCCCTGTGTAGCTCCTGTCATCACCACGCCTCTTGAAACTGTAGATGCCTTAGTTGAAGAAGTAGCGACTTTCATGTGTGCCGTGGAATCCTATCCTCAGCCTGAGATTTCTTGGACCAGAAATAAAATCCTCATTAAGTAAGTACTCTGTCCCATCCTGCTAAGGATGCCGGCTCTACCTTAGAGTTTCTCACCCATGGAAATACACCCATATTGTTGGTGACACTAAAGTTCATCTTCTAGAATACACAAAGTGAAAATATACTAATTTTGTAGTTGGAAGATCTGAGGTTCAGGGCAGGGCACTGATTAATCTCACATGGGGAGTGCCAGGTGAGAATCCTGAAGCTTAGCAGGAACTAGGCAGCACAGTGGTATTCTAAGTCTGCGGGCGTGTGTCCCAGGACACACAGAGGAGCTGAGGGGCCAGCCTGTCACCCCCTCTGTGTCCCCAAACTATGATATCTGTTTTTTAAGAGTCTGACTTCTGTGTCACTATCATCTTTTTCTTTCAAAATGAGACAGATTCTCAAACAGTTAGCAGTCCTATTTGGCAGATAAAGGGGCTGCTTTGTCCCCTCATCACATTGGCTATCTGACCAAAAATACTCTAAAATAATCCAGAACAAAGTGTGCTGGAGGGTGCTCTTACAGGCAGCCTTGAAGCTGAATGTTCTTAGTCCATATGAGCTACTGTGATAGAATTGTTAAGTCTTGTAGCTTATAACCAAGAGAAAATTATTTCTCACAGCCTTGGGGGCTGAGGAGTTCCAAGTTCAAGGAGCCAGCAGATTCAGCATATGGTCAGGGAATGAGGATTTTACTTTATTCACAGATGGCCATTCATTTGATCCATTAATCAAAGACAAGTGTGTGTGCGTGCGTGTACATGTGTGTGTGTGCACGTGTGCGTGTGAGTGCATGTGTGTGTGTGTGTGTGTGTAAAATCACATGTGGCTCATTGATCCTCCTCTCTGCTCCATGACCGGCAGACTGTTTGACACCCGCTACAGCATCCGAGAGAACGGTCAGCTCCTCACCATCCTGAGTGTGGAAGACAGTGATGATGGTATCTATTGCTGCAGCGCCAACAACGGAGTGGGAGGAGCCGTGGAGAGTTGTGGCGCCCTGCAAGTGAAGATGAGTGAGTACGGAAGGGCGTCGTCTAGGACCTGAAAGTTGTCTCCACACAGTTCTTAGCAGTCATCAAACAGAGCCTTCTGCATGCTGAAGTTCAGCCACAGCACAAGCTCAAGTACAAAATATAGGTTCCGGGGCCAACCCTTATTTCTGCCACAACCACACCTTCAAGCAATCCTTTAGTACGCTCTCCTCTCCTGCCTTGGTTTTGGCCTTCATGCTGCTCTTGATTATTTTGGGGAACTTCCTTTTGAAATCATTATGCATTTTTAAAAGATTCACACACACACGCACACACACACACACCTCAGAAATCTGTCCCACAAAGGCGTCTCTCTGCTCTGTATCTACAGTATCAGATCAGTAGGGACTCGAGTAACTGCTTTATGAGTGCTTTGAGGCATTTGAACGCCTCCGTGCTACACGTTAGAGTTAATGACTTCTTTTCAAAGCTTCACAAAAGAGACAAGATGAACCAATATCACCCATTTCTTCAGAAAAGTTGCCCCGAATGCTGGCTGAAGAGTTAACTTTTCTTTGTAGAAATTTGATTCTCCAAACTGTGTCAGAGTCAAAGGTGGGAACTAGACCTAGAAGCAAATGTAGACTCAGATCTCAGGAGGCAGAAGTCTCAAATTTGAGGCCAGCCTCTTCGACATAGTGAGTTCTAGGTCATCCAGAACTATGTAATGAGATCTTAACTCAGAAAAGAATAGTAATAAAAAGATGGAAACTAAACAGAAAGGAGATGATAATTCAAAATGATATGATTAGTTATGACAGTTTTCAAGTGTTTGACATCTAATGGCATAAATTGCTTAATGTTGAATTATTATGGGGACAGTTTATGCTGATAGACATTTTATTAAGTGTCATTTAAAATAAAGAGTACTAAGAAATTTCAGATCTCTAGTATGCTTCATAAAAATAAGTTTTGAAAAAAAAGGGAATAGAGGTTTTAATAAAGCAGATCTAACCATTCTTTAAGATGGATTTCCATTTGATGTCTACTAATGACCAGTCTTAGCCTTTGTCAAACTTTGTAATTTAAGTTCCCTAAGATGATCCTTGAAATGAACGCCGATAATGAACTAGAAAGCTAAAACCCCAGTTCAATTCAGATACATTGTCTTTTTATGTTTGACTTTCATTTCCCCACAGAACCTAAAATAACTCGCCCTCCCATTAACGTCAAAATAATCGAGGGGTTGAAAGCAGTTCTACCATGTACGACAATGGGCAACCCCAAGCCGTCCGTCTCCTGGATCAAGGGGGACAGTGCTCTCAGGGTAAGTGACTATTATATTAAGGCTCCCTTTGAAAAATTTATATTTAACTTTTATTCGTGTGTGTGTGTGTGTGTGTGTGTGTGTGTACATGGATATGGGTATCCATGGAGGCCAGAAGAAAGTATCACATCCTTTTGAACTGGAATTGCAGATAGCACAAGCCACCCAATATGGTGGCGCCAGTCCTCTGCAAGAGCAGCGTGTACTCTTCATGGCTGAGCTCTCTTTCTAGCCAGTGGAAGTCATGTTTTAAGCATAATTATCTCAGAGCATCTACTCACATATTAACAGGCTTCTAGTATATATTTTTCTCTATCTGCATCACCCAAACATCCATTCTTGTCTTCCTAATTGTGCACGCTCACTTCAGGACATTCCAGCGGGGACTGTCTTGGAGACAGAGAGATAGAAATCAGCAATATTGGAGAAGAAAAGGGGGCAGGAACCAAGCAAAGCAAGGCTTGTTCTTCTTGTTTGACTGATTATTATTATTATTTAACATTGAATGTTTGAAACTTTCGGAATAACAAAGCCGAACTAATACCCACGTTTTAAAATTGACAGTTTCTGGGATGAGAGAGATGAGGACTGGAAGGAGGAAAATGAGCAAACAAGGGTGAGAAGTTAGAGCAAGGAGACTCAGAATGATAAACAGAAGCAAACACGTCTCAGTAACAAAGAGGGGTTAGATTACAGCTACATCATCTGGGTTGGAGAGATGGTATCAAGGGTCAGAACCTGACCTCATATGTATGAGAACCTGAGCTCATATGCAGCCGCATAAAGGTGTGCCTGTAAGCCCAGCACTTTGGGAGGAGGAGACAGGAAGGTTATGGGGCTTGCTGGCTGCCAGTCTAACTCCAAGCTCAGTGAAGTCCTTGGCTCAAAGGAACAAAGTAGAGAGCAGTAGATCAGGACTTCCAAAGTCCACTTCCTGCCACATCATGCACATGGACACACACATTTGTTCAGGCATGTATATATCATATTCATGCACACGCACACACACTTATAAAAGATGCACTGTTCATTGGCTTAGCTTGTGTATTGTCCCCATTCTTACTAATAAATTGTTATCCTGCATCACGATCACCTCCACGGCTTTGCCTCACCTGAAAATGAGGTTTACAGACTCTGTTCCCATCTTACCAGGCCCTGCATGCTTCATGGGAAATAATCCATTGCTGTCAGAATATGTCAAGTAACTGAAACAAACTGTAAATCTAATGAGCTTTGTCAACTTTAATAGCAATATTTACATGCCTGGTTTCCTGTTGTTTTAAGTCCTGATGCATTTTCTCAAGAAAAAGCAAAGCTATCTGACTCTGTGAGCCTTACTTAAGTTACAGTGAAAGCAAAATGAGAAGATAATTGTCAATCCAAACTCCGAAGAGTAATTCTAAATTTCTCAAAGGCTATGCGTTCTCCTAAGGCCACCCTAAGGGTGTATGGTGAAGTACGGTAACTGAAAACAATATATTAAACTCTTGCCTTGCTTTGCGTTTTATTCTGGGGGTGATCTCAGGACTGTATGTATGCTAAGCATATTTTTTACCACTAAGCTACACCTCCAGCCCCAAGAACAATGCTTTCAATCAAACAGACATAGCATGACTTTTGGAAGTCACGATCAGTGTTGTGTTTTAATGAGATGAGGGTAAGAGAAAAAAAATGGATGCAATCTCGCGAGATCACTGAGATGGTTAGTTTAGATTATCTCGCGTGGTCTCAGTAGTGCGTTAATATGCATACGGAGGGTAGAGGCTGATATTTTGGGTGTTAAGGACAGTGATAAATCAATGAAATAAGGCAAACGTGTCTTTGACTAAGGCTGTTTTCAAACTCATGTCCCTGTCTTTGGCAGGAAAATTCCCGCATTGCAGTTCTTGAATCGGGGAGTTTAAGGATCCATAATGTGCAAAAGGAAGACGCAGGACAGTACCGATGTGTGGCAAAAAACAGCCTGGGCACAGCTTACTCCAAACTGGTGAAGCTAGAAGTTGAGGGTAAGAGGCAGCATTCCTCTATTACGGGCAGCTGGGGAGGCCGTGCTTTAGACTGAGAAAGCTGGGATGCAGGAAGCTGTGGTTCCTAACTCTGAGGGCAAGGCCATGAAAACAGAGAAGTCAGAAGAAAAATCCCTGCATAAAAGATCAGATTCTATCCATCGCCACCACTGCTGATGAGTTTGACCATTGCAGTGAACAGAATTCATGATAATGATAAAACAATATGGCACCATCTTAGTGTGTCTTTTTGGCTTAGGCAAACCTCTTATTTATAAATTTTGAGACAGTAATTTTATGTTTTAATGCACTTGGATTGATTTCTAGAGAACAGGAAGATGGAAAAGTATTTTTCAAATAATTGCTTTACCAAAAAGTGAGGAAAATAAGATAATGAATCAAACACATAAAACACGATCCTAATCCCGTGAATCACGTAGCGATTAATGCTTTGAACATAGTAATTGTTTGTGGATGTGTTTCTTTTCACTAATTAATTCAACAAATTGGTGGGAAAAAGATCTTTCCTGAGAAATCAGAATCCAAACAAATTTTAGTAATCTATTCCCTATTCATCTGGCTCTTTATCTAAAATTTTATCACATTTGGTTTAAAAATAGGAACTAGGATCCAGATGGGAGGGGAGGTGAGGAGAAACTGTAATCAAGAAGTATTATGTGAGGGAAAAAAAAAAAAAAACCTATCTCAACAAATGGGATGGGGAGGGGACCGTCAGCAGGCCTGGACTATGTGAGCACCTCAGGGGTGGAGTCCTTCCTAACGCTTCCTGTTCTGAGCCATGGAGTCAAAAGCTCTGACTTCTTTCCTCTGTAAAATCAGGTTTAAGGAACTAATAAGCAACTGATTATATCCAGCAGTCTAGCCTTGAATACACTTCACAGACGATGGCTATAGATTTCTCTGCTTTTATTTTCCTTCTCTGACTGATGAAATGTTGAGCTAGACCCACAAGCAGAAACAGTGATTAAATCAACAAAGACTTTTATGGATCCCAGATTTTTGAGCCACCTCATTCTGCTTCGGTCAAAATCTATCCTTTCCCGCAATTTCCTTTCTGACTCCGGTTTTTATTGAAGTTATTTTTATTTCCTGAGTTGCCCCATGTCCTCTCTCTCACAGCCTTAATGACCTCCTTTTCCATATCTGTCTCCAGCTGAGGCAGCATTTTTATGGTGTCATTACACCAACTGCTCATAAAATGTCCATTAGGAAATGGCAACTTTTATATATATATATATAATATAGACATAATATATATATATACATATATAGTGTATAATATATCTTAGATAGGAAGATGTTTTACAAATATATATCTTAGCATAGTTCTCGATATAGTTAGCATAAATGAATTCCTTCTAAATTATCAATTCTAGTTAAAGATTAGAGAACAATTGATATTTTTCCAATGAAACCTAAATTAACATACAACTGTGTTCAGAAGCCTTCTCAGACACCCTGAATTCTTGCCTAGACCCAGGGTTGGTCTGAATGCTCTCTAGAATGGTGTAGCATGAACGCTGTCCACAGCAATATTCCCTTGTCAACCTATCAAACTCGAGCTTCCCGTCTTCCCAGCTGTGGAAACAATTGCTTCAAATTGGCTCAGAGGAAGTTATCATCGATACTGATTCACTGGAACTGTGTTAGACAGTCCACTCTTTCCTGGCTCTGAGTTGTGAGTCAATGGGATAGGATGCCACTTCCATCTTCCTAATACTGGCAAGATCATGCTTGTTTGTCTTGAATCTTAACATATGCTTGAGGTTTCATAAAGATTCATCATGGCTGAGAGCTCATGCTAACACTTGAAGCTTCTCTAACAGTCGGTAAGAAAATCGTTTCAGCTCCTATGTCTGATCTGCTTCCTCTCCTTCTGACCAACATACCCCCAAAATGTGGCATATTTTTACTAGCACATAGTAAGCCCAACATAAATGATATCTCTCCTGTTTTTATTGCCATTAAGACGTAAAAAGCACAACAAATATGTTTTGGCGTGGGAAGATCCTAAAAGTTGAAGGCGATTTCCTTTCACACAAAGAGCTGGGCATGCGCACAAGTTACAGTTCAGACAGAACCTGCTCAAGGAAGAGTCAGTTCACCCTGCAACTCACAATGCATGGAAAAGTGATAGAAAAATGATTGGGAGATGCCTCAAAACACCTGCAAATGACTGCTGGTCCTGAAGAGGTGAGGGCCGAAGGCAAGGCTGGGCCATGTTCAGTTGGAGCTAAAAAATGTATGCATCCACCACTTAGTAGCTTCATATTAGTTATGGGATTGCTCTTTTGAAGCAGAATGCCATACTGCTATTTGAGGCTGTTTTATGTTAACTATGGATGGACATGTAACTAGTAGCCTCTAGCAAGAAAAACTATGCCATGCAATGCCACTGCACTGGGTTCAGTGCACTGAGTACATCTTAGCTGCCATCGAAAATATGAAAGAAATACCCTGTCTAGTGGGATGTAAAACTCTCTTTCTAAATTACCATCTTCGGGCTTCCAGGTCTAAAGCGACAGAACAAAGAGAGTTTACTTCTATTAGTTACCTTACCATTGCTAGGAGGAAACACCAGGACCAAAGCAGTTTATAAAAGAAAGCATTAATTTGGCTACAGTTTGAGCAGATTCGAGTTCACAACGGTGAAGCAGAGGCATGACAGCAGGAAGAGCAGAGAGTTCCCATGCGGATTCACAAACAGAAGGCAGAGGAGGCACACTGGGAACAAAATCTCAAAACCTAACCCTCAGTGACAAGTCTCCTCCAATAAGGCCAGTCCTCTGAATTCTTCCCAAACAGTTCTATGGACTAGGGACCACATATCCAAATGTACGAGCCTATGGGGACAGCCTCACTGAAGCCACCATATTGACCTTCTGTCAAAAGATACCACATGTGACATGCAGAATTCCTGATGAAACTCAAGCTGGTCCAGGATATATGTCTTTCAAAAGGGCTAGGACGGCTAGAATGTTAAAATGTACTATTGCTCTATTGTATCGTGTGCCTGTCACTCCGAGCACTTGTCAAAACAGGATGGTCCTATACTGTGCCGTTCTAGGGTCTCAAGGAACAGTGAGGGTGGCTAGTTTACAGCAGATGGCAGTATCGAAGAAACTGAGGCACACCGAATGCTGTCTCCTCTGTTAAGAGACAAGACGGTTCTCTATGGTGTTGTCTAGAGCAGCATCAGGATGGAAGTGAAAGAAGAATCCAGAATCCTGTAAATGCAGAAAGAGAGAAAAAATGGAGAGGGGGTACAAGCTTTTCAATGATCCTGGCATAAAGAGGTGAGGAGTCAAAACAGGGAGCAGCTAGAAAGAGTGACCGTGTTAAAATAGCCTAAGAAAGGAAATTTAACCACACAGAGGAGGGGACACTGTCAAAGGAACGTGGTACTGTGGCACACACAGGGACTGCATCCAGGGTACAGGTGGAACTACAAACTTTATACGACCACATGTCCTGTTTCTCCCGGGACAGCTCTGGGTCACACCTGTTGTCCTGGAATAATTATTAATAGAATCCCGCTTTTCCTTTCTGAAGTGTCTGGGCTTCCATGATACATTATACAGCTGCTCTCCTTAGGGAAGAACATTTTCTTCCTTGGAGGAAGAAGGGAAACGGGGTCATTTTCCCACATGAATCTGTTAATAAGCCAGGCATATTGAATTTAAGAAGGCTGTTCTCCTGGTCTCTGTTTCCTTTAGGGAGTAGGTTGTAGGTTACCCTCCGTAAGGCGGGCATGGGATGGGGGCAGGGGCAAGGAGGGTGGAAAGATTTTTAAAATAGCTGCAGGATGGGAATGATGACTCAGAAGGAAACAGGGGGTTATGGAGCGATGTTGAAAGAGCTGTGGGCTGTGTTCCTGCCGCCCCAGCTCATGGTCGCCTGGCTAGCTTATGCCCCAAAATAACGACACACAAACTGTATTCTTTTAAACGCTGTTTGGCCCATTAGCTCTAGCCCTTACTGGCTAATTCTCATATCCCGATCAACCCATCTCTAATAATCTGTGTAGCATCAGTCTTACCAGGAAAGATTCAGCATGTCAGACCTGGCAACTTGCTTCATCGCTTCTGGCTCTGACAGGAGCTGCCCTGCATCTGAGTTCACTTCCTCTTCCTCCCAGCATTCTATTCTGTTTACTCCACCCACCTAAAGGCTGGCCAATCAAATGGGCCAAGGCAGTTTCTTTATTAGCCAATGACCTTCCTCCATCAGAGCGACTTTAAAGTTTTAGCCGAGGACAGGATTATGAACAGGGAAGGAGGGGAGTCTTCTGCGTGGCCGAATCAAGCCTCACCCCAATGGTGTGAAGTTTGATCTACTCCACAGATACACATTCAGGAAAAGTATGTTTACATTATGTTTGAAGGCAAGGCATGAGTATTGGAATCCTGGCGGAAAGGAGAATAGGGCAAAATAAAATATTCCCTGAGACACTGAAGCCCTGAGTCCCAGAATCTTTATGCATGAAATTTATGTAGCTTAATATCCAAACACCGAATCAATGAGGGTTGAAACCCTGGCTTAAGTCTTACAGCTCCAGCAATAGGACAGATACGATAACATGAAAACCTTCTTACTACAAAGGTTAGAAATTCAGGATTAGCTACACGACTCACGGGGAAAAAATGTAAATATCCAGACACAACAAATTATTAGAAATTGAGCAACTTGGTTTGAAAGCTCCAGAGCAGCTTCCTTATTGTGCTGAAGCAATGGGTGAGGTACCCATCTCCATCTCCCAGCCTTAAGATCCACAGAGATGAGACCAGGTTTCAGGTCCAATTGAAATTAGAAGCAGAGACCCTTGCTTAAGGCTGAGAAGCACAGCGATACTAAGAGGTGCCAGGAAAATTCATGGGTGTGCACACACACACAAATTTGTATGTCTTTACCAGAATTATAACTATAAGGGAGTAAAAAAAGTCTTCTTAGAAACTAATATTAAACACTCAGAATACAGAGGTATGTTATTTAATTGTTACAGCAATGCAGTCTGGGGATTCCTGGAGAAAGAAATTAACATAAAGAGTAAGTGTGAAAAGTTTAACAAGAAAAAATACGGAAAATGGAAATATTGAAAATAGAAATATTAAAAATGAAAATGCCTTACACCAGAGACTCAATATTTTGATGGATGAAAACACAGTAATGACGCATTCACAGCGTGAATTGTAGCTGTGTGGGAAGGGACTCACCTGAGTGTGAGTTGGCACAATTAAAAGGGAATCAGTCAGCAGAACAACAACAGGGGAGATAAATAAATATGCTCAAAGCAGTCAAAGACACAAAAGGAGGAATAGAAAAAAAAATGTATGTTTCCAGTTTAAAATTCCAACCTGAGAAGACTCTTCTGACTCCTCATCCCCGCAGAGAAGCTGTGGGCAGTCACAGCCATGGCTGTTGGAGACAGGGAGACACCTTTCTTTTGGAGAGTGGTCATTCCTCCATGGGTGACCCCACACGCATGCAAATAAGGGCATCAGTGACTGGACCCCTGGTGAAATAAGAACATAAATTAGTAAGAAGATGATGTGAAGTTAGGAGTGGCGATGAACATGAGCAGGTTGTGTTCTATACATGTCTGAAACTTTCAAAGGATAAATTAAACAGTGTTTTAGGAAGATGAAAGGCAATTTTGAGTAGGGCAGTGGTGGCACACACCTTTAATCCTAGCACTCGGGGAGACTGAGTTTGAGGCCAGCCTGGTCTACGGGGTGAGTTCCAGGACAGCCAGAGCTACACAGCAAAACCTTGTCCTGAAAAACCAAAAAAAAGGGGGGAAAAAGAAGAAGAAAGGAAGAAAAGAAAAAAGGGAATTTTGAGAAAATGATTTTAATAAATGAGAAACTATAATGGAGGAGATTGAAATCTGATAGAAGAGTAATGACAGTAGACACAAAGAGGTCGTTTACTTATTTAAGAGAGCACTTAGAATTTAGATGCCAGTGTAACTAGATTTAAAATGATGGAAAAGATGAAATGGGTTTGGAGATAATGAAAACTATGATAACAGAAAATTTTTAAAAAGCACTCCAAGAACATGACTGGGAATGTATCAGAAGTAACAGAAAACTTAAACCCTGAAGTAGGCCATAAACATCAAGTCCTCATCAGTCAGCAGGGTCAGCTTTATCTAGACATATCATGATAAAACAACAATAACTAGTTGTTGCCCACATGTTGAAGAAAAGACAGTTTGCGTGTAAAGAATAACACACTGAGCAATCACTTTCAGTTTAGCTGATAATTTGGGATAGCTGTGTGGTGGGAAAAAAATCAACTGTTAAGATGTATACAGATTTGTCTTCCTAATTTAAATTTGGACAACTTATCTAAATAAAAGTTTATAAAAGTATGAGATGCTACAAAGCTGCATATAATTAAAAATAACTATAATGCATATCAATAAAAAGGACACTATAATAAAATTCTATCCAGCCATCTGAATAAATTTTTGTTGTTGTTGTTTGAGACAGAGTTTCTCTGTGTACCTTTGGAGCCTGCCCTGAAACTTGCTCTATAGTCCAGGCTGGCCTTGAACTCAGGGAGTTCTGCCTGTCTCTGCCTCCTGATGATGCTGGGATTAAAGGTATGCACCACCACCGACCAGTGTGAAATAGGTTTTTATGACCAAGAATATCTGTCATATATATTCTGAGTTTCATTTTCCCCATCTCTAAAATATAGATTAAACTATCACCGACATCTTAAATTGCCATGAGCATTGGTTGATACAGGTTAATACATAGTGAACAATACACAATTATTTGCAGGCTATATTATTTTTCTTCTTTAATAAGTACTTGCCCTGGAATTACCATATTCTTGAAAATATCAATTAATTACATATATAAGCCAAACATCATCCATCTCATGTTATAAAATACACGCTGGAGTAAAAGTGTATTAAAGCTAACAGCCTGCGTGTCCCTGAATAGAACTATATGAGAAGCTACTTGGATTATACAATTCAAATAGCTCTATGCTTTTTGAACCTTTGTAAAGAGATTTTAATACACATGTTCATGCCTTGAAAAGAGGGTATGTTCCAGATATTGTGCTACTATGCTAAGATATCATGAACCTTTCCATTCATCAACGTGATGTGTTGTTTTTGCAGACATGTTCCATGCTTTTCTAGAACAAGCTCAAGGATGGGGAAAGTTTAGTCAAAAGCCATTGACCTAGCCTAGAGATTGACTAGGGATTCACAGCACTTGCTTTCTGTTGAAGAATATTGGGGGTGAGGACCTGGGTGAGCAGAATAAGAAGCATGCCCTGGGAAGGAAATCAATCCACAAAGACATTTGCATGACATCTTCAGAGGGAGTGAGCAGAACTTTCTAGATAGAGTAGCTGAAGGGGGGTGGGTCACAGAACAGGTACCTGCCTGGATTCTCTGCGCATTTGGCTCTTTTTTTTTTTTTTTGGTTTTTTCGAGACAGGGTTTCTCTGTGGTTTTGGAGCCTGTCCTGGAACTAACTCTTGTAGACCGGGCTGGTCTCGAACTCACAGAGATCCGCCTGCCTCTGCCTCCCGAGTGCTGGGATTAAAGGCATGCGCCACCACCGCCCGGCTTTGGCTCATTTTCTTAGCGACAAGCAGAACCCTGAAATTTTTGTTAGCATTCTCCAGTGGTCTAGAGGCTCCAGCGTGAGCACTCGGTTTGGGCTCTGATCCTTAGGAGAGCTTTCCAGCTCCATTAGCTACTAACTTATGGCAAGAAGGCAAATATCAAACAAATGTAAGTTCCCATAAAAAAAAAAATGTGCAGGGCTCTTCTAGGTGAGACCTAAGGAGGCACATTGGTTAGATCTGGTCAGGGAGTTTCTGTTTTTTTCGAATTCCACGGTCATCTAAACTTCTGAAAAAGGCTGTTAGTCTCACGACTGTGGCCATCCTCCTACAGAAAGTTGACTGTTGTCTCTGAGGCCTCTGGGACAATGGATTTAGGATGGCAGGATAAAACCAGGGAAATCTACCTGACCTAGTCCATCAACCCCAAGATGCTCATTTTTATTTGACCGTATCTTGTTCACATTGTAGAATCATTGGTTTCTTACAATCAGGGATGGTTGTTTTTATTCCTTTGCTATTGGAATTGATCCTACAGATGCTAAAGGAAGACATACCTGGACTGTGGTTTTCAGCCTTTAGCTACGGTCATTCCTTAACTACCTCCAAATATGTGAACTAATATGCAGCTATCAGACAGAGATAAGCTAAGCATGCTAGCTTATAAAGCTGTCTTCTTTCAGACTAAAATTATCCTTCTCCTTGTCAACACTTATTTTAACTAATAAATACGGGTGCTTCCTGTAGAAGCAAGAATCCCACTTCCCCAGTAGAATAAAGCCATATAAAGTTCCTACTCCTCAAAAAATTGTTACCCATATGTTGTTTTTCTTAGTTTGAAATCAGAGACAATGACTTTCCAGTGCTGTAGAGAAGGAACATTTTCCCAAGGACAACTCTTGCCCATCTAATAGGCTCTTCATTTTACTTAGATACGATTCACACCCCAAGAGTGAGCTAAAGTGTTTCCTTGTATACCTGAAATTTTCCTCCTGAGCATCTCTAAAGCCAGGGGGAGGGGGCAGATACTTGGTGGGCCAGAAAGATGACAGTGGGAAGTACTGATGTGAATGGCAGAGCTGGCTTTCAAAGTCATGTGGTCACTGGGGAAAACTCACAGTACAAGACTGAATTTCTTCTCCCATTCTTTTTTTTTTTAAATGAGTGTGTGTGTGTGTATGTGTGTGTGCATATGCCTATGTATATGTGTATACATCCCAGGCTTGCAGGTAACAATAGAGTTGAAAAGAGGGTGTCAGATCCCCCAGAGCCGGAGTTAAAATCAATTGAGAGCTACTTGTCCTGGGTGCTAGGAACTGAATCCTGGTCCTCTGCAAGAGTAGCAAGTGCTCTTCACCCCTGAGCCATCTCTTCTGCCCCTTTGTCCCTGTTCTTAACCAGTGACACAAACCTCTTTAAAAATACATTTAATCAATAGTGATTAATTCTACAGAACCGAACCATTTTTAGTATGATGATGGATTTTTTTTGTCTTGTTTTTATGTTCATATGGGTCTTTGCTATAAGCCTTTTCATCATTAGGAACAAATACTACAATGCAAGCTTTTTAAAATTTTTGTTTTTGTTTTGTTTTTGTTTTTGTTTTCCTTTCTTTGTGCTCTTGACCTAACCATGAATTGCAGGATTTACTTATCTGGCACTGAGTATAGATCTTATTACATCATGTAGATATCACATCCATATGAGTCCTGTTTGATGAAGAAATACAAAATGAGTGGAGAGGTCTCAAGACCCAAATTAAAATAGATGGATGCTGTAATGTGCCAAGATCCCTGGTGACTGCGTTATCAGTTGTGACTTGGCTCGCTTCTGGCATTTTAGGCCGTGGAGAAATAAAGGTTGGACTGAAAGGAAGCTGGGGCTGCCTGAGAACTCCTGGAGATCTCGTGGTGTGAAGTGACTGGATAGTTATACAAAAGAGGCAAATGAAAGCCAGAGGGGGCTGGAAGTGGGCAAGAATGCGTACTGAATCCTTCTGTGTAGAGGGCTGCTGTATGCTTTTCTAATGTTTAGCATCTCCTGTTTCCACGAGGCTTTGAAAAGCAGCATCTTATCTCAACATGCATAGGAATGTTGGCAGCAGGGAGGGAAAGCGAGCAGTGTGGAAATTTTAAGTGGCTCCAGGACATGAATGTCTGTTGCTAGTCTAGACACCCAAGGGCCATCAACAGTTTTCCTGCAGTCTGAAAGGCTTTGCTTGCAGCTGGCTGAGTCTATTTAGAAACTTGCCTTCTCGAGAGTTCTTGCAAACAATAAAGTAGATCCTCCTAAACTAAATAAAAAAAGATGTCTGCTTGTCTATCTATCTATCTATCTATCTATCTATCTATCTATCTATCTACCTACCTACCTATCATCCACCCACCCACCCACCCATCCATTTACCATCCATCCATCCATCTACCCATCCATTTACCACCCACCTACCCACCCATCCATCCATCCACCCATCCATCCATCCATCCATCCATCCATCCATCCATCCATCCACCCATTCACTCATCCACCCACCCATTCACTCATTCACCCACCCATCCATCCATCCGTCCATCCATCCATCCGTCCATCCACCCATCATCTATCTATGTCATCAATCTACTTATCTACCAACACTCCAATCACTTGATCACCTATCATGTTTCTGAAGTTTATTTTAATAAATAAATATAATAATAAATAAATAAGTATAATAGCACTGTTTTCACAGTCTTAGACGTCAACCCGCCTCCTCTGTTGGAGATCAGATTATATTGTTGCATCTACGAGAGTGGAAGCAATTGTGTAATGTTTATACCACATTTGACTTGCTTTTTCCTTTGTTTATGCTACAGCTCTTAATATGACAAATGCCACAGAGAGAGGTATTTAACTCCACGTGTGCTGTGTCTCAGTGGTTGCAGTTTTAATAGATGTGCAGTGGTCCTGTTCCCAACATCAGCTCTTCTTGCTTGATGCCACTAACAGGCTTGCTTTTGCTTTCACGAGTATATCCTGCATTTTAAAATCAAACAAAAGAAAAAAGCTATCAGCCTCTGATATCCCTAGGGGTATCTTTGGCCAAACTAAATCTGCATGATTTGATAGGTGCATGCTTCAAGAAGAGTCTGCCCTTCTGATCTGGACATATGTGTAGTGTCCTAGACTTCTGTAAGGCTTTAGGTGAAGAATGCTACAATGGCCCTGTAGACGTGTTACTAAAGACTCCAAGAAATAGAAGGCACATTAATAATTATTATACTGAAAAAATAACCATGTAAGTCAGAGGGATGGTTAGACCCTTTGAATATAATCTGAAGAAAATAGGCTTGAAAGCAAGCAAATGGTTTGTGCAATGCTTTTTACTTATTATTTACAATGAAAATTAATTTTAAACAGAAATTAATGGTCTCTAGTTGGAGGAAGTTTTAATGAGACCTATCATTTTGATACACAGAAAGTGAAAATTCCTAGGCTGTGTATGTGTATTTCTGTGTATTAAAATGAAAACCCTTTATTTTATGTACCAACTTCCTCTTTGAGGCAGAAACAACACAATCCATCAATGGCAAAGAGATTTTTATCTAAAATGGAGACCATCTTTATTAAGTTTGAGTCTATTAAAATTGTAATCTTCACAACTAGAATGGCGGCCTTACGAAATAAGTTCAAATAAATAAGTTAATTTGTAGAGAGTGAAACTTGACACCAATGTTCACAATAGAATGTGGAGGTCCTGTTTTTCTGGTACATCTTCCACTACCCATTTGTGACTCCTTCTTGTATACAGAAGTAGTGTAGATTAGTCCTCTGGTTGGATCGCATACTAATTGGTTGGGCCTGGGTGTTAATCCTGGTTCTACTTATTAGTTACAAAAGTTTGAATAACTTATCTGGCCTTTGAAAGTCTATTTCTTCGTGTGTAGAAAAGGGAGGGAGATCCTGAGAGCAGAGTTCTTCAGAGGAACAGAGCACAGAGTGTGGCAGCTTCTTCAGAAATTCTAGTGGTGCTCAGAATTCTTGTCTGCTGTGAGCATTGTTATAAAGCGGGATGACTTCCATCCAGAGAAAGCTTCTGGCTACATTTCTCATGTTTCATAAACAGAATGTCAACATTCCCAAATGCTCGTCTGGGCTCCAAAGAACATAAATCCATCCTCAATCAGTATTGCCTTGCACCTGCATGCCTGCAGCTTGTTAGAGATTATAGCCTTGCTTTGGCCCCACTCTGACGAGTGGTATTGGAAAGCTCATTGAAGGAGGTGTCTGAAATAGGAATGGGTCTTTAGTAGCACAGCAGAAAGGAGCTATGTGGGGACAACCTTTTTGGAAAAAGAAGTATATATAAAATACCAATTCAGAAGCAATTTGTGTTTCCCAAACTTGTATCATTTTTTGTTCCCTATAAAAACAGATATTTGCCCCCAAAGTCTTGGTGGGAATGTTGATTATTTTTTTATCACTTACTTGTATCAATAGTTTACCCACAAGTGGTAACACATAAATGTCATAATTTTTAGACATTATATTTGTTTAGTGCTTACTGTATTTGATGTAATGACATAGCTTAGAAAGATATTACAAAAAAGATGCGTATCAGTCAGCTTTTTGCTGTTGTGACAAAATGCTCAAGGTGACAGCTTAAAGGAGAGGCTTGTTTTGACTAGAAGTTTCAGAGGATTTTTGTGAATGGTCTCTTAGCCTTGTGCCTTGCGTCTAGGGCAGCACAATACATCATGTAGGGAGTGTGTAATGGGGGCCTGAAAGCAAAGACTGGGCACCACATCTTCTTCAAGGGTGTGTCCCAGTGACCGATTCTTTCCGTCAACTTCTGCCTCCTGAAAGTTCACCGCTTCCTAATGGCATCACAGACTGGTGGACTTCCTAGCACAGAGGTCATAAGCAAGCTCTAACCTGCACCATGTGGCTTCCTGTCTGGAATCTTTCCAAAGGGAGTGATAGTCATGGGAACTTAAGAGATTCGGAAAGCTGGGACCCGGTGGATCTTTGACTGATGCAGGGCCATTTGTTGTGTGGCTCACACTTCAATGAGAGAGGAAAAGAAGATGGACGGGGTGGGGAATGTAGATCTATCATGCACACAGGGAGCCTGACTCTGAACCATACTCAGAGAGTAGTAAGAAGGGAGAGTTTGGGGCAGCGTCTATTAGTGGTGCCACAGGAGACACTATACCCTGTGACTCCCATCAAGCTCTCAGATTCTTTTTGATTCCATTCTGCATCAAACATATTTTTTAAATGATGACGTGAATGTGGTAATTTACAGTTTGGAGGCAGGTGGCCCTACTGGACACTCGGAATCCCACCTAAAAAGTCACAGATATTACCAGTCCAAGCCCTTTAGTAAGCCAGAGCACTATGGTGGTATTTTAGACCAAGGTGGTTAAGGCTGCCAGGCTCCAATTTCTTTTTCGAGCTAAAAGTTCTGGTTGAAAAAATTAAAGAAAATAATTGATTTTCTGAACTTCAATCAACAAGAAAACTTGATGGTTGATCTAAACTTTTGTTTATGCTCGCCACGGCTGTACAAGATTAGGAAAAGTTGGATGAATGACACATGGAATTGTCTATGTATGCAAAGCTTTTGTAAACTGACAATTATGTCAGTTGTAGAAGGTTTAGAATGGCAGCCGGTGAAGGATTTCCTGTAATTAGCCAGTTTAGCATCTCTTCTCACCAAAGCTGAGGGTGATTTTTCTTTTAAAAAGTGCATTGCAGCTGAAACCCGAGTCTTTATTAGCCAGTGGTTAAAGTGAGATATTTCCAGGACCAACTTGATAAAAGGAAAATCCTTTTTCATCATGGTACTATCCACCTGAGCAAAAAGCAAGTGAACTTCATTAGGCTCTGCTCAACTCAACTCGGTAAATATCTCTTTCTCGTGCTTCTTCATCACCAATCCCTACTTATGAGCTAGGAAAATGTTATTGTCATAAGGGCCACAGAAATGTCCTCGATGCCAGCTACAACAGAGTTGTTCTCACGAGGTGGGTAGCTCTTCCTCTGGGGACTCGGTGTAGAGAGTCATAGTGAGGTCGGTGCTTTGGTTCCACTTTCTCCAGGGATGGAGCCACAGCGGGGACTGCCTCATGCATGCTCCTACCCTGCTTCAAAAGAGACAGAAAGTAATACCAGGTTTCTCTTTCTTTTCTTTACTCCCAAGAGTCAAAAAGAGAATACAGTTGTTGTTTCTTGAAGGTTTGCTATTCTTTCCAGATTTTCTTTTAATAATTGAAAAACAAAAGCAGAATCTGTTGAGAAACAGAGTTCAACCCCCTTTTGTTCAATTAATGAAAAATAAATAAAATGCTAGTAAGAACATCCCTTGGGCTGTTGATAGCATTTGTCTACCAAGAGACATCTCCGTTTCAATGATTCTTAGAAAGCACAATTCTAGAAGAGATTGAAACTCCCTACGGAGATTAATATTCATGGTTCAGCATCAATATCTATAGAATGAATTTGTCTTTCCACAAAGCAGTCCCTCTCTTAGATAGCTTAGTTTAGAAATGAAGTTGGTACAGAACAGCCTTCATGTGTCAGAAGATTATGATAGATAGATAGATAGATAGATAGATAGATAGATAGATAGATAGATACATAGATAGATAGATACATAGATACATAGATACATAGATACATAGATAGAGATAGATTATTGATGATAGACAGGCAGATAGTTAATAATAAATAGATGATTGATGATAGATATAAATAGATGATAATAGATAAATAAATAAGCAAATAGAAGATAGAAAGACAGACAGAAAGATAGATAGGTAAATAGAGATAGATGATAGATAGATAGATAGATATAAATTTTGCTTCAAACTTTGCCACTCATACTTTGTAGCTGTATCTTCCATCAGTGCTTTATTATTATTTATTATTCTTATTGAATTATTATTATTAAAATTTCTGTGAAAATTTTATCTTTCTTTTTTGGTTTTGTTTTTTTTTTTTCAAGACAGGGTTTCTTTGTAGCTTTGGAGTCATTCCTGGAACTAGCTCTTGTAGACCAGGCTGGCCTTGAATTCACACTCCCAGAGATCTGCCTGCCTCTGCCTCCTGAGTGCTGGGATTAAAGGTGTGCGCCATCATCACTGCCTGACCGAAAATTTAATCTTTAAATTTCAATATTTTATGAATTTATTCTTTTACAAATCTGTCATGTTCATGCTCTATTTTGGTCACCTCACTCATCCCAGCACTCTCATCCCCCGCCCCCCTCCACACACTTCCTCTTCCCTCCATTAAGTTCTGATCTCTATTTTATATCTTTAAAAATAGTTTTGGAAAACTTGCGCATGTGTTCAATGTTTCTTGGTCATATATATCCCACTCCCCTCAGGCTTCCTCATCAGCCCACAAGTATCTCCCATCTTTTCATGACTCTTTTAATTTTCACAATTCTGAGTTGAGAGTCAGTCATTCCATTTTCTTATTCTGGATGAAAAAAAAAACTGAAATTTGTAAAGTCTAGCAAGAACCAGATCAAAGAAACCAGTGAGCTGTAAAATTAAGATTAAAATTCAGATCACCACTGGGGTGGTTCCCAGGGTATCATATATAAATGCAAGAAGACTATTTTAGTGAGGAGTGTGGTTTCCTAGTTTCTGAGTTTGTCCTTAGCAAAGTCTCCGGAGTTGGGTGGAGCTGTGGTACCAGAGTCCGGATTCCTTCCCTAAGGCACTAACTGAAGAGCAAACTACAAACATGTAAGAAGCAGCACCGAAAGAGAGGATATTTTAAAAGGCAGATAAAATCCCACTGTTTTACATGAGTCGGATAATTTTGATTTCTCCTAGATAAGTACTTTAGAAGTTTTCTTGATCTTCATCTTCAATACAATGACCACGCGAAGTCTCACTAGGTAACAGAATGGCCCAGAACTCTGTTTGGAAGGTGCATAGAGACCAGGGGAACTTGACTTTGCAACCTGCTATTTTGAGAAGCTGCTTTGTAGCATTTATAATCTTTCTATTTTAGTTTTATGGTCCATAAATTTATACTGTGGTAGAAAAGTAAATTGCCCTTGGACAAGACTAGAAGACACAGGTTTCTTTTCTCCTTCATTCACATTTTTTTTTCAAAAAAAATTGTGTCTTTCCCTTTTAAAGGTTGACCTAGCCATTTAAGATAGGTCCTTTAGCCCTTGGAGGGCTAACTCTTAACAGACTTCTGTTAGCATCATTTGATAGTGGTCTCTCCTAACTCCACCAGTTTGAGCTTTACATGTTTTGAAATTATTATTTTATTGAATGGATGTACATTATTGTTCTAAATCCCCTTTATAAGCTGCGTTTTCAACCTTTGGGCAATGTTGCTCTTTCTCCCTATGATTATTTTTATCATAAATTGTTATATTTATATCTGATATTAATTTGGTTGACACATTTTGACTTGAGGTTTTCCCATTGCTTTGTAGGTTTTGATTGCTTCATTTCTAATCTTCCTGTTATGAAGTAAGCAGAAGATAGCTTGATTTGTGAAAATAATTCAGTCCAAGAGAATTAGTTGTTTTCAGTATAGAAGTTTAGTCATTTATACTTTATTTGAAAGCTTATTTCTAATATTTGTTAGAGTTAGTTAGTTAACCAATTAATTAACTTACAAGGCCTTTTTAGATACCTCAGCCTGATATTGAACTTGTAATTTTTTTGCCTCACCCTCAGGATTCTATTTATCTTTATCATGTGTTTTATTAATTTTGACATTTCTTTTGTCTGCCTCCTTTTTATCCCAATCCCTTTTCCTGCTGAACTTATTTCCCCCTCTTTCTCTCCCACTCCACGCAGCTTGCTGACACTGACAATAGAGTCATCACGCTCTACTTTGGTGATGACTCGGATTGGACATTTTTAACACAGAGAGGGTGCTTAACAGTTTAACAACTACGGACTAGCATCTCTAGTCTTTGCACGCAGGGCAGACATCCAACTCTTTAGCTAATATTTCTTAATCTCAAAAAGTAAGTAGCTTTGCAGGCCATAGTTAATATTCCTGCTACAAAGAGACACCGGATCCTAGACCCACACTCTTTCTTCTTCTTTATATGTTCAATTTCTCATCTCTTAAACATATTCTTCATTAGTTCCTTCCATGGTAATCTCTTTGCCTTTTTTTTTAAAAAAAGAATTTTAAAAACGTATTTTACATATATAGGTGTTTTACCTGCATGTCTGTCCATGTACCACGTGCTTTCCTGGTATCTGAAGAGTCCAGAGAGGGCACCAGATCCCCTGGAAATGAAATTACTGCTGTGAGCTCCCATGTGGGTACTGGGAATTGAACCCAGATCCTTTGTAGGAGCAGCCAGTGCTCTGAATCACTGAGTCATCTCTCCAACCCCTGTATGTCATCTTCTTTTACATGGAATCATTCTTGTTTTACCCTCAGACTGTACATGAGCTCTGAAATAGCAGTTGGCAGACATTTTTCCTTCAGTGTTATCTCAGGACTTCCCATAATAAATGATGGGCTGTTCTTGGTCATTTTTGTTCTTCTGTTGGTGAGCCACCTCTGTTTGTGGTAGCTTTGGCATTTTTTTTTCTCTTGACAATCAGTGCTTCTATCTTAGCTTGTAATAGTGCCTGGGTCAGTTATCTGTTAGCGTGTAATAATTCGCAGACAAACTTGATGGCTAAACTACGGACAACGCCATCGCCATGTGTCAGGAGTTATTGAGTGGTTTTGCTGGGGCACTCTGATAGATTTACAGTTGAAATGCTTACTAATTCTCACTGTTGTGAAAGCTCTCTGCCCCTTTTCTCTTTTCAATCTTTCATGTTCTTTTAATGTCATGAGCCTCAAATCTCTTCTACCAACTCCCCTGATCTTTCACGGTTTCCTCTCCTTATCTGTATGCACTGAGAGCTTCATGATTTCTTAAGGATCAACTTCCTTTTCACTGATTCTTCAACTGGCCTTGTCAAAGTCCAAATTCATTATATGTTTCCTATGTACATGAATTTTAGCTATTCTATTTTTCTTTGAAAGGTTTTCGATTCTGTTTTAATTCCTGGCTTTTGTATTGCTTTCTTCAGCGTCATTAATTTGTGTTTGAACTTGGCCTTTTCCTTCACCACTGCCCATTCTTTTTTTTTTTTTTTTTTTTTTTTTTTTTTTTTTTTTGTTTTTCGAGACAGGGTTTCTCTGTGGCTTTGGAGCCTGTCCTGGAACTAGCTCTTGTAGACCAGGCTGGCCTCGAACTCACAAAGATCCGCCTGCCTCTGCCTCCCGAGTACTGGGATTAAAGGCGTGCGCCACCACCGCCCGGCTGCCCATTCTTTTTAATGCTATGGTTTATTTGATAAGATTTGTGCTTTTTATAATGCTGTGTTTTCTTCCAGAGTGATTCATCACCTAGTTCCTTTGTGCATGTTTGAATTTATATGTGTGTGTATTAATGCCAAAGCATATAGGACATTTGTGGATATTTGCATATATGCATAGAAAGGAGTTTTCATAGGCTAAGTAGGACAGTGAAACTCCCAGGCCAACCTTTAGGATTGTTCTTTGGAAAACAACAAGTTTCAGAAACTTCAGCTGGTTCTTTTTAGCTGCAGTGTGTATCTGATGGGGAACATCCTTTCACAGTTTGTCAGACTTAATGTGACCCAAAGATGGACCTCTGTTTAGCTTCTGGTAATGTCTGTGATATAAGCAGGTACTCTTCCTAGGCATAGTGGAACACAGCTAAGGTCCCAGCTCAGGAAGGGTAGACAGGGACTTCAAGCATAGACACACAGTGAGACCTTGTCCCAAAACCAAACAATAAAAATGCAACAAAAGCAAAACAGAGACTCTAGTTTCCAAGTGTCCAGTACAAAAGAAACAAATACTTATTCTGTGCTCTACCTGGTTCTTTTCTGAATGCCCTAAAAGCCAATCTCTTCATCCAGATTCAAGGTTCATTTGACAGACCACTTCTAAAAGTTTTATAATGTAATTGTCTTCCATTTATAAAAATTGTAAGTAGCCTCTAGCCTGGACTCTTAAAGTCAGAAAATAAAACGAAATGCCACCGACTTCCTTGGTGAAGGCAGGGGAGTTCAAACAGAGTCAAATCGAATAGTTTTACACTCATTTCCCTTTAAGGGAACTGGGTGTGAAGTGTGGAATGGAGATGCCATGATGACACCAGGCTAGAGAGGACTGGCTCCATGTCCGAACCTGCATACGGATGTTAGATTTCTGGTATTGCCGTGCCAGTAGATCTCTGAGTCTTAGGGGTTTTTTTGTTTGTTTGTTTGTTTTTTCATGTAAAATATCCCCAGTCACATCAGTAATGCTCAATCACAGAGGTGCGGGCAGGAGCCCAGTGAGGTGTCTGGCGTGTGTGGGAATATCTACCACCTATAAAGGACAATACAGGGCTGTTCCCATCAGAAGCAGTGCTCACCAACAACATCACTGTTTCGTCCATATACACACATACTGCAACTGGCTTATCTGTAGTTAATTCCAAAAAGGTCTAAATAGATTTAAACAAGCAAGTCTTTGGGAAAGGAAATTACAGTTCTGTGTGCATGTTTGCCTGTGATATGGTCATAGTAAACAGTTTAGAACAACTGATTTGTTTTTTATTTTCCCTTGGCTACAGTTTCTAAAAGTATACAAAAATCTCAATTTCTATCCAATTTAGAGGGGGTTTTTTTTTTTTTGGTTGTTTTCGTTTTATTTTGTTTTGTTTTCTGTTTTGTTTTGATTTTGCTTTTTTGCATTTTCTCCCAGAGCAACCTTGGCTGTTCTGTTCCCAGAATGCTTTGTTCTGCTCTACTCCCTGAGCTGCCTCTGGGGGTTAAATGAGCTGCAGCTCTTTGCTGGTGGTAGGCTTTGGTTCTGCAGAAACCCCCTAATCCCCTGTTTACCACAACACGAGTCTATTGCCATAGAAATGATAGCTGAGATCCCACAGTCCACACAACTGACTTCACAGCAGGGCCTGGTAAGACGAGACGCCAAGCCAACAGAGGAGCAGAATTCACTAGAATAGAAGGGACTCTGTTGCCTTGAAAGAAAGGGGGGATTGTCCTGGTCTACATTCAAACAAAAATGCATGAGTGAGCTACATCTTTGGGTATGCTGTAGTTTACTTTCTGTATAATACTGCCTGACTACCAGTAGTAATTTGGAATCTTATGCCATGGGATAGCTTGCTTGCAAGAAAAAAAAAAATAGTCAGCACTTTCCCTACTTTCCCTTCATGGCATTTGCTTCTTATTGAAATAAGAAACAAGTAGATTCTAATGAACCGTGCACAGTTGGTGCACTGCCATCTAAGATCTCCCTTCTCATGACGCATTGTTCTGTTTGTGTTTGTTGTGTGTGTCCGTTTTGTCCTCTTCCTATTAACAGAAGACAGTGAGCCCGAGCAGGACACTAAAGGTATTTCCTCCCTTCCTTCTGCCTTGCTGCTTCTTTTTACATGCTCAGTGTATTTAGGTTGCTTGTTTTCCTGAATTTAAGTACTATTATTCTGTCAAGAAATGACAGCTGACCTGTGGGAATAAAGCCATAGCCTTAAAGAGGCACCTGCAGGGCTTCTTCCCTCTAGACTTGGGTTATTGACCAATTGCATTTCTTAGGGGAGCATTCCAGATTCTAAAATCACAACGTAAAATTAAATGAAAATAACAGACAAGAGAATTAACCCACACAGGTCAGAACAGAAATTTCTTTTGGGGGAGGGGGGCATATGTTAAAATTTTGGAAAACTGTTAAAACTTCAAGGTGGTAACATAAGTGTTTGGTTATCAACATTTCAATTTGATGAGGAGTTTAATACATTTTCCCTAGGTAAATAAAAATAGTTTCATTTAATTGATGTAGAAATGGATATTCTATGAAATATATTCAGGGAGAAAAAGCAGCTGGAAATGAAATTTGTCTTGGAAAACCCTAAAGTTCAGCAAGTCTCCCATCATGAAAAATACTCTGTCTCCCAGAAAGGTGATGGCTCATGCTCTTCTCACCGAAACTTGGATAATCTGAGGATAAAAACCACAAGTCCCAGGTCACACAGCTTGGTTCTAGGACTCCATCGTAAGCTGCTATTATTTGAAATGATGTGCCCTCATTTCATAGACACAAATATAACAGATTAGGTACCCTTTGCCCCAGGTGCTCGGGGTCAAAAGTGTTTCAGGTTTCCGAGTTTTTCAGACTAGGAATGTTTGCTCAGCCTAGGGCAGCGAGGCATCCTGAATATGGAGATCTGAAGTTGAACTAGCGTGCTTTCAAAACGGAAACTTGTTGAGAGTCATGTTAACCCTCCAAAGATTTTGGATTTTAGAATTTCAGATTAGGGACTCTGTATTAGTTACTGGTCCCATTGCCACGACAAGATAACTGACAGAAGCAGCCTTCAGAAGAACAGGTTTCGTTTGCCTCAAGATCCAGGAGATGCAAACCTTCTTGGCAGGGAAGGCATGGCGGCTCTGTAACCGCGAGAAAGTGTGAGAGATGACAGCCCCTGGCATCACAGGGGATCAGGAAGCAGAGAGCTTGGACCAGTACCACAAAATGCATACAGTCTTCAAGGTCTGCCCCCCAGTGACTCATTTGTGCTACATGTCCTAAAGAATCCAGACCCTGGGACAGAGAGATGGCTCAGTGGTTCAGAGCGTGTACTGCGTTTACAGAGAACCCAAGTTTCAATCCTATTGAGAGGCTCACAGCTGCCTCTAGCTCCAGCTCCAGGGTCCGGACATCCCTTTCTGGACTCCTCAGTCACCTGCACTCATAGGTGCACATACCATACACATGCCTATGTGTGTATGCATGATTAAAATAAAAAGAAACATCTTCAAAAAAGAAGAATCCCAAACCTTCCAAAGCAGCATTAGCAGTCGCAAAGTGTTCAATCACGTGAACATGTAGATGTTTTTTAGATTGAAACTAAGAGATGCCCAATCTGTATTTGGAATGTTTGTTTTCCTCTTTCTAGATACTAGGTTGTTTGCAACACAAATCAAGTAAAAGTGTTGCAAAATGGTGCAATGGGTCAGTTTTCAGTCTCTCTGTTCCCTTTACTCCCGCCAGCCATGGGCTGTTTGAAACCTTAAGCCAAAACAAGCAAGCAAGCAAGCAAACAAACAAAACACTCTTCAAGGAAGGGTAGGAAATAATACAGAAGAGAAAGAGGAGGGGAAAATAAAATTCACAAGCTCTCATTGTATCCTTTGAAATAACACTCAGAAACAGCCCAAACTTGGGACAAGCTCTTGATCTGCCCTCTCCCCAAGGAGGGGGCAACACTCTAATCACAAGAGCAGCTGTCGTTTCTCGACCTGGTCTCCTGGTCCCTGAATTTTCCATGGCATTACAAGAATAATTTCAGACTGTGTGATCGCCTGACCTCCTGACGACATACCACCCTTTAAAATGACAACCTCAGGGCTGATTATGAATCTGGAAGGAATTTGAAGAATGGTGATGGCAGGTGCTCTGGGTGGGGACAGAGGAGTATAACTGTGCTCGCCATGACAATTTCACATTGCTGGCGCCTTAAGCACAATTTTTGATGTCAGATTTCCAGCCTTCAGAGAGGTCCCCAAATCTGCCCAAGAAATATAAAGGTCAAAATGTGTGAAAATATTTCATAAGAGAAAACCCTGTGGTTAAACGCTGCCCCTGTCTGGTTTTCATGCCTGGTGAAAAAGACCATCCTTGTCCATGGGACCATGAGTGTGAAAGAGAGAATAGTGAGTCAGACAGTGATAACTAAGATGATCACTAACAAGAGAAGTGGTATCATATCAGAATAGTTATAAGTTTTCCCCAAATTATTAAATAATTTCAAACTTCTATTCATCAGTTTACTTGTTTATATAACAAAGCATATTTTCTTACATGAAAATAAATTACAAAATAAAGACATTTGATGTGCATTTCATTGGCTAAGAAACAGATCTCGTGGTGCTTTGGAATGATGGCCTAGAATGCGTTCCAGCTTGTGGCTGCTCTACTAATGCAATGGGATTTGCTATCGGACTATACCCAAGTTCATTACTGCAGGGGATGAAGCTCGTCTGACACTGATTGTTGATTGCAGCTGCTAGGATTCTTGTCAATGGTCGTTAAATGGTTGGAATTTCTCTCAGTCCCCCTTCACCTTTCACATTTAGAACAGGAAACAAATACAGATGGGTGGAAACGCACGAGCATCATTGCTGATAGAGCTGGGTAGTCTCCAGCAAGCGGACTAACATAACTTCTGTGTTTCATTCTCACCTTCCCAGCCTTTCACATGTCACATCTTAAGGTTTGGGTAGAGAAGTCCTGACCTGTTAAACTTTCAACCACATAGCAAGCTCTTCCCCTTCCTTTAGGTAGGACAGCCAAGACAATGGCGGTCCAGCAGGGTTGAAACACACATACCGTAGATAACTTCATTTGCCTGATCATCAGAAAAGTCACTCACTTGCTCACTCCTTCGCTCCCTTTCTCGCTCACTCACTCCTTCATTTACTCGCTCACTCACTGGATCATTTAATAAATATTGATTTCTTACCCTGTTCCAGGGCACATCTGGAGATAGATATAGAGCAACACATATGTAAGTCAGCCCGTAGTAATGAACAAAGCAAAGTCAGACCTTGCTATTTTTCCATCTCAGGAGGAGGGACCATCAAAATACAGATAAGTAAAGGGACTCACAGGTGTCAAGGGGTGCTAAGTATTATGATGAAACAAAGTGAGGGAGAATTAAGGACAGTATAATAACAAGACGTCTCAATTCAAACCAAAAGCCATGAATGGTGTTTAGAACATCCTTTGGGAGTAGAGGAAAAGTCAAAGGAAGGGTTGAATATGTCTGTCAATATTGTAAAGGGAGGGCTGAGTCTGACTTCTTGGAGAGAACCCAAGAGTGTGGGATGGACCAGCTTCACTGTAATCTCCAGTCTTCTTCTCTGAATACACTGCACTTAATGATGAAGCCCACTTGGAAAGAATGACTATTTATTATATTAGCAGTTTTATATTCATGGAGCTACCTGTGTGGCCAATAGTACCCATCATGTGTGCCCAGACAAAGCCCCTAGAAGGTTCATCATAAGGCAATAGAAGGGAATCAATTAAGTGCAACATCACAATGAACCGTGCAAGAAGAGCTGACTGATTCATTCACTTTCTCGCTTTCTGCCTAGCTTTGCTGTGCAATATAGATCATCAGGGTTTTGCCATGAGCCTAAATGACAAGCCACGGGATGCAATAGCAGCTCAAGGAAAAAGAAAAGCTGGGAATCAGAACACAATAAACCCACCCCGGCTAGTCAATTTCTAAGAAGAATTCAAAGTTCCCAAATTAAAACATTCGCTTCTATAAATCAAAGCAGGAGAAAGAATCTAGATTTCCTATTTCTCCATTTTGTTTTATTGTTCTACTCTCCGTCCAAAAGGTCCTCCGTCCAAATCCAAGGGCATGGTCAATCATTAGGATGCTTTTCTAATATGAATGATATCGTGGATCCAGCTCCTAGGCTCTCGAGTATGTTACTGTTTCCAAGGCTCAGAGGCGGGACCCCATGTGGTACTGATTACAGTGACTCAACTCACAGATTGTAGTGTCAGTCCCTGTGTGCACTGTCTCAGTCACATGTCACACATGGGCTGAGATGTGTGGCATGGCCTAGGTCTCATCATCATCATCAGAAAACAATAAGAGTGCATGGAAGCCCCCCACTAGGATGCCTCTCAGCCTAGGTTTGGCTGACAAAAGCACACAGCCTGTGAACTTGGATTAAGTTGGGAAAACAAGAATTCGAAAAGAGCACTTGGGTGATATGGTTCTTAAACCTCCTTTAGCCTGTAACAGATTGCTTCTTTCCTGTTATGTATTGGTTGAGGCAATTAAATGATTTGCCATTTTTAAGTTTCCTGCATTCTGGGTTTTACAGACATGGTCTACAGGGTGTTGTTTACTGTGTTCCTGAACTGATTTTTGATATGTGCTTAATTATATCCCAGGACTTTCTAAAGTCAGGATATTATTATTATTATTATTTGCTTTTTAAAAATTTTATTTTATTTACACTCTTTTTTTTATTGATTTTGATGAGTTATGCATTTTTCTCTGTTCCCCTTCCTGTTTCTTCCCTCCCCTTCAACCCTCTCCCATGGTCTCCATGCTCCCAATTTACTCAGGAGATCTTGTCTTTTTCTACTTCCCATGTAGATTAGATCCATGTATCTCTCTCTTAGTTGTAGGCTGGTTTTCTTTGCTTTATGTTTAAAAAACACTTATGAGTGAGTACATGTGATAATTGTCTCTCTGGGACTGGGTTACCTCACTCAATATTATGTTTTCAAGCTCCATCCATTTGCCTGTAAATTTCAAGATGTCATTATTTTTCTCTGCTGTGTAGTACTCCACTGTGTTTTTAAAAACATCTTTTCATGTAGTCCAGGATGGCCTTGAACTCCCATGTAACTGAGGATGACTTTGGACTCTAAATCCTCCTGTCTCCTCTACCTCCCCAGTGCTGGGATTACAGGCATGGGCTACTACAACATCTGGTTTCTATGGTGCTGGGGATTGAATCCATGGCTTTGTACAGCCTAGGCAATCACTATACCAACTGAACGTCGCCTCTGTCTCTCAATTTTGGTTTTAAGAGGCAGGTTAAACTCCATATTAAACATTCAAAACATTTTTATATTTTAGCTACTGTCATCTTTGAAGTTGACACTTTTACTACTTTTCTGTTCTCCTGGCTTTGGGGTACAACATATATACATATGGATCATCACAGATTTTGCAATTACCCCAAACAAGGTTGTAAACAATGCATGTCTTAGAGTCTACAATAGCAAAATATAGGAAGTCAAATTACTAAAAGTTTGCATCAAAGACCCAGTTGTCAAGAAAGATTATATTTTTATACCCATGAATTATGTAACCTCATAAAGAGTTTATCAAAAGTCATAAATAATCCTGACAAGTTCTAGATTTGCTATGACTGCTCTGTATATTTCTTGCCTTGCACACATAAACTCCGTGGATTTTGGTGAAGTAAAAGAACCAAGTTTCAAAGTGCTAATTGGGGTTTAGAATTCCTGTCATTGCTCTGTGCTTATGCCCTAGGAAACAGCAGAAGAGAGCATAAAATATGTTGACAATATAATAGGAAGACAAAAAGATTTCATAATGGTTTAAAAGAACGTCGGATTTGACATCATAAAACCCGAGACCAAGCTTATTACCATCACTATGATACTCTGAGAAGTAAATAAAGCTAATGGGGATTTGGTTTATACAGAAGAGCAGGACTCTAGTTGATATTGTAAATGTTGCTCTCCAGCTCATTCTGAGTTTCTACCTCTATCTTTAATTCAAGGTAAAACTGGACAGTCTGAAGAACTATTTTCTTTAATTAGTGAAAACTTGTAACCTGAAGGAATGCAAATGACTCATTCTTCTCCTCATATTAATCTAAAATATCCCTTTCCTTTCCCCCAGTAAATCATCCCATTCTCTGAAATGCACGATATATTTGAATTTGTTCTCCCTACTATGATAGATTTGAGGATATAAAACATTAATCTTTTTTTTTTAAAAAATTCACTAAAATGGTGTCCTGTGTTCATTCTGATCACGAATGCTTCTGGGCACTTCATCCAGCAGTGAACAAAACAGGCTAAGACAATCTAATGGGAGAACTGAAGAATAGATAGATAGGAACTGACTAAGAGAAGAGAGCAGCAGGTGTGTAAAGATCATAAAACAGAATGACAAAGTTGGGTGGTAGTTGTACTATGTGTTGGATGATCATGGTCTAAGGAAATGTACTTTAAAATGAGACCTGAGTTATACACATAAGGAACCCATCACATAAAGACATAAGCATGAATGTTCTAGATTGAGAAACAACAAAGACAAACTTATATGTTGGAATTATTTTTTTTAAAGATTTATTTATTTATTAAGCATATAATGTACTACTGGCAAGGAAGGCACCAGGTCTCATTACAGATGGTTGTGAGCCACCATGTGGTTGCTGGGGCGTGGCCTCGGGTAGTGAGAAATGCAAAATCGGAGACTAAAGAGCATGGAGGCCAAACAGCAACACTGAAGGGTTGATCGCACTCAGCGGCACATCGTGCAACTGCAGCTTTTAAAGCCTTATTTTGCTTAGCCATTTCATAAAGAGCTATCACCTGTGTCCTTTGTCTTCCTAACAGTTTTTGCAAGAATCCTGCGTGCTCCCGAGTCCCACAATGTCACCTTTGGTTCCTTTGTAACCCTACGCTGCACAGCAATAGGTATCCCCGTCCCCACCATCAGCTGGATTGAAAACGGAAATGCCGTGAGTGTCTCATGTTTGGGATTATTTGGGGGTAAGACCCACTGCTGCTGATGTACCTGTAGTGTGGTGTGATTTAAATAAGAACAGCTCCCATAGCCACAGATGTTTGAGTATAAGATTTCTACCTGGTGGAAGTGTTTGAGAAGCATTAGGAGGTATGGCTTTTTGAGGAAGTGTGTCGCTGCGGGTGGACTTTGAGGTTTCAAAGGGTTGTTCTCTCTGCCACTCTCTTTGTCTCTGTATTGTTGTTCAAGATGTAAGTTCTCAGCTATTCCAGCCAACATACATTTGCTCCACCATCATGGACTCTATCCCTCTGAAATTATAAGTCCCAAGTTAAATGTTATCTTTTGTAAATTGCCTTTGTCATGGTATTTTTTATCACAACAATAGAGAAGTAACTACAACATAATGTCACCATTTCTATCTATATCACTGGTACGGCGTGTACCAGGATTTGAAGCCATCTTTGGTCTCAGAAATCACTGACATTGAACCCTGGGAGTTTGTATCTTTCCCTGCATCCTGGAAAAAGTAGAATACTTGCTTTGATTTTTTGTGTTAAAAAGAAATGTTTGCAAATCCTTCCCACAACTGCAATAATTTTCATAAGATATACCAGTTCACTGGGGGAGATTACTTTAATGGAAAATAATCGAGAATTTTAATCCATCTATACAAATTCAATATGCCTTTCTGCATCTTAATAGTGATAGTAATAACTAGTGTGGCCACATGATTATCTCGAGCCAGGCCCTCTTCTAAGCACTTTACATACAAACATCCACTCAGTCTTTTTTCAAGCACATGTTGAGCATCTGAGTATCAAGTTCTATTCTAGGCCCTGGGGAAACAAGGGCAAGCAGAATGGGAAACCTTTGCTGGTGCCAAACGGCTTCCATTCTGGTGGAAAAGAACAGAGAATAAAATTAGAGAGAGAGCGTGTGTACATTTTGTGTGGACTGTGTCAATTAGGACAAAAAATAATAAGCATGAAGCTGGAAATGAGACAGAAAGTTGGGCCTTAGGAGAAAGATCCCAGTTTCAGTAGAATGGTTGAGTCGAACTGAAAGAGACAACTGGGAAGAGGTTTAGATATAATGACAGGGGAGGCTATGTGGACAGCTGCTGGGAGATTACTAGACAAGGTCTCTGAGATGAGTGTGTAGACATGTCTGTTGGAGAAGAATCAGAGAGGCTAGTGTGGTTACAGATGAAAGAATGTATATATGAGGGGCGAACTGGCCACTGTGAGCCAGAAAGGCCTGTAGAGGTCCCTGAAGCAACTTCCACTTTTCCTTGTCCGGCAAGGGACTTAATTGCAAGTGGGTTTCTATTGAAGGTTTATCTATAACAGCTAGTTTGTTGGTATCTAGGAAGGGAAATTAATCACAACTATTATTGCCGTATTTTTTAAACATTGTCTGTTGTCTATTTGTGTTTGGTATGAATATACTTTTTATTTTATCTTAGTTTCCTTTCTGTTGCTGTGATAAAAAAAAAAAAAAAACAAAACTGTGACCAAAAAGCAACTTGAGGTTTTATTTAAGCAGACAGCTTATAGTCTAGGCAGGAACTGAAGCAGAGACCCTGCGGGAAAGCTGCCTATGACTTACTCTCCATAGCTTGCTTAGTCTGCTTTTTTATACATTCCTGGACCACCTGTCTAGGGATGGTAACACCCACAGTAGCCTAGACCCTCCCAAATTAACCATTAATCAACAAAATACCCCACAGGCTTGCCTATAGACCAATAAGTTAGAGGCAATTCTTCCATTGACGTTTGCTCTTCCCAGATGATTTTAACTTGTGTCCATTTGGCAAAACAAAAGACAAACCTCTAACTACTACAGCGTTAAGGTTGTGTTTATGAGGTGAAGAAGCATATTTTCATTCCTTTCATACAGATGTAATTTAAATCAATATCTTCCCCTTCTTCAATTGTATCAACTATTGTCAAGCATGGCATTCTCATGAATGGCGATTTCCCTTGTGTTGCTCCATCCCTTTACCCCATGTAGCCCCACATTTTCGTCTTGCTCTGTTTTCTGTTCTGGATTATTGTATCTGTTTTCTAAACTGGGAGCAGCCTGTTCTTCCAGCAAGCTATCAAGATCATGTTCCAAGGTCAATGTTAGGCCAGCCTTATGGAATTGCCTGGCAAGCTTGCATTTTTCCTTTGGTGCAGAGCCTGAAGTGAAGAGGGTACAAGGCAAGTCTCTAAAACTCTGAGACACTTTCCGCTATTATACCTTTGAGGATAGCTTCTCTTTCCTCTACATCATCTCTAGTCAGACTCCTAGTCAACAGATGCCTCTCTGAAGTCAACTTGCCTAGATTTAGAATCACCCAGGAGAGGAAGGAATCAGAATATTGATTAAGGATGCTACACAAAAATATTCAAATGATGCACAATGGCTACTCACTTTAACCTTCCAACATGGTAATAAGCCTATAATACCACAAAAGACAAGACTGTTCCCCGTCTCCCACACCAACTAAACCACTGGACAGCCAGAGATGAAGAGTAGAAGAAAGTCAAGCAATGCTCCCTCACTTAAGACATAGCTCCTTTCTTCCAATGGAAATGTTATTTTCCCCTTGTGGAAATTTGTAGTCAGATAAACTTGGGAATGACAGGTATCGTTTATTTATTTTTTTAACACTCTATTGGATATAGAGAAGAGTATATCTTTTGAGACAGCATTTCTCTATGTAGCCATGGCTGTCCTGGAACTCACTAGGTAGACCACGCTTTTCCTGGAACTCAAAGAGATCTGCCTGCCTCTGCTGCCCAAGTGCTAGGGTTAAAGGCATGGGTTACTGTGCCTGGGAGCTTACTATTTTTGAGAAGAAACTCTTTCCATGTTCTAGAACCATATTTATTGAAAGCTATTCTAACAATAACTATTATATAGACATTTAGCTAAAGTTTAGAAAACTGTCTAAACACAATACACAGTATTCCTTAAAAATTATAAAAGTTGAGATAGTTTTGTTAAAATAATTTTATAAAGGAAACAGGCAGTACATATATTTTGAAGATAGTGTTGTTTAATATGCTTATAAATAACCATATTTCACCCAGATTTTTAAAAGGTCATTGTTGAAGAATATTGTTTTAACTAGGGAAAGATGTGTCTCATTTGTTCATACTGCACTTGTTCAATTATGGAAAGAAGTGTTGTATTTATTTCACTTTGTCTGTCTAAGGCACCTGTTTGATCTAATAAAGAGTGGAATGGCCAATAGCTAGGCAGAGAAAGGATAGGTGGGGCTGGTGGACAGAGAGGAAAAATTGGAGGAGAAATCTAGGCTCAGAAAAAGGAGGAAAGAATAAGGGACAAACCGGGAGCAAGAAACCAGGCAGACGCCAGTCAGTCAGATGTAGAGAAGCAGAGAAAGTAAGATAAAACAGAAGTCAGAGAGATAATTAGCCCAGAGGCAAAAGATAGATAGAGAGAAACAGGTTAAGTTAGTATAGCTAGCCAGAAATGTGCCTAAGCTAAGCTGAGCATTCAAAACTACTAAGTCTCTGTATCATGGTTTGGGAGCTGGTTGGTGGCCCAAAAGAAAAGAATCTGATACAAGACATGATTTTGGCTTCAAGCATGTGAACTTTGGAGTCATTTTATATTATTAACTGGTAAAACAAACTAATTACATATCATGAGACCTATGTGGGGTTATCAGTAGCCAGCTTGAAAGAGAACAATATTTATGGCTAAGGTAATAAATAAAAAGCAACACAGAAATGCCTCTCAGCTCAGCACCTGTTATTCTATGATGCAGAAACAAACAATATTTATTATAATAATGCCAGGAGCATGAACCTTGCTGGGACATACACTGATTGTTTTATGATGTTTCCCCAGCTAGCTGAAATTATTGATAATGTAGTGCCGTTGGAGCCAGAATACCTATCTAGGCATTTCTGTGTTCGGATGAAGTTATGATGTACCAGACTATCTATGGCTGTTACTAGATTATCCCAAGATGGCCCCGTTAGTGGATTCACAATGCGCACAAATGTTGTACAGGTATACATTAGCTCAGATATTGTTATGTCTGATAGAACTTCTAGTTTACTGCCTCTCTTAAAAGTATTTCTTTTTCAAAAGCTTTACTGTAGTTTTAATTATGTGTGCATGTGTGTGTATGCTTGTGAGACTGTGTGTGGGCGAGTGCATGTGCCCGTGAAGTTCAGAAAAGGGCGTCAGAACCCCTTGGAGCTGGAGTTACAGGCAGCTGTATTCTGCCCATTGTGATGTGGGTGTTGGGATCCGAACTTGGGTCCTCTGCAAGAGCAGTACATGCTCTTAGCCGCCAAGCCATCTCTGTTGTCCCCAAGTTTTCTTTATTATATTTTTCCTATAATATGTTTAAGACAGAGACTATGGTTTGTTTGTAATGTTCTCGGTGAAATAATCCCTGCAGCCAAGCAAGTTAACAGATTCATCTACCTCCTTACAGAAGTCATCACTATCAGAAAGATAGAATGTTCTAGCCAGAGAAGAGAATTTATTCTGGCTTCTTTAGTTTAGTCAATCTGAGAGACTTGGCAAAAACATCCTCACTGCAAATGCCAGATATATGCACCTGAGTTAAGTCCAGTTGGCTCTTGGTTAACATGGGATATTGGTGTTAGGACCCTCCATGGATAACCAAAACTTTGGATGCTCAGTCTCTTACATCCAATGGTGTAGTATTTACACATACTCTTCTTTTTACTTTAAATAATCTCTTGGTACAAATGCTATGTAAATAACTGTTACACTATTTTATTTAGGGAATAATGACAGGTTCAAAAAACAATATACTTTAAAAAATATTTTCAATACAAAGTTAGTCAAATCCATACAGGCCACAGATAAGCTTGCAGGGCCACTGTTCCGGTAGTCTTTAGGCATACCTTGGTAAAAGGTCACAACAATAATCTGAACTCATCCCTTTGATCTTTTAAAAACCCAGCGAAGGGCCAAAATGACCCAAATAGAGGGCAGAGGGTTGCTTTTATTTTTAGATCATCAAAACTACTAAAGTGTTAGTCAGGGTGAGCTGTGAAGAAAGAAAAACAAATTCAAACTATGACTAACAAGGCCTGCTGTGCATGAGTCACTGAGGGAGCAAAGTGAGGCCCCTGGACGCAGGAGGAAAAGCGCTGAGAAACCACACCAGCCTTGAGGAAGGAGCTGGTCTCTCAGCCTGAACATTCAGCACTTGGATGGAGGCCCCTGGAGAGGTCAGGCAGCTTGAAGAGCTCTTCTTTCAATGAGACCTGTTTTCAGTGACCTCATGATCTCTGGAGGTGCTGAGGAATGGCGTGCTTAGGTGTGAACAGAAATGGTGGGCAGTCTCGGCAGCCCTGGGGGTCACCCATGTCTAAGTGACTGCACAGCAATGCTGGGTTTCTTCTCAAAGGAGGGAGCCAAGGTCCTCCCCCCTCCACATAGGTCCAGGAAGGTGTGCATCTAAACAGACTAGGCTCCCTCAAAGCCAGTACATGCAGTAGGATCCAAACCCAGTGCCATTGTCCTTGGCTTCTCAGTCAGCCCTCATTGTCCTTGAGTTCAGTGACCTCAGTTCAATCCTTGAGTGCGACATCATGGAAAGAGAGAGCCAACTTGCCCTCTCACCCACACCATGACATGATGCAAAATAAATAAATGAAATATAACTTAAAATTAAAAAAGAAAATGTGGGCACTCTTAACTATATAGTTGACATGATGACTAGTGAGTGAATACACATTTGTATAATTAATCTCGATGATTACGTGTTAATACGTTGATTAATATTCTGGTTCTTCAAGGACATTTGACTTCTGGTTTAAGGGTCCAGAATAGTTTGTATGAGTGTCTTGGCCCCACAAATAACTTTTCTTACTACACATCTATCAATCCGAGGTCCACTTATAGAGAAGTGCCCAGATGTTATGAAGTCTAAAACCTCTTAGTCTTGTCTGCCCCATCTGTGAAACAGGATACATCTTAGAACACTTACAAAGAGTATCATTGGAGCTTGTATTAGTTATCTGTTGCTGTCTCACAAACCAGCTCAAGGCTGAGTAGATTAAAACAATAACTGTTAGTGGTCACAAGTCTGCGGGTCAGCTGGGGGTTTTGCTGGTTTGAGCCAGGATTGCCAAACACTAGGCTAGTACAACTCTTATGAGTGGCAGCTGGGGTGGGTGCTGGTTAGTCTAGAATAGCTTTCCTCATATGTTTGTGATTTGGAGCTTCTACTGGGAGATATATAGGCCACGCTTATTTCATTCTCCAGTGTCCTAAGGTTTCTATTGCTGTGAAGAGACACCATGACTACAATGATTCTTATAAAGGAAAATGATTAATTAATTGGGGCTTGCTTACTGGTTCAGAGGTTTAGTCCTTTATCATCATGGTGGGAAGCATGGTGGAACGCAGGTAGACATGGTGCTGGAGGAGGAGCTAAGAGTTCTACATCTGAATTGGTAGACAGCAGGAAGAGGAAGAGACACTGGGTCTGGCTTGAGCATCTGACACCTCAAAAGGCCCAGGGATGGGGAACCTGTGTCTGTGTTTGCAGGTCTTCCTAATACCTGTTGATCATAACTGAAATGCTTTGTCCTTCCAGACTGACAATGTGGTGTATTAGGAAAGGGTAATCTTGTTCTATCTTTTATTGTTCCCATACCCATCAGGTTTCCTCAGGGTCCATTCAAGAGAGTGTGAAAGACCGGGTGATTGACTCAAGACTCCAGCTCTTTATCACCAAGCCAGGACTCTACACATGTATAGCTACCAACAAGCACGGAGAGAAGTTCAGTACGGCAAAGGCTGCGGCCACAGTCAGTATAGTAGGTAGGTGCTGCATGTTTGCTCTGCTCCAGAGAAGGCACAGAAGGCATGCCACAAAATCCGGGTGGATGCTGGGGATGCAAACTCAGGTCCTCAGGTTTGCATAGCAATCACTTATTCCTGGAGTCACCTTCCTATCTCCAGTAAACACCCGCTTAATATCCACACACAGAAATGTTCGCAGACCCAACCTATTGATGAGTAAGATGGGCTTACGCAGGGTGGGATTGGCATTGGTGGGAGAGGAGTTTAGAAAGAATCACGATTCTTAGCATATGACAGCCTCTTTTACCTCCCCAGTCTCCTCAAGGCTAATTCCTTGCTCCTTTTGACACTCTTGAGTGATGGAGACATAGACATTGACTTGGTTGTATTAAAAATTAAATCTCATCATTCTTGCTCAGATAGCAGATACCAATTTGTAGGACCTTATTTTTCTTTCTTTCCTTTCTCTTTTCACTCTTTTTTCCTTCCCTCTCCTTGCCTCCTCCCTGTCCCTATCCACAAGTCATCCCTCCCTCTCTCCCTCTGCTTCTGTCTCCCTCCTTTCCTCTCCTTCCCCTCCCTTCCTTGTCCCCATCCCCCTTTCTGAGTTCCTTCCTTCCTTCCTTCCCTCCCTTCTGCCTTTTAACACCTCCTCCTGCACCCCCATCTGGATTAAGCAAACTTCCCAAGACTCTCAGAAACGTGGGGGATATTTAACATGGCTGAGTCAATTTCCATATGGCTGTTTCTTGAAGGCATTTTTTACTGTGTGTGTGTGCGTGTGTGTATGTGTGTGTGTGTATGTGTTAGTGTGTTCGCCTTCCTGTGTTATCTAAATGACAGCAAGACTTGCAGGTATTTTCACGGGAAACAGCTGACACACGGGTTTCTAGGTTAGCTACATTGTGTTATGAAGGGTTATTTTTAAAAGTTAAATATCCAAAAAGACTTCTAGGCACATTTGTGGAATTCCTAGAGGTGGAAATAATCCTTGTCTCAGGAAATGCCAGGCATGTCAGACGCGTAGCGGGCCTACTGTTCAAGGACTAGTCGAAAGGTACTTGGCCTGACATGTAAGGCCAGCACTGGAGGATTCAGGGCCAGCTCCTGGGGCCTGCTGTTTCTTATTACAGCCTATTCCTTTGATCTTCCCTGATGGAGAACTTTCCAACAGTGCCTATGATTTTGAATCTGAAATGAATAAAGACCAAAGAGTATAAGTAGCAGTAGACAAGGCTGGACCTTGGGGACATGACCACAAAGGCAAGAAATAGGCTCCCCCTACCATCTTCTGGGAGGATTTATCTGTCTATAGGGCCTTAGATCACTGCATCAGTTAAACTGTATCATTTCATCTAGGTAACGACAAGATGCAAATTCAATTCAATATGCTAAAGAGAACAATAAAATGATCACCACTTATACTGCACTTTGCTGTTTATAATGGGCTTTATATGCATTTATTAAATATGATGAGTGTGGCCCATTCTGTGGGGCAGAATAAAACAAAAACTGATTAACAACGGATCTTGCTTTTCAAGGATGGCCATGGAGAAAGGAAGTTTTCCAGCCATGGGCATGCACAAAGCCTGTTCTGTCCCACAAATACTGACTGCACAACAGGAGGGCAAGAGAGGTGGACAGAGGCCATTTGGGTGGACATGGCTATGAGATGGATAGGTTGAAGTGTGTCCAAAAGCCAGTTAACCTCTGTGCTGGAGAACAAAAGGGGGTAGAAAGTAACGAGACAAATTTGAAATGTGAAGTGTAGCCAGCTTCTGAAAAGTCCGGATTGGGTCAGTCCATCCTCCATAAATGAGAGGTCATCTCTTCATTATTGAGGAAGAAGCAGGTGCTACGGCCAGATACGCCCTTTAGCAAATCAACATGTAGGAAGTGGTGGGAGGTTGGCGGGCATGCCCCGCTGGAGACTCCTCAATGAGCCTATAAAAGACATGCTATCTAGAATACAGTGGCAATGGCAGGTACTGAGAAAAGAGGAGGGGATACCAGAATAAAACTGAGGCTTTCAAGTGCTCAAACGTGGCACTGAAGTCAGAGAATTAGTTAAAATACGCTTGAGATTTCAAGATATTCTGTTGAAAGGATGAGCACATTTACATAGGGATATTTCAGGCACATAAACTCGTGTGATTTAGCTTAGCTTTTTCTCCACTTGACAGAAGATAAATATTATTGTTGCCAGTCTACAGAGAGTCCCAATTATGCAAATTCTTGGTGCTTTAGTGATAGTTCCCCCTTCTTCCTTCTTCCATCCCTTCCCTATGTGGCAGGGAAGAAAGGGGTTTGCACTTCAGTGGTGCTCTCTGATCCTTTGAATCTAGAGATCTGAAGCTGGAAAACTTGTGATTTCATCTCTTAGCTGGGTTAGAACCCAAAAGGCTTCCCTGGATGACTTACTGCCTTTGGGAACTTTCTAGAGAGCTATAGCTCTTGGCAGCTCAGGCAAATCCATCATCAGATCCCTACACAGAGTCTGCTCTGTAGCCTTCACTGTGAGGTCACCCTGTCTACCTCCTCTGAGACCTGAAGGCAAGCCTGCTGACTCCTCAGCTGCCCGTGTCCTCTGTGGGCCTGAAACCACCTCTGCATCTCTTGTAAGGTGTGCACAATCAAAGTGCGATTTAGACTTCCTCACTGGGTCTGTTGTCCGTGTACTCACGTCATGCTGATCTGTTGACAATGGTGCTGTCTTCCCATGTCAGGGCAGGAGACCCTTGTACTGTGCTTTGTTTTTAGAATTCCAAATGAGAAGTCGCAAGCCAAGCTCTTTGTTTGGCGTTTATCTTCCTGGCTGTCTTAGGCTCCACAATCTACAAAACTGCGTATTGAAATCCTGCATCTCTTTACCTTCCTCTTGTCCACCACAGACCTGCCGGGAGGACCCGTACCCCTAGCGTGGTAATCTTTAATCTTTAGAGCCTGTTCATACAGATACCAAGATGGTTGCAGAGACAGTGCTGTGAGCAATAATAAAAGAAGTTATGAAAACAGTTGTTTCTACCCATTCATCCCACAGCCTGAACTTGCAGAAACAACCAAGGCCCCTGAGAACAACTGGCTTATGTCTTACAGAATAGCAGCGTCTCTCCATCCCTGTCCTAACCAGCAAGAACCAGACCCAATTCTACTAACAATGAAATATACTAACGGAGAGATGCATAGTCTTAACATGTAATGATATCTTCTTTCAAAAATTAAACAATTATGATTATTTGTGTGGGGTGTGTGTGTGTGTGTGTGTATGGGGGTGTGTGGTGCTCATGCCCTGGCATGTGTAAAGGTCACAGGACAACTCTATGAACTCAGTTCTATATTTCTACCTTCATGTGCATTCTGGAGCTTGAACTCAGGTCTCCAGTGCAGGATGCGCTTCTACCCACTGAACCACCTAGCCCTCCCAGTGGACTCGTCTTGTGTCACAGCACTCCATAAGTTACGAGACAGCCAACATAGAGTCACTGTCCAGGGGTAAAGGACAGGATGAGCAGCGATGAAAGACCAGAGGAAACCACAGTGGGACAGGGGACGGAATACGGGAAGGATGCCTAGCTAGGCAGGCAGCAGCAGAGAAAGAAGGGTTTTCCAACTGCTGTTGCAGCAGAGCTGAATGCAGCGGAACATCAGTCACTTCCGTAGGGTCAATGGCCATCAAGACTGGTGATATCAGGGTTGACTTAACTAGTCAATGGGTCTGACAGTAAGGTTGTGGATGTCACTTTAGAGTTGCGAAGAACTGGGTCCCTAGGAGTAAGACTTGAAGCTTTCCTGTAAAGCGTGGTCTATTGAACTGGAAAAGGACCATTGAGGTGGAGCACACAGCATCTGGAAGAACTTCCTCTATAACCCGGCAAGCTTGAATGGCTCATAAATTCAAGAGGACACAGCAAGGTGACAAAGTCCCAAGATGACAATGTGCAACCGGCGTGCTGAAATGTGCAGCCAGTGTATTAAAATCTAGACTTGATATGCACACAGAGAAAACTCTATTACTTTTCTCCAGTCACTGGGGACCAAGAAATGATGCTTTCTAAAATCTTTTCCCTTGAGGAAGCAAACTTTTAAGTAGATCTATAACTCTTAGGTGACGTTTAAGAGTTAAATACAGCAGTCTCCTCTAGTTTAAACATCCAGTCTTATTGTCCACTTTGACAATCTTCTGCTTCCTTCCATCCATTGAGAAGCAACCATTTTTCAGGAACTTGGGGAACAGGTGAAATATAGCCTGCTGCTGTTGTGCAACTAGCTCCCCTCCCTCCTCTGTTTTAAGTCCTTTATATCAAAGAAGAGGACTTCTAGGGAAAGAGTAAACGGCTTTTCCTGAATAGACATTCAGTCTCTCCACGCTGCCTCCTTCAGTTTCACCAACTAGTAATGATACAACTAACACTTAGAAACCACATCCCAGTGCCAGTAATATCTCTTAATATCTACCATCTAATCTATGTATTCATATCTATCATCTACCTATCATCCATCTATCTATCTATCTATCTATCTATCTATCTATCTATCTATCTATCTATCTATCTATCATCTATCTCTCTCTTCTATTTTCCTATCTGCCTGTCTACCTAATCTATTAACTTAATCACAAAATTTGATGAATTCGAGGCCAGCCTGGTCTACAAGAGCTAGTTCCAGGACAGGCACCAAAGCTACAGAGAAACCCTGTCTCGAAAAACCAAAAAAAAAAAAAAAAAAAAAAAAAAAAAAATTTGATGAAATGGGTATTTTCTTCCACGTGTGACTGGTGGTACCCATGGCAGCCACTATCTGAAATGATTCCAGCTTCTGAGGACAGTACTGTCCTAATCTCCCCCAATTCCACCTGCTAATGTAGCCTCTAGCTTCCCAGTAAAAGCAGAGAAGTTTCCGGAACCTTTGGTTTTAGTGGTTACACTGTAAGTTGAGCATGTACTGACTTTCCTCTGTTCTTTTTCTTTGTCTGTGGTTTCCTATGGACACTTCCTCTCCTGTTACCAGAGTGGAGGTAAGAATTCATTATTATCCCAAAGTTTCATGTCACTTGTGGTTTTGATTTAACATAGCAAAAATTTGCCTACTGAGAACTATAAATTTTTGAGCATTTCTCATGTCTAAAGCTGTTTCATATTTTTATAAAATGATAAAAAAATGAAAGGTTAACCTGAGTATTTACTATGCGTCAGATGCTCTCCGTAAGTTATTTGTATCCTCCAGCTATCCCATCACATAGAGACCACGATTGTCTCTGTTTTCAGAAAAGAAACTGAGAAACTCTGCACTGAAAGCTCACTCAGGTAGAGATGAGGCAGCTTGAATGTAGCTCAAGACTAACTCCAGAAGTCTTCTTGTATTTTTCCAAGAGAAAATAAATATCAACTTATAGAAGTTTTAACTATAGTGTTTTATATTAAATTGACTTTCATTAAAACTCTATATGGCAACTAGGCATGGTTCATGCATTTAATTCCAACCCTCCAAAAGCTGAGTCAGGAGGATCAGATGTTTAAGACCAGACTGGACTACATAGCGGGTTTGAGGCTAGCCAGGCTACATAGTGAATTTGAGGTCAATCTGTACTACATGATACTTTGTCTCAACAAGCAAATGAAAGAAAAAAAAAAAAACAATCAAGCAATTTACCAGGTGTGGTGGTGTCTACTTGTCAGACACAGGAAGCTAAAACAGAAGTATCGGAGTTCAAAACCAGCCTTGGCTTAAGGAAACCCTGTCTTGGAAAACCAAAAACCAAACAAACCAAAAAAGCTTTCAAAATGCAACGGTGTGAAATAAATACAAATGGCTAATTTATAATAGCAACAACAACCATTGCCGTTAGTGTTATGGTACCCGTTCTCATTTTAACATTGCAGGGACTTTAGGGGGAGGTGTTTTTATTCATGCTTTTCCATACAGGGACCCAGATACAGCAAGGGTTGCTAGACTTCGTGGGTCACAAAATGCTAGGCCTCCATCAACATTCAGGCAGACAGACTCTATGACTCAGGCTCAAAACCACTGCACAGCCGTGTCCTAGCAAGGGGACCAGAAACTGAGAAGAATGTAAAACTCTAGACACTAGCTTGAATTCCACAGAGTCTAATAACTCAACACACAATAAAATGTGCTTCATTCTAAATCTCATTTCTGCATATACAGCCTCAACGTTCTGCTGTGAGGTGAGTTGTTAGCTATTAAGTGGTTTTCCCAGTTCAGAGAGGCGGTATACTGCCTCGTAAGAGCTTGACAGTGAAGCCTAGGATATCTACTTGTCTACTGAAGGAAGGGACATATGAAGTAAGCATGATGGGAGTTGAAATACAAGCCATTCGACAATGAAGACACGTGACACCCTTCGTTCCCATGCCTGTTAACTGCCCTTCATGCCTTTTTAAAACCAAGTACTCTATTGTTGGAAATATATTGGAAATGGACACACAAAACCAACTTTACTCTCACATGCCCCTGGAGGTTTGTATTTTCCTGCATATAAAGATTAATTATAGGGGCTGGAGAGATTGCTCAGGGGTTAAGAGCACTGACTGCTCTTCCAGAGGTCCTGAGTTCAATTCCCAGCAACCACATGGTGGCTCACAGCCATCTAGAATGAGATCTGGTGCCCTCTTCTGGCATGCAAGCATACATGGAAGGAATGTTGTATACATAATAAATAAATAAATCTTAAAAAAAAAGATTAATTGTATGATTGCGTAATAGTGGAATCATAGATTCCAAGGACTTCTCCATAGAAGTGAATTCAAATGAAGACGTTCAAGCATGTTAGTAGATAAATAGATGCCAGACGAAGAACAGTTTGCAGCTGAGTGTAGAAATGATGCAGGTCATCCCAAGCCTCAGAAGACGGGAACAGGAGATGGGGAAATTTTGAGTTCAGCTTAGGCAAAGTGAGACCACGTTTCAAAAGTAAAAGGAACCATCCCATCCACTTTTCTCTTGTGATAATGTAAATACTCTCTGACTCTGCTGATAGTGAGATATTTATTGCTGGTTTTATGAATTCCAACTTAGAAATTTTTATTAGTCTTAAGTTAGTTGTATCTATAGACAAAAATCCACTTTTAGAAATCTATTCTAAGGAAATAATAAGACTTATGAACACTAGGCACACTGCTTGCTCTCATGGATATAACATATAAACATTATATGTATCTACTGGTAAAGGAAATTGACTAGAAACTCTGTTTTTTTTTTTAAGGCACAGACAAGGTTTATAGTATGTTATGGGGCAAAAATGCAGGATGCAAAAATGTATTTACAATTCAATTCTGATGTTTCTGTATATAAAAAATATATAACTTATTATACACAAATATGTAATATAGGAAATATCTGTCTATGGTATTAGTATAAATCATGTTAGGTTTATAAATATATTTATGTTTATTTTATTTCCTCTTTGAGAATTTCATATGGTTTATATTTCTTAATCATATTCTATCCCTGTTTCCCAAGTCCTCTTAAATCTGCCCCCCCTTACCCACCCAAGCTCATGTTCTTTCTCTCTTTTAACTTCTGGAAAAGACAAAATCAATTTTCCCCATTTTCTGGTTTTTTAATAAAAAGAGCTTTTTCTTTATACTCCAGTACATTTTGTGTAGAAAAAGTTCTCAGCTTTTGCTCACAGGAAGCACGAGAGGTCATGTCCTCCTCACTGAGGACATTGCGCTTGGCAGTTCAGCGAAGTGACATTTGATCACTATGCTACAGCGGAGGTTGGCTAACATCCTCTATAAAGGGTCAGATATTAATATATTCACTCAGTGAACCATAGAGACACAATTAAAACTGCTCGACCTGGTGGTTTAGCCCAAAGCACCCGTGGAAAGTGGGTAAGCTGGTACAATGGCTTTTTAAAAAAAAAAAGAAAGAAAGAAAAGAAAGAAAGAAATAAAACTTCATTTGTGGACATACATTTGACGCGCATGTAGTTTTCACGTGTCATCAAATATTCTTTTTAGTTTTTCACAACCACTTAAATATAGATATCATTCATAGCTCTCCAGAGAAAATAAAAAGTCTTTAAAGCAAAAGCATAAACTTTAAAATGAGAAGGCTACGACCTCAGTCACATAGAGAAAAAAGTTGAAGAGACCTTTCATGGGACATGGTGACCAGAGTTAATAACAATGTAGAGAATTCTTTTAAAAAGATCTCTAAACAGACTTGAATTGTTCTCACTACAAATGGTAATATGCATTTGAGATAATGCGTGTGTTAACAAATCCAACTTAGCCATTCTGATTGATCTATGTAAATTTCTAAGTATCATACAAAACTTCTGTCAATTGTATTAGTTAAAAAGAAAATTTTTCTTAAACAAAAGACTGAAAAGATGTCACTTATATGCTACTTTGAAAAAAGAGTGTCCCTCACGGTGCATATATGTGAACATTTAAATTGGTTTTAAGTACATGTAATCATGAGTAGTCATAACTGACCTCATTCCCAGGTTTTAAAATATTATCAAAAATCATTAGGTCCTTTCTTGAATCTGGGTATTTCTTTAAGAGTGGAGTCTGACAGGTCTTGAGTTATACGTGCTGGCCTCATCCTTAGCAAAGGAATGAATCACTGACAGACAAAAGGCAGCGCTTTGAAGACAGGGAATGGCTGGGAACCTCCTTCCGCATCACCTTTGTAGGGGAAATGCAGCAGTTGCTATGTAAGGGGAAATCCGAGGAGAGGGATGGCTATCGAGTTTACCTCCAATACAGAAGCAGGTGTCATAAACGAAACAGGACATAGCTGGCTCTCTGCATATGCCCTTGGACAAAGTTCAAAGGAAAAAGATGCTCCCTCCTTCACAGAAGCAGGAAGGTAGTCCTTCAGAATGTGATTCAGACTTGTTTTAGAAGAGAGGAAAGGGGGGGAAGAATCGCATGAATGTTCCATTTGACTTCAGGGCGGAACTTCATAAGAGACAGCTGAGGGAGGGATCTAGGACCAAATACCCGTTCTTGCCCCTGCAGAAGGTGTGCACCAGGTCTGCAGTAAGGAGGTAATACAGGAATGGGTATCATGTGCAAGGCTAACTCCTGGATTGAAGAGCTGGTTTACTGGAACAGTCCAGAATAGTCAGCCTCTGTAAAGGGAGCTCTGTGACCTCTGCCCCGCTGTTCAAAGGAGTCACAGAACCAGCTGCCCGCAAGAGGGGAACTATGTGTCAAGAACTATGATAGAGACACACAGTCTCAGGTGGGCAGTGGGAACGCCCACAGAAAACACAGGGGTAGAGGGCTTCTATTCACCTCAACTCCCAGTTCTTGCTGGGAACACTATTCAGGGTTTTTATTAGTATTACTTCATGATAAATTTAGAAAGTCTGTGGACTAAATAATTCAATTTGCATCCATTTCTGGTATCTAAAATTAGATAGCTGTGTAAAATTTGAGTTTTATAAACATCTTCAAAAAAAGGGGGAGTGTTAAAATACCAAAGCTGTGACTAGGCAGTTCACTGGTTTTTAAGAGGCGATCTCTAGATATATAAGATATATCTTTATATGCATTAATATGATATATATATATATATATATAGTGAATATTTGTATGCTTGGGTTGGGAAGGTGATCAAGCATATGTACGCTAGCAAAAGTCTTCAAAATCTGTTCAACTCTCTTCTTCTGCTCTTTTATTCTTTGATTACTAATTCCTTATTTCTGAGACCATTTTTACTAGTTTTCTGTAGGATCTTTTTCTTTTTCCTAAAAGACATGTTTTGTTTGTGCAATTAAAGGGAAATCACCAATGTGTATTATATTTTGATGTTCATGGAAAAACCAAAGTTTGCTCCATTCAGTAGTTAGCACTTGACATTAGGACCCGGATGAGTAGCCCACATAGTGAGACACATTCAACTTTTACAGGATACAGGGTTTTTTTTTTCCCCGTTCTTATTCACTCCCTCATTTTTACCAAAAAAAAAAAAAAAAAAAAAAAAACCAAAAAAACTATGTAGTACCATTTCACTTGTATTTTAATAAACAAAGCTTGCCTGGGGTCAGAAAAGCAAAGCAGCCAGCCACTGGTTCTTACCTCGACCTCAGTCCGAAATGACAATCCTGCCTCCAGGAATCTCAGAATGAGACTGTGTCTGAGAGCTCCAGGGCTGGGATTAAAGGTGTCCACTGCCTCTGCCTGCCTGTCTATAAGGCTGGCCAGTGTGACTGTTTTACTTTTCTGATCCCCAGGCGAGTTATATTTCTTAAAACACAAGTGAAATGCCACTAGAAATACGTGAGATTGCTGGCAAACCAGGATGGGCTCTTTCTGGTTATTGGTTGTTAGTCTGCTTTGCTGAGCTACAGTAACCTCGACTTTTTTTTTTTTTTTTTTTTTTTTTTTTTTTTTTTTTTTAATGCCACCACAAATTGGCTTGCCTAAGTGGGCTATTTTCTGATTCAAGGCTTTTTATTTTAAATATCCCCTATGAACTAATTGGCATAATAATGGTTTTGCTGGCCAATTATTAAGTGACCAATCCAAACTGAAACTATCTTATGAAACATGGTTTTATTTGGATGCATGGTGTCTTGTTCTAATGGGTTTGTTTCAAAGACCTGACAGTGTTAATTTATACAGTATGGACTTTTTAAAGTTCAAATAGTGTTCCCTAAGCATTTAGAAGTTCACAAACTTCAGTCTGCTGAATTTCTTTCCTCTAAATCTTTTATAGACTGGTAATGAAAAGTTAAGTCTTACTAGTAAATATCTACAATTAAATAGCATGCATTTAATGAGAGGTGTGATTGAAGTTTTCCATCCTGTCAGTGATTGAGATCTCATGGAAACCATAAGAATACAGAAGCCCATGATGTTTCCTACACATGATAAATATTCAATAATTGTCAGCGAGTCTATGAGCTATTATTGTCCCAGCAAAGAAGTGGCATAGCCCCAAAATGGGAATGTACTAAACATTTTGGGTACTTAGCTATGGTAACATAGATTGTTCTTAAAACTGCTGATACTTTTTCCACGGAAACAATATGTTCTCTCATCTGTTATCCACCACGAAGGATATTTTTTCTTGTATTTTAGCAATTTGTGTGCAAATCAGTATGTGAGCTGATTGGAGCAAGAACAATCATTCTGTGTATAACATAAATAACAAAATGCCCGAATTCATTCAGTTCTCGACCGTTACCAAAACTTTCCACAGCTTGTGGTATCTAGAGGTGACACTGTTGCTCCTGGGAATGAGGAGAATATTCAGATGAAACATTTCACCACATTTGCCGGGACAGTCTCTCCGTATTTCTGTGATTCAGATGCGAGGGGTGGTGGAGGCAGAACAGATGCCAAGAAATTGCATCTGACGGGTTACATTGCTCATCACTTCTTTCAGTAAATCACAGAAAGACAGCAAAGGCTACTGCGCCCAGTACAGAGGGGAGGTGTGTGACGCAGTCCTGGCCAAGGATGCCCTGGTCTTTTTCAACACCTCCTACTCGGACCCTGAGGAGACCCAGGAGCTGCTGATCCACACTGCGTGGAATGAGCTGAAGACTGTGAGCCCACTCTGCCGGCCGGCTGCCGAGGCTCTGCTGTGTAACCATCTCTTCCAAGAGTGCAACCCCGGCATGGTACCCACTCCCATGCCCATTTGCAGGTAAAACTTTGAAAACGCATACAAGATTTTATTCTTTGGCTGGGCGGTGGTGGCGCACGCCTTTAATCCCAGCACTCAGGAGGCAGAGGCAGGCGGATCTCTGTGAGTTCCAGGCCAGCCTGGTCTACAAGAGCTAGTTCCAGGACAGGAACCAAAAGCTACGGAGAAATCCTGTCTTGAAAAATCAAAAAAAAAAAAAAAAAAAAAAAAAGATTTTATTCTTTGTATGCCAATCGTTTGCAAAAGAAGACACTGTCATGAGCAGTAGGCACTTGCATATATATGCGGGAAAAACATTCACACACATAAAATTAATGATTGGCAAAATTTCCCACTCGTCCAAAGAAGGTAATTAAAAAGACAAAATTTCTCCCATTTACAGCATTGATGGCGATCTATGATACAGATACTCTGAATTTGCAGAAAATATTAGTCTGACTCAATCAAAAAGTGTCTTGCACACCACAAAAAGAGCCCTGTGGTATATGTGTGCATAAGCACACACACAAAATTTTCTTTCTCCTTGATAGGGATGTAGGACATGTGTGTGTGTGTGTGTGTGCACATGCGTGCATGCATGCATGCTACACCCAAGCCCTTATGTATTTTCATTATTTTCCCTCTTAATTTATTTTCTCCTCTTATTTTCAGCCCTAAGAACCTTAATTTGGAATTACTCAGGGTGGTCTTGATGCAATTTGTCCTAGGAAGTCCAAAAAAAAAAAATGTCATCTTCCAAATCCCAATTACTCCAACTAGCTTTTCTTCAGCTCTTCCACACATGCCACAGCCTGCCCAGGCTGAACAGCCTCACACGGTCTCTAATTGGGCATCTCAGGTGGAAGCCCTTAGACCCTCAGGGCAGAACTCGGCTCTCCAGGGAAGGGCTGGCCTGGGAACCCAGGGTGCTCCTGTAAACCGTGGCTGGTGCTCCTGTTCTCTCCCAGGGAGCAGAGCAAGCAGGTTCAGGGGTGACCTTTCTCAAGGCCGGCCCATCATGCCTGAGGTGATGCCATGTCCCTTAGTTCATATGCTCTTTAAACTATCAACCTTGTTTCTGTATCTTTGTTTTTTTTTTAAGGTTACTGATTTAATCTTATGTGTATGAATGTTTGTCCTGCACGCATGTATGTGCACAAGTAAGTGCCTATTGGATCCCTCGGATCTACAGTTACAGATGACTGTGAGCTAACACATGGCTGCTGGGAATTGAACCTGGGTCTTCTGCAATGGCATCAAGTGCTCTAGACCTCTGAACTATCTCTCCAGCCTCTGTACCTTTATTGTTAATATAAACTTCAAGTGACAATATATCAGGGACTCTTATCTAATTCATTCTAAATTTAAGGGGAAAAAACTTAAACAAGATAGTATTTCATCTCACAGCACAGTAAATTACATTTTTAATGCCTATATTTTATAATGCCTTGCATTGGTTAAGTCACAAAGAGTCATTTAAAAATGCTTTTGTAAGCAAAGACACCAGGATGTGACGATGTTTCAAAAATACAAAATTTAAGCCTCACTGCAAATTTGCCTTTAACTCGCCGTGGTTCATCAGATCTTGCTCGTCCTTACACATTTCAGAGAGTACTGCTTGGCCGTGAAGGAGCTGTTCTGTGCAAAGGAATGGCTGGCGATGGAAGGAACGACCCACAGAGAACTCTACCGCGCCGGGATGCATCTCCTCCCCGTGCCAGACTGCAGCAGGCTTCCCAGCATGCACCGGGATCCCATGGCCTGCACGAGACTGCCCTATTTAGGTAACATGGAATTCCCTCCAGACTTTGGAAGTTAAGGCAAATTTACTGTTTAGAGTCAAGTAAGGTGTGTCCTTAAAGCGCCTAACATTTTCAGGCTTTCTAGGTTGTTCTAATGTTTTTTGCTTTGCCCTCTCCATACACGTTAACAGCAGAATCCTAATACTACCCTAATCACATAGGTTAGCATAAAGATTGATTTCATTTGTTTTCAAATAAACCGAAGGGCACTTTTAACTGCTGCTTGGATCTTGCTTTATTTCACAGGGGATTCCGAGTGTAACATTTTCTGGGATGTATGGGAAAACGGCTAAGAAATATCTCATAGTTTGTCAGAGGAATGGCTTAAAGGAACAAATACTCCTCTTTCTTAGCCAACGATGCAGATTTTTTAAAGCATGCAGAAAACAAGCCACATGTTTGAAACGCTGACCTCACAAAACCACACCGAGCAGCTGCATGGTGTTTTATGAGTTTCGTTTGTAAGGACGGTGCTACCCTAACGGAATGCTTTTCTGTCACTTATTTAAACGCTGGCAGGGAAAGTCGCATTTCTTAGCGGTAGCTCAAGGATCTAGGAGATACCTCAATGCTTACTTAAAACAAATTTTTATCCTTTCCCCCTCAGATTATAAAAAAGAAAACATAACAAGTAAGTAATTCCGTTTGTGCCTCTGAAATCTTCTGTGTCTGTAAGTGGATTCGTGCATGTATTATTTACATTACACTCCCCGATCTCCAGAACAGAATGTACTGAGCGTCATCAGCCCCCACACACAGTGGCGGGGCTCATCCCCTGCCTCAGCTAGAACGTGATGCTTAGCGAAGGGGACAAATACTATCTCCTTTCTCAAGATGGTTGGCCTTTTTCATACCTCAGATGTTTGAAAAATCAGCCAAGTTTAACCGAAGACTTTGGATTCTGCAGCAAAAATTTCTTGCAATGTAATTATTTTTGGATAAAAACAAATACCATTTTTCTCTACTGAGTTGTTTTGTGATCTTCATTTGTAACAAGTCTTTCTTTTTTGGGGGAATAGGTGTACTTTTTAGAAAATTTTCTTAGTCTTCTTTTAGTCCTTGGATTTTTATACACAAATTCTATATTAATTACAGAACGTTTTGTCATTTGAATCAAGGAGGAAATAAAAAGGCAATAAATCATCTATAATCCTACTTTTCATAATATTTTAATTCTAAAATTAACCATTCTACTAGTAACAAAGAAGAAGCTCTTAGGATGTCACTGGAACCTCCTTTTTCTTGCTGTTTATTTATTAGTAGTTCTTTGGGGCTTTCGTGTGACACATTTTGATTGTGTTCATTCATTTAACCCACCCCTCTACTCAACTCTTCTCTGCCCTCCCCAAAGCAAACCTTCAAGACCAATGTGGGCCATTGTTTCTATCTGAAGACTCAGAAAAATTCAATCTTTTTTAAAAGGTGTGGTTTTTGGTGGTGATGGGGAACAAACCCATGACCAACTCGATGTCAGACAAGCCTTCTACATCTACGATGCAGCCTGATTGTCTTAGACGTGATCTCTTTCAGCAGCTCATGCTGGCCTCCAGCTTTCTGGCTTTGATTCTTCTGCAGCTGTAAATGTTGTCACCAGACACTGGCTCAGAGCAACTCCTCATCTGCCCTACACACTGGCTTCAGTGGGGAAACTTTAAGCAGTGTAGCTGCCCGGGTTCCCCACAGACACATTCTGGAGCATTTGGTGTGGAGTGCAATCTAGGATTTGAGCTTCCTCTTACACTTTTAAATTGATACATAAAATTGGACATATTTGGGGAGTATTTTGTGGTGGTTTGATTTCCTGTATTAGCATTCAAGCCAGATAATCCTGTTCCTCATCTACCTATTTATCATTTCTTTGAGGTAAAAAGCCTCAAAACCCTTTCTTAATTTCTCTGTAGTATAGAATGCTGCCTTCTGACTATGTAATAGAACAAGGATCAGTTTTTGTTTGATCATTTGGTTTTTATGGTTGTTGTTGCTTTAGAATAGCCACCTTTTAGTATAGTGTTTGCAAAGCTAGGTAAAACAATTTTGAAAGGGTCATCAGGAGGGCCAGCAAGAGAGCTCAAAGGGTAAAGGCACTTGCTGCCAATCCTGATGGATCAGTCCCTGGGACCCACATGCAGGAGAGAAAGAACTGCTACAAGCTGAGATACTCAGCAGCACAAACTAGCTACAGATATTAATTTCTTGACTTTAGAAAACAATTGTATGAGATTTTAATACATTTGAGAAAATTAGCTGCAGCTCTTGCAGAAAGATAATTTTCTCTGGACGTAGGTAAGAAATGTCTGTGCTCTCTGAGTTAAAAGCAAGCAGTCTTCTCTGCCAACTTATAGTGGGTTAATTCTAGCAAAAAAAGTGTTTCGAATACACACACCAACTCGCGGTCAGTGGGAATGTTTTAAACCTTCAAATATTCCTCTTTTCATGATTTATTTTTTAAAAAGATCTTATTGCATTTATTTAGTTAGCCTGTGTGAGCATGCGTGTGTATACATGCACAGGCCAGAGGACAATTTGTGAGAGTCAGTTCTACCATATGGGTCCTGGGGATGAAGCTCATTCATCTGGCTCGGTGGTAAGTGCCTTTCCACACTGAGCCATCTTGTAGGCCCTGCTTTATGGCTTCTCAGTAAATCCCAAATATCATTACTAGCTCACTTTGAGGCGCAATTGCAAAACTCTTAAAGTCCTTCTTTCTCTTTGCTTTAGTTTTTTCTTGCTCAACACGGGAGCTAGAGTTTCAGCAGTCTCTGGGGTTGTATTACGTTAACATCATCTTTTGCTGAAGTGAAATATCTCCCTGAATATGCCATGACTTCGCCATATTTACATCACTCTGCACTAAACAGACTGTCTGTCTCTTCTGTGGGATTCCACATGCCTTCCAGGCACGCTCAGCAGTGTGCCTGCCTTCTATTTCAAAGCCTCTGTAGAAACGAAATGCAATCTGGCTTACTCTGGTAATGGAGAGCTACATCCCTCCCATCCCCTTATCCCTTCCAACTCTGCTCTCACCATTTCTGCACCCAGAGAATCTGCGTAGCCCAATTCTGGCAAACTGATTAGTGTGGTCGTACACAGTCTCTCGTGAGTCCCCAAACAACCCTATGGAAGTAGGTACCATGAACACACTCCGTCCTACATTCTAGTCAATGTGAGGAACAGGTTAACTGACTTCCCTCACCCTTCACCCTCCCCGGGTCCTATGTAGTGTTGGCGCTAAGTCATTATTCAGGCCCAATCTCTCTGATGCTGGTTCTACCATCAGACTCTTCCCCCTCTCTGACCTATGTAGTATAGGGGTTAAGCCAGTATTCAAGCCCTAATCTGCCTAGTTCTGGCTCCATTATCAGACTCTGATTTTTCAATTGTTACAACTGATGGTGTTCTATGACCCCTCCCCCCGTTGGTTTTTTTTTTTTTTTTCCAAGACCTGACATGAAAAGTTTGCCTGGCTGTTCTGATAGATTTGCTCTACAGGAGATCCTGTTCTGGGGAAGCTCATCCCATTGGTCAAAACGTTTCTGATTCTAAACAATCCAGACAACTTGACAATCCTCTTAGCAGCATTTCAATAATGCATGCGTTGTTTCTAAAATTCAGTTTCCATCATGGTCAGATACTACTTTGGCCACAGATGAAGTGAGAGAACGAGAGAAGGAGAGAGAGAGAGAGAGAGAGAGAGAGAGAGAGTTATGTAATGAACTAATATTTTAATCAATCATTTGAAATGCTGGTTGGGCCCATCTTGTGGGGATGGGAAAGCTGGAAATTCACAGAATCATAGTTGGAAGTGATGTTAGGGGTTCTCTCATGTGATTTTTCTCCCGTGCGAGAACATCCTCTGCATTGTCTCTACAGACATTCCCTCTCAACTCAAACTCACCCCTTTAATTGTGAGAACATTTCGGCCATGTCAAACTAAACTTGGTCCTCTATAGTTTCTAATAGCTAGTGGTTTTTCTATTCCTTTGGCTCACCCTCTGTAGCACGGACTTCAAAAATTCTTGGAGATACGTGCCCTGCCTCTTCCTCTTTCCACTAAACAGTCCCATCTCCAACTTTTTCTTCTGTGAGTTGAGCTCCAAAGTCTGTACCTTCATGTCTGCCCTACACTGGCAGTAGGAAGATGGAGGGATGTTCAGAACTGAATGCAGCAGACAGAACAGGGTCCGGTGAAAATTAGAATGTAGTAATTGTCTGTGATTAAGGCTTGTTCTTTCATTAGTGTTGAGTAAACTCATGCTAATTGCTTAATCACAATAGAAGGAGAAGCTTGTAAACCACAGGAATCTGTTTCTCAGAGTTCTGGAAGTTGGCTATCCAGGATTAAGGCATAGGCATATTTAGTGTCAGGTGACGATATATTTTACTTACACATAGCTTCGGATGTTACTGTCTTCCCACAGGGGAAACATAAAGACGCAAAGTTTGTTAACCAAAAATTAAGGATAAAGCAGAAATATAATGGAAATCTGACTTGGTCATTTGGTCCAAAGAGGTAGCTGACAGAGCTCTGGAGAAAACCTGAGCAGCTTGTTCTGCTGAGCGGCAATCAAAGATCATAATAGAACTATACAGAAAGGAAGAGATGTTTGAAACCATACAGAACTACTGGTGAAACTATGCCAATTCTTGTGTTTTAAAAATAAATCTTTCAGATTTATGGAGCTTTAAAACACACGTCATTAAAATCTACTTTCTAGCAATTTAGTGTGTGTTTGCGTATGTGTGGGTTGGGTGGGTGAGTGGATGGTTTGTGTGCGTCTGTGTGCACATGTGTATTTGGGTAGATGCACCCATGTGAACATATGTGGAGATTAGACATTGATGTCTTCATCACTATCCATCTTACTTTCTGAGACAAGGACTCTCACTGAACCACGTGCTCACTTAATGGCTAGATGGGCCAACCAGCAAACTCTGGGACCCAGCTGTCTGTGCCCCCTCCCCAGTCCTGGGGTTACAAGTTCATGTCACCACACTCAGCTTTTCACTGGGTTCTGGAGATTGAAACTCCCATCCTCATTCTTGTGTAGCAAAGGTTTTATCTACCGAACCAATTTTCTGATATTTTTTGAGAGAAAAGTTACCCATATACTTCCTGATTATATCATATCAACTTTAGAAGTTATATAGTATTATCTTTTGTATTATATGCAATATGAATAGCTCTATAAAATCCACATATAAAAATAACATTAATCTGTATCTTTTAGTAATGGTTCCTTACTGTATTTAGAATGAGGAGTTTGCTGACTTTTGTAAGGTTTCCTTTGGATTGCGAAAGCTGGTGGTGACTGTGGACCAGTGTTAGACCCCAAACCCACCATGTCAAGCTGTCACCAGTCCCATGCAGATGTCTATTGCTGTACTGAGTGTTTTCCTGTACCATGTGCCTTCCTAAAGTCACAGCAGTGACCAAGCTTGACCTCTACAGTTCAAAGCCACTTCCTTAGCCATCAGTGGGCAGCGGTTTTCACTATGTCCACTCCTCGATGAGAAGTCATACATAAACACCCCTTATAGCCTACACTTTGATGAATGCTGTGTTTCAAATGGCCCTGGGCACCTCTTGTACTAAAGATTTTCTTTTGTTCAGCCAGCAGTGGTGAGCTGCCCCCACTCCAAACTAAGAAGGCAGATGGAGGCACTTCTTACAGCCATCGCTTTAAGAATACCCTTTTTCCAAATGTCTTTGGCTCCTGTTGAAATAAGGTTTTCTTTGGCGTTTTTGATTTTTTATATTACTATCTTCCCACTTGTGAAACCTGTATTTTCTTACTGTACTGGGATCAGTCAGCAATTGCTCACTTAGGCACTTCCGAAGCTCTGTCATAGTTGGCTTGTGCCCTTTGCTTTCATGTTTCTGGGCTACAAACAAGCACTGGAACTTCTGCAATGGGTTAAACGTGTGCTCTCTAGATGGGGCATATTGCCATAACTGGAATTTTAACTCTCGTCTCCCAAGCATGTTTGTCATTATACAATGGTATTTTCTTTTTTTTTTTTTTTTTGGTTTTTCGAGACAGGGTTTCTCTGTAGCTTTGGAGCCTGTCCTGGAACTAGCTCTTGTAGACCAGGCTGGCCTCGAACTCCCAGAGATCCGCCTGCCTCTGCCTCCCGAGTGCTGGGATTAAAGGCGTGCACCACCACCGCCCGGCCTATACAATGGTATTTAAAAGTAATTTCTTGCTTATGGTTCTACTCCTCAGACATATTTTTATTCATATTTAGTAACTACTGTATTCCTCTCATATTCTCTAAGATTTTTAAATGTGATTGCATAATTACATACTATTTTGTTTTTATTGATCTTTGAGTCTGTCGAGACAACCCTTCTTAATTGCTACCTTTGTGGCTTTCTTGTCTTTTTCCAATTAAAATTCCACTCATCCAACCATGTTCTAAATATTTAAAAGACTTGAACTTGACTCATCTCTGTCATTTGGGGTGTGTGTAGTCTCACTTAGTAACTTCTGCTTGCACACGGGTATTGTTGTGTCCCCTGTTTTCCTTTTGTTCTCAAGAGTTCCTGTTGCTTGTCTAGGGTCTCACATTCCATTCATTCTCTTCCTCGTGTGGAACAGAAGCCGAGAAAACCATGAGTTCATCAGTGACTGCAGTTGTAGGCTAATTTCATACATGCCATTAAGACTTTTGTTTTCTGACCTCTAGCTATGGCTACTTCTAACTTTTTAACCAGAAAAGCAACACATTTCTCTTTTTCTTTGTCATCCTCTTGGATTCTATTTAATCTCTCATTTTATGCATTTTGGGCGAGAGGACAGAGCTGTGCATTTATGCTTTTGAATTTTATTGAGGTTTGTCTTTGTGGCCTAATGGCAGCCACACCTGTCAGTCTTCCCCATATGTTTGAGGAAAAGATCTTCTCTTTTTAGGCTACAAAGCTGATTCTTAGCTGTCAGGACTGGTTTTGGTTATGTATAAAATATTCTGTTTCCATGGTTTTTGTCTTCACTCACTTTGCAATGGAGATTTCAAGGTATTCCTAATAAGGCTTTTTAACTACATCCACCATGACCTTGCAAGCAGGGCAACGTAGGGGTAGCATCTGTCTATTCTAGCCCAAATGCATATTTACTTGTTTTCTTAATCTTATTGGCCTTTTCACATGGGAGTTTGACTAGAGTTTAATTTTTAGATGAATTGACTTTTGCTCCTTTTTATCCCAATGATTTTATTGCCCATCTTCTTCCATTATTTTTATTATTTGTAAACCGACTACACACATGTTCAAACACACACACACACATGCGCAGAAGCTCAGCTCAGATGTTCTCACCTTCAGTCTCATTATGTGAAATATTTTTAGTGCAAATTCTGAGTCAGTCATAAGGAGCCTAAGCCTGGGATTTATATTTCTTTCAGAAAATCATATTTCTCCTCTGAGTCTCCTCTTCTTTGCAAATGAACCTTATTGGATTCTTAATCCCGGACTTTACAGACAGCTCACCAAGGAGCTCCTGATACCCTAGCGTATCTTTCAGGCTGTGGCAGTGAGTGCTGCAGTTCAAACACTGATTCTGGAAGTTTCCAAAATAAACAAGAAGCACTATTGTTTCCCTGCAGCATTCCCGCCAATAACGTCCTCCAAGCCGAGTGTGGACATTCCAAATCTGCCTTCCTCCACCTCTTCCTTCGCTGTCTCTCCTGCATACTCCATGACGGTCATCATCTCCATCATGTCCAGCTTCGCCCTGTTTGCCCTCCTTACCATCGCCACCCTTTACTGCTGCCGAAGAAGGAAAGAGTGGAAAAACAAGAAAAGGTAAGGTTCGAGTCCAAGCCCGCCACATGCAGCCATGCCTTTCAGCACACAGGCTGGGTTCTGGAACTGGGGATTAGAAGGGGAGCGTCTGCCATACCACTGTCACCTTACTAACGTCCATGCCCTGGCTGTAAAATTAGACACCTAACTTGAACTTTAAAAATGTCACAAGTACCAAAGTCAGTTTGTACAACATAGAGAACTTAATCATTTGGTGAAAATGGCTACTCCTGCATCCCGTCTTCTCCCACCGCTGCTGCTGATACAGATAGTGATAAAATGTACCTCTCGACTAGAGACCAAGTGCCACACTTCATTGTTCTCAAGCCCCAGAGCCCTCAGTTAACTTAGTACTATATACTCTAGGCATTTCTAAACATCCTTAAGGATCAAGATCAAAGGCTGTTGTTGGTCTTGCCTTTCTCACCTGCAGGGAGTCAGCGGCCGTGACCCTCACCACACTGCCTTCCGAGCTCTTGCTGGACAGACTCCATCCCAACCCCATGTACCAGAGGATGCCACTCCTTCTCAATCCCAAGTTGCTCAGCCTGGAGTATCCCAGGAATAACATTGAGTACGTCAGAGACATCGGAGAGGGAGCATTTGGAAGGGTCTTTCAAGCAAGGTAAAATTAACCATGGTGCGGAGCGGGGTGGGAGGGCAGGGAGGAATCTCTGTTGGAATTCACTATGCTTGAAAAAAACCACTGGATCATTACACTGATGTACTGTATACAGTAGGGGATTACAATGGACATGTTAGCGCTCTCTCTCTCTCTCTCTCTCTCTCTCTCTCTCTCTCTCTCTTTCTCTCTGCGTGTGTGTGTGTGTGTTTCCTCTAGTTGGTAAGTAACACATTGTTAAAAATAGTCTATGTTGAAAATAACTAGTGAATTTCCTATTGGCATAAAGAACTTTAAGTTGAAGACTTTCGTCGTCTTCCTTTGGTTTGTGGCTCAGGAAAGGCTGCATAAGCATGGTGGGGGCTCTATAAATGTGAATAAATATAATCCCGGGGTATAAACATCCCCATCTGTGGTTTATCTCTTAGGGCTCCAGGCCTGCTTCCTTATGAACCTTTTACTATGGTGGCTGTGAAGATGCTGAAGGAGGAGGCCTCTGCAGACATGCAAGCAGACTTTCAGAGGGAGGCGGCCCTCATGGCAGAGTTTGACAACCCAAACATTGTGAAGCTCTTAGGTATGAGAATATCACTGAAGGAAAAGGGTTCCTCGGCAAAGACCTTTTCTAACCTTTTCTTCCTTTTTTTTTTCTCGATCATCAGTGGGATGTCTCTTTCCTCCTTTCCTAGTTTAGAATCTTCACCTACTTTCTGACATACAGTCCACTCGAGCTTTCAGGACACTAGGTGCCTCACAGATATCCCTTTAATTCCATCGCTTCCAATGGTCTCAGTCACTGCTGTCTCTGTTCTAACTAGAAACTGCTTCAAGCGTCTCCGCACGAAGAAAATTCCCTTGACACTAATTCACCATCACAGAATTTAGTAAAGCTTAGAAGTATGTATATCATATGTCCACTTTATTTTTTCCTTAAACTAGACCATCACGATTTCAATAATATATTTGTTCATTGTTGTGTCCCCATTTCATCACAGATTCATAAATTTAACAAGTATTCCCTGAACAGTTTATAGAATTACATAGAAATAGATAAACCTTTTAACATTATCAAGCCTTGTGGAGCTTACATTCTTCTGGGGAGATAGCAAAGGTAAACATGCATGAATGTGGCTTATATGCCTCTGATTTGTTTTAAAACTCAAAGTAAAGGAAGACTCTTTGGAATGTGAGCAACTATCTTTGAAGACTTCAGTGGACATGTGGCATTTGTGTAAAGGCCTGGCTGAGGTAAGAGAACACTGTGGATAGATGGGAGAAGACACAGGCCCCACGGCAAGCTTATCTAGTGCTGAAAGCACAGCAGACAGGGCTGGGAAGAGGGTGCTCTGTGCATAGTGTCCACTGCACCAACATGAGCGCCTGTGTTTGGATCCCCTGCACCCTCATAAAGGCTGGGTATGGTGACACATGCCTGTAAATCCCAACACTGGAAGAGCAGAGACAAGAGGATCCCTGGGACCTGAAGTCAGTCCTCCTAGTGGGGCTGGTGAGCTCCAGAATCGGTGAGAGAAGAAGGTGGGGAGCAAGTAAGAAAAACCCTGACATTGGTGTCTATACCCCATACATGGGCACATACATGTGCACACATACCTACACACACATATACCCTTATACACAAACATAAACATGATAAACATGAGAGAGAGAGAGAGAGAGAGAGAGAGAGAGAGAGAGAGAGAGAGAGTAAAAAAGCAATGGAGATGGTTTAAGAGAGTGATGTAAGACTGGATTCAATAGTAAATGCTGTAGGGCAGTAGGAAGAGCCCGCAAGGCCTTCACATAAAGAACAAAAGAATACTGAGAGGGGGATAATAGTCTTCCTCAGGGAAGAGCTCACAACTCTTATCCAATACCAAATGGTCAGCCCTGACAATATACAGACAAGTAACATTAAATAGGCTGACCAGGTTGTATTTAGAATATGTCTGTTATACACACACACACACATGCACACACACACACACATATGCATGTAATAACAATTAATAAAAAGAGGCTATGAATTTGAAATGAATAAATTTGAAAACAAGGGGGGGGGAAATGATGTAATTACAGTTTAATCTCAAAAATGAAAGGCAAAACTCCTGACTTTTGAAATGTAAGTAAAATGGGAATCAAACGAAAGTCTAGCCAAGAAGGGCCAAGCCATGGCATGACGTGATTCACACCGCCCCAGAACGTCTGTGTCTGGTTTGCTGAGCAGGGCTGAAGGGAAGGCACTGAAAACAAGGGCACAGTGAATGGCGTCTTTCAGTATGCAGGAAAAGATGCTGGCACAGGCCAGGGAGTAAGTGGTGAGGTACTAAGAAGGGACGGGTCTGTGTGCAACTTGAAGGTGGAGCCAAAGAATCCCTCGATAGAGCAAATGTGATTTTTGTAACAAAGAAGGAGAACACCACACATTTTGTTTAGGTTTTGCTAAAACCCAACAAGAACTAAGATTCATACTACCTATACTAATTGGAGGTAGAAGAAGAAGAATCCAGAGTTCAGTTCAAAGTCACAGCTGGCTCAAAATGAACAGCCATGAGACTACATTGCACACACACTTTTTCTTGAGAGGAATATATTTTCCAAAGCTTCCCAATGCAAGAATTTTTTCCAAACCAATTCAACTATTGTAACAAGGGAAAAGTCATCTGATGATATAGGTAAATAATTATTGACAAAGACCCAAAGAAGATCGTGTAGGAGGGACAGTGAAATGTGACCAACCTTTGACTTCCTATTTAATGTGCACATTGTCAGCTAAAATCCTTTGAATTATAGAACTAGTCTTTCTTTATTGTAATATGAAACTATGCCCATCAGACATAACGGTACAAGCTCATCATTTATTTCTCACATATAGTAAAATGCTAAGGTTTTTCAAATGTTTTCCTGATACTGTGTAAAACTCTGTGTGTATGAACATTACTTTCTGTTTTAGAATGGACATCAAAGATAAAAATCTAAATTTCATACTACTTTACTACAACCACCTAAGAAGTTCCTCTAAGAATCTTGGGTTTTTTGTATTGTTTTTCCTAAATGTGGTAGATATTTCTGTAAATAGAAGTTTCTGTCCCGCCTGGCTCCACAGCCATTCAGTTCCAAAGAAACACACAGAGGCTTATGTTAATTACAATTAATGTTTGGCCTATTAGCTCAGGCTTATTATTAACAAGCTCTTACAAGTTTAATTAACCCATAATTCTTATCTATGTTTAGCCTCATGCCTTGGTAACAAGGCATTCTCATCTTGCTTCCTCTGCATCTGGCTAGTGACTATATTCCTTCCATTTCTCTTCCCAGAATTCTCTTAGTCTGGTCGCCCTGTCTGTACTTCCTGCTTGGCTACTGACCAATCAGCATTTTATTAAACCAATACAAGTGACACATCTTTACAGTGTACAAAAGCATCATCCCACAGCATATTTCTTGTTCTCATTCTTCAGAGAACTAAACAGAATGATTACATCACACATTCCCAGAAAACCCCTGCTCCTGAATCCACTTACCATATGCTACTTTGCACTTGCTCTCCAGATACTTCGTCAGTTGGAGGGATTTAAAGAAACAGGGAATAATCTCCCATTCCAAGAGATAAAATGTTTGAGAAACATCTCTAATATAATGGATGTATAGGAAGTAAGGTGGTAGGTACTATGTGGAAAGATAACAGAGAGGAAAACATCTTTTCTGGCTTGGTCCTTTAATTTTGGAATGCTCTTTAATTGTGGAGAGACTCAGCCTAACCAAGGTATTATTTTGACTGCAGGTGTGTGTGCAGTAGGAAAGCCTATGTGTCTGCTCTTTGAATACATGGCCTATGGTGACCTCAATGAGTTCCTCCGAAGCATGGCCCCTCACACCGTGTGCAGCCTCAGTCACAGTGACCTGTCCACAAAGGCTCGGATGTCCAGCCCTGGTCCTCCACCCTTGTCCTGTGCAGAACAGCTCTGTATTGCCAGGCAAGTGGCAGCCGGCATGGCCTACCTGTCGGAGCGCAAGTTTGTCCACCGGGACTTAGCCACCAGGAACTGCCTGGTGGGGGAGAACATGGTAGTGAAAATTGCAGACTTTGGCCTCTCCAGGAACATCTACTCTGCAGACTACTACAAAGCTAATGAAAACGACGCCATCCCTATCCGTTGGATGCCACCGGAGTCCATCTTCTACAATCGTTACACCACAGAGTCCGATGTGTGGGCTTATGGTGTGGTCCTCTGGGAGATCTTCTCCTATGGCCTGCAGCCATACTATGGCATGGCCCATGAGGAGGTCATTTACTATGTGAGAGATGGCAACATCCTCTCCTGCCCCGAGAACTGCCCCTTGGAACTGTACAACCTCATGCGCCTATGTTGGAGTAAGCTGCCCGCAGACAGACCCAGCTTCTGCAGCATCCACCGGATCCTGCAGCGCATGTGCGAGAGAGTAGAGGGAACGGTGGGCGTCTAGGGTTGACTGAGCTCAAACAACCCCAACAGGCTCTTTTTAGATGGTGGGCTGGAGGAATCCTACAGCAGAGGCTGGATAGGACCAGAGAGGAAAGGGTTTAACGTAGACATCCCAAGCCAGTAGCTTGCTTGCCGCAAGAAACAGATGGTGAAAAACCCACAGGTTAGGAGGGTCCCATTGAAATAGGAGGTTGGAGAACCAAGCTAGGAAAATTAAGAGGACCGTAGGTGGCGCTTCACCCTCAAAGAGACAGTTTTGAATACATACTGTATAATGAGAGTAGCCCGGGTTCCGTTCTTGCATCACCCCTCAGACGGAGACTGCCGTGCTCAGTTGAACCCAAAGCCGTACGTGCAGCTTCATTTTTCTTTTTTTTTCAGTTTCGTTTTTGAAAGAAGACACCCTGTCCATTGTAAAAACAGTGTGTCTCTGTGTATTTTGATGAGGACAGGAAACTAAAGACAGGAAGCCATTCTTGCCTCACTCAAGACACACGACCGGTCCTTTGTGTTGCTTTTCTTCTTTCTCGCGTTGAATGTGCAACCACATATTCACATTCTAGAGCTGTGTGTCTATTTTACTGATGGGGTTTTAAGGGATAAGAAGTGGAAAACTTGCAAGCTCTGTGCTGACCACACCTCCTGGCTTCTTTTCTCTGCCTACTCTCCACCAGAAGCCCTTCCTGTGTGCCCTCAGCTTCGAGGTGATTTCTTCCCCTCACTCCTCCTGTTTTTCTGCAAAAAATATTTCATAACTTACCAATCTACCTTGCTTTATGAGAACTATATTGACACATTTTTTCCTTAAAATATCATAGGCGGCAGATACATTTTATTTTTATCTCTGTCAAGTATGGTATTTTTCTTTTCTATGTGCTCTTGAGTTTGCCACAGGCCACTTAATATTGGAAAACATGAGGTATAATATCAGTTATTGCAAGATGCTTTGTGGTTCCAAGTTATTTCACAAGGAATGTTTTTGTGCATTCTGACGGGTTGTCTTTCTAGAAGGCATTTTGGTTGATGGGTCCTGTGATTACCAGAACTTCTGCACAGTGGATTCAAACCACCTTGTTACTTAATATGACTTTTTTTTTAACTTCCTGGACTCAGGTCCCCCAATGCCTAAGTTTTTCAGTGGAAACCTACACACATACATAAGGACATGTGGAGGTGACTTGTCATTTGGGTGTGATTTCAAAGCCTACACCATATGCCTTGTTACTGTCTTTCTAAGGGTTTTCAATGACTAGGAAGAAAGCCTATTTAGTATTATCAATTTAAACTTATCCAAACATCCAATGGATGGCATGTTTGTCTCAGCATGAGTTTTAATTGCACTTTTGGACTAAAACCACTAAGTTATTTCTTTGGTAGCCGGCTAGAGTGTGGTGCAGTGTAGGAACATGGGTCCAGTACAGCAATTTGAAAAGGGAGAGATGTTACTATATGCATGATGATATCAATAAGTCACCAGATACCCAACACAGCCAAACACCAGGTTATTTTGCATGTGACGTCAAAACACGTCCTCTGAAATTAGGATAGAGTGGAATAGGAAAACTTCCCATCACTTCACAGTTTAAAATTCTGAATTTGTTACATGTCATTATTATTCTAAGAACTAATGTAATTCTGATACTATCTATGGGTATTCCTTAATGTAATCAATCTTAGATTTCTGAACATGTAGGGTTCTCCTAGTTTCATCATCATAAACAGTATTATGATCATCTGCATTTGTACACAGCCCTAAATACCTCTTTACGGGCAGTCTAAGGAAAGAAATGTATGGATCCCATGGCATGTACCATATTACAACTTTTGCTATGGAGCCTCGAGAAATGGCTTAGCAGAGAGTACACACTGCTCTTGCAAGAACTGGAGTTCATTTCTCAGCACCCACCTTGCAACCACCTGTAATTCCAGGTCCCAGGGGTTTCTATGTCTCTGATCTCTGAGGGCACCTGCAGTCATGGGCACATACCCACAATATACATAATTAAAATAATAATAAAAATAAAACTTTCATTGTGTATTGTCACAGTCTCTAGAAATGTTATCAGAGCTGCCTTATACAAGATGACTCATGACACTAAGCATTTGCTATGATAAAATAATTAATAGCCTTTTATTAACTTTTTACATGTGGGTACACAATCATATGCACACGTATATGGGAGGTGTTGCCCAGTGTCTTGGTGCACATGGGGAGGACAGAAGACAACCTCTAGTGTTGGTTCTCATCTTGTTTGAGACAAGATGTCTTTTTGTTTGGCACTGACCCGATAGCTCCTTAGGCTTCTCCTGTTTATACCTCCATCTTGCCGTAGAAGTATAGAGGTTACAGCAGGGGTTACTGCATATGGGTTGATGTGGGTTCTAGAAACCTGAACTCAGGTCCAACCCTGTGAGACAAGGAGTTTACCCACCCAACACTCTCTTTTTTAAGTAAAGAAGAGAAAGTCATTTTCATTTCAAACTCTGGTGAAATTGAACTAGGCACAACAGCACAAGCCTTCAGTCCTAGCGCTTGGGAGCCTGAGCCATAAAGGTCAAAACTTTCAGCCCAGTTTTGACTACACAATAACAAAATTCAGTCTCAAAAAGCAAAAGTAAGAATTGAAATTTTCTTTTCCTACGTCATTCATTTATAGTTTTGTTTTAGTAATTGCCTGCAGTCTAATGTTTGATTTACATTGTTCATTTTAAAATTGAAAAGTAAGATTTATTTTTAAAAAGCAAATTATGCTTCTGCTATACTTCATATGAAGAGAAAATAAGTGTATATTTTACCTTAAAATAAATAATTTCTTTCTTCCTTGTAAGATAGTTTATTTCTTATGAAAAGGAAAAAATAACAATCAATGTACATTAATAACATATACTTCACAATAATAATAAGTCATTGTAAGAGTGAAAAAACACCAGCTGTTGCTAATTAATTTTAATATCACAAAAATATTCTACCACCATTTATCAATAAGTAAATAGGGAAGTAGATGACAGATAGAAGATAGACAGATAGACAGACACATAGATAGACAGATCAATCGATCACATATAGTTAGGTAAATAAATGATAGAGAGATGATAGTTATATAAACAGATCAACAGATGATTGATAGATGATAGAGAGCTAAGAGATAATTTAAAGCAAAACAGACAGAATGATACTGTTATACAGATTTGAGCTGTGTTCTTATAGTCTAATGTATGATAATATATTCTGTATCAAAAAATTCATGTACAGCATCACTTGTAATGATTTGATATATAAATTTACCGTAGTTTTTATAATGTAAGAGTTCATTGTTGGAATTATGCTTATATCTATTTTTCATAATAAAATATAATCTTTCAGAATCTTTGTTGATGGACATTGTGAACATTTTTCTTAAGTAATTTCTTTAGATATCACTCCCAGAAGTGGAATTTATAGATTAAAGGGCATTTGTACTTTTAATGATTTTGAATATACTGACAATTCCATTTCTTGATTAATTTGTCAATACATATATCTTCCAGACAAATAACAGAACGCATTTCTATATTTCTCCCAGTCTCATCAATTCTAAATATATTATTATTGGGATTATTGCCAATATAGTAACTCAGAATTTTACATTTTGGAGCTTGCACTTACAGTTATTTAAATATTATTATTTTAAATATTTCTCAATGTTTTGAGCACAGTTGACTTAGGATTTGTGTGATACTAATATTTTTCTGTTGAGTGTATCTCTTTCTCATTGCTTTATAAAAGCACTTTATATATTGAAGCATTAAATTTTGTCATACACATTTGAACCTGTGCTATTGTGTTGAAATATAGATTTTCTTATGCCTTTATTATAAGTTTCTATTCATTGAAAAATGATGTTGAATTTCAAAAATAGGGACTATTTTTCCCTAGTTGATATGTTAATAATGTAAATTGACTCAATATTGAAACCACCTTGTATTCTGAGAATAAATTCTTTTTGGATGTCAAGCTTATATTTAACTTCTGATCTGTTAAGATTTTGCACCAACATTTTTCTAAGTTGAAAATTTGACATTTCCTTCTCTGATACAGTTTTATTTGCACAGTGATGGTTTCAAAATTTGGGTCTAAAGATATGCTTCTTGGAAAAGAGGTTCTGCTTTTGTTTCTACAGAGGATGAGGTTAATAGAAATGGGTTATTTTAAGATGTAAGAGTTAATTAATAAGAAGCCTAAGCTAATAGGCAAAGCAGTGTTGTAATTAATATAGTTTCTGTGTGATTATATGGATCTGGGAGATTGGGGAAAAATGAACAGTCTCCTACTACATCAAAGTTTATAGTTCTGGGAAAGTCTCTAAATGTACTAACTTTGCTTTTTAGCTTTTGTAGATCGGTTTCTGGCTTATTGTTGTTGGTAACTGAAGTATGTCAACCCAGAATATGATTTTCATGGTTAAAAGCTCACCCTAAAAAAGGTTTGGGGTTACACTAGGATCCTGAAGACCCAGTGTACTTTCTGGCTGGCTTTAAAAACTTTCCATTGTTTTAAACCCATATCTAAGTCTTCTCTTGTGGGTACCTTATAACAACAAGCATGTTTTAAGCTAATTGTTTACAGAGGTAACAAACCTAAGGTAAAAAAAAAAAAAAATCTCTTCAACAAGGGACAGTGAAGAAAACCCAAGTCCCTTCTTGCTCTTTACCTCCAGCCCCAGCTTCTGTACTGAAAACCTTACCATTGCTAGTCTTAGCTTTTGTAGTGCTGGGCACTGCAGTTCTAACAAACATGCTCATTTATCTCTTCTAAATTAATCAGTTTAAGAAGGTATATAGCATCTCCTCTTGGGATGGCTATTTTTGGTTGTCAACTTGACTACACATGGAACTAACTAAAACTCCAAAATGAGGCACAACAGAAAAGTTGACTCTAGAATAGTGTTTCTCAACCTCTTCTTCACTACCCTTTGGGGGGTTGAAGGACCTTTTTATAGGAGTTTCGTATCAGAGAGCCTTCATATCAAATATTTGTACTATGATTCATAACAGTATCAAAATTTCAGCTATGAAGTAGCAACCAAATAAATTTATGATTGGAGGGTCACCACAACAACAACTGTATTAAAGGGTTGTAGCATTAGGAAGGTTGAGAACCACTGCTCTAGAACAATCTAGAACAACACAGTTCTAAAAGGAACCACTACCACTCGTATGATGTGATCTGTACTTTTGAAATCTGAGCTTGGACCTCCCCCCCGACACACACACAAGATTGTCTTGTATTATATACTAACCCGAGTTTTCTACAAAACATAAACTTAGAATATGAAAACTTGTAAACATTTACATGATTCTAGTGACTTTGTAATAAATCCCTCTATTACCATAGCATGCTTTATCGAAACTGGCAATAGATTGTGATGACGTAAATATTAGGACTCAGGAGCTAATTCCAGTCTCAATCGATGTAATTCCTCTCTGCTTTAATTTTAATTATTGATAAAAATCACAGGGTATTCTAAGGTTAATATTTCTTAAGTTAAAAGTGCTTAGGAAAGGAGCTGAAACATAGAACTACAGCATTTTGTTTATATGAATTTGTCTACTTTTTTCCTATTGCAAAGCAAGCTTCAATAAAGTGTACTGTAGTTCATTATTATCCTGCCCTCTTCTTATTTCCTGGAATACATTAAAGTGAGGGGAACAGCTAGTCAGACTCAACACACATTAGTAGGAATCCTCACATACACTGCAGAATTACCCTCTAGAAAATCTTACAACAGTTTGCACAACCGCCATTGACCTATATAAGAGGCCATTTCTTATAGTCTGGCTAACCTAGAATACCATCAAATTTAATTTCCAGTTGGTTTGATACTGGGGAAATCATGTCTCTTTGGCATTATTTAAGGGATTTAAAATAATGTTTTCTTTAAAAAAAACTTTTCAAAATCATTTTAGGGATTTGACTTTGTATGAAGTATCAATTTGTCTTTTTCTTCTACTGACTGTCAATCATTACTAGACTCATTTTTTTTAAATCCTGAACAATGCATATTCTAGCTCTGTTCTTTGTAGCCATTAGTCATTATTTTTCTTCTCAGTGCTTTAATTTTATGTTATTTTTCTGAGATAAGGCAAATTTCCTGATCTAATATTTCATCTCTTTCACATCTCCTGTCTAAAATATTAAAACTTCTTTTTGTAGTTTCTGCCACAATCGCCTGATTTTTATTTATTTTAGTGGGTCATGTATTCACTGGATCAACAATCAAGTATTACACAAATCCTTTCATCAGACTTCTCCCAGGAAGATAAAGTGGGCATGTTTCCCTTTCCTCCCACAAAGACAAGAAAATCCCTGGATGTTACACACAAGAATCCACAAAAAGGTGTCAAAGGGAGCCAAGAATGAGACATTCACCAAGGGAGTAGGGAAGATGGACCCATGGATAGCATGTCAGTGAACTCTCTAAGTTTTTGGCCCAAGGCATGACATGCTGGGGAGCTCTCTAGGTTTCCTTTGTGTTATAAGTAAAACACGGACTTGAACTTAGATTAGAAATACTGAAAGGCCAAGGGGCAAGTACCAAAAAAGACAGAAGAAAGTTTTGTTGTTTTTTTTTTTTTTCAGAACTGTAGAAAAGGCAAGCTAGCAGGCTAGAAAACTTTCAGACAAAAATCGCTCTTCTTAAGACAAACACACCACAGGAAAAGGTCTTACCTCCACTCACACCCAGAAGTCCAACTGGAAACCCTCAGGTTTCTCTCATACCTGAGTTCTAAATGTGTGGAGAAGAAATAATTTAGGCAACTATATTATAATCAGGGGAGACAAAAAGGACTACAAAGCGTCATTTCTACACACAGAGACACTACCACCACCATTAACAAAGCAATAGACAGAGACAAATCTATATGCACTACCCATAAATCAAAACAGAATTCTAGATGATGTTCAGGTAACCCACAGGGAGTCAGAAAAGGGGGAAAACAGAGAGGATAAACAGCAAGTAACAAATACAAAGCCAGGCTTTGAGTACTGTTCAGAATTTCGCACGCCTTGGATTCATGAGCGAGAGAGAACGCTGCACTTGCTCTCCAGTTGGGGCCTCCGTTGGCTGACCATCTGAAGGCATTTCTGTAGGATAGGAAACAGATGGGCTCCACTAACAAGGAGCAGAGCACAGAAAACCAAAACAAAAACTTGGATAGCAGTCTGCCGGGCCATACCCCTAAGAAGCCAGAGACAGCTTCCCATGTCTACTAACCAGCGTGCTGTCAACAGCAATAAGAAGATGGGTTTCCTGTTGCTGGTTTGGGGACATAGAAATATGTGTCTTAACTGTTGTTTATTAGAATGAATCTTTGTTTCATTTCTTCTTTCCTTGAAACCACAGAGACTTTCCTTGCTTTATATTTTGAGATAGGATGTCACTTTGTGACCCAGACAGCCTAGGACCTGTGTACAGACCAGACTGTCCTAGAACTCGCAATGCCTCTCCTGTCTCCATTCCCAAGTGCTGGGGTTACAGGTATGTGCCAACAGGCTTGGCCAGCCATTAGCTTTCTCTTTTCCCTCCTCCCTCCTCTCTCTTTCTCTCTCTTTCTTCTCTCTCTCTCACGTGTTTGTGAGAGTACATGTTCATGCATGTGGATGTGTAAGCCAGAGGTTGGCATAGGATATCTCTCTCAATCACTCTCTTTCTTATTTTTGAGATAGCATCTCTCTCTGAACCTGGTACTCACTGATTAAGGTAGTCTGGTTGGCCAGCCAGCTTTGGGGATCCTCCTGCCTTCACACCTCATAGGCATACATTTCAATGGCTACCATTTTTACCTGGGTTCTATGGATCCAAATTCTGGTCCTTCTACTTATGGAATAAGCACCTTACCACCCAAGCCATCACTTCTAGCCCCCATCCATTAACTTTGGTTCATCCTTTTAACTAGTAGCACAGACGAGTTACTAAATGCTAGACACTGTCATGAATCCTACAGAAGTGTTAGTGTAACACGAGGGCCGGCTTGTTGGGGTTTCTGTCCTGCCCAGTTCCCACAGCAGGTAAGTCCCAAAGAAATCACACAGAGAGGTCTATATTAATGATAAACTGATTGGCCCATTAGCTCAGGCTTCTTATTAACTCTTATCACTTATATTAACCTATTATTCTTATCTATGTTAGCCACATGGCTCAGTACCTTTTTCTGCACAGCAGGTCACATCCTGCTTCTTCCATGATCTGGGCAGGACTCGGGAGAAATGGGCTTCCATAGAAGAATTCTCCTGTTCTCGTCTCCCTGCCTCTACTTCCTGTCTGGTTGACCCACCTATACTTCCTGCCTGGCCAATCAGCACTTATGTAAAACATGATTGACAGAATAAAGACAATTCTCCTGCACCACGTTAGTGCAAACTTGTTGGTAGTATTAGTGCAAAGATAGATACACAAGTTGGTAGTATTTCAATTCTAAATGAAGATAAATATATATCCAGAAACATCAAGGACCATTACAAACAATACTTTAAAGGCAGAGACATTACACAAGTTAGTGCATATTTCCATCTGCCCACTGACACAAATTTATTAATCTAACTACTACAACATACCATGGGTTGTCAATATTTCACGTATCCCAAGAGATGATCTGCCATCAGACTCCCATGCTTAGAGGATGCTTTCCAGGACCAATCCCAGAGCACTGTAGAAATCAAAGCTGAGTTGATTCACACTTCCTGTGAAAGTAATTGAAGCAGTGCTCTGGGGATACCCATGAGAGGGTGAAAGGGTTGGAGGGAGAAGGAGCGAGGCAGTATAGGCTGTCAGCTGTCCCCTCCAGGAGCTCTAGAGTGTGACTTGCATCCTTGGATGTAACATCCTTGGAGATGGAGAACAACCTTCCCCAGTAGATGGAGACTGAATAGTTATATTCCTGCTTTGTTCAGGTTTAGGGGGAGCCACCCCAGATGCTTTGGGAGAGGCTATTGGGGAAGGTCATGTACCAGGCATCTCCACATAAGGCTGCTCCTACCACTCCAGAGCAATTTGCTGGCGAGGGGTGTTGCTGTAAAGTGTTAGTGCTAAATCCTCAAGTAGCTGAAGATGAGCTTCTAGGCTTGATGAGGCTGGAGCTGCACTCCCCTCTTCAGCCCTGACATTCTGAGTTAAAGGATTCTGCAGAATTCTGCTGGGGCATTATTTTTCATCTGCTCTCTAGACAGCTCTCTCTTCAGTGTGCAAACCCAGATTCACCTATTATCCTGTTAAAGATCCTCAAATCTTCTGATATCTTCATGACTCCCTTCTCTCCATGACTCCATTACTAAGCTATGTTCTCTCTTAATAGATGTCTTGACACACACCCTCAGAATTTGGAGCAGGGGTAAGCAGACTGAAATCACCATCTTGGATTCAAACTCTTGAGCTTCTTGACTTCCAAACTTTCGATTCATCAAGATCTCCTTCTGTCTGTCTTATCTTGATAGACAAAGTCATCTTATTAAAGGATAGTGACACAGTGGCCGGATGTTGTGATACTGCCTATCATCCTGACATTTGAGTGGCTGAGAGAAGAGTAATAAGAGTTTGAGACCAGCCTGGAGAATCGGGGGGGGGGGGGATTGCACACTGAAGACCTCTCTTAGCATAACACATTTGCAAGAGTAATAAAATTGAGTCTTTTGGGGTGCTTCAGGACCCCACCTTCCTTTCTTATTAAAGAAGCAACTGAACTTCAAAAGAAATGTGGTTTGAATGGGAAATGTCTCCCCAGAGCCTCTTGTGTTTGAACGCTTGGTCCCCAGCTGGTAGCACTACTTAGTAGTGAAGCCTGCTGGCCTTCTAGGAAGTTGCTAGGAAAGGCTTGAGATTTTATGACCTGGCCCTGTTTGCCACCTGTCTCTGCTTTCCAGCTGCTGACCCAATGTGATTAGGCACTTCAGACTCTAGCCGCCATGTCTTTCCCACCAGGATGCATTTTATCTATTTCAGCTGTACACCAAGACAAGTTCCTGCCCCCTTAAGTTGCTTCTGGTCAGATAATTGTTCACAGTCACTAATAAGAAAGAAGCATAGCTTGTAAGTTTTGGCTACAAAATGAATGTGAAAGCAATTTCCCCGTTTGACCTTTCTTTCTCCACAATAGTAATGCTACACAGTGAGCCCCATAAGTCATTACAACGAGAAAGCTACTGCTGGTCACTAGGGGTGGGATGTGCGCAAGTCTCTTTGGAGCTCTGAAAATGTTACAAATGCTCAGAGCAGACAAAGAAAACAAGTGGAGGAGGAGGAGGAGGATGAGGGAGAGTGATGGGTCCAGCAATCCATCCCCTTCCGTATTTACATAACATAGGCCAGCCTTAAGTTCTCTTGATTGCGCAGTCTGGGTTCTCAGAATTAGCTCGGATGAAGAACATTCCTGGAGGAGGAATGTCTCTGAGTACTGGATATGACAGTGGGGAGTATCCCAGCTCCAGCTTGGTGAACCATAATTCTTTCTGCTGTCAAGCACAGGGCATGCTCACTCACACTTGAGAAAGTTCTCCAAGCAAATCTGACAATACTTCACAAAGACCACAAAAGGAATTGTTCAGCAAAGAAAATGCCAGACTTGGCACTAACAATGCAATCTAGCAACTGCTGCCAGTGAGTCTCGGCTGGTATAAAGAATCCACAGCAGAGACCAGATCCGAGTTCAGAGCCTGAGCAAGGCAGGCCCTAACACGGGCCCTGAGATAAAGCAAACTTTACCAGGTTCTTCTCTAGCCTGGATTGTCCTCAGGAAGTAAGAGGCCCAAGGAGAAAAGAAGGAATGCATACCTGGAGACTGTCTCCTTCCTTATGAACCACAGCACAGTTATCAGGAATCCCAGACCCTCAGCTCCAGCAAATGTTTTTCTTGCAGCTCTGGGTAACCTGGAGTAGACTATGCCCTGATGAACATGCACAGGCTGGTACTTGGCTAAAACGTGACTGTAATGAAAAGAAGATAAAAATCTGTGTCCTTCATGAGTTAGGCACCCATAAGGATGGAAAAAGGAAGGAGAAGGTCAGAGTCCACAGCTCAGCTCTTCCACATTGTATTCCAGCAAAGCACACTAAAGACTGCAGATCCTGAGAATTCCATGTCTGTCACTCTCCTCACTAAGACCAAAGAGCTGACAAGACTCAACTTAAACGAAGAAAAATTTATCTTAAGCAAGAATTTCACAGGGGTGAGGGCTGCTGGATGAGGCTTCACCCGTGGTAGCAGGAGCTGTCTGTATAGTTTGTTACAGTTCTATAGATCAGGAAGCAAAGAGGATAGCAAGCAGATCCAGCCTTGAGGTCTGTCCCTAGGAACCCGCTTTTTCCAGCTGTGTGTCACCCCTTCAACTTTCCACAGTTTTCCACAAAGTACCACCAGCTGGGGACCAAGCGTTTAGGCATATGAGCCTGTGGGCAGCATTGTATATCAGGTTCTCTTAAATGCACACATGTGTGCTCTCTTACTCTCATATGTACATATACATACATATGTATACACACACACACACACACACACACACACACACACACATATATATATATATATATATATATATATATATATATATATTCAGTTTTACCACAACCTTCTAGGATATATACTTCTAGGGAGTTAGATAGCCCACATCAGGCCATACAGTATGTATTGGGTCTATGATGTTATGCAATAGGGTTTCAAAGCTCGCACCATTTTACCAACCAAATATGATTTTACATCCTTGGAGAAACCTGAAATGCATCTGAATCTTCTGTGGAACCAGTATTTTAAAAATCAATATTTGATTGGAGAAAAATGACAATAAACTTGCTTAATTATAGCAAGAGAATGGACGAGGTGCAAGAGAACAGTTCGCTTGCTGCAAGAGCATGTAGTAAAGGGAATTCAACTCTAAGCCACGGAGTTGGGGAGTCTTTTTGAGGCAGACAAGGCTTCAATTAAGTATTGAAGGGTAGACCCTTGATAGACCACTGAGAGAAGAAGGACATCTATCCCATCTCCCCACAGAGGAATAAACAAAACCAGATCAAGGCAGGGCCCTCACCTGTGTGCATCTCTCTATCCACACGGGGAACGCTCACAGTTGAAGAGCCTATCATATCTCTAAGAGTGTGGAGTTTATTCTTTAAAAAACAACTCCCCTAACAATGTGTTCAAAGGCAAAGGGGACCTATACCAGTCCTCTGCAAGATTAGGTATTTTCAAATATTCAAAGACAGGCTTGTAGGAATGCATAACCTTACTTTATGAGCAAGAAAACCAACTGTAAAAGTGACAGGATCATGATCTCTTGAATCAAAGCAGAAATGCATTTCTGTTCTTGGTCATTTTTTTAGGCCTTTAGGGAAAAACCCCAAGAGCTTATTCAGGACACAGTGTTTGGGAAGAATGGCCTAGGATTTAACTTGCCCTGTTCACCGCTGACATACCCATTACTCTATTTCATGGAATCACTTAAATCTGAGAGTTCAGCCACTTTCCCATGACACACATGAGCTTTTAAATTATTATAAATCTAATCTGGAAATCTAGTCGGATATCTAAAGTCCTGTCGCTTTAAGTGCTTTGAGCACCCAGTGTCTCCAGGAGTCTCTCCACATTAATAGGGTATCTAGAGAGGAAATGCCTCTTACCACTCGACCCCAAAGATCTCTGTTCTCCTGTCACCCAGAAGAATGTTCTCCAAACCATGCTTTATCAACACACAACTCCACGGGAGGTACACATCTTGCTCTCCCCTCTGCTGTGAGTGGCCAATGCAATCTCTGCAATTGGTTTTCTAGATTTTTCCATGTGGATCCATGAATCCATCCTCTGTTCTTCAGAATGGGACCTAACCAAGTGGCAAAGAGATCTTGTGACCTTGCAACAGCGGGGAAATGGCATCTGGGCATCGACAATGGTAGGCAATACAGCTGGATTTCGAAGATTATCTGTGTCTGTCCCCGATTGTGACCACTGAGGTAGAACTGCTCTCATTATAGGTTATTCAGCTTTAGACCACAAAGTTTCTACATCTTTTATAGTCAGAGAATGAGATAGTTCAATCAAAATGAAGGAGCCTAACTGGAAATAATCCAAATGTTAAGAAATACAGTGCAGGATTTCTCTCGACACGTGAGTGCAAACACCTAATAGATTTGACACACGCTCTTTACATTTAAAAGGTACTGGTTAACTGAAGTTGATATATTCCAAAATAATGCCACTTTTTTTAAGTGCTAGGAATTATATACTCTTCATAATTCAATAATCAAATGAAATTCCAGCCAGCAATAAGTTTTCCATTACCCTGAATATGCTGAGAGCCAACGATGACATGGTGGCAGGGTTTAGAATTGCTTTCCAAAGCTCCAAGTTGGGACAGAGGGAGGAACCTCCCACCAAACCTTGAAGACAGAGAAAAAGCAGTCATTCACACACCCGAAATCTTAAGCTCAGAGATGGAGACAGCTAAAGAAGAGCTTAGAGCTTTAGGCTGTGGCTAATCAGTGGCTGTGGATCTGTTGTGCACGGTGGGTATTTGCCTGAAACAGTTGTGAGATCTTTAAGGTTGGTTCGTCCCTTTGGGAATTTATATCCAGGACATTTCTTCTCTGGGAAGAGGGGGTGGAGAGGCTTAGCATGAGGACAGACTACAGTCTGGAGATGATTTAAATTGAGAACTTTCAGAAGGACCTCCCCTCATATTTAAATACATCTTTCCCAAAGTGATCGTGGAAACACTTAGAGGACTAGAGCGGGCTGAAGGGCAAGAGGATTCATTTAATGTTAAGTCTGTCTACTCTATCAGCGATTTGCTTCTAGTCTTGGTAACAGCAACCAGCAGCTGACCCCTAACCGATTTGATGGGTGTGCACCTTTTGAAGGGAGATGTTTTAAATGGACACTCTCTCTCTTTTGTTGTCATTTTGCTACAAAGGAAAAAATGAATAAGAGGCCATAAGAGCTGTGGGATCAACAGTCTTAAATATCAGTGAAGCTGTTTCTATTCCTGTACCTGAGGATTTCATGTTTGGTAGTCTTCTTCGCTGGTGGGGGCGGGGAGGCAGTAAGTGTGGGGTTTCCAGTCTCAAGCTTTAAATCACTTCCAGTTTAAGACAGAAGAGGAAGAAATATGCGTCTTTATCTCCTCATGGAAGCTCCAGTTGGCCATCAATTTAGAAGATGGCAAGTGGGAGGGGTCCTGCTGGTAGACAAATGATGACCATCAGATAAGGAAAGGAGGTAATAAAAGCGGGAGCTGTCTTTCCTGGCTGAACCTGGCTAGGGCTCCGCCCAGACAGAAGCAGAGGAAGAGCGGAAGACAAGGTGCACCGGGGATCTCCTGCACAGCTAGTTTCTTCTAACCATGCCCCTGGCCTGGCCTGATGACAGGGTCGCACTTAACCTCAAAGCAAATGTAGTGTCTGTTGTCTGAAATATCATATGATTTATCTGGACCATCAGGATTGCGCTAGTGCGTACTGGTACCTACAGGTGAAGCCATCCTTGTTTGGGTAATCGTCTATGTGGTCATTGCTTTTACTTTCTGACCTAACCCCTGCCCAGCAGGGCAAGGCTGCGGTCATTAGTGTTGCCTATTCAAGTGAGGCCTATTGGAGGCCAAAGCTCACAGCTGCATTTGATATTGGCCAGCCCAGACCTTCACAAATGGAAGAGACCTCAACACAGAAGGTGCCTGAAATGAGCCACAGCACCAAGAGGGCCCCCAGATGAACAGACAGTAGCAGCAGCAATAAGAATGCACACGAGGAAAAAAAAGCACTTTCTGCAGATCTGAGGTCTCCAAGGCTCTAATCCTTATTCTAGAGAAGCTTGAGAAGACGCTAAGATATTGTATCCAAAGGCCAAAAACAGCCTACTGTGGAAAAGAAAGGAAAAATGAGACTTAAAACATTTTTATTATTTTAGTAAAAAGCAAAAAATAAATAAAAAACAGTTGAAGTATATGGCTGGCTGACTGAGCAGATGATATTATTCCTCCATCCCTCACTTCCTTCAGGCCCTTCCCATCTCACTTCATGGCACCTCTTTTCTCTGCCCCAGGTCCTATCTGCGTGATTTGCCTTGGTCAATGATGCTAGTGACATCACAGCAGAACCTGGGAAGGTGTGCTCCTTCTTCTTTCCTATGGCAGTCACCATAGAGAGCTCCTGATTGAGGCTTCTAGACAGCGGTAGGAAGTAGAGAACCAGGGCAGCCTAACGACCTGTGGATACACTATCAGACCTAACAAACACAAGATTACCATTCAAGTCTCTGAGAAATGTTCTTCCTTTGGGACACCTCATTTTACAATGGCCTTATTACCTTTATACTCCCTCCACAGCATCTCTCTCTCTCTCTCTCTCTCTCTCTCTCTCTCTCTCTCTCTCTCCATAGCACCCCCTCTCTTTTATCTATCATCTATCTATCTATCTATCTATCTATCTATCTATCTATCTATCATCTATCATCTGTCTAATTACCTTGTATATTGGCAGAGTCTTGCTATATGTTCACCTTAAACTGGTGATCCACCCGCCTCAGTTTCCTGAGCACTAGTGTTACAGGTATGTTCCATCATGCCTAATTCATAGCAGCCCATAACCAAAAAGTCATCTTGTCTCTATTTGTCCATGAACACTGCTAGTTCTCTCTATTAGAAGGAAATGGACCTTGACTGTCTTATTATCAAGTGTGCTTCTGGCATCTGCAACAAGGCCTTTCATTAGGCAGTTGAGCAGTATTTGCTGAGTAAATAAATTTAAAAAGAGTGGATGCTTTGGTTTGGGGAAAAATTGTAAACAAGCTTGGTAGTAGGATTGATGACCAAAATATGTGCTAAATCGTTAACAATTATGAAATATTAATAAACTCTGAAAAATGTTTAGATGTTCCACATCCTGTAGTAGCAGATGTCTGGGCCTCATTTAACCACTTATTAAAAAAAATAAACTAGCCTATTAAACTCATTAGTATGAAAATTCCTTTCATCTTGAATAAATGGTAAAGTCAGATGTATACTAAAGAATTGCTTTAAAGTAAATGTGTCAGGAAATGTTTGATGTATGTACCTATTTTATATACTAACACACCCAAGTCACATAGAATTCTTCTGGCTGGACTGGCAAGATGGCTCAGAAGTAAAGGTGCTTGCCACCGAGCCTGGTGAGCTGAGTTTGATTCCTAGAATAAACAAGGTGGAAGGAGACAGCTCCTGAAGGTTTTCATTTTACCTCTCCATGTGTGCCATGGCACACACACACACACACACACACACACACACACACGTAAATACATGTTAAAGAAAGGAGGTCTGCTCTCTACCACCCGCTAATGTTCCCAGTGCCATGCATTGCTATTTTTGGATCTCAATGCATTCTCGAGGCTATGTTAGAAGAGGATTGATTGGCTCTCAGACATCATTCTTTGCCTTATGGGGCTGAAGTCATCCAAGGGAAGAAGTGAGATCACTTCTATGGCTCAAAGACAGAGAGAGGCTCTCCAAGCTCCCCCTGCTCCCACCCACATTTCTCTGAAGTCTGCTAGGCACCACTTGCCTGGCAACGAGAAGCTGCCTCTCTGATTTCTCAATGTCCCCCCTTCTCTGCCAAGATAATCTTTCCCAGGCAGGGATATTCAGGAGGAACAGAAGTCTCCAGAAGTGGGGAGGTGTGTGGGGTGTGTGTGTGTGTGTGTGTGTGTGTGTGTGTGCAGGGGGCATCACACAGAAAAGGCCCTGGCAGCCGCACTCAGTTGGATGACTCAGTGCTTGGCTGGAGACCAGCAGCTGAAAAGCGTGTGAGAGGATCAGCAGCTTGCAAGTTGAGTAGTGGCCCACAACAAAACAAAGGTGGACATTTTCAGGCGTATGGGGAAGAATACCCCTTGAAAGAATAAAGCGATTAATCTTCCATACAAGTATCTGTTAACCACAATCGGCAAGTTCTCTCTCCAAAGTTACCAGTACTGCAAAAACCTCCCTCACTTGGGGATAGACTACGAGTCAAAAAACAGTTTTGAAAGAGGCAGGAGGTTTGTTCCTCTAAAGGCTGTGTAAGTGAAAAGGCTCTAATAACCATGAACAGTCTCCGGAAAACTTCAAAATGAGTGAGAATCTCTCCCGTGCGCTCTCCCTCCCCCTACTCCCTCTGTGTGTGTCTGTGTGTGTCTGTGTGTGTCTGTGTGTATCTGTGTGTGTGGTACATATGAATCTGTTTGCAGGTGGAGGCCAAACACAGACTCGGGTCTTGTTCCTCAGCCACCGCCCATCTTTTTTTCTTGAAGTCTCACACTGGCTTGAACTCTCCGGCCCTTTGCTGGTTGGCTGGTAAGCTTCAGGGATCCACCTGTCTTCGCTTGCCAAGACTAGGATTAAAACATGTGCAAGCACACCTAGCTTGTTAAACATAGGTTCTGAGTATCGAACCCCTATCTTTATATTTGTAAGGCCACCACTAAGCTGGCTAAGCCATCTCCTAAGCCTGGAGACATTTTCTGAATGATGTCAGACTGCTACTTCTGGCGACTTCCAGCATGCAGAGGAGTGGGTGGGCATCCCTGTATTACCTTTAAATGGGAATGGACCATTGGAAAGGGCATTTTCTGAGTAAGGCCGGAAGATCTTTCAGGAAACATTCACCTCATCAAAGACCCTTTTCCCTGCCTGGAGCCCAAGAAGTGTCTCTACTCTGCTCTGGCACAGCTGCCACAGCATTTTATATATCTTCCCTCAAGTCTCCTCCCCTAACCATTAAAACGCCACAAGGGACCAAAAAAACAGCCTTTCTATGTTTCAAAGAAAGCAAGAATACATCCCTAAAACCCAGAAAGATGAACATGCTGATGCTACTGTCCATTAAAAACAAAATAGGCATTGAAGACTAAACTTGACTTCTTACAACCTGCCGTTAGAACTAACCAATGGCCTCATAGCAACGACAGAGAGCGAACAATAGAGCTGTGTAGTGGGTATGCATAGACGGGGTGGGAGGTGGGCATAGACGGGGTGGGAGGTGGGCATAGACGGGATGACTAAGCTTATTAAATGTAAGTACTATACTCCATCCCATAGTTCAAGTTGACTCACTGCTTCATAAACTCCAAGCTGAATCATTGCAGTTGGAAGCCACGGGAGCTTAAGTGTGAGTGCCGGCTAGACCGCGTCTTCACTGTCCTGACTGAGGATGACACCCCCAAATTTGAACAAACAAGCCCTCCTCCTCTTCCAAGCAGACTCCACACCAGAAACCAGTTTGCACATTCAATTGTCATACCTGCCCTAGTACAGAGGGAGCCCATAAATTAAGCTGAGAATTGATTCATAATATTAAAAAAAAAAACTTTGAAAGGCCATTTACCTTCTTATCAATACAATTTCAGACACCTTATTTTATGATAAAAATGTCAGATGTGGCCCATTTGCAAAGAAGAAACAAAGCACAAAATAAGTTCAGATGCTTGGAAGAAGAAAGATAAGAGGGGGAGACAGACAGAATATAAATGTTGGGCAAAAACTGAGAACATGCCAAAGCAAAAACTCAAGGATACCCAACAGCAAGCAGGCATCAATAGTGCCCACACAGCAGGGTCCGTGAGGAACTCAGGGAAGAACAAATGCTTAATACTGGCAGGCAGGTATCATTCTATCGTAAAGAATCAAGCTCCATGGCAACAGAGAACAAGAACCTAGGTAAATTACAGGTATAGGAAGGTAGAGGAGGTACATGGAGGAGACAAGAACTGGGCTCTTTGCACCTCTCTTAAACTGTTCTGACACCTTTTAAGGCCCAGCAGATACTCTGCCCTTAGGCTGCCTCAGTATCTCCCTTAACATCACAGCAAAAACCTCAACCAGTTTTCTTTATGTTAATTCAAGTTACTTCCTTACACTTGTGCCTCTGAATGTGTATTAGCATATCATACATATGCATATTATAAAGATTCTGAAGCAGGTTGCCAATTTGTTTTCCAGGAGGAGCCTACCTTCATTTAGCCAAAAAGAGGAGACTTTTTTCTCTACTCAGAATATTAACTCTAGATATGTTCATTCCTTTGAATCATTACGAATTCTTCAATATATTCCAATGACTGATAGTGAAATGTAACTTTCATATACCATGGGTTAACACACACACATATACACACACCCCAAACAAACAACAGAAGGAATAAATGCCAGGAAGAGATTAAAACACAGAGAACAGAGGCTCCTATTGATAAATTTTGTTTACCTCCATTGGAAAAATGATGAGATCATCTGTGGCTCAATATGGAATAAAAAAAAAACACAGCAAGCTATTGAAGTGTTGAAGGAATGAACAGAGGACGGGTGGGTGTGTGCTATGCCACCGTCAAAGAGGAATGGAACATGGTGAACACATCTGGGTCCCTTTGAGACTGTTGGTCACATAAGGATTTGCTCTTCTCAAGTTCCCACTGATGAACACTGCTGATGCATAGCAAGGATGCCTGGTCAACTGTACTCCAGTAATTACAGCTCCTAACTACAATGGAGGAAATGCTCATTTAAAATGTGTAATTATCAATTTTTATTTTATGTGTATAGGTGCTTTTCCCTGCAGGCCTGTCTTGGTCCCACATGAGTACCTGGTACCCTAGGAGACCAGGAGAGGACATCGGATCCCCTGCAACTAGATCTACAGGTGTTTGTGAGCCATCATGAGAGTGCAGAGAATCAAATACAAACCCTATGGAAAAGCATTCAATGCTCTTAGCCACTGAACCCCAGAAGTGAACAGTTTATAGAGTACACTTACCCCTCTGATGACCCAGGAGAAACTAGAAGTTATAAAGCTCAGGAAAGCATCGGGTGTTTTATAGATAAGCACGGTAAGTCCTCAATGACACCAATTGAAAGGCACCACTTGAAAAGTATGAATCTCAGAAAGAACATGAAATCATGTGTAAAGTATGCATAAAATGCAGCAAGAACAAAACCATAAATCATAATTACGGAACAACTGCTTAGAGGAAGAGGTCTGTTTAGAGGTGAGTCAACTAATACTCGTTTCGTACCCTGAATTCAGTTTAAATGCACCAAGGCCTGCTTAGAATATTACAGCACAAGTATTCATCTTATAGAAAAGCCCACAGGCTCTAGAAAAATGTTTGATGAATGAATTGGGAAAAGGGCATTTACCTAAACACGTATTAAAATCACCATAAATCTACAGTAGTTTAAAATGGTGCGGTCTCACATGGGAATAGAAGGGGACAGTGTTAGGATAGCTCCAGGTTGCAAGGGGATTGTAAGAGGAGAACAGGAGGGGAATACGATCAAAATAGAGTGTGCACATGGGAAGAATTGCCAAAGAATGAATAAAAAACAATCTCAAAAGTAAAATAATATTGTCCTGTTGGAAATAGGACAAATAAGAAGAAATCAGTTTAATAATTTTAAATATATACGTATTTGACATATGATAACAGCAATATTTGAAATCAGCAGTTAGACAATAGATCAGCTAGTAAACTGTATTTTGGAAAATTACAGATACAGAACCATTGTGTATCTGTCACACTCAGTTACAAAAGTTCATTGTCTTCATTAGCAAGTTTAAGCAGAAAGGAACTTATTGCCTGGAGCTAAGCAGCTTGCGGAACCATTAAGAAGGCATGGGAGCAGAGCTAGGGAGGACTCCAACGGTGTCACTAGGTGTGGTACCCAAAGCCATGGGGCAGGTCTAGGCAAGCAGACTTGATGCCGAATTGGTGTACTGCGCCTATACTTGCTGCCTAAGAGCTCAATGCCCTTGCTGATTTCTACCGCAGTGGATGGGCATCTTTCACTTTCTGTGTCTGCCTTGCCAAGCTAAGTCCCACAAAATATACTCAGTCAACAAAACCCAAATCACCCCCAAAATAAATACATATGATAATTATGTACTTACTATACATATATATCGACACTGCAGGCTCTAACTTTCCAGTCCGGGGGAGAGATAGAGGAGAGAGAGAGAGAGAGAGGAGAGAGAGAGAGGAGAGAGAGAGAGAGAGAGAGAGAGAGAGAGAGAGAGAGAGAGAGAGAGGAGAGAGAGAGAGGAGAGAGAGAGAGAGAGAGAGAGAGAGAGAGAGAGAGAGAGACAGCCTGCTGGCAGGATGCATTCTCTGGACTGCTCTGACATGTTATGTTAGATTACAGAAATGAAAACTCACAAAACCTAGGAGTTATCTCAGGGATGTAAAGCTGCTGCAACTTGAAAAAAGAAAGTAATGTTATTTATTGTAGGTGGACTTTTCCTTTCTGCCTGCCAGTTCCCAAATAACCAACATGGGGATGATATGAGTTACAAATGTTCAGCCAATAGCTCAAGCTTCTTCCCAGCTAAATCTCATAATTTAAATTAACCCATGAAGTGGGCTTCCTCTCTGATGCTATGACTATGTTTTATTACCATTGGTTATTAAACAAGCTGTTTTGGCCAATGGCTTGGTAGATAGAGTAAAGCCAGGTGCGAAATCTGAACAGAGAGAAAGTAGGCAGAGTCAGGGAGATGCCATCCATGTAGGTGCTGAAGAAGAAAGATGTCAGACGCCAGTCAGAACCTTACCAGTAGGCCACAGCCTACTTAAATTAATGGGTTAATTTAAGATGTAAGAGTTAGCTAGTAATATGCCTAAGCTATTGGCCAAACAGTGCTGTAATTAATATAGTTTCTATGTTATTATTCAGGTCTGGACACCAGGGAAATGAACAAGCAGTTTCTGCCTTCAAACTCATTTATATTACTCTATGTTCTGCCACATGGAGTTACCTTCCCTTCCCCATCTGTGTTTCAGTGGCAACTCCCTTCTTTTTCCCATTGTCCTTAGTTTGGTTTTCCTATCTAACTTTATCCTGTCCAGCTATTAGCTAGTCAGCTTCTTTATTAAACCAATCACAGCAACATATATTCACACAGTGTAAAGGAATATTCCACATCAATTTATTCTATAAATAATTATAATTTTTTTTTTGGTTTTTCAAGACATAATTTCTCTGTAGCTTTTGGATTTTGTCTTGGAATTTACTCTGTAGACCAGGCTGGCTTCGAACTCATAGAGATCTGCCTGTCTCTTCCTCTTGAGTACTGGGATTAAAGGCATGTGTCACCACCATCTGGCCAATAATTACAAATTTTAAAATCATATTTCCAGAGGCATTAGATAGCTCTCAGTATCTATTTCTAAGAGGAAAAAGTTGACTGGGAAAAATCTTCTTAGTAAATAAAAATAAAAAGATCCACTTGTAGTCACCATAATACTTCATCATAACACAGGATGACAGATAAAAATAGTTAAGAATGATACAAATCTGTTCTTGTTATCATGTTTGAGTTTTGATCAATGTGTTGTTAGTAAAAATGCGGTTGCTATTAAAATGAAAATTCAAAATAGTTATTTCTATGTAGTCAACTTTTCCAACAGATAAGTGAGCTATTAATCATTTTTGAGAGTTCAGAAGGTCAATAATTGAAGAAATGAAACTTTAAAAAAAAAGCAAGAAGATGGGGCTGGAGAGATTGCTTAGCAGATAACAGCTCTGGCTGCTCTTCCAGTGGTCCTGTGTTCAAATTTCAGCTCTCACATGGAATGATTGTGCAACTCCATTTCCGAGGAATCCAATGTCCTTTTCTGGCCTCCAAATGTACTGCATGTACAAGATGTACAGACATACACACAGGCAAAACAGTCAAACACATAAAATAAAATTAAAAAATTTAAAAACAAAAAAATTAAAGATAAATATGTGTGGAGGCAGAAGCGATAATGTGGAGGCAGGAGGTCGGGGTTAGAGCTCAAATCTATCTTTCAGGCTGAATGGTCCCCATAAACTTGGAATCAGTAAGTCCTATTTCATCTCCCAAGAATGAATACCAGTTAGCATTCTTTACATTCTTTTCCCTTGCTTATTATGCCTGGAAAAATACTTGAAACCACAATGCACGATGGAGAAATTATTTTTGTGCGTCAATATGCCAGTATTTTTGCCGCAAGAAAGGGGAGATGGTTTTCATAGATCCTCAAGTTATGGTGATTTGACGTTTTTACTTAGAGGAGTTATCGTGAATGCAGAAAAGGGGAAGACTTCTGCAGAAGAACACTTGCGAAACTAAGCCAATTTTATGTATTGCTCTCTTCCTTGACCTGATAGTTGAAACTTCCTGTTTTGAGGAGTCAGCAGAAAAGACCCCAGAGAGCTTTGAAGTCTGTGGCTCTGAGGAAATGACAGAGCACAGAACATCTTACAGGACACTCAAGTCATTAGGGACCTGTTCAGTCTTAAGCTTTTCTCTTCCGGGAGCTCAAATACCTCTGTTCAGCTAAAGGTCATCTCTATCCCAAGAACTTGGACCTAACATACTTACTGAGTGTTTGATGGATCGGCTACTTATGCATCTTCTCTAGCCTCCCTCACACTGAGGCTTTGTGGCTAAGATGTCAGCATTTTGATTGATCTTTAGATCTAAACAAGCTTCTGGGGTGTTCCACCTAAAAATGGACTGAGAGTCGAAAACGTTGGTCTCAGCCTCAAATTACCCACATAGATATCTGTAGTGATATTTCATTTGTATTTTAATAAATAAAGCTGGCCTGAAGCTCAGAGAGTAAAACAACCCCACTGGCCAGCCTTACAGACCAGGCAGTGGTGACACACACCTTTAATCCCAGCAGCCACACTATTTGCCATAGAAACTGGGCGGCAGTGGTGCACGCCTTTAATCCCAGCCCTAGTGAGGAGTATAAAATGGGAGGAGACAGCTCTCAGACACAGTCTCATTCTGAGATTCCTAGAGGCATAATCACCATTTTGGACTGAGGTAGAAGTAAGAGCCAGTGGTTGATTGTTTTGCTTTTCTGACCTTTATGTTGAACCCCAATATCAGTCTCTTGTGCTTTTATTAATTGTGCTATAGATATCAGTGTGTGATCTCAGCTGGGATACTTACCCCACTAACCCTCTACATTCACTGTAACATGAGGGCCAGCTGTGGGGATTTCTGTCCTGTCCGGTTCCCACAGCCAGCAAGTCCCAAGATAATCACACAGAGGTCTCCATAAGAATATAAACTGATTGGTCCATTAGCTCAGAGTTTTTATTAGCTCTTATTACTTATATTAACCCATTATTCTTATCTCTTTTAGCCACATGGATCGGTACCTTTCTCAGCCAGGCAGATCACATCTTGCTTCTTCCGTGGTCTGGGCAGGACTGGGGAATGGGCTTCCTCTTTCCTAGAATTCTCCTGTTTCCATCATCCTGCCTCTACTTTCTGTCTGGTTGACCCACTTATACTTTCTTCCTGGCCAATCAACATTTATTCAAAACATGATTGACAGAATATAGACAATTCTCCCACACCAACTCCCCCTCATCAATGTTCCTAATCACCCACTGATTATCAGGTCCAGTGGCCTTTGCTATTACAGCCTTATTTGACTGATCACTGTGCTCTCCCTCCTTACCCTTCATGATGTACCTTTGGGTTTTCCTACCACCTGTCAGCAGCTTATAATGCCAGCTTCACATATCTATATAATGTATTCTGATCATATACAACCTAGTATCTTTTCTTATCCCCCTTGCATCCCTCTGCTGAAGTCCTTCATGGATTTATATTTCTCATGTCATCTGATCCTTTACCATACTCACTTGTCCACCTATAGCATTTAGTATCTGCATCAAGAACTCAGTTATTTAGATTTAAAATCGCTTTCCCTGCTTAGTCTCACCCAAGGTGACACACTAAAGTTCCAGGCATTCATCCTGAGACTCAGACTACAGACTTCATATTTCCATCCAGCAAAAGCCCAAAAATGTAACCTCAACAGGTCCCAGTCCCAATGACTATCATGTCTCCTCCTCACACTTCCCAGATCAGGTCATCATACTAATTTCTTGGGTGAAGCTGATGTTAATAGTTTGTGATTGATGATTTAAGTAGTAATTTTGAGAAGCAAGTATTTTTCTCATAACTTCAACAACTAGATCAGGTCATGTGGGTTCTGCCTTGTCTAATTCCCTTGTTCTTTATCATCCTTGCCTCCATTTCCTTAATTCAAGATCAACAAACCCTTCTTCTCTCGCCCCCTACCCTTTACACCTTGCTTGACCCCACCATCTTCTCTTACATACGCCTCCCACGGAGGCCTTTTGTCAAAGAGTCTGGGACTCTCGCATGGCTCCCTATGTCTGTAAAAAGATTTAAGCTCTTCTGTTTGCACTCTAGATCCTTTATGATCTGCCTCACACTTTCTCTACACTCTCATCTTCCAGGCTTCTCCCCACATCTCTTGCTCTCCGATTATATCTTTTATTTCTCCAGACACAATACGTTGACCCATGTATCCTTTCCTCCCTTGTATATGCTTCTTCTGATGGAATGCCATTCTAAACCCCAACATGGTTTTTTGTTTGTTTTCTCATTCTCCTAGGATCAAGTTCACTGGACCTTCTTGCAGTTTATCCCTTATCCCCAATGTGCATTAGTGACCACAACAATTTACAATTTTCTGTCGTTACACTTTTTAGGATTTATTTTTAATTATGTATATTTGTACAGGGCTGGGGCTGTCCGTGCAGGTGAGTGCAAATGCCAGAAGACCTTGCTCTTCAGCAGAGGCCAGAAGAGGTTATCAGATCACCTGGAGCTAGAGTTACAGGTGGCTGTGAGATGACCAACACAGATATTGGGAACCAAATTCAGACCTTCTGCATGAGCAGTATTGGCTAGTAACTGGGAACCACATTTCCAGTCCTTGCATTTATATTTTTGCTGTGGCCTCGCCGTAATCAAAACATACTTCCTGAGACCTTCACTTTGCACTTGGCTAGTGTCTTGCTTCATAGAACCTCAGAGGCAGAGATAATATACTACTTCTAAGCCCCTTTAAGGAATCTGCTAACACTGCTATGAAAAGAATGATTCTGAGTTTATCCCAGGAAAAAGAGTGTACCTGGACCAGAGCTTCTCCAATGAGTTGACCTAACTGAGTCTAGCTTCAATCAGTTGACCTTCCAGTGTGAATGCTCACTTATTATATGAAATTGAGATTGGTGCTTATTGTAGCAGTAGCTTAGCTGGTCTCTTGGGGTTACTATTGCTGTGATGAAACACTATAAAGCAACTTAGGGAGGAAAGCATTTATTTCGCTTCCTATTCTGAATCACAGTCCACCGAGGGAAGTCAAAGCAAGAACTCAAACCCAGTGGAATTCTAGAGTCAGGAGCTGATGTAGAGGCCATGGAGGGGTACTGCTTACTGACTTGCTCCTCGCAGCCTGCTCAGTCTGCTTTCTTATAGAACCCAGGACCACCAGCTCAGGTATATCCCTGCCCACTAGGCTGACCCCCTCTCCACTGATCACTATCTAAGAAAATGCCATATAGGCTTGCTTGCCTACTGCCTGGTCTTATGGAGGCGTTTTCTCGGGTGAGACTCCCTTCTCTCAGCTGACTTTAGCTTGTGTCGAGCTGACACAGAGCTAACCAAGGCAGCTGTCTCTCAGGTGTGGCCTATCACTCATTCTCCCACAGTGGTCTTGCCTTTATGCTGCTCTCCAAGAAAATTAAGAAAGCAATGCCAGCACCTTGATCTTCCGCCATTCCTATCTAGCCCATCTCAACTTCCAGCTGTGAACTGAATTCTGTATGTGAAGACTGCCCTTTAAAGGGAAGATTGGAGGCTGGAGATGGGGCTCGAGGGAGAGAACACTAGCAGCACAGGTGCTAGCAGCTGAGTTCCCATCATCAGCACCTACCTGTAAATACAGTGCCCTGGCTGCTGGGGACAAGAGGGACCCCCCTGGGGCTGACTGTCTTCCAGGCAATGTTCAAGTTCAATGTTTCAAGGCGGGGCACCTGGTATCCTCCTCTGCTCATTAGGCACACAGTTGTGTGTCCACCACACACATGCACGCATGCGCACACACACACACACAAAGAGCCAGACACAGACACACCCAGAGAGACAGAGAGGGACAGAGACAGAGGGACAGAGATAGACAAAGAGACAGAGACAGAGATAAAGAGACAGACAAACAGAGAGAGAGACAAAGAGAAAGAGACATAGAGAGAGAGAAAAGAATTATTCTGTCTTATAACATTTACCTCAGACAAATGGAACCTTCAGCCCTTTTCTTTAGGGAGTAAATTCTCTAACCCAAACTATGTTTTTGAGTATGATCTCTACACATCTTTTACTTACAGATAGGAGAATCGTGGGGACAAACATCTGATTGTCTAACCAACTTTAACCTTTGTCTGTCACAGAGATCAGTGCTTTTGGATCAGAAAGACCTTGAAATGCTTTGCAAGTAAAAGTCCATTAACTTCTCATTGCTTTTGTTCAAAATGCCTCTTTGCCATAAGCAAATATTTGAGAATTTGTCTATCAAAGGTTCAGTTTTCCAGATAATTCTGACTTGTACAAGGGAATGTAGGTCAGGTCTTTGTCAGTAAGAGAGGAAATCTGAGAGGTGTGGTCTTGGGACAATGCCAAAGTCAAAAGAGGCGCTCACACTCCACACTCTCTGCCAAACCCAGGGGAAGGAGCAGTGGAGGAGCTTGTGGGAGTCCAGAGAAAGGCAATCTGGGTAGCCACTTCCCACACTCATGAAGGATTGCTGTAGTTGCTTAGAGTCATTCAACCTTGAGCGTGCTAAGGGCCAGTCATACTGGTAAGATTTGGACAACCTCTGTCATAAAACTTTTCACATTGTGATGAAGGAATTTTGGATTTAATTCCTTTGTGTTTTATAGACAAGTGGCAAGCCTTGTGATGCTGCAGAGACACAAAGAGTGACAACTGTGGTGATGATAAGCTCTTTGGAGGACATGCTTATCCTGTTATGTTCTAGGAAAACTCCAGAGAAAAAGTATATATACATTATTATTATGTATTTATAAAACATACTTGTCCAAAGTGACTGCTATGGAAGGTAAATCAATTTTTAAAAAATTTACTACTTTTCTATCCTGCCCAGTGCCATGGAAGACTAAGTGCAGCTAAGAGACTCACATGCGGGACCACCCCAGGCTTTAAGGAGAAAACATGGGCCCTATTACGGTGAACAAACGTAAGGTGTGTTATGGGAGAGAAAGAGAGAGAGAATGGTTCATTTTGTATGGATAGAGGCAGATCTGAAGAGGTGAAGGTGGTGAGGAGCAGGCTGAGGTGGGTGGCTTGCATGCCACGTGGGGCCATGGTAATATCTAGGTCCGGGCTGCTGCTGGGGCCCATGTCTAGGTTCATGGCTCTGATGCAGTCATGGTCTGTGTTGATGCTGGAGGCTCCTGACACCACCAAAGGCAGAGAGGATAGGGCTGTGCAGAGTTGGCCCCACCCCTCACTGACTGTAACACTAGAGAGAACTGGTCCTGCCCCTCACAGGCTGAAGCACTCAGGACAGAGGATTCAGCATATCACCTGGGCAGCAAAATAGAACTGACCCTATTTGTAGGGGTGAGTGCAAGCTGGTCCTGAGGGTGTGAGAAAGGATGCGCAGGTTGCACCCTCTCATTTGCCATGTGGTGGCATGGATGAGGGAAACATGCCCTCCTGCCCTGACCTAACCCCTCACCACCAGGAGCACTCAGGAGAAGGGGCCCTGCATCTTGCCTGGGCAGCACAATAGAGCCAACCCTGTTGTCAGAGGTGTGGGTGAGCCAGCCCCAAAACTGTGAGCATGGGAGAGTCGCCCTCACTATTCATCTGTCATGTGGTCATGTGTCGATGTGTTGATGTGGGCAGGGGAGCGATGCCCCCCTTTACCCTTTGCCCTCATTGCCCACAAGGGAGTTGACCCTCCCCCTTACCAGCTGCAACACTCAGGAAACCAGGCCCTGCTCCTCGCTTGGGTAGCACAGTAGAGCGGCCCCTAGTGGTGGAGGAGTAGGTGAGCTGGCCCCGAGGGTGTGATGGTGGGATAGCCGGGCCAACCCCCACCCCCACCTGCCATCTGCTATGTGGTGGTAAGGGCAAAGGAAAGATGTCCTCTGTCCCTTTCTCCTGCCACCTGTGGTGGGCACAAGAGCTGACCTTCCCCCTTATCAGCTACAGCACTCCGGAGAGTGGACGCTGCACCTTCCCTGGGCAGCACAGTAGAGCTGACCCTATCGACAGAGGTGCAGGTGAATCACCTGAGAATGTGCGCATTGGACATCTGGCCCCGTCCCTCGTCTGCCATATGGTGGTGAGGGCAGGGGAGAAATGCATCCCCCATCCCCGCTGCCTGTAGCAGTTGGGAGAATTGGCCCTGAGGTCGTAAGAGTGTGAGAGGGGTCCCTGCTCCTCACCAGCTGAGGCACTTGGGAGAAGGGCCCCCTACATCTCGCCTGGGCAGCATAGTAAGCTGGTCCTAAAGGTAGGTTTGGGAGAGCCACCCCTGAGGATGTGAAGGTGGGAGAACTGGCCCTTTCCCTTGCTCGTGAATACAAGGAGTAAACTAGCCAGAGCAATGCTGGAGAACTCATCCAGGGGGTGAAGACAGAGAACTGGAGGGCTGACCAACCCTGCAACTACCCAGACTCGGAACAAACATTATGAGTCTCCAACATTCACTCCATCTACGATCTGCTGGAGCACATGAAGGAGCCAGTCCTGCAGACCCAAAGCTGCAGGATCTCCACAACACAGGACAACAACAGAATATCCAAGAGGAGTTCCGTGAGGGCCCAGCATCGACAGTGTACAGAAACCAGAGGCTTGAACCAGACCAATGACTCTTTGCAATGAACACTTGCAAGGAAAGATGTACGGATAAGAGGGTTTGCTGCATGAGTCACTGTGTCACACAACAGCTTCCATGATGAGACCTTTCCTTTTTTATTTTCCTCTCTTAAATTTTATTTTATTTTGGTAGGGGAAGTTACAGGGGCAGAGGGCAAATATGAAGGGACCAGAAGTGAATGGGATCAAGATGCGTGATGTGAAAAACAAAGAAAACGTAAAAAGAAAGTTAAAAAATTAAACATGATTACATTGTCCCCCTTTTCTCATTCCTTTCTCCAACCCTTTCCATATGCACCTGACTCCATCTCAAATGCATGGCCTCTTTTTCTTTAATAATAATTGCTCATAAACAAATAACTTTAGCCTGTTGAGTCCATTTAGTATTTCTTGTATTAAAAAAATTCAGGACTGAGCACTTAGTATTGGAGAACCAATTACTTTTCTATTATTTAAACATATTTTATATAAAATTACAACTTTACTGTGAAAATAGGAACTGTCTTGTACAAAGCAATATCCTTACAGAAATTCTCAAAGAACACTGGGAAAACAAAACAAACAAAACACTGGGGAAAAACCAACCAAACAAACAAACAAACCAACCAACCAACCAAACCAACCAACCAACCAACCAAACAAACAAACAAACAAACAAACAAACCAAGCCCATACAGGACAATTCCAGTGGGGAGTAACTACCCCTTTCAGGCAGAAGCGTCCTCCTCTCTGAACTAGGGTATAGATTAATGAATCTCTCCTTCTCTGGGTCCAGATCTCTAAACTTTGGGGAGACTGGTATCCTTCTGATGCAAATCCAGCTTTATTTAAAAGATTGCTGTTTCCTGAAATTGTGTAAGAAATGTGTTTCCAATCTATTTCCTCAATTAAAGAAGAGGCTGTATATCATATACAATCTTTTGCTGAAGAACTTGAAATATTTCATGAGCAAATGCACCTATCTTAAATATTTTTTATTCTTACCTTTTCACCTGTGTGTATGTGTATGGCTTCATGAGTATAGATGCATAGTGTAAATACAAGAGCCCACACAAGCCCACCAGGTCCCCTGGAGCTGAGATTACAAAGACACAAGCCGCCATGTGGGAGCTGGAAACCAAATACTGGTCCTTAGTAACAACAGTAGCAAATAGTACCTGGTTCAAATCCTTGTCTTCCTCCTGATTTACCATGGAGATTGACTTCATATGTATCTCTGTCTCCCATTCTTCCAAAGCAAATTAGGAAAAAAAAAAATCTCTCAGGAGAGGTGAAATATTCAATGACTTATATGGATTAATAAGGCTTTTTGTTAAAAATTAAACTCCACCCTACAACAATACACATACATGCATGCACGTGTGTGCGCACATGCACACACACACACACACACACACACACACACTCTTAGATAAGTAGGGAGCCCAGAAACTCATTTACAGTCTCATTTCCTGCTGTTTCCGTATGGGCTGTTTGTCACCACCTTTGTAACTTTGCCTCCAGATAACTTCAAAGTGGACTCCTCCTTCCTAAACTTGAGGCTGAGGGGTGGCCAAATTCCTGGGAAACAGCTTAATATTTAACAGGCTGTCACTTCAGGGGGTCTCAGATCTGGAGCACTGAAGTGGTGTTCCTACGAGTCCTCCTGATTGCAAGCTACCACTAGATGTCCCTCTTCCCCTCAACCTTAGCCACGAATGAGCCTCTATACCTCACCCACAGCCCCACCCCAGGCTCTGCCACTATCAGGGCAGGTGACCACCAGGGTGGGCAGAAGCCTCCCTTGGGCAATAAACAGTATGAACCTTAGCTAGCAGGTGGCAACCTTGGAGAAGCCTACTAGCATCTTGCTGGCTTCTGAAGCATAAACTTTTTCCTGCGCATTCTGTCCCATCATTAAGTTCGTCATTTCATCAGGGCAGTGAATCCTGCAACCAGAAAGCTGTGTGTGTGAACGGTCCCCTCCCTTAACTCTTTTTATTCCTCTATGGACTTGAAGGGTCTCCAGAGGCAACCAAATCCTGAATGTAAGTCTTTGGACCTTCAACTTTTACTCAGTAGCTTCTGGGAGCATGACCTCCACAACACAAACAGAAGCCATATTAATATTATAACAGATAGTAGATTAGCCTGAGATCAGTCACTTCCCATGTAGGTAGAAGGCAGAGAAAAATCGGCCAAGACTATGTCTATGGTAAGTTCTACTGAGAGACCCATCAGAACCTCTCATAAAACACCAGCCTTTCTCTACCTAAGGCCTTGACTTCTTTCCTTATCCATTTCTGTGATGAATGCTAACCTCACTTTTCCATTCCTGTGAGGCTATGGATAGTTATATCCAAAACCTTTGGTGGTGATTGTCCACAATCTGATGATATATCTGCAGTCTGATGAACTACATGCCCATATATGGGTACCAGGTGTGGGTAAGGTAGATATATCTAATGGTCTTGTACAAAGGCAGGCTAAAACCTTAAATTTGCCAAAGCCGGACAAAATTTAACTCACATTTTCTGAAAAAAATAAAAAAAAAAAAACTTTGACAGATGAAATTTTGTGACTGAAATTGTGTGGCCAAAAATTTGTGCCTACCAATGCTCCAAAACTGTAAAACTATCATAATTACCAAATTTAAATGATAATGATGACAGTAATGATATTAGAGATAGTTCCAAAAACTCTGAAGTGAAACATTCAGAAAGCCACACAGAAAAAAAAAATGTCAGTATGGTTTCCTAACACATCTCTGAATATAATTCTCACTGTCTCCTCCAGCTTCAACAGAACTTGGCAAAGAAGAGAGAGGAAATTTGATTTCTTGGGTTTTGGAGCCATCAAGGGGGCTTACCTTGTTGACAGCTGGGAAAGAAGGCAAAGCGAAGACACAAAGGTTGTGTGAGAGTCGCCTGACCATGAAGAATTGGGCTGAGGACTTCCCCGTGGCTTAAAAGAGGGCTGTAGACCTTCCAGACTTGAATCCTTCTACATGGCTGAAATGGGGCACGGGGCTTTGGGGAAGTGTAATATGCATTTTCACTGTAATTTGAGAAATGATAGCAGAAAATTTGTTTGAGCTCACAGAGGTTTGCATCCAAAGGACTCACTGAGCCCTCATCAGAAATTGTTCAAATAAGTGATAATAATTTCAAATTTTAAAGTGTTTTAATTTAAAAGGTATTCTTATTTATTTATTTATTTTTGTTTTTTTAAGACAGGGTTTCTCTCTGTAGCCCTGGCTGTCCTGGAGCTTGCTCTGTAAACCAGGCTGGCCTTGAACTCACAGAGATCCATCTGCCTCTGCCTCCTGAGTGCTGAGATTAAAGGTGCATGCCACCACCACCTGGCTAAAAGGTATTTTTAAGTATAGCGTCTTCATTATTGTTCTAGTACTGTGATGAAACACCATGTGTGGTAATTTGAATGTAATTGGCCCCCATCACCTCATAGGGAGTGGCACTATTAAGAGTCATGGCTTCATTGGAATGGGTGTGGTCTTGTTGGAGGAAGTGTATCACTGTCCAGACAGGCTTTGAGGTCTCTTTCATTTAAGCCTTGCTCAGTGTCACAGTCAACTTCCTGTTGCCCGCAAGATATAGGACTCTCAGCTACTTCTCCAGCACCATGTCTGCTTGCATGTCACCATGCTCCCTGCCATGTTGATAATGGACTGAACCGCTAAAATATAAGCGAGTCACCCCAATTAAATGTTTTTCTTACAGGAGTTACTGTGTTTCTATTTCACAGCAATAGAAACCCTAAACGAGACACCACGACCAAGGCAACTTTTAAAACACAGCATTTAACTGCAGGCTTGTTTGCAGTCTCAGAGGGCTAGTCCATGGTCACCATGGCAGGGAGGTGGGAGGCTGACAGGCATAGTGCTGGAGCCGTAGTTGAGAGAGGTCATTGATCTGCAAGTTGCACACAGAAAGAGAGTGAGATTGGGCCTTTGATGGGCTTTTGAAACCTCAAAGCTCACCCTCAGTAACACACCTGCTTCAACAAGGTCACACCTTCTCCAATAAGGCCATGTCTCCTAATTCCCCCAAACAGTTCCACTAGCTGGGAACCACGCATCCAAATACAAAAACCTATTGGGGGCCCTTCTAATTCAAACCACCACAGATAACCACATGTTCTCTGCACCTTGACCATTTGTGCCCCAGACAAAAATCTCATCCAGGAATGGGGAGGTAGTCATGAAATCCCACTCCTTGCTGTGGAATTATTGGCAATTAATAGATACTATGAGCAAGAGAGTCCATTTTCTTTAAAAGTGTGCACCTAGCCAGTGTTTGGCCATGTTCTAGGTAGATGACCACACATCTAAGACTATATGAACAATAGAAACTGAACTTGGTGGGTTTAAACAAACAAAACACAAGGACATAAATTAGGTCTGGTAGGGAAGGGAATAACAGATCAGGGAGGAGTTAGAAGCTAGAGGAGATTAAGATTGAAATACATTGTGTAAAATCCCAAAGAATTACAAAAAGAAAGAGAGTGACATCAAATAGAACTAACTAGAAAGAATATTTTAAATATGATTATTGCGAATGAAATAGAATATATATGCAAAAATTCAGACCCTCCCTCAAGGAAACAACACACTGTCAAAAGGGAGACCCCACTCTGTCTTTCTCAGTCAATGCCAGGAAAGGCAAGAGGACAGCAGGGATTTTAAGACACAATCAACAGGCTCACTCTAAAGAAAATGCAGAATTTTGCACTCAACTCTGGGATGATGCTAGCTCTACCCAGCCGTGTAACTACACTGAGAAGATGGATACCAATGCACAGTCTTGATTTCTGAATCCCAGAACAAAGCTGAAATATGCTAATGGTCCAGATCGCCATTCTTTATCAGCCTGTAATATGTAGGTTGGAGGTGACTGAGCCAGGCCTTAACATTTCTTAAGAAAAATATTATGTTCAAAATTACAGAAGAAAGATGAAATACATGTCACACACTTAAACTGTCACAAGTCTATTTTCTTGGGTTGGTGGTGGAGTCATTTAGGAGAACCAAAAAATAATAATAATAATTAAATTACTAAAGATGCAAAGAAAAGAGAAGATGAAATCTGAGATTTCTAAACAAACAAACAAACACAAACCATGTCCACGTCACCAACCAGCAGGAAAGTTATCTTAGGACTCACTGGCAGAAGTTAGCAAAAACCCTTCAAAGCAAAATTAAACTGTGGAAAATAAGGATTGGGGGATAAATAGGCAAATTATTTTAATGAATGAAGGATGCTGGAGAAAGGGGTGGGAAGGAAGTAAATTGGTGAATGGGTAGCAAATTACTGAATCTGAGAAAGGGAAACACATGGGTTTGCATTGACAGATGTTAACATGTTTCTGAAAGCCATCTTTTAAATACACAAAACTTCAAAGTAATTGAACAAATAATTTCAGGATGGCAAATTAGAACAGAGAAAGGAAGGCACACATGCATAATAAGGATAAATAAAGAGAGTCAATTAAATAACCCTAATATACAAAGCTTTGTGAAATGAAGAGTAAAAGAAACCAAAAAATTCTACGGTTTGTAGGATACATTCCCCATGGAACAAGACCTTAAAAATGAGCTGAGGGGTGAGCAGGAGTCTTAGGAATGCTGATGTTTAAAGAAATGTGAGGTCAAACAAATCAGCAAAAACTTTGGTTAAATAAAGATGTATTCAATCATGCCCAGTATCTAAGAAAGAATTAAGAAGTTGATAAGTAAATTGCTTCAAATTGTTTAAAAAAAAACACAACTAACTTATAAAAATAGACAAAGGCTATGTAAAGGAAAAGCAATTTATGAAAAACCATCATCGGTGTTGTCAATGAGCAAAAGAAATTAAAATTAAAAGTGAGAAATATATTCCAATTTGGCAAAAAAAAAAAAAAAAAAATCAAAGAATTGCTTCCTAACTAGTACAGACGAAGAGAACAGGCTTGTGCAGGACCGGGAATCCTAAAGGACAGCCGAAAGTAAGGGGAATTGAACGCATGTACTGAACTGGCGGTTTGCTTCCTGAATCTCACCTGAGGGAAGCTATTATGACGATATGAGAATCTGAGAAGCCTGGAAAGCTGGCTGGGTGCTTAAGAGCACAGACTACCCTTCCAGAGGACCAAAGTCCTCTCACTCCCAGCACCCACAAGGGGCAGCTCCAGAGGACCGGAAGCTCTCTTCTGGCCTCACACAGGTGATCTGAAAACGTTTGCAGCTTAGAGTACTGAGCAGTACCACGGCACTTCTGCTCCAACCCAGGGCTCTAAATTAACGCGGTGAGCCCGTGTTGGACTCCAGAGTGACCATTATTCCCCCAAAACTAATATCTGTTCACTTACTTTGCCCACATGCTTCTGTGTGGATAAAGAAACCAAGGAATGGGAGACATATGGACAGAAGAGGAATTGCTCTTTTGCTGATCTTGTGATTCTCCCTGTGAAAATCCTGAATAGCACACATTTGATGTTATTACTGACCAGTGTTTTCTTTGTTTTTTAAAAATTATTTCCTATTATTATTTATGTAATTACCATTTCTTTAGGATACAGACTCCGATGCATGTTGTGCTGTGCTCTGATCGCCTGAAGTCCAGGCACTGAGATGTGATCTAAGGCATATCTTAATGGAATACAAATCCTGACCAAAACTTATGAGAATTCATTCATCTCAGCTGAATCCAGATTGTTTTTGTTAGAGGAGAATTCCTGTAATTCCTACTTCTTAGCCCAGTGCCTGTTGATTCCCAAACCTAATTTCTTAATAGTCTAATTAATTTTATAGAACTTTAAATTTCCTTTCAACTAATTTCTTTTTTAACTTTGCCAACGTAAGACTGTATTTCAACAACTGCAAACCCCGCCCGCCCTAAAAAAAACTAACGAATGTTCTAAGATGGCAAATTACACAATCTGATTATTTTTATTTTTAAAAGATTTTTATTTTTACAAAAATGTGGGAAGGGTGCACAGAAGCGCAATGCCAGAAGAGGCCAAAAGGCGATGTTGGATTCCCTGAAGTTTCAGTGGTTGTGAACCGCCCAATGTGGGTGCTGAGAACTGAACTCTGGTTTTGTGTGTGCTCTTAACACCTGAGCCAGTTCTCCACCTCGCTCTCTCTGTGTCATCTTATCTTTCTTTTTTCTTTCTTTCATTCATAGCGTGTTTAGAACAGTTACTAATTATAAATGAACATACAGAAATTAGTGTTCTAATAACCAGCTAAAATATAATAAGAAAACATTCCACTCAAGTTTTTCCTTTAAAAATTTCATACATTTTAATTAAAATTGCTTCCTGCTCTTTCTTTCCTCCCTCCAGTTCCTCCCACATCATTCCCCCCAACCCTTCCCATGTCACCCCCGAATCCAAATGGATAGCTTCTTTTTCTTTTATTATTATTCTTACAAGTGGGGAAATACATAAACACACCCTAATGAATCTGTTTTTGTTTTTTGTGTAACTATGGTTTCAGTGCTAACCACTCTGCCTTGGACAGTCAATATGGGCCTCATCCTGGAAGAATCTAATTCTCCTCCCTGCAGTCATTGCGGCCTGTAGTTCTTTGTTGAGGGCTGGGACCCTGTGAGCTTTCCCTCCACCGACATTAGCACATCTATTGTGGTCGCCATAATTCTAATCTGCTTTATGCTGCTCTCTCTAAGAGAGGCAACCACACAGCAGACTCCCTGGGATTCTGGATCTGATAATCTTTCTACCCACTCACTCTTCTGTGATGTTCCCAGAGCTATCTGTTCAGGAGCTGTGCTGCAGAAGTATCCATTTGGGCTGGGCTCCCCGTTAGCCATTGAACTCTGCTTTGTGTCCCATTGTGGTTTTCTGTAATGGTCTCCATTTTTTTCTAAAGGGAAAATGGTAGTTACACCCTCATCTGTGCTGTAAGAATAACCTTTAGAACGTAGTCAGGAATAATGCTGGCCTAGCAAAGTGGAAGTACTAGCTCTAAGTAGACTCTAAGATCCATGAACTCATCAGCCCTGGGTAGTTGTCTAGGTTTCCGGCACCCAGCAAGAATTCCTTCCTGTTGAGTGGACCTTAAGTCCAATTAGGAAAATGTTGGTCGCCACCAACATGTGAGGATCACTTACTGTACCTTTGCTTTACCATGCTGGTCTTTGTTGTGCTTCATAAGAGTCATAGCAGCCTGGGACTATTAATTACTTCCTCCCCTCAGTAGCTGTTGACAAAACATTAAGTACATAGATAAAAGTACATGGAAATTGGTTAGGGACAGCATCAAAACCCTACAATGTAGCTGAAAGACTTAAAAGTTGTAAAGACAGAAAGATTCCAAGTGTTCGAATGCCAATTCTCTTTAAATTGTTCCTCTACAGATTCTGATTATGGATTCCTCTTTAAACTCATTTATTTCCATAAATGTTAGCATTTCTCCAGATGTGTCGTTACAGCTGTATCCCCATCCTGAACAATATGCATGCGTTCTGGAAACACATTTTCCAGAACTACCTATTTGCCAGTGAATTGCTGGTCTTCATCTCTGACACTGCTCTTCTGAGCAACAGCATTGTCCTGTTATAAGATCTTCTTGCTGAGCATCCCAGAGACAAATTTTATATATATATATATATATATATATATATATATGAACTTCTCTTCTTCCCCCACTCTGACCCTCAATCTGTTATTCTCTGAAAATTCCCATATTAGTAAATGACCCCGCTATTCATGCAAGTGGTTAAATCAAAAGAAAAACCACCTGTCTTACCATCTCCTTTTCCTGTGTCACCCACAGCCCAGCCACCACTCTTCTTGACTCTGGTTGGTTTACCTCTTGTTGTATCTAAAACCATGATTGCACCTTTTCATCTACCCCTTCAGCAACACCATCTAAGCTACTTAGTTTCCCCCCTCAGACATATTGGTGGCATTCTGTTCCTTTCCCTTGCCTGTTCATATCCCCATTTACACGGTGGCGGTCGGCCATCTTTGACACTGCCTAGCTCATCACTTCCTTCCCAGTCTTGCAGCCCTTCGGCAGCTTGTTCCACAGGATAAAGAGACATTTCTCTAGCGTAAATTACAGGGCTCGCCTTAACGCAGTTCCTGACAATTATCCCAATGCGTTTCATGCTTCGTGCATATAATCTTAGCCGGGCTGTAAGTATAGGCTTTTAAATTCGACACCTGACATTTCACCAGCTTTCCGGCGCCCCCAAGTTCACTTGCATCTTTTCTAAACAGTCGTCAGCTACAAAATTTAAAGTTACTTTCTCAGGAAAGCCTATTCACCACTCAATTTTTTTCTTGGAGAAACGCCTCAGGTAAGTAGCCAGTGGAGAATTTTTTAAGCACCTGGAACGTAATTGGAAAAGAAAGTAAACGCGCTTCAGCACCTTCTTCACAGGGCTACAGAAGACACATCTTGGAACTCTTACATTCCAGGTGCTTAAGAAATTCTCGGCTGGCTGCCACAAAAATTGAAAAGAAGTTTAGAAAAAAAGGTGTACATTTATTTCTGGAGTAAGAGTAAAGACAGATATGATCTAATGACCATGTAAATGGAAAGGTGATTACTAGAAACACATAGATGGTCTTAATTGAATTATCATGGGGGAGGCACCACTCTTTGAGGCCCTGATAAATTTATTTTTGATGTTTTAAAAATATTTTTGTTTATTTTTTTAATTATTTTTATTGTTATGAGTGTTTTCCTTGCAAGCAGGTGTGCATGCCATGTTTGTGCAGTGCCCACAGAGACCAGAAGAGGACGATTGATCTCCTGGAACTGGAGCTAAACATGGTTGTGAGCTACCATATGGGTACTGGGAACTAAGTCTGGGTCCTCTGCAAAGTAACAAGTTCTCTTAACTACTTGGCCATCTCTCCACATCCCCCAAGAGAGATTTCTTGAAGCACATGGTAGGGTTTTTTTCTACTTTATCCTACTACTGAGAGCTATGTTGTGCAATGAATAAAAATCGAGAAGAGCTAAGAAGAGACTCTTTCCAGAAGCACTGCAAGAAAAAAAAAAAGATAAATGAAAGACAAATGAGGAATCACTGGACTAGAACTTCTGGGAAGCTATGGTGATGTCCAGAGCCTGATGACAGAAACAGGGGCTCAGAGAAGAAGTTAGACAATGGAGATGATGAAACGTGGACCATCAGTGCTCAGGAGAAGTGGAGAGTTAATACTGAGGGCATCACAGAGGAAGGGCCTGCTGACGGCAGAATAAAGGGCCATATGCAAGCTAAGCAGCATCAGGGAAGACGACGCATGCGTGATTCACCCTTTGTTGACTGGCAGTTTTAGATTCGCAACAAAAGTTCTCAGATGCCCTCGGAACCTCCCCACACGCATGAGCTCCCACACTGTTGACATCCGGCACTTATTAGAATCAGCCAACCAGCGTTGGCGCATCCTTATTGCTCACTTCTGGGAGTTAGACTTGCTATGGGTGTAGAGAAGCGCATCCAATATGTTCACACCATTGTACAGAATAGCTTTCTTGAGTCAGTGTAGATGAGATATACTGAAAGCTGATCGTCCCTGCAGGCTCCTCGCTAATGTCCCTGTTCTGTCAAGGCACCCTTCCCTCCTCTCTAAGCCTTGGCGAGCACTGATCATTTTACTGTCTCCACAGTTTTGTATTTCCAGAATGTCTCAGGCTGCAGAATGCAGACTTTTCAGTCTAGTCTCTTACTTAGAAACATGTTGTTGATGTTTCTCAATGCATCTTCATGGATTGGTTGCTTGCGGCTTCTGAATGCTAAATAGCATTCCCAGATCAAGCTGTGCCACGATTTATTCATACATTCACCTGCTGAAGATCATGTTAGCTACTTCCAATTTGGGGCAGCTATAAATAAAATAGCTATAAGGATTCATGTGCAAGCCTTTATGTGGAAGTAACATTTCAAATAATTCGGGTAAGTACCAAAGGTCACGGCATCTGGATCACGTTTAGTGTGTGTTTACTTTATAAAGGATTGTCAAACTGTCTTCCAAAGTGACTACACCACTGTGTGTCTCTACCAGCAGTAAATGAGTTTCCATTGTTCCACCTCCTCACCCGTGTTTGGTGTTATCAGTATTTTAGATTTTTGTTGCTCTTACTTCTTTTCGCAATAGTCTTAATCATCACCTTGATTATATAATTTAGAGTCACCTAGGACAATCTTTTCACTAAAGGACTGTCTAGATCAGGTTGTCCTGTGGGCATAGCTGTGGGGGATTGTCTTCATATAATGTTAATTAATGTGGGTTGACTCAATCCATTATGGGTGGCACCATTCTCTGGACTTTGGTCCTGGACCCTATAAGCATGACAAAGTGAGTTGGTTATTGGCATACATGCATGCACTCACTTCTCCCTGCTCTCGACTGTGGATGTGATTGGCTCTTTTAAGTTCCTCCTATCTTAACTTCCTTACTATCATGGAGATATCTGAGGAGTATTGACTAAAACATACCCTTTCTCTTTCTGTGTATTTTTATCACTGCAATAGAAAAGAAACCAAAATAATGATGGTCATAATAACTAGTTACAGGAGGGATTTTCTTTATCAGTTCCTTTAGATTTTCCATATGGGTTACCATGCCATAAACAGGTAAGTATAGTTTTGATTTTCAATTTTGTGTTCTTTATATCCTTTTCTTCTCATATTGTACTAGCTAAGACTTCCATGATCGTGTTGATAAGTGATAATGAGAAGAAATATTTTTGTCTTCTTCCAGATATTAAGGGGAAATCTTCTAGTTCCTAGCTTCTCACCAGTGAGTGCTTTGTTAGTAAAAAGAACAAGCTAGCTGGCTCCGTGTTACTATTTCCTAAATGGAATATCTGTTTTAAGGTCTTGTCTCACCTAGAATGATACAATTTTGTGAAGCAACAATTTTGATCTGAGTTAATCTATTTTGGGTATAAGCATTGAGAAAGAAGGACTCTCATCTGTTACCCAAGTAAATAATTTCATCTGCACACCAGAAGAAACTAACTGATTTATTTTCGCCAATAAATGGCACCTGGGAAGTAAGCCAATTATATAATAATAGACCTGTGAATACTGCTGTGGAAATATTGCAGTGTACTGTAAATATGTATTTTCTCATTATTAATAAAAAGCTGATTGTCTAATAGCTAGACAGGATTTGGGGGGCAGAGAGAATGCTAAGAAGAAGTGTTGAGTCAGAGAAGACACCAGAAGATGCAGAGGCAGCAAGACTTGCTGGAGTATAGATAGTCATTAGTCACTTAGCAGCATGTAGATCAATAGAAATTGGTTAATTTAAGTTGTAAGAGCTAGTTAGTAATAAGTCTGAGCTATTGGCCAAGCATTAATATTAAATCTCTGAATGGTTATGGGAGTGGCTACAGGACAGAAAAGCTCCACCTACATATGGTGTTCCAATGTGGTACACTACATCCACATAACCACCTGAGAAAGCTGAAAAAGAGTTTCTAAACACACAAAAATATCTTCCTAGTCTCATGTCTCTCATTCCAGCTGCAACACAGAATGTTACCTTCCAGCCACTGCTTGCAGGCTTGAGCCACCAATGCAAGTTCTCCCAGCACACTGTATAGCAGGCTTTGGGTTTTGCTCATTCAGACAGAAAAGGTTACAGATGTTTAGTAAAGACAGATCCAGATGAAGAAAAAAACAGCAACAAAACAAAACTTTAAATGTGTTAGAATGTGTTTAAAAATATATATATATATATATATATATATATATATATATATATATATATAGGCTTGGGAGTGAAAAGATAAATACATTCATAGATTAAAAAATAGTTAAAAATAATAAATAAATAAATAATAAAATAAAGTCCTTATAAGGAAATAAAGTAATATTTTTTTAACAAATCCTTGTAAAGATGGAAAATGCACAGAGTCTGAATCTTGTATGTTATTGTGTTTTTAAAATTTTTGGCTACTAAGAGACACTGGATTATGAAAGCTGTTAGATTAAAACAGTCTATATATTTTAAAAATAATTTAAGTTCAAAATGGAAGTCAAAAGGCTTGTTGCTTAGGGAGAGAGGTTATGCTTTTATTTCCACAGGAAATGAGAGGCTATGTATCTGTTTCAGATTGATATGGGTCAGTTTGATCAGGGAAGATCCCTGAAAATCCTGACTATAGACATAAAGAAATAAACCTAGAAAATCACAAGACACATAATGTATATTTTACCTGTTTAAATATAAAACAAAAAATTACCTTTAACTGACTTGTGCACACCACATATTCAATACTTGTAATGTATGTTACCTTTGAAAGTTTATGTATTTTCAGAAAAAGAAGACCAGACACCAATAAAAATGGATGACCCTGGTGATCCAGCAACTCAAAATGCCTCTGTTACAGTCTCCTCAGAATTCTGCATTCAAAACAGCTTCCAGGCTTCTAGCTGAGATGGTCCAGCCTCACAAACTACTCCAACTAGGACCTAACAATTAGTTGGGGTCTTCACCAATCTACTTACAGTGGAAGGCCAGTTCAGGCGCTCTCTCCACTATTGTTGGGAGTCTTAACTGGGTCATCCTTGTGGATTCTGGGGAATTTTTCTAGCACCAGGTTTCTCCCTAACCCCATAGTGGCTCTCTCTATCAAGATCTCTCTTTCATTGCTCCCCACTCCATCCCTCTCCCCCCCAACCATCTCATTCTCTCGTGTTTTTATCTCCTCATGTCCTCCCCTATACTGCACCCTTTCACTCCAGTTTACTCAAGAGATCTCATCTAGTTCCCCTTCCCAGGGTGATCCATGTGTCACCCCTCTTTGGGTCTACCTTATTACCTGGCTTCTCTGGAGCTGTAGATTGTAGTCTGGTTATCCTTTGGTTTACATCTAACATCCACTTATGAGTGAGTACACATTGTGCTTGTCTTTCTGAGTCTGGGTTACCTCACTCAGGATGACTTTTTCTAGTTCCATCCATTTGCCTGAAAATTTCATGATATCATTTTTTTTTTTACAGCCAAGTAATACTCCACTGTGCAGATGTGCCACATTTTCTTTATCCATTCTTCAGTTGAGGGGCATCTAGGTTATTTCCAGATTCTTGGTATCATGAATAATACTGCTATGAACATTATTGAGCAAGTGTCCTTATGGTGTGATTGGGTATTCTTTGGCTAAATGTGCAAGAGTGGCTTCACTGAGTCTTGAGGTAGATTGCTTCCCAATTTTCTGAGAAACCGCCATACTGATTACCAATGTGGCTATACAAATTTACATTTACACCAGCAGTAGTGTGGTGTTCCATTGACTCCACATTCTCTCCAATATAAACTGTCCTCAGTGTTTTTTGATTTTAATCATTCTGACAGTGTGGGGCCCACAGGTCTACCCCTCCTCCCAGGGCTCATATTGAGGATAGCTTGCAGTTTCTGGTAAACCACTTGTTGCATTTTTCAGCAAAACATTTTGTTTGTTCCTGTGCTCCGTCTGCCACAGCTGGTGGTTAGCTATAGGGCTGTTATTTACTCTGTTTTGGGCCTGGTAATTTTCTACCTGCCTGGGGGGATTTCTATTGTGTAGCAGTTAGGTATATAAGGTTTTTTCTAAGCTTGAATAAATGGCATTCAACATTCTCTCTTCACGGATGACCAATGTCTCTTGTGTTTCAATCTCCAGCTCTTTGCCCAACTCCTGAACCATCCAGTAGCACAGGCACTACAGTTGGAGGCCACCAGCGAGACTGGGAGGTAGGGACCCCTGAGAGATTGCCCTCGGAAGCAGGTAAGATATTGATGGTGAGGGTGAAGTGAGGATGGGTGCTAGTAATTCTGTTCCAATATTGACAAGCCAATTGATGGGTCAATTGATCGTTTTTTTAGGGAAGCAAGGCACTGGTATTAAAACTGAGACAGCACAAGAGTTCATTAAGACAGTTTTAGAGTTTAGTCCACAAGAGTTCATTACAGTTTTCGAGTTTAGTCCCTGGTTTCTACAAGCAGTGGGCCTTAATACTCCTGACTGGGAGCAGGTGAAAGCTGACCTTCAAAAAGTGTTAAAAGAGCAAGGGCCAGAGATTTTTCCACAGAACATTTTCACTATGGCATTTGGTCAAAGACACTCTTCTCAGCGATGATGTAAAAGTAAAAGAAGAATTAGAGAATTTGGCCAAAACCAAATTCAAATCTCTTTGAAGAGATTCAGGATGAAGAATCTGTGAAGTCTATTAAGAGCTTTGAGGAGGGGGAAGTTAAAAGTACTAAAAGGCATATAGAAGAGGAAGAAGAGACTTTAGAAAGGGAGATTGTAATTGTGCTGTAGGAAATCCTACAGCCAGTAGCCCTTAAGTTACCCACCCACTGGGGCGTGGCCTCTTATACTATTTATGCTGATGTAAAGCCTGTGTCTAACTTCTTTTCTGGCTGCAGAATTTGGTTGCTGTTCTCCATTCTGGCAGAGAATATTGATTTGTGTGAGTCCACCCCTAAATAAATAGCCATCTAATAGTCTCAATTTTGAGCTAGTGCAGAATTTCTTTTAAACATTCTTCTTCATCTGGCACCCACATGGATTCAGACTCCACACCTACCAGGTGGATGGCCTAAAGGCCTAGCCAGTCCACGGCCCAGAAAGTCTCCCAACCCTGCCTGCTTGGCTTGCTTTTACATAAGCTGTTTTTTGTAGAACCCTCACCACAGCAGAGCTTACTGCATGTGGCAACTTGGAAAATTCCCAAGCACACACACGACTGCCGCATTCCCTGGTGCGGATCCTTGCCACGTGGCAACTTATGCAGCTTCAGGTTTGTGCTCTCTGCCTGTCAGTTCTGGGTTTCTTGCTCCGTGTATGGAATTGATTTAATTGCTTTTAATTTGTCAAGCAAAGCATATATCTCAGTATTTAACCTGTACCAAGGCGGGAAACTAAAGCGGCTCAGGACCGTTCCTGTCTCCACAGTTGCCTTGCTGCTAGTGGCGACTCTGCAACCATGACATCTGCTGGACAATAAAGATTATTACACCTAAAACAATTTACTGGATCTCATAACAGGTAATTGATAAATCAATATAGCAAACTGAATAAATATTGGAACTTTTAGTAACTTTTTTGTTAATACTATGGATTGTATTCTGGGGGCTTATATGGTTATGATGTTACATCAATTTATTGGATATTGCGACTCAGATTTTTTTTCATATTCTATCATTAAGAAAGAATGTGGCACTTCTAGGGATGATACAGTCTTTGCAGACTAATAATGAACAGCTAGTTGATAGGGTTAATACCATTGGATTAATACCATCGAAAATAAAAAGTTAGCTGAAAAATTAAAAAGGATAACATTAATTTGACAGACAAAATTGAATCCATATCCAAGGGTACTGAGAAATTATCTGGAAGAATTTATACTGTTGAATTTGACAATCAAAATTTGTTTAAAATTTATGATAGGTTAGCAGATGGAGTATATCTCCAGGATGGCAATCTGCACACTATCCAAGTAATGTTCAAGGATGAGGTGTTATCTTTAAAGGAGAAACTTCAGACCTTGGGATCACATGTGCAGAATGAGGACCAGAGGCTAGGTGCCTCAGTGAAATCACTAGAAATATATACAGGCCAGGAGATTCAAACTTTACAAAAGACAATAGTAAAAAGAATTTGAAATGATTGAGGAAATTATTGGAGCTGATGAACAGGGAAAGAAGGCACAAGGACAGCTTTTCATCAACACCGTTTTAGTGTTTCCTGGCAGGACCTCTTAAAAGAGCTGCAAGGTTTTACAGCTAAAGCTGAGTCAGGAAGCCTCTCTTAGATGAGAGCACTTGCTTGCCTCTAGCAAGCAGAGCAGACCCTGGATGTTTGAATGCTGACAGATGGAAAAATACCTATCCACTAAGGATTATCAAGAAAAAGGAATATGATTTATGAGGTCAGGTAACGGATACAATGCATTAAAACATATATATTTATGGATATATTATAGAGCTGGTTTTGGAGTTGGACAATGGCTCTGTCCTTCTCTACATCCAAGCATGTTGTTAAAAGAAAAATTTAGTTTCTGTCTCATGTCAAAAGCCATCTTGTATGGGACAGAAAGAAGAAAGAATTTAGAAAAAAATACTTTTCTTCATACCTATTTTTGTCTCTATCATACCTTTCATTGAATATGTCTGCATAAAAAATGTTTAAGTTTTCCACAATGAATTTTCCTGCAGTTATCTTTGAAGTTTCCAGGAAGAAGATGGGCTCCCACAACAACAACTCCACCTGGTTGATATGATGTCATGATGCTGATAGCGCTACTATAAGACCTGTTTTGGGTACCAGCTGCTCAAGATGGTTCCAAATTGATAAGCTGAAATGGTGTACTTTTTTTTTACAATGTTCTGGCCAGAACTCCAAATAGGAACCTCAGAAAAACTCTACCAAATACTCAGAGAGTATTTGCAATTTATATCAGACAGTAATCTTGGAACTGAACCATCATTTTACTTTCACAGGATTCCATAGAAAGAACATCACCCCCATGACATCTGGAAGTTATTCTAGAAGACAACCATCCCCTCTTCCAACAAAGTTTGTCCTCAGGGTTAGGGACATCATTTAGGGGTTGATTATAATTGATATAGGGTTGGGGATTAGAGGGCGAATTTTGTAGGCTCAGGAATCTCTTTAAAAAAAGAGAAAATTGGATGGGATGATAGATAATACTGAGTAATAGAGTAAATACTTGTGAACTATTATTTATAGACAATTTATATTGATATAGATTCTTGTATATTGATACAAACTTAAATTATATTTGAAAAATTGCAGTCAAAGAATTCAGTGTGGTTTGTGAACTTATTGGGTATTTGATAGATTCTGGTGCTCTGGAAAGACACAAATGTGTCCATCTGTGTTTTAGGTGTGACACGCTCATGATGGTTACCTGTAAGCTTTGTTCTAGCTGCTGTTTGTCATGCTGGGAAAGCCCTTCCTCCCTAAGTTGCTGAGAGATGGCACGAATGAGTACCAGATTTGCATTCCTGGATTGCAGGTTATTTGGTCATTCTATGTAATTCTTTTTTTATACAGTTTGAACTCAATTTGTTAATATTTTGTTGAAAATTTTTTTGCATTGGTGATCAAAATTCTTTTTGTGTAAGATAGTCTAGTTCTGATACAGAGTAATATTGGCCTCAAAGGATTAATTAGAATGTATTCTTTCTCCTAAATTTAAAAAGGAGATCATAGAAAATTGGTACAGTTTTCTGTTTCTGGAAACAATAAGGGCAGGACATTTTCTGTCTTGGAAGATTATACATTGTTCAGTGTTTTTAAAAGATAGAAGCACACCAAAATTGTCTATTTATTCTTGTCTCAGTTTTGCAATGTTGTTTGAAGTTAGATCATTGAAACTCAATTCTCAAATTTGTGGACAAAGTTGCTAATTATATTGTTATTACTTTTTTAATGTCCATGTGATCTATAGTGATGCCTCATTTTTCTTTTCTGATACTATCATTTGTGCTTTGTTTAGATGGCTAAGTTTTCATTCATTTTATTGATTTTTTTCTCCCCCCCAAACCAATTTTCAGCTTAATTGATTCCCCCCAATTGATGTCCTAGTATCAGTTTTATTGATTTCTACTTTCTTTGGATTTGTTTATTTTTCTAGTTCCTTATGACAGAGACTGAAAGTGTTGATTCACAAACATTCCACATGTGAATTCACTGCTGTCTGTTTCCTCCCTAGCCTTGCACTCCATCTCACACACACATTGCTAAGTTGGGTTTTCATCTCATAAAATTCTGTTATGATTTCTTCTCTAATTTGTTATTTGGAAATAATTACTGTTTGTTAGGTAATGTTCAATAGATTTTTGATCTGGCTTCCATCCTGCATAGTGACCCTAAGAGTTCCAAACGGAAACTCCTACAGCTGACAAACACTTTTAGCAAAGTAGCTGGATACAAAATTAAGTCATAAAAATCAGTAGTTCTCATGTATACAAATGACAAATGAACTGAGAAAGAAATCTTGGAAATAACACCTTTCAAAATAGCCTCAAATAATATCAAATAACTTGAGATACTTCTACCAAGCAAGTAAAGACTTGTATGATAAAAACTTTGAGATGAAAGAAAGAAAAAAAGGAAGGAAGGAAGGAAGAAAGAGAAAGGAAGGAAAGACGGAAGGAATTTTAAAAGATTTCAGATGATGGAGAGATCTCCCATGCTCAAGGATCAGTAGTATAGTAAAAATGTAATATAGTAATATAGTAAAACCAGTCATCCCACCAAAAGCAATCTACAGATTCAGGCAATCCTCATCAACAATAGACAGAGAAGTTCCTGCACAGCAAAGGATACTGTCATTCAGACAAAGCAGCAGCCTACAGAATGGGAAAAGTTGGTTTTTTTTTTTTCAAACTACACATCAGATATAGAGCTAATATCCAAAATATATAAAGATCTCAAATAATAGCCCAATTCTCAAAAGAGGAAACTCAAATGGCTGTGGAACACTTAAAGAAATGTTCAACATAATCTGTAGCCATCAGGGAAATACAAATCAAAACTACTTTGAGACTTTATCTTACATCCATAGAATGGATAAGATAAATAAAACAAGGAACAGCTCATGTTGGCAAGGATGTGGAGTAATGGGAACATTCATCCATCGGTGGTGGGAGTACAAACTTGTACAGCGACTACAGTGTGGAAACCAGTGTGGCAGTTCTTCATGAAGATGGGGATCCATCTACCTCAAGATCCGGCTATACAACATTTGGGCACAACCCAACGGTTGCTTCATCCTACCACAAAGACACGTGTTCAACCATCTTCACTGATACTCTATTCATATTAGCTAGAATTTGGAAACAAATTAAATGTCTCTCAACAGAAGAATGGATAATAAACATTTACACAATGATATATTTACTCAGTCATTAAAAAAGTAAAATTCAAAGGTAAATGGATAACTCCAGGAAAAAAAAATATTGTGACCCAGAAAGAGAAATATGGTATTTATTCACTTACATGTGGATATTAGTTCTTAAGTCAATAATAACCAAGCTATAATCCTTAGAACTGAAAAAGTTTGGTAGAGAATAAGTAATGGGGGGTGGTCAGCAGATAGATCTCATTAGGAAAGGGAAATAGAGTATAATTATGGATGGATAGGAGGTAGAATGGGAAGAACAGGTGGGGAAGAGAGATGGGGCAATGAGGGAGAAAATATGGGGGAAAGACAGCTAAAATTAAGGACCATTTGAGGGTTAGTATGGAAACCTAAGACACTAGAAGCTTCCTACAATATATACATATGTGAATGCAACCTAAATGAAGTCACCAAACAACAGTTATCTCTTGTCACCAAGGAAACTACCAATATCAGAACTGACTTACTTCTAATTGAGTTGTTGGACAAAGGGGTCCCATAGCAATCCCCCAAACACCCCAGCATATTGCCACAACTAGGTTGCTCTCCACAAACTGACATCAAGGCCCCATTGCTAAAGCCGACACCTACACAACTCACTGAACATGGAGAGGTTGAGAGTGAAAGACCTTGGAATACTCAGCCCTAACCAGGATGTCTTCAGCAAATCCCTCCCCTCGGGGATCAGGGAACCCTTCAGAAGAGGAGGCAGAAAGAGTGTAAGAGCCAGAAGGGATGGAGGACACCAAGAAAGCAAGAAAGCAAGACTCTCTAAATCAACAAGACCAAAGCTCACAGGAACTCAGAGAGGTTGGGGCAGCCTGCACAGGACCTGAAAGGGTCTGCACCAGGATATATATATAATATTGGCTGCTAGTCTAGTGCTTGTGTGAGATTCCTGAGTGTGCGAATGAGGTCTTCGTTTCTTGTGCCTTCTCTTGGGCTCTTTTTCTTCTATTTGTTTTGTCCAATTCCAATGTCAGTTTTTGTTTTATCTTACTATACTATATTTATTTTCTTTAAAATAAATAATAATAATAATAAATCTCTTGGAAATACCTTGCTCTAGCAGTCATGCTGCTGAGGTAACAAGTCCTTCATGAACCTCATGGGACAGGAACAAGTCTCTGGGCTGGAGGGGCAGTGATTGCTTCACCTCACACTGTTAAATTAAAGGTCGGAGGGGGAAGACATCGCAGCACAAACCAGAAGCTTCTCGAACAATAGAAATAGCACTGATGAGAACCACACATTGCCAAACACTGATTGAGAATGATTTATTAAGGTCCAATTAGTATGCTTTTCAATTCAAATAGCCCTTATCGCCCCATCAATAAAACTCCAAATTCATTTCACTCATTTCCAGTATAAATTGTCTGCACATTGTGTAAACACTGAACAAATCTTTTTCCTGCTAATTGGCTCTCCGCCTACTTTAAAAAAAAAAAAAACAAAAACCAAACAGGTGCACTTTATGTGCCTTTCCTCTGTGCAGACGAAGTCCATCCTCTACCTTCCTCCTCCCTAGAATGCCACTCTCTCCAGGACTTCTTTCTCTCAAACATCCTCCTGACCTTTCCACACCTGTTTCAGGGCTGTATTTCTTCCTTGTTGCTCCGTATAGCGCATGAGTAGAAGCACTAGTCACCCGGACAATGTGCCAGGCCTCCCTGCACACGAGCATCTACTGGGCGAATGTGGAGACCACACAGCAGCCAGTTGCCAACATACCCCACCCAGGCTACTTGATACAGCAATGCTGGACTCACTTCTAACGTTTGATTTCTTTTTTGTTTTCTTCAATGCTACATGACAGCCATGGCTGCCAAGAATGGGAATCACCATTTCCTCAAAAACCGAAAGTGAAATTGCTACTTACATTAGGGCACATTGGTTATTGGGAAGCATCTTGTTAAGAAGTCATTCTCAACTAGAGTAACCACTGTGTTTCTTGTGTAAAAAGGTAATTTGGGGAGCATTTAGCACTGCCATCCCTGCAGTTTGGAAGTAGAATGTCCCTTTTCTAAACTGAAAGCACACGAGGACAATTCACATTCTAAAAAGTAGGTCCTTCATGGGAACAGTTCCTAAGTAAATAATCAATGATACTGGCAAAGTTTTATGTACACAAGATTCTTCCAATATTATAACAATAAAAATTTAAAAAAAACCTAGTCAACAATACAGGAATGGTTAAATAAACTGAGCTGCATCCATTAAATGGAATACTATATAGTCACTAACACTGTTTATGTAAAAAAAAAAATTAATGCCATAGGAAAACCTGGCAATTCTGAAAGAAAAAGTTACAAACCATTTTACAATATCATCCCAATTATGTCAAAAGTATATAATATATGTCTGTAGGCATACATGCATGAGTTGGTAAAGACGGTTACTTCCAGGTTATACTACCAACACTCTTTCTGTTTTATTCTTTTTCACACAGTTCTGCAATTTTCAAGTTTTCTATAGTAAGTATGCATTATTTTATAACTTGGAAAACCACAGGCTTTAGAAAAAAAATTCCACTACTGTCCTGGCTCTAAGAATGCACTTGGGGATCTTAACTACGCAGGGACAACGCTAGTGCACGTCATCTTCCCTTGGCTTTAGAGCACACGCTCTTTGGGTGGAAAACACACAGTCCCTGCCTTGCGTGTGTGCTCCAATACCTTCATTGTTAGGTTCAGTGATGGGGATGTTACTGTCTCTTCCCTAGCCTAACCGAACACTGAGTTTCACTAGATTGTTCTATCTCCTAGGAGATTTCAAATAGTATCCTTTTATCTTTAAAGAAAACATACTGTATTCACATGCCACATGCTTGCTTTCTAAACACAAAAATCATTCCAATGTACAGTTTTCCTCCATAGTGGAAAAAAAATTCTCCTATGTCAATTTAACAGTCTTTTCCATCACAAACATGCTGACAGGAATAAACACTTATTAGATGAAATCTGTCCTCCAGACTTTTTTGTTTTGCTTTGTTTTATATTTTAAAGGGGAAAGCCTGTATGAAGTTGTGCACTCGATTTGGCAGATTTTTTTTCTGGCTTAGGCCAAACCACATAAAATCTTTTAAGTCTAGTTAGTGAAGGCTACGTGGTCACCCCAGAGTCCATTTCTGAATTCCACTGCCAGACAAACACTTTCTATTTTCCAAAGGAGAAGATGGGGGCTGCCACATAGGTTAATCTTCAGGCTATGTCAAGTCTCTTGGGTCTCGGGACAAATACTGCCATTGGTTAGTGTTTAAGTATGGGAGAGTCTTCCTGTCCTCTGGCTCCCCACCTTGCCCTGGCAATGGGGTGGGGGTGGGGGTTCACAGCTTCACAGAGGTTGGCTAGCTTTCTTCTAAACCACAGAGTGGTCATTGCTGTGAACTCCAGCCAGAATGGTGTGGTTGAGGGAGGAGGCTGAGCGGTCAGAGCCTTCTGTGGGGCCATTGGGATTCTCATTGCGCTGGCAACAGAGGATCTGCCTGAAGGTGGCGCTCATCTCTTTGTCGCGGTACGAGTAGATGATGGGGTTCATGGCAGAGTTGAACTCAGCGAGGAGGAGGAAGAACTTCTCGTAGGCCAGGACGTCGCACTGCGGGCAACACACGTCCAGCAGTAACAAGACCAGTCCCGGAGTCCAGCAGACAATAAAGGCACCTATGGTAACCGGAGAGGGATCATGTATTAGAAGGAAAATAATGAATATCATTGTGAAATGTATATAACCAAAAAGTGATATAACTTCAGGTCTGTGTGCAAGTCATAAGACCAGAGCCATCAATCATGGAGACAAATGAAATGTTTGCTTCTGAAACACAAGAAATAATCACCTTAATGATATGCTGTTGATTCAAGTCCCACTTAAATCTGAGGATATATGACATATTAATTATTTTGAACAGAACCCAGAGTTTGACAAGAGCTGCTCCACAAGAAAATGCATCAGGAATACACACTACTACATAAGTTCTTAGAAAAAAAATCTCCTAAAGGCATGGTTGGGGTGGAGGTGGGGTGAGAGCTAGACATTAGTGACACATGACCCCACGATTAGTGAAGACGCAGTTTCTTGCTTTCTGTCCTCCAGCGCATAAATCACTGCTTTCTTTGCCTTTTGGGGAACTAGGTGGTTTAAATTCTTGTCTCCTATTTTCTCATCTGAAAAAACAGGCATGGTCTATTTACCTCTTGGGTTGGTTATAAACTGCAAATGGATGCAAAGAAAATACCCAGTGTACATTAACAACCCCAAACAACAACGTCGTTTTTCCATGCTCTCTGGCATGTAAACAGCAGCTTCCGGAGACGAATGCTTTAGTTTTTAACCCAACAAAGTTCTTGCATACACTTTACAAATGATAACTCATCTAATTTCCACCTACAGCAGGCAAAATTAACCCTCACTGTACAAACAGAGAAACTGAGACCAAGGAAGTTTAAATACCTTGCTTAAAAGACCACTACACTGGAAAGCGGGTGAGCAAGAGGCAAATCCCAGGTTCTCTCCTCCAGGAGCCTGGCTCTGGAGTCCACATTCCTGAGAGTACTACACTGTCCTTCCACTCCTAGGGAGTTCCAAAGCTAAGCATTTGTAACCAAACGTTATGCCTTAGCTGTTCTCTAACTTAGATCAATTCTCTGCTTTCCCCCCAACAACTACCTTGTATTGTTAAGATTTTCTTCTATAATCACAGATGGTTTGGAAATTCAGATGGGAAAAGATGTCATCCTATCTTATTTAGTTCCTGAGATCACTTTCCATTTGGATCTGGGGGAATGTGTAAGTCACGAGATGATTAATTAGTCCTGATGACTACGTTATCTTAGCATGTGCTGGGCGTCTTCTACTGAAGGAATGGGAGCCAGTGGAACAGGGTGTGCCATTAGACCTCATCTAAGAGGCCCCATGTTGCATAGACAGCTATCGAGTGCAGAGAGGCTGAGTCGGGAGAGCCCACGCATGCACTGGAATCTCTCTATCCATACAGATACACACGGTGGTGCTGGCCTTGGTGGATGTCAACTTAGGCAGGAGTACTCAGCTAGGATCAGTCTCAAGGAATGAGTTTCATAAAAGGTAAACAAATACGATTTAGTTTCTAAACTGCCCAGCCTTGAATCGTGAATGTGAGCTTTCTTCTTTTTATCTCTCCCCCCCTCCTCTCTCTCTTTCTCTTTCTTCCTTCCTACCTTTCTCTCTTTTTTTTCCCGAACCTTTTCAGCAGGGAAATACAAATAAAACAAGAAGAAAAGGCCCCCATAAAGTTTTTTGTTCTGTAACACTAATGTGTATTGGTTTTAAACCGCTGTTCACTTTGAAGACCATCCAAGGTAATTCGTTTTTCTTATAAATACAATACTCTAAGCTCTCCTCAGAGAGGGAAAATAATATTCCAAATCACAGCAGATAATAGCCAGACCACTCTCTGAACCTCACTAAAAGTGTTAACAGAGCCTTCACTCCAAGTCGCTGAATTTCCTTTATTGAAAACCACTCAGAAAGCTAAACATGAAGGGAAATCAAAGGAATGTCTCTTGGGTTTCAGAAATAATGCCTTATTCATTGAGAAGCCAGGAAAGAAATTATTCTCAGGGTGGAAAATGCTTGGATGGAAAATGCACGGTCCCATTATTCATCTACTTGGAACACACACACATGCACGCACACACACACACACGAATGGGTGTGCAATTCTAAAAGTTCATTTTCCCTTTTCCTTTATCAAAGCTCTAATTGAGCTCAAGTTCAGAACTTGACTGGCTACAAGCACAGGCAGATATATTTTAAATAAAACAACCTCTTATGCCCTGTTGGCAACAGAAAGGAAAAGCCCTTATTCTCATGCAGTTGCTCAGTCAGCTTGACTTGACCAGAAAAGAATCCAGATACAGTCATGGGTTGTTTATGATTTCTTCAAATGCTAAAATTCAAGAAGAAAGTGGTCTTTTTAGGAAAGAGAGAGCTCTGGAAATGAGACTTTGGCCTTCAGTTTTGGGAAACAAATGTGGGTGGTGGGCAGTACATGCCTTTAATTCAGAGGCAGACAGATCTCTGTGAGTCGGAGGCCAGCCTGATCTCCAGGACAACCAAGGCTGACAGAGAGAGATCCTGTCTTAAAATAACAACAACAACAACAAAAAAAAAAAAACACCTGTTAGATTTGGCCACAGGAAGTGGGAAATACCACAACCTGACAGGAGCTAGCCCATGTGAACACTGTGTGAAGAAACTCAAGAGTCCTCTCCCTTCTCTGTCACTGTAAGGAACTGGTTTCAGAACTGTGATTAGGCCCAACTACACTGTCTCAGAATCTTCAAGACGCAATCAAATGCCTTAGTGATGTATATTTGACAGCCTCAGAAATCCACACTGAAACCCAACCACATGGGCCTTTCCCTTCCTCTTTCCCTTCTCTTCTCTTTCTCAGGGAGTCTTGAATCAAACTGACCCAGGGACAACAGTGTATAATAGGAGGAGAACAAGAGCCTGGAAAAGTCCAAGGTGATTGGGCTCCTAAATCATAGGGAATGCAGAGCCTAAAATAAAATTTGCTCAAGTTACGATTTCTGTCTGAGCTTCTAAGAATGAAAGTCTCATCTATCTTTTTTTCTTTTTTTAAATATGTAGTCAACTCTAACTGAGTTGGGTCATACAACTAACTCCATGTGTGCATGATGGGCCATATCCAGTCTGCAGGGAGTGGCCTGTGCACACACATCCATCCGCATGTGTAGAGACGTGAGGATGAGCTGAACAAAAGCCCCATTTCCTTATCTGTAAAGCAGAGGAGCAGCAGCTCTCTTCCTACCCCACAGGGCACGAGGAGCTCCCCAGTGCCATCAGGAGTGTCACAGATGAGAGAGCTTGTGTATGCAGCTCGGGCGTAGACCCTCAGTCCAAAAGAGCACGTGACAAGCGCCATGAAGATTTGGCATTTACAGAGCTACACAGATGGCCAGAGTGTCCCAGGACTCACAGTTAGGCATGAGAAAGAAACCAAGAAGGCAGAGAGAGAGGGGGAAACACAAAGAAGCAACTCAGCCTCAGATGGCACTGCAGCTTTTCAGTTCCCCGCTTCACAAGACAGAAAATAACAATAATAAAGAATGCCAGCGGGAAGACTGCTTTTGGTGCTCTGTCTATTAATATTAATATGGCATATTTCTGATGGCAGATTATCTACAGACCCAGGCACAAAACCAAAGAATGACATTCAACAGTATGAAAAAGAGGAAGCACAAATAGTTTGTGGTTACATACTACAAAGCCAGAAGTGGCAGAAGAGAAGATGTCCAAGGTCAGGAGAACCCTGTGTACTGGCTAAGACATTCATTTTCCAGCCTAGCGCTGGTTCTCAGCCTAAGTCTCATGTAATAATAATGGAAGGAGAGGCTTGTAAGGAGTAATGACCAGCATTTTAATCTCACTGGTCTCAACTGTCAGAGGAAGAAGAAATGACCAAGGTAAATAGAATGCGTGAGCATGCGCGCATGCACACATGTATGTATATATGCTCGGTTATTTCTGGTTTCTACAATAGGAATAAGTAGAGCCTGAATCAGGGCAGCAATTAAGGAAAAGAACTGTAGAAGCCGGGGAAAAAACTTATGAGTCTGTCCTCCCCCTGATGGCGAGAAAGATGGAGAGTCTGGGATGATGTCTGAGGTTGTCAAACTAAATGAAGCATCATGGCTAGAGCCTTGTGCTAAGGAAGGAAGCAAAAGAAAGTACTAATTTGGCATTTTGTTGGTGAGTGTGGGGAACAATAGTGGACAGCCTGGGTAGTCATGTGTGTTTTGTCTGAGGTGTCTGAAGGATATCAGATGGGGACAACTTCAAGTCACCCTGCTAGGCTCCTGGAAGATTGAGGCTGGGGAGCCTCTCAGGGTGCAGAAAGGTCCCCAGTTTATCTCAGTCATAAGGAAGATGGCACTAGGAGGCTATTCAAAATGTGTCTGAGGGTTGCGAGGTGCTGGAATGCTGGTGCAAGAGTCAGGGAAGAAGGGAGCAGCTTTGGAATGACAGGTCACAGCTGCAGGCCACAGTCATACAACCGTACCATCCCTCTGACTACACAGCCCCCCAGTGGCACGATGCTACCACCACTCAGCCGCTTTTCTAGCCAGCTGATCTTTGCTTCTTTTCTTCCATATGGAGCACAAAAATCAAAGAAAAAACAGGCAGCAGGGGCCAGAGAGGACCCCTAGGATGAAAGCCCAAGATTTCAGATGAGCAAAGCAGAAAGCATTTCCAGTCTGGGCTGGAAAAATTGTGTTTTCACAAAAAATTCAGCAATTTCACAGATTTGGAACTAGTCAAGGCAAATCAATTCTACACTAACCCCACACCCAGGTTAACCTCTCCATGTCCTGGTTCTTTTCATGTCTCTGATGAAGATTTCAGAAACTTTTTTTTCCCCGTTAGTGCCATTGAATTTGTGTCTTCCCTCAGGGTAGGACAGTTGTATCCCATTCAAATTTCAGTTCACCTCTTAAGGTGCTTTGTGAGTCTGCTGTAACAGTCCTCACCTAACACATCTTAAAGGCTCTCTTAGGTGGCTGTTGTGGGATATTTTGATTGTAAACTGACACTCCTAAGACTGCCAATAAAGTTTACTTTGAATCAGAGGGCAGAACTAGTTACTAGCTGATCAAAATTAGCCGTAGTGGTTGTAGAGGAGTCAGGACATAAAGAGAGACACAGGAAGTAGTAGGGAGAGATTTAGAAAAATTCTCAGTCTTTTGGATGGAGGAAGGAGAGAGAGAGAGAGAGAGAGAGAGAGAGAGAGAGAGAGAGAGTCAGTCACTGGTCGCTTCTCTGCCATTTCTCTGATCAATTAGGTTCTTGCCCTGATATCTGACTCCCAAGTTTTTACTGATAAAGAATAATCAGATAAATGCTTCAGGTAGTGGACCATAGATATAATAAAGCTTATTCTTCTGTCCAGTAGCTAAGGGGTCATTATTAACTCCAGGTGGTGTTTTTAGGCGGGAATGGGGACTAAAACCAGAGCCTAAAACATATTAAGCAAATTCTTTACACTAAAATAAATGTCTTTTATTTATTTTGTCCCAATGTCTTTTAACATTATTTTAAGAGATACTCTTACCAAGTTGCCCAGGTGAATCCTAAGCTAGAAAAATCTAGCCCAGGTGGGCCTTGAGATTTCAGCCTTCCTACCTCAGCCTCCCGGGCAGTTGTGATTCTAGGCTTGTGCCACCAGTTCCAGCGGTGGTGAAAGCTCTTTCTAGAAGATTAACCTAAGCTAGATTATCATACATTGATTTTCCTGCCCAATGAGAGGAATTGATTCATATGTTTTATGTTTATCTTTTTAAAAAATTACTTTTAATCATATGTTTATGCTTGTCTGTGTCCATGGATGCCATATTTGTGGGTACTTGGCAGAAAGTATGGAAGCCAGAGGTATTGAGACCCATGGAGCCTAGTTACAGGCAGTTATGAGCTGCCTGACATGGGTGTTGGGATCAAAACTAGGTCCTTTGTAAGAACAATATCCATTCTTACCCTTTGTGCCATCTTTCCAGCCCCGTGTTATAAAGTCTATCTTAACACCAATTTTACTCCACCTAGATAATGTCGGTAATTTCTTTTTTTTTTTCTTTCTTTTTTTTTTTTTTTTTTTTTTGGTTTTTCGAGACAGGGTTTCTCTGTGGTTTTGGAGCCTGTCCTGGAACTAGCTCTTGTAGACCAGGCTGGTCTCGAACTCACAGAGATCCGCCTGCCTCTGCCTCCCGAGTGCTGGGATTAAAGGCGTGCGCCACCACCGCCCGGCTTAATGTCGGTAATTTCTACATCTGTTTTGTAACCTTTGTGCATGCTTTGTGTGTTTGTGTGCATGTGTGTATGTGTCTGTCTGTGTGTGTGTGTGTCCATGTGTGTCTGGAAGTCAGAGGAGGGTGTGTTTGTGTGCATGTGTGTATGTGTCTGTCTGTGTGTGTGTGTCCATGTGTGTCCGGAAGTCAGAGGAGGGTGTGTTTGTGTGCATGTGTGTATGTGTCTGTCTATGTGTGTGTGTCCATGTGTGTCTGGAAGTCAGAGGAGTGTGTGTTTGTGTACATGTGTGTATGTGTCTGCCTGTGTGTGTGTGTCCATGTGTATTCTTATGTGTGAATGTGGTTGCAGCTGTGCCATAGTGCCTGTGTGGAGGTCAGAGGACAATCTCAGGTGTTGGTCCTTGCCTTCCACCTTGTTTGAGGCAGGGTCTCCCTTGTTCTCCACTGCATACACCAGCTAGCTGCCCAACAAGCTTGCTGTCCCCTGGGGCCCGCATCCCCTTCTTCATGTCATGACGAATGGCAGACATTCAGAGTTTATGATTTCATTCATGGCGTGGTGTGCTCTGGTATTTCCATTACTCACTGCTAAGAGCAACACTTACAGACTAGGGAAGAGCATTAGCAGCACACAGATCTCCATGCAGAGCAGAACGGTCATTGCCTTCTCCTCTTGACATTCCTGCGTCATAGTCTCCGTCCTCCAGCTCTATCCTGACCTAGCACTCCAGGCTTTCCTCTGCGCGAGAGTGTCAACACCCTTCCCTCGGGCACTATTCACACCTCTTAGCATTCAGCAGCATTTCTCACACACACTCGGGCCACTACTGCAGGCTCCAAACCTTAATCCTGCAATTGTACATTGGGAAGTACACATTAACATGACTTATGTGATAGTGTCCTCTATTGTGGAGGGAACCTCTCTGCAAATCAGCCAGTAGAAACCACTTCCCACTGTCAATACCCCAGCTAAGTGTGGAACACCTCTTGTAACAGACTCCTGACCTCACCAATGCCTCTTCCTCTACAATCCTTCCCTATAGTTCAGCTGGAACACAAGGGCCAGAACAACCTCTTATAAAGGAAACAACTCACAATATGCCACTTTCCAGAGCCTTCTTACTTGAAATCACTACCCTGGTCCATAATGCCTCACACCTGATCACCTCCTCTTGGCTGCCACTGACATCAGCTCACCTCTCATTTACTAGGCTCCACCCACACAACTTTTTAAAAAAAAAAAAAAAAAAACTCTTCTACAGGTCCTCCATCTGGGAGAACTCTTCCGTGACTCTTCATGACTACTTACTATTAAATGTCACTTCCTTTAAAGGGCTGTTCTTGGTTAACCAAACAGCCTGTCGTCTTTTAGTGAAGAGCATTAATAACACTTTGACCTCTAAGACAGAATAGTTATTATATTCCCACTGCCGCCACCACCTTATCCCTCTTTACTATCCTCACGGCCCTGTGTGTGTGTCCAAAACTATCTTATTTATTGTCTTACGTTTCAGTACCTGTGCAGTGCCTTAAAATCATCTGGAACTCCAGTTCCGGCAATCTGATGACTGTTTTTATCTTGTGTGGGTAACAGGCATGCATGTGGTACACAGACATTCATTCAGGCAAACTAGCACACACATCAATAAAAATAAACGCGTTTTATGATGTTTTATCTAGGAGATATACTGCCATGTGGAAAGACTTTGAAGGGAGGCTACAGGACATTTGAAGGGGCACAAGGTGGAACTCTCTTGCAAACATCTTAACACAAAGGCATTCCTTACGACAGTATAAACTAACCTGCCTTGATTAGTGCTGATAGGATCGTCCATAGAGTCTGAGGAATCAGAAAAGTAGGGTGGGTCAGAAGCCCAGAAAGACACAGCCCCGCCATGTCTCTGTCATCTGAATGGTGTAATAGATGATGTTGCCTTCGAGAAACACTCTGTAGTCTAGACATGGCTGTTAGTAGAAGTCTAGGTATGGAATAGACACCTATAGTATATATTATATAATAGAATGCCCCAGTCTACATCTGGGTTGTCTCCCAAAGGTCCATGTGGTCAAAGCTTAGTTACCAGTCCACGGCATTATGGAATCTTCGCCTTCTTCCTCCCCCATTTACAAGTATATATGTAACCACACTCTTTCTGGACAGTTTGCTTCAGCTGCAACCGTTTTCTCTCAGAGCACTGTGCTCAAGAACAAAGTGCTGCAGCTACGACACCTGACGGCACTCCACTCTAGCTGCAGATTTATGGGTCGTCTCAATTTCACACAGCGCTGACTTCCTGCTTCCTAGACACTCCACCTTCTCAGTGACTTTTAGTGCGCTACTGCCTGCCCCTCAGTCTAGCTCCACTCCTTCTTCACCTGCCATTACTTCAGGATGCCTTCCACAACGAAGTCAAAACCCCTGTCCTAAGTTCTTGGTACCGTGTAACCCTCGATGGTGAAGCCATCAGACTTGTAATTTATTGTTATTTACAGGATCGTTGTTGGTTACATTGTTTCTCTGTCATTTCTGCTCACCACAGGAGCCTGTAAAGATTTGTTGAATGAATTTTTTTTTTCTAAAATAAGTGAATAAAGAACATACATCATGCCACAAGAAAGTCTGTGCATCAGGCTTTTTGTAATGCCAATTTATTTACTTTTCCTCAGGAGAGCACTGATGCTACCAGGATACATTGATTCAGATGTACTGTCGATGTTCAAAATTATTGTTTGGCTTTTATTGAGCCGTTTTATAAGAAGTATTCCATTTTTATTCTGAGTGTTTTTTATTCTTTTTGCTCCATGGGGACTACTTTTATAATAGATATGGATTATTTAGAATTTACATTCAGGTGTGACTGATTCCCTATTTTTCCTTTGCATTTTCAGCATCTTGCTTTTTATGTGGCAATTAGGAAGGTAAGCTGAACTTAATTTCCAGGATCATTATTGGGTCTTTAGCTGTTGCCTGTCCATTTTCTTGCTCTATTACATGCTTTTTGTCAGTGATGGGTAAAGGGAAAATGGCAAACAAATTTCATTTTTTATTTTCAGGCATGCTTCATTTTCTCAGTGAACACTATTCTTCTATAGTAATGCATCCCAACTTAGTCAATAAAATACTGTCTTTCATTTATGAAACTGCCAACTAGAACCCATCAGAAACCATTTGTTTCTTATAATAACGCTGTTTCTCATTTCATTTACATTTTAATAAATAAAGCTTGCCTGAAGATCAGAAAGTAAAACAGCCCCACTGGTCAACCTTATAGGCCAAGCAATGATAACACACACCTTTATTCTCAGGAGCCACACCAGTTGCCATAGAAACCAGGTGGTATATGCCTTTAATCTCAGCCCTAGAGAGGAATATAAATGGGAGAAGACAGCTCTCCATCTCAGTCTCATTGAGATTCCTGGAGGCAGGACCACCATTTTTGGACAGAAGGTCAAGGTAAGAGCCAGTGGCTGTCTGCTTTGCTATTCTGGTCTTCAGGTTGAACCCCAATATCTACCCCTGAGTTTTTATTATTTGTGCTTCAGCTTCCATGTAAGCTGTCGCTTTACCTTCAACTACACTGGAGGCCACCATGCTTCGGCGAGTGACTTTCCATTGCAAAAAAAAGTCTACACAGAGGACTTCTTATTTTGTGGAGGATAATATAAAGAACTGCATCCCAAACTGCTTCTCCTATAGCTACATCTCCAGTGATGGCAATCTGGTGTGTAGGCAAATGCGGTTAGATAACTACATGAAGAGAGGACAAGAAACACACACACACAAAGTCATACAGAAGCAGCATGGCCCTAGTCAGCTCCAGGATACCTAAGGCCATACATCCTTTCAAACACACAGACACTATTTTCATCAGCAGCTAAGACACTCAGGAGTAAAACATGATATTTGAGGTCTCTCTCTGTGAGCATACAAAACAGGAAATTACTTAATTTACCTTCAGCAGAACAAACTGTAAGCAGTCTAAACAATTCTAAGAGGGGTCACCTCCTGTCCCCTCCTCCCTACATATGCTTTCTCGAGTACCCCTACCTCTGTCTCAGAGTAAAGATGTCGTAGAAGCTGAGGCTGCCTTGACAGAGTATTATAGCCTACCAATAACCAAACATCAATGCCACCCCACAGCCTTACCAAAGATTTTCTTAAAAGCCCTTAGATCTCCCAGGAAAATTATTGTTGTCAATTCTAGACTGACATCAGCTAACTGAAAAAGCAACATTAAACTTACAGCGTGACTATTGACCAGCTGTTACCAAGGTAACTTGAATAATATTTATCCCATTTAAGGGATAAATGAAGTCCCCCTAAATCTTTCCCTTGCAAAAGTTCAGCATAAACAGGAAGTTTATAAACGGTTTTGCAGTGTATTTAATTTTTAGCTCTGAATTAAATTTTCTTCCAAAGTGGTGAGCATCTAAACAAGTGCTGAAATCTGGCTGCAAAAGCTCACAGATTATAGCAAGGGACAAAATCCAGAGGATTTTAATCTTTGTCCTTCATGAACCACTTACACGGAGCAGCACAATGTGTACTACTTAGAGGGACCTTTCAAAGGCACAGAGACATAATGGAAACTTCATTTACTCATTTTTTTTTGTTTTTGTTTTTTACTGTCAAAGGGGGAAAAATTAGAGGTTAGTCCAAAAGCAAATATTTTTGTGTGGCTTTTTGCAATCTAAAAATGTTTATTACTTGTATTCTTTACCTAGTGTCCAAAAGACATGAAAAGAAGAACAGTTCAAATTGTCAATGTGATTGTTTTTTGGAGATCTGTTGAGTCTCTTCTGGCTGCCAGATGTCCTGGGCTGACCTTCCCAAAGTACAGATTCCTGGCAGAGTGGGAGGGAGGTACTGTCTGTTCTACTCTAATATGATAGCTGTGTGCTAAAGATACCTCCTCTTATCAAAAATGGTTAATTTTTTTTAAAAAAAATACAGGTTTAAAAAATGTAATTGAGAAATGGGTTTTAGAAATATTTATGGTTAAGATTTCCATGGTTATAAGCAATTTTTTCTGCATGAATATCAGTTATTTTAATTAAAGTTATTGAGTGAAAACCCAGTGGGTCAGCTCTGACAAAGCAACTTTAAATGTAGTCCAGTACGTTTTTGTAGCACAGAATACCTAAGCAACATCAATCCATCTTTTCTAAATGCTTTAAAGATAAACTATAGGAGCTTGAGAGGAGGTTGGGGGCTTAAGAGCACTGGTTGCTCTTTCTAGCCTCACATGGGGTCTTCCAACTGTCTGTAACTCCAGTTCCAGGGGTTATAATAGTTTCTTCTGGCCTCCTCCAGTACCAGACACGAATGTGGAACACAGATATACAGACAGAACACTCATACATATAAAATGAATAAAATTTTAAATGTAAATTGTAGCAATATCATTTCTGGGGAATTTATTCTATAAATGTATCCAACCATTGTACAAACTATGTACAATCAAGGAATTCTTTGCAATATTGCTTATTCAAAAAAATTAAGAATAACAACTGCCTTAGAAAATAAAACAAATCACATTGTATACAAAAAGTAAACTCATAATAATTTAATAATTTCTAAGACTAAGATGTCCTGTCTTTATTGATACCAAATGATCTAAAAATAACTATTAGTTAAAAAGAACAAAATGTAAAATATGAATAATTTTTGCCACCAGCTATGTCTTGAGAAGAGCAACGACCAAGAATTGCACAACATGGGCCTCAATTAAGACTAATCGTCAATTTAAAATGTCATAAAGATGATACATTAGACGTCCTACTCAACTTGAAAAGCAAGATTTGTTTGCATCTGCCAGTGCTTTGAAACACAGTCCAGACTGTTCGTTTGAGCTTGGGTCTTTTGACTGAAGCCCTGTGTCATCTTCCAGGAAAAAGTCATCACAAGCCACTTCCCACTCAGCTCCTCCAGTATGGAGTCAGCACTTACGATTCCTTCCTTCTTCCTTTTCGTTTTAAAATAGTTTTTTTTTTTTTAAATCACATTAACATTTTTATTTTGTGTGTGTTCGGGTGCGTGGCTACACATGTGTCCCGGTGTGGATGTGGAGATTAGAAGACAATTTACAGCTTCTCTTCTCCCACTCTGGGGGGTCAGGGACTGAACTCGGGTCATCAGGCTTGGTGGCAGGAGCCTTAACCCGCTGAACCACCCCACCCCCTTTTTTTTGTTTTTGTTTTTGAGACACGGTTTTACTCCCTAACTCTAGCTGTGAACTTGTGATCCCCTCTGCCTCCCAAAGGTGAAGGTTGGGGGTGTGTACCCCCACGCCTGACTCAGAACTCTTCCACAGCAGTCCAACTGTGAAGGCCCTGCAGAACTTTTCTCCAGCTTTTCTCAAACATCTTTCTTTCCCATTTGCTTTTACTTAATATTAGGAAAATATTCACCTAATTGACACATGCATGCTTTATTTGTTTGCAATCACTGTTTGTCGGATAATATGAAATTATGTAATTATGATAGTTTGGTGTAAAGTTTTAGGAACAAAAACAATTGGATATTGGTAACTGTCAGGAGGTAAATTATTGGCCTTCAAGTGATACTGTACTATTTTTTCTGTTGTTGTTGTTTTTTTTTTTTAAATCATGCAAGCACGGATATTTGTTATACATCAGTGTTTTTAAAGTAGTAGGAATATATCATGATTCAAAGAGGAAAAGAAATTCTCTGCCTTCACCAAGCTTAGGTTCTAGAAGGAATGAGAAAAGCAACTAGGAACGTAAGTGCAATGCTTTTTAGAAGGGGATGGTGTTTGGAGACAGAGCGAGCAGAACCACGAGGACCCCCCCTCACACCCAGTGGTGATGCTGGTGGCTCCTAGGTGTGACCACAAGAGATGCTGCTGCCTTTGAACACAGGAAGGTGACATTTCGATGGCCTAGGTTACATGATTTGTGGACTCGACTTGAGGAAGAAAGGAGTCAAGACTGAGAACAACGTAAAAAGTAGATTCAGTGACAAGAAGGTCGCCGATGGTGGGTGGGTGGCATTGAGAACAGAAGCCTCCTTGTAACAGGTTCAAGAGAGGAAAGAAGGAGTGGCGCAAGCAAAGACGAATTGGGCGCAATTGTGTATATGAGTATGAGAGCATGGCCTGTGTATGCAATCCTCACATGTGTGTGCAGTCCTCACAGAGTCCAGAATAGGGTTTGGACCCCTTGGAGTAGTCTCAAAGTCTTCCTCTTAGCAACCTGCCTATAATTTTTATGGTTTTGCTCATGTGTACTCAAGGTGAGGCATCTCAAGTTGCAAAACACTTAGTGACAGCATTAACTAAACATAATATTGCTCCAAATGGTTTAAAACAAATTCTTCAATCTGTTACCAGGAGCTGTTCATTAGAATAAAAGCTTGTGGTTTCTAAAATAGATGGGGGATTGTCTGGCATGCACTCAGTTCCCAGAACCAAAAAGAAAAAAAATGTCACAAGCCTCCTAGGAGACGCAGAGTCCAGAGAAACTTGGGGTTTCTCCCCCTTAGGAGGTTGATATGTTCAAGATTCTACTAACTGTCTCTAAAAAGCCAGTTTCCCCAGGTTTGAGAAGTTGGGCTTGGTGGAAAGGGAAAGCAGAAGTGGTGGCCTGTGGATGGGAAGACTAGTCGACTCACTTGGCCACAGCAAGAGTGGCCAATTGAGACCGGGACTTTGATCAACTTTTCTTCTGCAGTCCTAAAGACATGGGACCTCCACCCACCGAATCCCATAGACCCGGATTAATCACAGAGCAGGAGGAAGGCAAAGAGCAGACAGCCAAGTTTGTTTCAGTTTTGTTTTTACAGAGAGCTAGGAGAGGCAGAAACTAAAAGGCTTATGCAGGCACATCAACCTTTGGTATGGATGAATGACACCATCATGAACAAAGAGCATGCACCTTGCAATCCAGTCACCAGAAATGTTCATAATACTTTAAATGTCACAATTTTGTGTTGGATGGTGTTCATAACTGTCTTGACCATGTATGGTGGGAAGCAGCCTACAGGCCACAGGTTGGACACTCCTGACAGAAGACTTTTGGGAAAGAAAAAAAAGTCACTAACCAAATGCATATTTTTTTCTATTATGAGTAGTCTTAAGATTTTCCAACTCCTAAAGAAAAAAAAATCCCTCAGTCTGTATAAACAAGACAGTCTAGGTTTTCTCCCTGATCCTCCCAGTTAAGTATACATGTAAACCATGGAAAGAAACATCAGAGACAAAGAGAACTCTAGGGTACAAAGATAACGATGAACTGGGATGGGATCCCAGAACTAGAGGAACACCATAGTATCAGGACATCTCACAATCCAAGACGTACAAAATAGGCTGACCCAGACCCAGAGTTTCTAGATGCCCAACCTAGCAGGAACAGGCAGCCCAGGCAGGCTCACTCCTTTCCTCCTCTCACCCCATATCCTACAGGAAACCTTTAGATAATACCAGGAAGCCAGTGCAGTAGCTCCCCTGTACTTGTTCCTGTGGAGTTTGCTGTCTCAGGTCTTCTCTGGCCTTGGTCACTGGCTCAGTCTTGGAGCCAGTGTAATAGCAAAGGGAAGGGTCATGAATACTTTTCAGTAAGAAGACTGAGCAGGGAAAGCACCATCCCCACGCAATAGGTTTAAAACTCTTTAGTCTCAATGGGAAAGCAGGTGAGGGGCCTTAACAGCAAAGGACTCCATTTGAGGTGTTGCACCTGATAGGTGAGGGGCATCAGAAGTGTTGGACTGTAAGAAATCTACTTGTCTTTCCCTTCTTACACAGGAGGCATCAGAAAGTCCTGTCCAGATCCCACCAGGTGACGCCTAGCAGAGATTGGTGGAAGCTTACTAGATTCCAATACACCAAGCAGACCATGGTAGCAGCAGAGTCCCAGAAAATCATGTCCTCAGTGAAAGTACATCCAATACATTACGACTTATATGCTAAAAGTAACAGGGATGAAAGTCTGCTAAAAGGAAATGTTAAGTGTGACTATGCGTCTCCTAACAAGGTATCCAAGTGTCCATGATTCAGCAAAAATTCACTGATCAAATGAAACCTTGGAAAAATCACAACTTGGTGGAGAAATGAGAAACAGATAATTAAATAATTAACAATATTTCAAAGCAGCCATTATAAGAATGCTTCAACAAATAATTTTGAATTCTTTATAAACAATTGAAAGTACGGCAAACCCCAGCAAAAAAAATTTAAAACCATTTTATTTTTTTTAAAAAGTGGAAATTATAAAACCAGTGATAAAATTAGCTTCATGGGTCCAATAGCAAAGCGGCAATAACAGGAAAACAGTGCTGTAGAATTCACTCGATCTGAACAACAGAGAAAAAAGACTGAAATCGAGTGAAAAACAGAGCCTCGGGACTTGGGATATGGTGAAGCTGTCACCTGAAACCACAGGCTCCCAAGGAAATGGGTCACTTTCTAATGAGTAAACACAAGAGACGTGGTCTTCAAATTCTGTATTCAGAAAAACTAACTTTTAGAGATGCAGGGGAAATAAAGACATTATCAGATAAAGGGATGGGGCTTGCTAGTAGTAGACCTATCCTTATTGGAACAGCTTTAAAGATAATCTTTTTCCAAACAGGAAGAAGTGGCGCTAAAAGGAATCTTTAGAACATCCGGTTCAAAAAAAAAAAAAAAAAAACAGAGGGAGTAGAACAAGCATTTAAACACCACCAGATGCACCAGACAAAACGTTTAAAAACGAGGAAGGTAAAGAAGCAATGCTACCAGCATTGGCTTGTTATGATAAATACCATCTGTTTGTCTATGTATCTGTAATAACAGGAGGGCAATTTGGAGCTATAAGCAACCAAAGACTACGGGGGAAAGGGATGGGGTGAGGGAGTCCTAGTCCTCAGTGGTTTAACCACATGCACATTGCTCCTCAGCAAGCTAATAAGCCCTGCCTATGCTCATGCAGACGATTGCAATTAGATGCAGTGGCTCACAAAAATATACCTCTGAAGACTTGAAAACAGGATGGGAACCTGGGAAGCAGGGATTCTGTTGGAGGCAGATAGGAGGGAAAATGGTGGATAAACTAATCAAAGAACACTATGTATGCATGGAATTGTGAAAAAATAAATAAAAATTTAATAGAGAGCGAGCAACTAATAAGAAAACTATGCAAGGAGATATACTAAAAATAAATTAAGGTGCAATTCTATAAGCCCAAATGTTTATTTGGAATTCTGTTCATTAGGTGATTCGATATAAATAAAAGCATGAAGTCATCCAGGAGACTGTGAAACTGGTCCAGGGCGGGCAGCTCAGTCAGGAAAGTGCTTGCCATGCACAAAGACCTGGGTTTGATCCCTAAAACGTACCACTCAAAACAAAACAAGCACATTGGCACAAACTTGTAACCCCAGCACTAGAAAGGAAGGCCATGCTACTCTGGGACAAACCCAATTTTAACTAGGAATGTAGGTTACTAGAACTTTCTGGGCTCCAGCATACAACCTTCCAAGGTGGAGTGATTGCGAAGGTAAGACAATCTCCAGAACTAATCATGTCAACTCTTCCAAACCTCTCTTCAAAATCCATCCTACATTGTTGGATGTGATGCACAGTTGTCTGAAAATGGACCAAAAACCACAGAATCCAGTTCCTGATGCAAGGATACTATTGCATGATACACTCAGTGCTCTCAGGGGTCCCAAAGAATTGAGGAGAAATTTGGAGGAATATGTTACAGACTCACTGGTACATGGACCATTTTCGCCCAGATGGATGCTCCTTTCTTACTGGCAGGGGAAAGAATGAAACAGTTAGCTACCTCCTGCTGCTCACTTAGCCCCATACTTTTAGATCCACCCTGAAATCCACAAGTAAAGGAACTGAAAACTGGCTGATGCTGACTGTGGTACACATACTCAACACACCTTCAACTTTTCTTCAGTTCACTCTTCCACCTACCCGTCTGCAGAGGTCAAAGATCATTTACTTTGGGGAAGTCAGGGGTCATCATGGATAGCTTCACACAGTAGACAAAGAAAAGCATTTGAAATAAAAACAGGTCACCACTGTGTTTTGTAAGTTTGAACGCCTTGGTTTTACTATGACATATTAAGGTCTTTCTTTTTAATGCACAGAATGTAGGATTCAAAAGACTTTGTTTTTCTCTCCACCTCTGTTTTCTATAGCGAAATGGAATTCTGTTTCCTAGATAGAAGCAGCTGGAGTGTCTCAGGATTGCACCCAGCTTAGTGGTTAAGCATCAGGCTTTGGTGTCAGATGCGCCTGGGCTAAAATGTCCCAGCTTGTGTACTTGTTGGCAGTGTCCCAGCTTACCACCCTGGGCCTCAGTTTCTTCATTTGTAAAAGCACATGACAACCCCCGCTTTGAAGGATTGCTAGCAGAACCAAATGGACTTATACATTTAAAGTACTTGGCACGAGAGACACATTCCACAGTAGCTGTTCTAATCCAGGACAAGCCTTTTGCAAGAAACTTTGTTATCAAGAGGCAGCAAGGCTTTAGATAAAATTTCAGGAAGTCAGCTCAGTGAGGATCAGGGAACAAAAAGAGACCTCAAGTTCTAGAGAGCTGACAGATGTCATCACTGGAGCCGAAGTTCTCCTGTGCTTATGTTTGGGACCTGAAGAGGGGGAGACTCTCAGATCAAACACACAACTACATTCCATGATGGGAGAGTGTCAACCCTTTCCACTCATTGTATAATGTCTTCCATTAACAGGGTAAGCTCCTCCGTGGTGTGTGTGTGTGTGTGTGTGTGTGTGTGTACGTGCGTGCGTGCGTGTGAGCATGCTGTAAACAGGACACAAGTGCTTTCTTCCAAAGCTTATTACAAGCTGTGTACTCTTTTTCCAAGTAGCAAACTTCTGGGTAAAGTCATGCAATGACTAGGAACACCATCATCACCACATTCTAGCCTGTGTTAGAGACCAAACTTTTTGGTTCCTTGTAAACATCAACCCAACATTTGCCAACATGGCTGCCTCAAAAATTAAAAGTACACATTCCTATAATTCTGTGGTAGGGCTTTTTTTCATATTTAAATATTTTTCTTGGGTTGATTCTCACCATGAGGAGAATGAAAGGCTTCACAACAACATAGCTCTTGGAGGAGATAATACACCATCAAAGAAAGCCCTTTGCAAATGCTTTTCCCACCATGTCTCTTCCAGGAAAAACTCTTTGAATGAAAATGTTTTTCTGTATAAAATGCACAAATATGCTCAGCAAAAACAACAAAAAAGCCTAAATAACAAATATATTCTGTGAAATTTGTGAATTATGCATCTAATCAAGACCCAAAGTTTTAATAGAGACCTTAGATATATTTTTAAGAGTCAACTAAAAGGATAAAGGAAATGTATATCTAAGAACTATGATATAAAGAAAGATTTTATGGATAGGCAATAGTTTTCTGGTATAGGAGGTCCTTCTGTCTATGTGTTGCTTTCATTCGTTAATAAAAAAACTGCCTTGGCCTGTTGATAGGGCAGAGCTTAGGTAGGTGGGAAAGATGAAAGAAACTAAATGCTGGAAAGAAGAGACGGAGAGAGAAGTCATGGATCTTCCGCCTGAGACAGATGCTGGTTAGAATCTTTGCCAGTAAACCACTGCCATGTGGTGATACACAGATTAATAGAAATGGGTTAAATTAATGTAAGACTTAGCCAATAAGAAGGTAGCGCTAATAGGTCAAGCAGTGATCTAATTAATACAGTTTCTGTGTGTGTTTTTTTCGGGGCTAAGCTAGCCCAGTGGCCAGGATGAACAAGGGGCCTCTCCCTGCAACAGTTTTCAAAAAATCTAGAATTAACAATGAAACCCTATCTATGAATGCCTATGCATTTTCTGGTATTGTCATGCATTTACCTTATGACAAAAGTAAGTACAAATCTAAACATATTAAGAATTACACTAATCATGCTGTTTTAACAAGGAGGAAGAGATAACAATGGGTCTGAATAAAGCACTAAATTGTAAAGAATTTGATAGCTGATTCCACATTTTAGTTACCATGAATTCTGTTGCTGGAAGCCCTGGACATACATACACATGCATCAAGGAATACCATACAGCCACAACAAGCATGGGTCACTAACAGTTACGGCAGCATGCCTGGAAATGGAAATCATGCTGACTTAAATAAGACAGTAAACGGTGAGTCTCACACTTTCTCTCACCTACAGACAGGAAAAAGTTGATCCTATAAAATAATAGCCTGGAGAAGGAGTCATTAAGGACTAGGAGGAGCAGTTGCAGATGACAAAGATTGAAAATAAGTTAAACACACAGCATTGAACACAGAGGAAGGGTTGGTTCTGGTGTCAATAGAAACTCTAGGTTATTGACAACAATATGACATATTTCATATAACTGGGATGTGAACAGAAATAAGTGAATTTTTGAAGATGGATTTAATTTATTATATATTATACATGTACTGAATCATGCAAATTACACTTTACATGTGTAAACAGGATGCCTTGATTTTAAGTCAGGAATTTGCATTACTGAAGACAGAGATTAACCCAAACCCAACCCAACAGCTGAGTCTCTCATCATGTTCTTGGGACTGAGAAGTGTATTTTTCATCTAAGCACATTTTTGGAAATTTTTTTCCATTTAATTTAGAAATTAAATAACTGTTAACTTAAATTAGTTATTTAAATATTTAGAAATGGTAAGCTAGTTAAAATATTTTAACTTTTATAATTTTTAGAACATTGATTTAGATAGATCTGTAGTAAATTATTAATCCTTAATGGAATTTTTAATAAACTATTTTTCACATGGCTATTTCACTGAGACAATATAAATAAACTGAGTTATAATGCCTTTGATTTTAGTTGTTAAAGTATTAAATCAGAAATTTCTGAGTTAAATTAATGACATCATATCTTTAAAAGAAAGCTAAACAAATTATAAAGTAGTATGATAGCTTGAAAGAATAAGTGGATTTTAATAAATACATTGAATAAAACACTCTTATCTCTTGGAAAGAGACTCATTAGGCAGTGCAATTAACTAGACATTATAAAAGAATGCTTTTTTCTCTGTAGACAAAAACAAAACAAACCAAAACACTCATATGAGTACAGCTTCCCAGAAGGCCTTGGAAACTCTAAGGGACAGCCTCTAGAGGTGCTGGCAAAGCCATCCACAAAACCATGCTAAAGGAGAAAGGAAAGCATGCCTAGTACAGTTTGGACATGTGTGTTCCCATAGATAACATGCCTAGTGCCATTAGGACATGCGTATTCCCACAGAAAGCACACGTGTTGCAGACTTTGTGCCCCAGGTGGTGGATCCAGTGGTTGAGAGGTGACAGATCAAGAGGACTCTGACCTGACTGACAGATGAACTCACTGATCGATTTATCAGATGTTGGCATCACTGAGAACAGCAGGAAGCAGAAGGTGGGGTCTGCCCCGAGAAGCAAGTCAGCAGGGTGTGACTCTGAAAATAGACCTTGTCATGCCTGACCCACGATGCTCCCTGCTTCTCTCTGCTTCCTGGATGCCATGAAATGAGTGGCTTCTAACACACCCTTCCATCATAATTTACTTCCTCATCACTGGCTCAGACACAGAGAGCCAACAATGACATGCTGGTTATCTCTGAAATCATTAGGTAAATTAATCCCCCCTTAAGTTTTTGCCTCAGATATCTTGTTATAGTGATGAACAGTTATTTAACATATTTAGCATCCTTTGAGAGGAGCTGGTATCCTCACATATGACAAGGAGACTTTTTAAGTTTCCATTTCAGAAAGGACAAGAGAATTACCAATCAGAGAGTAAAAGTTTGGAAGTACCTACATCTTCCTTCATCTTTCCCATGGTTTCATTATTTTCAGTTTCTCAGTTGAGATGAGCATGAATACTTACAATAAACAGAAAGGTGAAGGGTGTGCTTTATTGAGAGTCATGAAGAAGAAAGGCAACAGCCCACTGAAAATCTACAGGGCAGGAAACCTCTAGTGATAGAGGAAGTTGAGAGGCTGTAGAAGGGAGAAATGAAAGCACGAGCGCCATGCAGAAACAAAGGCATAAAACATGGCTCTTAATCATAGAAACTGGGGAGAAAACCACAGCTTCTTTATACACACACCCAGCACTTGACCACCCAGAAGACCAAGTCAGTTCACCATGACCCTTTTCACCACAACAGTGACTAGAACTACCCAGCACAGAGCCTTGCTGAACCTGGGAACTCAAGTATTACTAGAACTTTCCATTTCAAAGGCCTCTTGATCTTCACAAATGCAGACATCTCTCATTCCTGACTCAGAGATAGAATGTCAAACTGTGAAAAAAGAAACTCTTGCCTTTTAATGAACACACACACACACACACACGCACACATACACACTTAATATATAAAGAGATTTATTATGAGGCAAAGATCTTTTGCCAACTACTGAGTTCTCATTTAATTACGTTTTTTTTCTCAATTTAGAAACAGAGGAGGAAGCATAAAGGACAATTTCCTTTCACCATAAAACCCATCCTTAGACACTGGCTATTCAGAAAGCATTGAGATTTCATAATGGAGTCAGTGTTTGGTTATTCAACTGTACATTAGACTACAGAAGATGGCACAATCTAAATTGGAACCAACTTTAAAATCCAGCCCCATGCTTCTTAGAGAAGGCTATCAAAACAACGGGTTTCTTCATGGATGCACTGTGTGTAGGCAGAAGGGCTCAACGTTCCATTTTAAACATCACCAGGACACTCTGTCCTTCCTTATTCACCACCCCGCCACACCCAATGAAAAAGTTCACTCTCAGTTCACAGGATGCTAAATTGTGCCTCTCTTGGGACAGCTGGGATGAGTGAAAGATGTCACAAAGAAAGAGCAAGTGGGAAACCAGGGACAGTCATCTGGTCTACCTCAGATGCTTCAGCACAGGAAGGTGGTAGGGAGGCTGGTGGATACTGACTGAGGATCCCATTGTCATTTACTCTTCCACAAGCACCTGAAGATGAGATGTCTATGCTCTTTCCAAAATTAAGAATCTAAAACTAAAATGCTAAAATAAGGCCACTCATCTCACTACCATGCAAGCAGAAGTTTGTTTAAATCTAGATTTTTTTGTTACATTCTCTGACTTAGAATTCATCTGATATGTACTAAGTTCCTTCTCTTTATATATTTATTTATCTACATTTTCCATCTCTATCATCTATCTGCATATGTACCTATAGCTATATAATAAGTGCTCAATTGTGTTGTAGTCTATTTATCTATCATCTATCTATTTATCCATCCATCCATCCATCTGTCTATTCTTTTTGCATATGTATCTATAGCTTTATAATGGAATTGTTGAACTGTGTTACAATCTATCATCTATCTATCTTATCTGCCTACACATCTATAACTCTATAATGGAAATGTTGCACTGTGTTGTAACAGACTCTGAGAATGAAAGAAGTCATGGCCCTCATCTGCATATCCCCTGATGAATACACCAGGCTCCAGTGGATAATTTTGATCCCATGGCCACACAGATGTCCTGATCAAACCAAGAGAGACACAGTTAAAAAGATATGAAAGAGATTAGTAGGAAGGAGGTGGACAGAAGAAGTAGAGAGGGAAGAGGTATGGATGAGAGCAGCTAGGATGCATGATATACATGTACAAAATTGTCAAAAGAACAAGCTTAATTAGTAAAAAGTAAATAAGGAATATATAGACTTTTAGAGCAACTGACAGATTCAGTGTAGATTTCTGAAGGAACCAATTACTATGTTAGTATCAGTCCTACAATAAAGTCAGAAAGGTTCATTCTATTACCAAAGGAAAGTCAACACCAATTTACCATCCTGCATGGTGACATTTGATTGATTCTAAAAGCTTCCCAGTCAAAGGTCTACAAGCACCTTAACAGGTGCTAAATGTATGTGTGCATGTGTATTTATTATGGAATTATAGTGTAATTACATCATTTCTCTCTTCCCTTTCCTCTTTCCAAAACCTCCCATATACCCCTCCTTGCTCTTTCAAATTTATGGTCTCTTTTTTTCATTAATTGTTATATACATATGTTTCTGTATATACCTATAAATTCTTAAAAACATAAATACAGCCTGCTCAGTCTTTATAATGTTACTCATATATATGTTTTCAGGGATGACCATTTGGTATTGCGAAATCAATTGGTGTGCTCTTCTTTGGGAAAGACTATCTTAATAAATGTGTCCATTATTGTCTTTAGATATACAAACCTCTGTTCTGCAGCACAGAATGGAGACAAGCTTATAATATGTTTAAGGAATAAATAAATCCATTTTAGATGGAGCAGAATAGGCGAGTGGAACAGTCTTCCTTAAGCCTGAAGGACAGACTACAGTAGGGTTTTGGAAGGGTGGCAATGCTGGAGTTCACCTTTCTTACGCAGTGGGGACCCATTTAAAAGACCTGTGAGGAGGCGCAAAGGGATGCTCTGGAGGGTGAAGCACAGGATGGGATGCTAAAAGTGGGGAGAATGGCTAGGTAGTTTAACTCGGCACTTGCAGCATCCCTCCACAGAAAGGAAGCCACATCATCATCATCATCATCATCATCATCACCATCATATCATCATCATCATCATCATCATATCATCATCATTTCCATCATATCATCATATCATCATCATCATCATCAATTTATTAATATCCCAGGTCCAGGCTTGAGAAGGGCTACTTATTTCCCTTTACCTTCAGCAGGAGACATGAGACAAAAGGTGTTTTTTGGGGGACATGACTTTTTCCCCCTTGATTATTTCTCCAAAAAGTTGTCAGCCTCTGTGAAGTAGATCAGTTCCCTAGGATGCAAACTCCACACACCCAGGGATTGGGTTCTAACTGCAACCCCCAGTGCCTTCTTCCCATCTACATGATGTCTTTAGCATCATGTCCTACAACCTCGCTCCATCCTGCTTTCCTTCTCCCCCAATCTTACCAAGAGTGACAGACATTGATACCTACATGGAAAGTAATTTTAAAAGTATGTAAAAAAAGACCCTCATCTCCTTCCACTTCCTATCTCTTATAAGACCCAGAGTGGGGTGGGGGAGGGTAGAGGATAAGGGTGGGAAGTGGGAGGTGTCTTGTTTTATTTTGCTTGCTGAGATGGTACTTCTTGGTTTCATGTCTCCATACAAAGAAACGTTTTGGTTCCCAGGATGATCCCATCCTTAACAAAGAGAACAGACCCTAGCCACCTGGCTTGCCCAGGAAGTTGAGGGACACACGAATCTCACAAACTGAAAAAGAAAACAAAACCAAAACAGGACAAGAGCCAATCTTTGGGAATGGCATATAAAAGTCATTGACTGAGCAGGCTGACTTTGGACTCAAGGAGTCTTTAAATTCACTATAAAATTACACCCTTGAACTGTGGTTATAATTTGATGCTTTTTCTTTGTTTTATTTTGAAAATACTAGTGTAGAAATGAAATATATAAAAATTTATCTATAATACTACCCATGGAATCTGACCTGTGAACATCCTGTACCAAATGTATACATAGTATGAACACACATATGAACATACCCATATACACATACACATACAATTGCATATATCTTTAAACGTATTTTTCTTAAAATAAACTTTTAAAGGTACAAAGAAGTAAAAGGAGTAAACAGTTTAAACTCTTTAGATGTGCATTTTCATTCTTACAGCCACTGACTTCCTAAAAAAGAGAAATCGGGGCTTGATGAGGCAAGTGAGGGTGCTCCCTGCTTCACCTGAGCTCAGTCTCAGAGAACCGGCTCTTGCCCCTTACCTCCACACACACACAGTGACACACTGAGCCGTCCTCACGGTCAGGAAGTAAATGTAATAAACTCTTAGGCGTAGCAAGCTTATCCTCTTTTACTTTTTCCTGCATAGTTTTGAGCATCTGACCTCATAACTTCATAAGTTATCAAACTGTCAACATTAAAGTCATGATAAAACAGCAATACCAGCAAGCAAAAGGCAAACAGCTCTGCCCAGAGAGGTAGGACTTTCTGATCAGAAGTCAGGCTTCAGACTTAAAATAAGGGTAACGGCACTGGGCACAACATGAATTCTCCCCCCCCACCCCCCCACCCCCACACGCACACATCCATTGAAGCCTAGGAAAACAGGATTCTCTCTACTTTATAAATAAGGAAACTTATATTCTTATATTTTGCATTTCTGCATTTTTAAATAAATGGCACTGGATATGATTACTTCATAACCAGGACTGAGTGAGAATAATAAGTAAGTACTGCATACAGACTTTGTGACTCAACCATGAGGCCCAGAGCTAGGGGACACCCATTATTGTAAGTTGGTGACCCTTGGCCTGCCTCAAAGTCCATTCTCCTCTCTTTGTAGTTGAGGAAAAAACATCCTCTAATGAGGCAGAGGTGTCTTAAGCTCCTAGAGGATTAGGGAATGCTAACTACCCACCCTCTGACTGCAGCCACTTCAACCATTTTACACACGGTGAGATAGACATTTTGTTTAGTCTGTCCAGATTTCAAGAAAGACAACTGGGAAATATAACTTGGAGAAAACTTTATACTCTTTCAAATTAGGTAAAATAAAGATGTGGTTGGCTTTCTCTCTCTTTGAAAGCTGCTGTCATGGATGTTACTAGGTATAGCCGAGGAGACAGACACACAGGAGCCATTCCTTCTCACAGATGCACAGATAACAAACTGCCCCAAGAATGTGGGTACCAGAAGAACCAGTTATGCTTAGACTGTAGTAACAGCAAGGAAAGATATCTCTGTCTGACCCCCTGCTACTCTATTATATTTATTTTCTCTTTCCTTCCTTTGCCTTGGTAATTAATTACATGTTTGTGTGCACATGCGTGTGTGTGTGTGTGTGTGTGCATGCACACGCATGGGCGTGCACATGCATTTATCTGTGCAGATGCAGAGAGGCCAGAAGATGGTGTGGTTACCTTCCTCTATGAGCCTGCAGCCATTCCTTTGCTGGGGAGTCTCTCTCTGAACTGAGAGTACACTTTTTCCTGGCTAGGATGGAACTCAGCAGGCCCCCGTAGTTCTCTTGAATCTGCCTGATTCAGAGCTGGAGCTACAGACATGTGTCAGATGCCTGACTTGTTCCATGGATGCTGGGATCTGAATGCCACTTCTCATGATAACAAAGCAAATGTTCTTAACTGCTGAGCCATCTCCAGCTCCCTTTGTCCTCTGAAATACACACACATATATAGTACATATGTGTGTATATATATATGTTTAACTACATATATAGTATATATGTGTATATATATGTTTAACTACATATATAGTATATATGTGTGTATGTAAAGTATATATTGTGTATACACACACACACACATGTTTAAGCTATCCTGAACTCTTTTGTTATGAGTTTATGTATAAACACAGGCCAATCTATACTCTGCAAAGACCTCTAAGAATGTTTATATAATACTGCTATTTGAACATTAAAATTACCTACATAAATGACACCAGAATGTCTCTTATAGACTCTGAAGAATCTGCTTCTGTTTTAACAGGTAGACTAAGATCTATCACCCACAGCCATGCTGCAGACATGCAGATTACACTGTGACCCCAGCATTGCGGTGCTAGCTTATCTGCAAGGTAACAATTGCATCATGTTATGTGTTTGCACGCCACTGTGCTCAGGAAGTGAGTAGCAGGTGTAGGACATTGAACTATCCTTGTCATGAGTGAACCAAGGTCAGAGATGTGGCATTTCAAAAATCAACACTCAGAGAGGGAGAAGGAAGTACAAGAGAAGAATGAGAGATAGGAGCTCAGAGAAGCAATGCCTTAGCAGCAAGAGAAGGGAAAATGTGCTAAGAATTGCATTCTTTAAGGGAAGACACATATTCTTGGTGCAGAACGTGAAACAACAGCAACAAAACCAGCATGAATTTAAACAGGTTATATTCCATGCTTTCAATATAAGACAATAATTCTTTTTGAAATACCTTGGTTGGAAAGCTATTTTTTCTTCTGCAATACTCAAACACACTGAACATCATGGTGGAAACATCTAAGGTGATGTGACGTCCCACCCTGCCTAGTTCCTCCGTCCCACAGATGTGAGTAGACCTATAATGATGATGATGATGATGATGATGATGATGCTTGGTTTAGTTTGATTTCTCTTGTGGTTTCTTGGAACCTGAACCTATAATCTCACACATGCTTATAATTTGCTTCCCACAAATAGAACATGGCACCATCTACAGGCTATCATGTCCTTGATTAGGCTCTGTTGAATTCAAAGATGACGGGGTTTTGCCGACGTCATTAAATTTGCTTTAAGATGATCAATGGGGATATTAATCCTAGGTCAACTGGATGTAATTAGTGAGTATACTGGAAGACAGGTTAAGGTCAGAAACTGGAAGCATCAGAGATGGACCCCTGTTGCTGACCTTTTAAAAGAAAGCTGCCATGACTGTACAGACACAAGGAAATTAATTCCGCTGACAAGCTAAGCAAACTGGCAATGGGCTCCCTGTCAGGTCTCCGTAAGAGAATGTAGCTCAGCCAGTGTGTGGACTTCAGCTAGCAATCCCTGAGCCCTAAATTCAGCTAAGACAAATCTTAACTCCTAACCTATAGAAAGCAGGTAATATTAGTTATTTTGAAAACCTATAAATTTGGAGTGATTTGTTGTACAGCATATAAAACCAATGCAACATCTAAAAAGAATGAGGGTCAATTTGCATGGGAATTGCCTTCTATTAACTAAGAAAGAAAACAAAATATCTGGAACCTCAGACTCCCTTCTAAACTTCCCACATCACACTTGACCAAGCTCTCCCACAAGAGTGCTACCAGTAGTTAACTGACATGGCTGTCTCCATTCCTGAGGTGCCACGCTGAAGAACCAGGGTCAGTCAGAGAGCATCCAAGCTTGCTCATCCAAAGACACCTGCCTCAATAAGCCAGACAATGTCGAGCCTGGCCAGTCTGTGGCTTCCACAGCTTTTCATTCGGTCACATTTTTAGATCGTGAGTGACTCGGCATAAAAGCAATCTAAAGTCACCATTCCAGTAACTCAAGTCAAGGTCTCCGACCGCAGTTGATGGAAGATTGGCTCTCCCTATTGGCTCTGCTCCTCAGTTATGAAGATCACCAACAGGCACACGACCAGGACCAGAAACTTCCTAACAGACCTGAGTGGAAGAGGCACTGTTCCATTCCCTTTTTAACACAGAGACCAAAACACGGTCCATGGCCAAGCTATTCAGCAGAGCCCCTGCTCTGTAATAGCATGTTCTCTGTGCTCTGCACAAAATTACACCCTGACCATGTCTTTCCATGCGGCTGTGCCCAGAAAGCGGTCAGGAAGCAGCAGCGCGCGCGTGGGTGATGGACGAGGCATATGACCATTTAGAGGAAAGGAGAGACGGGGAATGGTTTTCCATTTTTCAGAATCATTTGTCTGCCCATTGGAAACCAAGCTTCGATATTCTTCTTTTACACTTTCCCAAAGTATGAATACAATGCTTTTGATATGCAGTCCAATTAGGGTCCACAAAAATTGTTTGCTTTTAATAGAAAACACTGGCATTTTCTTCCAATGGCCTTAATTCTAAAACACCAATTAAAGTCACAGTAACACTCGGAGGTGCGAGACAAAGCAGAATAACAAATTTTTATAGCTTAGAACAATTAAAACAATAAACATCTTATTTTCCTTTTTTTGGTTTCTTCTTTTCTTCATCCCTTCCTCTTACATTTAGAACTTCGGAAACAATGAAGCCAGTAGCACAGCAAGTAAGAAGCAACCCTCACAAGCCGACAAAGGTCCAGTAAATGTTAAATTAATTATCTTTAGCCTTCCACATGGTCTCTTGGAGCCTTGGGGGCTTTTACTTGTTTGCTGGTTTTGTTTTTTATTTTTTTTGTTGTTGTTGTTGTTTAATGTATGTGAAGTTTTGCCTACAATTATATATGTGCATCATCCATGGAAGCTGGAAAAGGGCAACAGCTTCCCTCAACAGGAGATACAAATGGCTCGAGTCACCACAGGAGAGCTGGGAACTGAACCAGGGTCTTTTGCAAGAGCAGCAACTGCTCTTAACCACTGAGCCACCTCTCCAGGGAGCCTCAATTTTTATCATCTCCAAAATGACAATTTCTCGAGTATTATAAGAAGTGGTGACATTTGACATCTACCCTCTGAGCGGCTAGTATGGGGTGGCTTCTGTTTTAGCAGTAGACAGCAATGCTGATGACATCATGCCTTTGCCAGTAGGAGGCCAGCGGAGATCCACAAGGGGAATATGAATGAGATCAAAATGGAAACTCAGTGTGGAATGGGAAATGAAGATGGCGGAGTACTGCCTGAATCCAGATTTTAAGACAGTGTGCACACCCCAACAGGAAAGCTCAGAGCATAGAAAAGAGATTTAAAATAACAGTTTTTAAGTTATGTAGTTGTGTTTAATTTTATCAGTTACTACTTGATTAGGACCTATATGCTTATTATACCGATTTAATCTTTTAAATGTAACTTGGAAGGATTTGGGGTGGTGGGCAAGAGAGCACTAAAAACTTGTTGAGCAGTGAGAACACTGCACCGACCAGGGACAGGAGCATCATCCAGAGATTAAATCTGCAGTGAGAATACTGCACTGACCAGGGACGGGAGCATCATCCAGAGATTAAATCTGCAGTGAGAACGCTGCACCGATCAGGGACGGGAGCATCATCCAGGGATTAAATCTGCAGTGAGAATACTGCACTGACCAGGGACGGGAGCATCATCCAGAGATTAATCTGCCTGGAAAGACAGTTCAGGAAGGTTCTTCCAAGTGAACTGCGTATCTGCTCCCCAGTCTCAGGAATCTCTGACAGTGCCATGGTCCAGCCCAGGGACACACATCCCAGGAAATTGCAAAGTTGCAAAGCCAAGATTGGTCCCTCCTTGAGGCTGAGGTTTCTCACAGTGTGATGGCCATCTCCCACAGCAAGAGAAAAGATGGTGGCTTTGGATTTCAGGGGAGAAATAAAGTCATTGGGTGAAAGCATTAAGTTACGTGTTTTCTTTGTACTGACAGCCTCGGCATCTCACACAGTGACTGATCTCCTTTAACCTCTTGAGGTTCAGCTCTACCGCTCATTCTACAGACAAACTGCATACTATGTCCAAGTTGACTCCCTTGATATGCAGTGCTGTGAGGATCAGATCAAGGTATGGAAGAAGTAAGTTTAGACTTTATAGGGAGCAAAGTATTTCCAAGTGGGACACATATATACCCCTGTTTCTATTTATTCATTGTTTCTAAATCATTGCTGTGTCTACCCTTTTCTCAGGAGGGTGTTTGCTAATATTTATTCTCATGAATGATAGTAGCTACAAAATAAGAATGTTAAGAAAAAGTAGTCATTTGATTTGGACATAAAAACGGCAAGACAGCTTATTCCTGTGTGATAAGTATAGAAATTGACATGAACTTACACACGATCGTTTAAGAATAGGTAGCAGAATTCAGAATCTCACTATAAGATAGACTTATATTTCATATTTATCTCAATTCTGTTTATACTAGTAAAGGGAAAAGAGAACAAATTTAAACACCCATTAAGTATGCAATATTCTATCATATTTATGTAATAAAATGTAGAGAGGGAAACATGTTTTCACAGATTCACATATGAAATGCTTCTTACTTTTAAAAAAATCATTCAAAAAAACTATATATATTACATGACTTCAGTTGTATTAATTAGCATGCAGAAATCTAAACAGTATACATGTTTTAATACTTGGATTTTCTATAAGAAATAAAATTCTAAATCATTTGAATGAGTTCATTGGTTTTCTTTTATTTCCAAATCAATATGTATTCTAATTTTAAAAACAGCTTCTGTTGAAACAGCATTCGGTATTTAAAGGGGTAAAAGTGATCAATGGATTAGCTTAGTCCCCAGACCTTGCCTGTGTTTTCACAGCCAAGTTAACAGGTCATTTACATAGTTTCCTGAGGCCACCACTGACAGAGAGTCTCTGTCCCTTCCAGCGTCATCTGCACCTCTTCTAGGGTAGTTCCATTCCCGCTTGCCGTCCATGCCAAGACTTGTTTATACAGAGCACCCTTGCCATGTCCCTACAGGCTTGAGAATGGCAGGGTTCCATCTGCCTCATAAATACCTCTGCCGCAGACTGTCTCCCACTTCCTCTTATTCTTTACCCAGATTTCTAGAGGAGCAGAAGACACTTGGACGTCTACCTTCCCCACTGGAAGAAATCGCGTCCCTGGAACTGAATGGGGTGTTCATGGTTGAAGTGCTCTTGATGGCAGAGAGCAAACAGAATCAGGTCTGGCAGATGACATTCCCAAACATATTAGGCACTCTTCCCTAGATTTGGGACTGTGGTGGCTTGAATGAGAAGCCCCTATAAGCTCAGAGATTTGAACACTTGGTCCCTAGTTGGTGGCCCTGTTAGGCGAGGTGCTGCAGTCTTGCTAGAGGAAGTATAATATCTTTGGGGGAGGGTTTTAAGAATTCACAACCTTGAACCGCTTCCAGTTCACGTCTGCTTTGTGCTGAGGTTGAAGATATGGTCTCCCAGCTCCTGTTCCTCCCCACACCTGCCAGTTGCTGCCACACCTCCCTGCTGTGATGGACTCTTACCCCTCTGTCGCAATAGGCCACAATAAGCTCTTTCTTACATAAGCTATCTTGGTAATTTACCACAGCAACTGAAAAACAACCAATACAGTGATAAACATGTACATACATGTGTCTGTACATGCATACTCCACCTATCTGAAGTCTGACTCCTTTCTATATATATGTGTGCATATTATAATACACAGATACATATGGATCACACACAAGTCACATTCTCTCTCTCATACACACTCACACACACACACACAGATACACTCCTATATATAATCGCTACTAAATAGACAACTCAAGCCTGGCTTTCAAAAAGGATACAAATATTATAATCCTCACAGTTCCATCCCAACACCAAACTGTCATGGTTCTACACTAGTTGGTAAAATGAGTGGTAGAAGATAACGCTGTAATGGATAGATAAAGAAGTAACACAAACTGAATAGGATAGTTCACATACAGAGCCCCTGGCTCCCCGGGAGTGGGAAGATGCTGCTCTTCATTACAGAAGCCTGGGGAAGAAGCTACACTACTCCAAAGAGCAACTGCAGCAGGACGGAGACGGTACCTTCATGTCTGTGAGTCAGAGGGAAGGCGGAAGAAGGTTGTGTTCAGTGTGTACCAGGCGCTGTGCTAAGCATTTGAACATCTCATTGCATATTCCCATTTGTGGGACAGTGGCTATAGAGGGTTGGATGAGAAATGTCCCCATAGGCTCTTGTATTTGAACATTTGGTCCCAACCAGGTGCGTGATGCTGTTTGGAAATGCTGTAGAACCGTTAGGAGGTAGAGTCTTGCCAGAGGAAGGATGTCCCTGGGGATGGGCTTTGAGGGTTTGTCCCCACTTTCTGTCCCTTCTGCCTCCCCACTCACCCCATCTATGCTTCCTGAATGCAATGGGATCCTCCAGCTTCTTGCTACTAGGCTTTCCCTGTGCAGTGCCGTGTCTCCTCTGCCACGATGGACTTCATCCCTCTGGAACTACAAGCCAGAACAAACCGTTCCCTTCCTAAGTCACTTTTTGTCGGGGTATTTTGTTGTCAAAGCAGCAGGAAAAAAGAGCCAATAAGGTGTTCTCTGTATTAGAAGCACAAAAGAAATTCCAGGAAGATCAGATCCATGACCTGACACGGGGTTAATGTATCAGTATAATTGGGACTTTAAACCCAAGTACATGCGGATCCAAATCTCAAACTTTATACCATGTTGAACCAAAGAAAGGAAAAGGGATGGTCCGTCCCTTATTTAGCCTGGGAAAGAGTAATGTCAGTGTTTCCTTCTCAACAAAAGTCCCTACGCAGACACACACAACTCTTATTGGATTGATACAAAGCCAGGCATTGTGTTCCATCTCTTCTCTTGAGGGAAAGAAAGAGTCTTAAAACAGCATCAGTTCTCATGTCTTCACGAACTATGCTTAGAGATCCTGTCATGTCTGAAGGTATTGCCGTACCATGCACGTTTCTCAGTCCTTAAACTGCATGTGACACATTTTCCTAGGACTCATCATTTCAAATACTTCAAGAACAACCATTCTGCATAAAAATATCAATTTTCATTGATAGGACATTCTTCAGGACTCAAGAACTTTATAGTTTTGAGCTTTGCCCACAAGCTCTTCATTCCTTTTCCTTTCTCCCCTGCTTCATCCTCGCTCACATAAACCCGGCATGCCAACAGATTTGCCTGGGAATATCACGAGAACTCAATATTTAAGTGGAACCAAAAAATTTTTTTTTGCCAAGTTTAAAGGAGAAGGTGAAAAGTTGGATTTAAAATTAAACAAAACCAAGTTGACTACCAGTCATTTAAAGCAAAGCTAGAGACTGGTGACACCGTCAGGCTTGTGTGACTGACGTGTTCATGTCTGGATGCCAACACAAAAATTCCACTACAGTAGGTCTGGGCAGAGACCCAATGCTATTTAACGAGCATCCCAGGTGACTCACACACAGGTGGTCCTTGGACTACGCCTGACAAAACATTGACGCAGTGCAGGCCGGCATGGCGTGCATAGGAAGCTGTCACAGAGGTTAAGTGGACGACCCAACAGCACGCCAGCCAGCAAGCAGCTAACCTGGAGCAAGACTAGTTAGAGCCTTTCACACCACAGCATGTTTCTCGTGTAGTGTGCCAAACATTTTTAAAATTTTGGACCGCTGCCCTATAAACTGTAAGCTATATATAAGCAGCTGTAAACGCACCCACGCTTGACACATGGTCAGTGCTTCCTATAAAAAGATCTTTCTTGACCATCACATATGATCATTAGGAAAGTATTTCCTGTGTTTGGCTGATAAGGGGACAGAAGTTCAAAGAGATTAATATTCTTGCTCAAAATTGGACTTGATAATTTGTTTTTTTTTTAATGATGACACAAAGCTCGGTGGGTAAGGAAGGGGACCTAGGAGGAATGGGGAGTGGTAAGTGGATGTAATAAAAATGCATTGCAGGAAGTTCTCAAAGAGCTAAAATAAAAGGGGGAGGAATTCTTGCCGAAAGTCTTACCCATGTATGGCAAGGCAGGACTCAATGAGCCTGGTAATCAGTGAGCACTTCATGCTAGCCATCACCATCCACATACGTTTATAGAAACTCTCTAAAGACTAAAAATACTGACCCAGCAAAAGCTTAAATTGGCCAGGGAAAAGGTGACAATAAAACTGAGATCAGTCAAATGCTATACAATTTAATATGATAAGTATTGAAAAATGAAGTCAAATAAAAATTCATAGTGGCAAATGATTTAGTTGTCAATATTTATATTAAAATGAATAAGATTTTTAAATTAAGCTTGTATAACTTATTTGAAAAGATTTAACCCTGAAGATTTTTTAGTTGAGTCAAAACATGAAGCAAACTGAAAATATTTCAAGTATGTTTATGAGTTAAACTACTGAAGAGGTGGACGGTAACTAACAAGAGACAGTTCAGAAAGTACCCTTTTCAACACAGTTCACTTACATGTGAATTAGCACTCAAATATCCACAGTTACATTATTGTAATCAGAATCTAAGTACAACAATGGGTCAAACTATTGCCCGACACAATTAGCCACACAGATACATAACTACATGCATGGCCACAATAGTAGCTATGAGTGGGTGACTGTCAAGGGATAGCACAGTCACCCCAGGACAGCAGCCAAGCAGTTACGTAGTATGCTGCAGAGAGCGCAAAGCACGCATGGAGATACATTTTCTGCCCCCGTTTCCAACTGTAGTATGTATTGTTTCATGCACAGATGCATTAGTGATGGATTCTGTGCTTCAGCGGAGGTAAGGTCCAGGTTAAACTGAATAGAACCCTGGAAAATTCTAGCACAGAACTTCATCGGTCTTCCTACTGTACCACTCTGCCAGTAATCTAGAGCGCAGTGGCACTATTGTCATCTTGTCTCAACTGCATCTGCTCCCATTTTTAAGTAACTGTTCTTGGTTATTAGTGATTTTAAATACTGTGGGATATATATGCATCGAGACTTAGAAAGTGTTTGCAATGAAAACATCTCCCCTTTTGCCAAATAAGATAAAGATAGGGCTTTATCTCCACAACTTCTGTTTGATTATTTAATCACTATACCATACACACACACACACACACACACACATACATACAAACACATACACACACATATGCATATACCACAGCCACTCTTTGCAGGATGTCTCTGGCTTCTCCAATTTTTGTTCAGAAACCCACTGCCTGCAGTGTGGTTCACAGCATAGCCCTTCCTATGGAATCAAGCCTGCACATCACGGGATCAGCAAGATCAGCTGGGCAAATCACTTCACTACAAAATGGCGGCTCATTGGCTACAGCACAACATTTTGTTGCTGGCGATCTTTCGTGGGTCCTTTAAGGTTAGGCTTCTTTACACCTAATTTCCCTTTTCTAAAGAGAAAAAAAAAATAACCCCAGTAAATGAATTCACCCTTGCCACATAGGGACACTTTCTGAAGCCCAGAAATGTCCATTTAGAATGAATTCATGGAAACCCTGCTTCAAATGTAGTCCTCTCTGTGTCAACAAGAGTCTACTTAGGGAGGCTAAATAGGTGAAGCCATGAATTTCCAGTCTCCTGATGCCAAATTAAATCCCACTTCTTCAGAAAGACCCTGCTATTGCTGTGTCACCCTGGGAGAACTTGGTGTTTGCTTTGGACCACTGTGATATGTCCTCTGTTGATGAAGGAGACCTGCTAGGGTTTAAGTAAAGCTGTGACCACATTCAGTCTAGACTCTGTCATCTTCGAGCAAATACACGAATAAAAAGCTTCTCAGAGGCTAAGGATGGAGCTTTGACCACAAAGAAAAAATACTGAAGTTATAATAAACACAAGAAAACAAATCTTTTACAAACCTGACATGGCAAATCACATGTATGACCTCAACGTAAGAAAGGCGGAAACAAGGCTGTCATGAGTTCAAGGCCAACATAGACTACATGGTGAATTCCAAACCACCTTTGAACAGCATAAGACCCTATCTAAAAAAGTAAAACATAAATTTTTGCTTATGTGACAAGCGAACATAACTAAAGTGCTTCTTTTCCAATAATAGGACAATGAATACATAAAAGAAGAACATAATTCCGTTTTGACCCAGAGATGTGCACAATCACTTGTTCACAAACAGGTGCACGTGTCATTTCTGAGAAACAACCCTAACAGTTCTTTAATGAGAAAGGATCCTTTATTTACTTCCAGACAACTCTAAATAAAAATAAAAAATAGTAAAAAAGCATTCTAGTTACTTTCTGCTGTTGCGTAACCACGACAAAAACCAACTGATGGAAGAAAGGGTCAATTCTGGCTCACAGTTCCAGAGGGAGAGCTCATTCAGACAGACAGTTGAAGCGAGAAGCTGAGAGCTCACGGCCTTTCCTTCCCAGGGGAACAGTGACAGAAGCCGCATTCCAGGTCCCATAGGTGGTCCCACTATGAAGCTGGGAGCAGTTGAGGACGGCACAAGGTCTCATGATCTTATAGGTAGTGTTTTGAATGAGAAACATCCCTCAGTGTCTTGGACATTTATTTGAACACTTGATCCCCAGCTGGAGGGGCTGTTTGGGGGAGGGTTAGGAGGTTTAGAAGGTTTAGGTTTTAGCTTCTGGAAGAAGTATTTCACTGCAAATGGGCTTTGGTTAAAAAAAAAAAAATTCTGCCTTCTTCCTCTCTCTCTCTCTCTCTCTCTCTCTCCCTCCCTCCCTCCCTCCCTCCCTCCCTCCCTCCCTCCCTCCCTCCCTCCCTCCCTCCCTCTCTCTCTCTCTCTCTCTCTCTCTCTCTCGTGCTTGGGATTGAGATGTGAGCTCTTAGCTTCCTGCTCTCACTCTACCATGGCCGACACTTGCTGCTGTGCCTCCATTCTGCCACCACGTGAGGATTCTAATCCTTCTGGAACCATAAACCAAAGCAAACTCTTTCTTGTTTAAGTTGCCTTTGACCATGGTGCTTTATCCAGCACCAGAAAAGTAAGCAGTATACTGTTCATCTGACAGTTTTTCCACGTTCTCCAGACGTGGTCTTTTGTCACTCATCAAAAGGAAAGAGAAAGGAATTAGTTCTGCAGGACTTTGGGCTGCTGGCTGCACCTTAACTGTTGTAGATATGGTAGATCTACCTACAAAAGGCAATGGCATTCAAATAGATACTGACCAAGTGCTCTTTTCCACTCCCAAACATTTCTTAACAGCCAAGCCCAGTTAAATTCACCTGTGGGGAGTGAAGCAGATGAAAACTGTTATTTCCTTTGCATGGAAAAGGCAAAGATATTAACAACGAAATGTACAACCTACTCTCAGAGCCAGCTGCTGAAACACAATGGTCCTTTTCTTCTGTGTCAGAGAAATGAAACTCCACCATTGTGCACAAGAGTGGGCTGGGTAGCTGTGGACATGAATGTGTCTGAAAAAGACAGAGGGACAGTTGCTTGCGTGGCTAAGATTTACCAGTCTGGGACGCCTTTCTTTCCTGTAGTAAGTATTCTCTGGGAGAGGCTGAACAATGCGTTTTTCATTAAGAAATCAGTTCATAGAACCCAAATTCTGAAACAGAAGTTAAGGGACGTTAAAGTCATTTTTTTCCTTAGGTCCTGGGAGCTTGTGGTGAGAAGCCAAGATTCAAACTGTCCCATCTCATTCTGAATCTAAGTTTATAACCCCTGGCAACAGTGATTCCCGCCTTCATCAAAATCACCAAAGTAATGGAACATGTGCGTCTTTTATTCCATGTAAGGACAAGAACATGACCTTAGCATTCGGTATCTCAGCTTCAGAGGCCTGAGTCACTCCAACAGACCTAAAATAAGAAAGAGCTCCACGTAGGATCATCTGTCCACCCTCAAAAGGAATACTGTTGGGTCCATGTGGTCTGGGGGTTTTGTTTCTGTTTGACTGTTTCCTTGGAATAAAAATATTTGAACAGAGATGGGCAACAAAGAGTACACAGAGCTGCCGTTGGAAAGGTGTTTTCACTGGGGCTTGGGCCGGGACAACACTATGCCTGCAGAGTGTCTCTCCTGGCCACTACTCCTAAGGCCAAGCCAACCTAGGGACTGGCCAAACAATCAAGGCTCTCATGAATTCTCCCTCAGATTCTTCTTCAAATAGGCCTTTACAGAGATGCCACAAGGACCCAAGGACACTTGAGGTAGCTAGAATTCCCTTCCACAGTGCAGGATGTGTATGCAGCTCGGTCACCTGTGGCCAGGGAAGAAGAGACTCTGTGTCTATTTCCTTCTCTGACCAGCAGGGCCAACTGGAAAGCATTTCTTCACTGCCACCCAGGTCTCTGTAAGAAAATAAAATGTTAAACCTGACTTCTCAGAGACGATTCTCAATAAAGGCGCCACAGCGTTGAATGGTCAACAGAGCATCTTAATAGGAATCCCTGAAGAAGGAAGCACTTTGTAAAGAGAGAACAAACGGTCTATGATTTTTGTTTTGATACCATTTCTTATTTTTCCACTAGAAAGATCTACAGGTTGGTCATTTTATCCTTACAATCTTATTCATAAAATAAGTAGAACCTTAAGTAATCTTGAAAATCAAACTGGCTAACTTATCCTATGGGCAAAGGTAAAAAGAGATTAATTAACATTAACACAAAGAGGATGGAATTTGCCCATCATTGCTCAGCTAATCAACGCCAGAGTGAAGATCTGAGGCAACCAAGCGAGTCAATAAAAGTAAGAACACACATACCTGAATAAAGGCATTAATATCCTACTCTTCTTAAGAAAGTCAACACAATTGTATTATGTGTCAAAGCTACAAAATATGCAAGCGATTTTGTTTTGGATGTCATGTGACAAAGCCTTCAGCCAGACACTACCAGCTGGTAATAATGAGACCAAATTCAAAGAGGCCCTTCCCATAGTGCTACCTTTCACAGCCACACTGTTTAGAGCGAGTTCCAGCTAGCCCCACAAAACCACGTTGGTGTTCAGAAAGAAGGAAAAGACAGAAAGTGTGAATGGGACTGGGGTACAGGAGACAGCGCACTGAGCCCTAGTTTGGGTTAAATATTCAATGTGGGAGCTTCAGACTCATCAGATGAAGGGGGTAAATGGAGTGGTTTTTAAAGACCCTCAAAGTTCTGAAATTCCAAATAAGAAAAGACACTTGTCTTTAAAAAAAAAATTCTTCCTATCATGTTTATGTAGTATGAACATTCACACTTGAACAGCAAAGAACAGGAACTCAGAAAGTATGCATAGGAGAAAAGAACCAGATACGCCAAGCATTCTGAAGATGCATGGATTCGTCTGTGGTACCAGCATCCCAACCAATCAGTGTCTGGTTTTGCTACTGCAAGTATGTTTGTTTGGATCACAGCTTGTATGCTGCCCTACCCATAAGATTTGATGCTCATCAGGAAATGCACTTTAGCGTTTCCTGTCAGTCACCCTAAAGCCCAAACGCCATAGTACGTTTTGAAGTTTCCCCCCATCTGGTCAACATTCTACCCAGCATAACCATGGCATGCAAATTGTCCTGACTGCTTTCAGTTTCCCAAGGATGATAACCATTGCTCACACTACTTCCTGCCCCCACCAGCACCTCCCACCTCCACACTACGGTATGACTAACTCCTCTTCTACGCCTTTCCAGAATCCACTCAGGGTAAAGTGTGTGCTGCGCAAGCGTGAGGACATGAGCGTGGGTCCCTGGCACCCATGTAAAAGGCCCAGTGTGGTGTCACACACCTGTGATGTCAATGCTGAAGAGGCCCGAGAGGGAAGGCTCATGGGAACCTCAGAGTGAGTCTAGCTAAACCAAAGCTCTGGGCTCAGTGCCTCGAAACATAAGGTGAGAAAGCAATTGAGGGAGACACATGGTGTCAAACTGTGGCCTGTGTTTGTGCACATGCACGTGTACACACACACACACACACGGGGAGGGGGAAGCAGAGGGAGGGAGAGACTATGAATCTACTCAATATTGTCTCTTCTGGGAGTCCTGCCTTCCCTTCACTCAAGGTCTGCCCCATTCCTACCAAAACAAGGGGCAATTGCTTTACAGCACTTTCTTAGCTTCTCCAAAGCAAGCTCTGCGAAGGGTTGTCCTGATTGGTCTGTTTATTCCTGAGCATATTGTTAGCACCCATCAGATTCGCTGAAGTAAACCGGGAGAACTCACGCTCAGCACCCTGTGCTGGAAGTGCGGGGAGCCCATCCCTACAGCTGGACTCTGCTTTGCCACTTCCAAAGAGAAGGCCATCCACAAATAACTTGCCCTATAAAATGGGAGGAAAAAAAGAGACCTTCCCTAATAGTTGGTCCAAACAACATTAAGAGTGGTGGCGAGTGTTGACTCTGGCACGAAGTACATGGATAATAGTGGGTAATTTATCCTTGCTGGTAACCACTGGCCATTGCAATGGCCAAACTAGAAAAAAAATATGTATCCTTTTTGCCAAGAGAGATAACCCCCTACATTTGTTGTATTTTCTATGCCTCTCAGGGATCAGATGTCAAAGCTTCCACACCTTCTCCGGGCTCCTTTTCCTTTCTGAACTCTGGTTCTCCTCTTTGCTGATTGTCCTCAGTGAAGTGCCACCACAGATACCAGAGCAGAAAGGGAAAGGACTCCCATCCTGAGACAGCCTGTGGTCAAATAAGGAAGAACGCATCCACTGCCTGAGTCACTGGGGGAACCGACTCAAGGAATTCTTGGTAAGATGTCAAGCAGATGGAAGCCTGAGCTGGGGAGGGGATCTCTAGCTTCACACTGGGACAAGGAATGGGGAGTTGACTACACCTTGAACAAAACATTCCCTGGTTTGTGGATGCTGTAATTCCAAACCACGGGGAACAGTGGCCGACACGGGAATCCTGAGCAGTATCAGAAGGGAGAGAAAGGAAAAGAGCACACCTTCAAGTCTTCCTTTGGCCCCTGGAAAAGGGACAAAGGTGGGGTTTGGCTGCATCAAGGAAAAGGATCAACACACACACACACACACACACAAAAACAAAAAACAAAAAACAAAAACAAAAACAAAAAAAAACCCGCTGGCCTGCAAGCTGACCTAGAAGACGCGAGATAGTTTCACTCTTGAAAAGCAGCATGATGTAGAGGGAAAACCCACACATATCATGGGACCCAAGTCAGGAGTTGTATAGAATTCTAGCGCCTACACTTACTACCTGTGTGACTTCAGGCGAGCTACCCAGAGGCCCTAGACTTCCTTTTTCATCACTCAGGGAAAAGACAGAAAATCAATCATGGTAGCCATGCTCAGTAGGCATTTCTAAATCCAAACCTCCAAGGTAGTCTGCATGCTGGGTGAACAAGTAATGCTATACACATTTGAAATAAGATTCTTATTAAGACGCACTACGTACTCAAAAGCAGCTATCTGCACACTCATGCTTCCTGACTAATGCTGTCATTGTGAGACTCCAAGAGCCCTCTTCTCTAGGAACTCGGCTGCTGACCAACAAATGCTTGCTTGAACATGGACACTGAACAGGTTTAAATGCCGTAGACCATTCTCATACAGCAAAAACCAAAGGCTATTTCACACAAGTGATAAGTCCTAGCCAGCCCAGAACAAAGCACAATAAAATTGATTGGCTATTAACTAAACACCCGCAATAGCCAGTCATTTTCTAAGTTGTTCACATTCTAGTTAGCAGTCATGGACTATTAGCCTGTCGTGGTGGGACATGCCTTTCATTTAAGCACTCAGAAGAATGAGGGAAAAGAATCATGAATTCAAGGATATCCTGGGCTACATGGTGAGAGCCTGTCTCAATAAAAAGCTGGCTTTATTTTAAACTCATGGAACATAATAGATGTATAGGCAGGTGTGTCTCCCTGTATAACTGGCTAAAATGATACCATGGTAAATTCACAGAGGCTCTCTCTGCTGTTCCATCTTGAAAGTTCAGAAAGTTGCTTTTCCCACCAAATCCATTCATTCACTCAACAATTACTTGCTGTATACGTACTTTGAGCCAGACAGCTGTGAAAGACCACATAGAGAAAAGAAACAACAAAACATTTGATCCCACTGGCCTTTCCCAGGCCAAAAATCTTCATAGATCATAGTTCTCAGATATTAAAAACCATTGTGCAAAAGCCAAAGTCAAAGATCCACATTATCATCAGTGAGCTGATAAAGAGATGATCGCCAGGCCAATGACAGCGCTCATTTCACAACACAAACCCATGGTTTCCAAATATCCAGATCCACCACTTCCAGCAGGAGAGCGGATGGCACAAGAGACATTGGGCATCACTGTGACAAACGCATGGCTGCTTTGGGCTGTGACTTTCCTCTTGGGGCTTTCTACCACTTTCCCGTGTGGAGCCCACGCACCCTCTCACTCCTACTGCTCTTCTCAAAAAGGTTTTATTCATTTATTGACCTCTATTTCCAAAATTACAAACATATTTCCATCTTGCTTCAAGTTATTTTTCACACATAATTCTGACTGGAGTTTTCCATGTTCTAAAACTTCTTCCATTTCGTGGCTACAGAATTATTATTATGTAAGCCTCAAAGGACATGACTTCTGCTATACACATTTGAAATTCATGTGATAGGTGGTGGTAGTGTTGCTTAAGGTGGAGGCCAAACTACCCAGTGAGGCACAGATATTAATTTTACATGAATAATTAAGTGTAGTGCGAGATGCAGATGTGGAATCTTATGCAAAGGTCAAGATTAAAGTAAGAACTTGATGGGTTCATAGTCCAAATGCCGCAGTCATTTAGTGCTCCATGAACTAAACAGTGAGTGTCTGAGATTATAAAGGAAGAGCCACGCACACATATCACAGTGTCCATCAACATTTGACGGCCAGCAAACAAATGTCTGCGTCAATACGGAAGCAAAATGTTCTCGGTCTATGCATTTCATCTCATACACAGATTATGTCCATGGCAATCTGAAACATGTTTTCTTCAGATCAGGTAAAGCTGTCTGGAGGCATAGAGATGTGCCAAGGCTTTACCGTAATTAAATGAGGAAGAAGCCCTCATGAGAGATGCTTTTTCCCACAGTAGATGGAAACAAATAAAAAGACCCGCAACTGGACAGCGGGCAGAGAAGGAGAGACCTGGGAACCATCAGTCCTAAATGGGATATCTCCTTCCAATCCGTCCCCTCAGGGCTTAGGGAACTTTGCAGGAGAGAAGATGGAAAGAGCCAATGGGGATAGAAGACACAGAGAAAACAAGACCTTCTAGACACAACACACACATATAAACTCACCGAGACTGGGGCAGCTTGCATAGGTCTAAGTCACATGGGGTCCCAGGGCTGAGAGTGAATAAAGTGGACACTAGTCCCATCCCTTACCCAGAAACTATCTCCAACTGACAACCGCTCACAACAGAAAAACTAGGTTTTCTCCAACAAAGTCTCACTGGGTATCCAAACCACACACATGGGCAGGCCCCACGCTCTTAAGTAGATGACCAGCATAAAATTAAATCAATAGTACTCTTTGGAGTTTTGTTGTCTCCTAATTCTTTATCTGGGCTTTTATTTTTATCTTTTAACCTTACAGGTCTTTTGTCTACACACTATGGTTTCTTTCTTCATGTTTTTATGGCATTTCTGGGTATGCAGGTGTGTGAGCATCTACATCTGTATATATTTCTTGAGCTTTGACTTTGGCTCTTTTCTTTCTGGTTGTTTTGTCCTATTCTTTTGTGTCTTTTAGTTGCCTGTTTATTTTCTAATGATAGAGTGAAAGAAAGGGTATTGATTTAGGTGTGTGGAGAAGTGGGGAGGAGCTGGGAGGAATTAGAGAAGGGTGAAACATGACCAGCATATACTGTATGAAAAATATACTTTCAATTAAAGAAAAGAAGAGACCGTTTGCCACACAACTACATCCCCAACCACTGAAAAAGCTTTGGCTCGTTTTTCTTACAGGAATTTCGTTTGTGGCATTGTTTTGTTTATATGGGTGTGCTTTAAGATTAATAGACGTGATCAAACATTAACCTCAATATAGTCTAAGAAGAAGCTGTGATTCAATTAGGTAATTAATTAAGCAAATTATCATTAAGCAAACATTTTAGTTACTCTATACTCTAAAAGAAATGTTCTCCAAATGTTCTCTAGGTGGGTATATCTCCAGGTGTCACCCCAGTGCCCAGAGTTTACTAGGCTTTCTGAAGCTATTTTGTGAGTATGTAAATGTATACATATCTCATCCACACTGACCACTATCCTGGAGTTTTTTTTTTTTAATCTAAGTTTGAAGTCACTTGAGTTTAAAACTGGGTGTGGTAATTCATGCTTATAATACCAACATGCAGGAAATTGAGGCAAGAGGCCACAAGATAAGGCCAGTTTAGTCTATATAGAGTGAGTTCAAGGTTAGCCTGTCTCAAGAAATGCTGAGAGTGAGAGAAATCCTTTTCTTCAAGGATGAGCTCCCTAATTGGTTATACACTACTAAGTGGTCATACAATGATAAACATACAAGAAGCATTAAAGGAACTGAGCAAATTATATTAATATACTTAGAGAAAGATAGATAGATAGATAGATACATAGATACATAGATACATAGATAGATGATAGATACATACATAGATAGATAGATAGATAGATGATAGATACATAGATAGATAGATAGATGATAGATGATAGATGATAGATAGATACATAGATACATAGATACATAGATAGATACATAGATACATAGATGATAGACAGATACATAGATAGATAGATAGATACATAGATAGATACATACATAGATGATAGATAGATAGATAGATAGATAGATAGATAGATAGATACATACATACATACATACATACATATGGAGAGGAACATGGGACAGATTGCAGAGAGGAAAGAGGAAAGGGAGGAAGAAATGATATAATTATACTTTAATTTTTTAAATCGATAACAAAAAGATTATTTGAGTTTATAGAAGGAACATCATAACTTTTATCTTCAACTGTGAGGTAATGCCTATTAATATGAAGAGAAAATTAATTTTGCAAAACTAATTTTCCTAAAGATTTCTGCCATAGATTTCTATAAAACCTTGGACTATTTGCCTACAATTTGTTAAGAATTATAGAGAGTCTTCCCAGCTTCTGCTACTGACACCCCTGGGCTGCTCTCCACCTTGGTCCAAGAAGTTTCTTTTCATAGTGGACAGCAGTCAATGGAGAGATGCAGAACTGGTCACAGTGCTGAGAAAGAGATCCTGAGCTCTACACAGAACACCCATCTCCACCACCAAGGCTGAAAGAGACCATCACAGAAGATGAGGTAGACAGAATGTAAGAGCCAGAGGAGAGAGGTGGGTGCTGAGGAATGCTGCTCCCGTACATGGCAGAGTTATCTAAATCATGACCTCACAATGCACTGGTTACCTACCCAAGATCATCACATGAACAAGACAGCCAAAAGGTTCCCAAGATCATCCCAGCAGAGATGGGTAGATGATCTTTAGAACCCACTCCATACCGAGGAGCAATTATTGCTCATGGGTAGTTGCTGGGGGATGAAGAATCATTATTTATGGAGGAAGGTAATCAATACTGGTAGGTTTCCCATACCCCACATCTGTGCACATGGGACTTATGGGTTGTCAAAAGATTAAAAGAAACAAACAAAATCAAGGACATGCAGTTGGGAAGGGCTTGTTGGGGAGATAGAAGGAGAACCAGAGGAGGAAGTGGAGGTACATATGATGATATTTCATTGTCTACATGGATCAAATGCTCAAAAATAAAATAAAAGATATCTATTAGTTCAAGTCTACATGCTGTAGTTAACTATGTAGGAAAGCATCTAGGGTGCCCATATCATATAAAACACCATCCATTTGAACATCTGTGAAACAAAGACCTCAGGGCAAAAGTCTTATGATGTGGCCTCTAATAAAACCTTTTAAAGCTAAATGAAACCAGTTATGCTGAGGCTTCTGTTTGTTTTGATTTTGGTGGTGTGGGACCTTGAATGTTATGGTATTCTAGGGAGGAAAAATCTTCTATGATATCTTTCATCATTTACACCACAGCACTGAGACCAGTATTTAGCTGATTCTATAACTGCAGAAAGAAAGCTGACATTGCCATAGACTTGCAAAACGACATTTCCCTGTTCTCTCATAATACCAGGTAAATATTCACACTCTCGTTTACCATTATCATAAATTAATGTGGATACATGACCACATTGAGAATCTATAAAGGAGACAACTCACCAAGCACAATGACCACAGTCTTCAGAAGGCTCATCATGGTGTCCCGATTCCTCCTGGGTCCAGAACTATGCCGAGACATTCTCATAGTCCTCTGGCGAACATAGCCAAAGATGTGCGCATAGAGAACCACCATGACCACGAAGGTTACCAGGTTGAAAATGGCCCAGAAGACTAAGTAGGAGTCACTGTAGAGGGGTGCCATGTTGGAACAATGATCAATATCACAGATACAGTTCCAGCCCACACTGGGTATGGCACCCATCACAATGGCCATCGTCCAGATGACCACAATCACCACCACCACGCGCCTGTTGCTCATCCGTGTGTGGAGCTGCATGCGGAAAACTGTGATGTGCCTCTCGATGGCAATAGCCAGCAGATTGGCCACCGAGGCCGTCAGGCTGGTGTCGATGAGGCCCTGCCGGAGGAGCCAGGTGCTAACAGTCAGTCTCCGCGTATTGGGTCCCGTGTTGAACATCAGGTAGAAGTAGGCCAATCCAGCAAAGAAGTCTGCAGCAGCCAGGTTGGCCATCAAGTAATAAATAGGGAAATGGAAGCGACGGTTGACATAGATTGCCACCATGACCAGTAGGTTGGCCAGCATGATGAACACGCAGACAGTGATCCCCAGTCCCATTACCAGCTTGCTCACTGTGTTCCATTCTGTAGCAAGATATTTCCCACTCCGGTTATAAAAGAAGGCGATAGACTCATTGTAGAAGCACTGTGGTTCGTTCATGGCTGTGAACTGAGAAAGAAGAAGAAGAATGAATGAATGAATGAATGAATGAATGAATGAATGAAACCACGGATCCAAATATAAAGATGGACAGACAACACAAGGCTCCTATAACATCTTCAAATGAAACAATAAAAGCAAAGAATCTGGAAATCTGACCCAGAATAATGTCCAACAGCCACATTGGCCATTTTGTACTCAAGATTAAAGACGGTGAGACAAATAAATGACAAGGTCTCTACTTGGTGGTTGTGTGTCATTGAAGTCTTCAAGAAAAGCCACATGGCATGCACACACACAAAACAACTTCCTTAAAATACCCAAAACAGTCAAAAATCTTGCAGAACTTTGCAATTGAAGTGTTTATCCTATTGAACTTTACTCTGTCCTGTTATTTAGTAACAGAGGTAGTTTCTGGATGGTATCTTTGGCCAATTAGTGTGCATTTCTCACCTCACACAGTGGTTTTGACCTGTGACAGACATTTTGTAACACAAGCTCACAGAAGGGCCATCAGCCCCAACATTTCAAAGGTCATACTATCCATCAAAGATTCTTTAGTCAAAGCCATCATGTACTGTTCAACATTCCTGTGGTCAGAACAACCCACCCCCAGAACTCTCCATCCCCAGAATAGCATCCAGCTACCAGTCTGTGACTCTGTGACTTTCTTCCCCCTTGGAAGGCTTACTGTAAGCGGCTGATACCTGACACTACTCCCCAAGAAGTAAAATATAATTGTTTTAGAGAACACGCATGCCTCCCAGTGTAGAATGATGCTGCTTTGTAATGTGTTTACTTACTCCTTCTTTTTCTTTTAATCAGAAGCAGATGGAGTATATTTGCATACTATTTATACTCACACTTTAGTCCAGAAAGGTTTGAGGAGGTCTAAATCGAATACGGGTAATCAGTAAACAGTAAAGCAAAGTTAGAAAATAAAAGATAATGAAGAATACAAAAGGGGGAAATGCATATCAACTAGAAAAAGGAAAAAAAAATCCCAACTCTCTTCCTGAGACCTTCAGTTCACTGGAAACTTCTAGAATTAGAAACTAGTCCCTGATGATATTTCACATTCTGTTTCCTCTTCTCTTGCTGTGAGTCCTAAATCACTAAACAAATACTCTGCTGTATGGTTACCTCTAGATTCTTCTCTTCATTAAATAAGTCATACTCCACAACTTTGTCTTACATCTCGTGGCATCTTCTGCACAGTCCAGAGTGCCTCCCTCAGTACACATCAGAGAATTTGGTCATTAGTGTTCCATTCCACCTCAAATCTTGCCCTTATTCTAGGTAATTCATCGACTTTCCTTACCTGTCTTTTCCTTGACTTCACCTCTAGTGACCTATTCCGTTACATCCCAGTGGCCCATACCCATGACCACACCTACCCAGAACTGCCTGCTTTCAAAAATACTTACTTGAGACATTCTAATTACTCATCATAATATCTCATTTTTCAGTTTTTCTCATGTGATGCCTAGTACCTCTGTCTTTTGAAGGTATCTGTTTTCTTGATCTATTTTTTGATGGATCACCCTCCCATTTTTCATTTCCTGTTTCATCCAACTCAAGTTCCACAGCGATTGATTTAGTCCCTTTATTGTGAACACAGGAGCATTGTCTCTTCTCAAAGACATCAAGGTGTCCTGAATTCGGAATTTTCTGATTATATTAACAACAGCTACTGTGCTAATTATTTCTTTTATTGCTGTAACAATATTACTGGCAAAAGTAAGTCAAGGATGGAAGGGCTCGTTTTTAGCTGATGGTGTGAAGATGTGGTCTGCTCTGTCAGAAAGTCTTGTCAGTAGAGTGGGAAGAAGCATCAACTGAATCCACACTCAGGATGCAGGAGCATAGAATGCTGTAGTCAACTGGCTTTTCCCTTTGTATTCACTCCACCCCCTCCACACATACAGTTAGGGTAGGCCTGCCCACTTTAATTTTCTCAATCATGAAACTTCCTAACAGACATGTCCAGAGATTTGTGAACAGTTTTCAGGTACAAAAGGGCTGTGAGTAGAACATTTTTAAGAAGCCTGAATCTTTATGATCATCTCTTCATTTCAAATCTCCTATAAAACTACTTGTAAAAAATCCCTTCTGCCAACTAAGGTCATTTATTCAGAGGTCCTGTGGCTTTAGTAATGGTTATCTTGGAAAGCCATGATTGTACTTGTCAGACAGAACACAATAAAAAATGATTTCTAAATAAAAAAAAATGAAGTAGAACTGGGCAGTGGTGGTGCATACCTTTAATCCCAGCACTTGGGAGACAGAGGCAGATGGATCTCTGTGAGTTCCAGGTCATCCTGGTCTACAGAATGAGTTCCAGAACAGCCACAACACAGAAAAATCATGTCTCAAAAAAACCAAGAACCAAAACCAAAAATAAATAAATAAATAGAAAAAAAGAAAGACAAAATTCCTAGAGAGCAGAAATGCCAAATAAAATAAAAGATGTAAGATATCCACCCAGCATTCATAGAGAGGGTCAGCGACAACAAGAAGGAATTGGAAGCGTGGATTAAAACAAACACCTAGTTTTTCTGGAGATCCAAGGACTGGGGTGGAGTTGGAGAGGCAGAGATCACACAAGGAAAAGCCACAGCTTAAGAAGACACATTCATTACCCGTTTATGTTGATATAAATTACAAAACAATGTTGAAAGCAGGTCAAATTTCCCTATAGCTTAATGAGATTTTGGAATCTTAAAGGTAAAAAAAGGCTCTAGAAGCACAAAGGAGAAATAAAGAAAAAGCAAGCTCACCAAATGTGGAAGGTGGAGAGAACAGAACACCCCCAGTGCTTCTGATGTGGAAGCTTTAGGACAGAGATTCTCAACCTGTGGGTTGTGACCCCGCTGGGGGTCAAATGACCCTTTCACCAGGGTTGTATATCAGATATCCTGTATATTGGATTTTACATTACAATTTTCTACTAATCAGATTTTTACATTACAATTTATAATAGTAGCAAAATTACAGTTATAAAGTAACAACAAAAATAATTTTATCATTGGGGTCACTACAACATGAGGAACTGTATTAAAGGGGTCAGAGCATCAGGAAAGTTGAGAACCACTGCTTTAGCACAAAACCCAAGGTATGAAAGACTTTGCTGTATAGAGAAAAATCTTTAGGACCCTACAGGAAACCCCCCCACAGGCTCACGAGGAGCTTGACCACACTGACAAGGAAAGTGACTAATAAACACAAATGCTTGTGCATACATACACACATACACACACATGCACACACGCATACACATATGCACACACACATGTACGCACGCACACATGTTCACACACATGCACACATGCATGCATCCACACATGCAGCCAAAATCCGTGGTGTATAAAATTCATAAGACATAACAATTGTTTTCAAATGGCCAAAAATTCAAACATAAAAATAACTCTTAAAACAAATTACAGAAGATATAATTTAATAATATTGGCATAAATCTATCATTGCACCAAAAAGTACTTGAGCTAGGAAAGTAGGATGTAAATGTTCATTTTCTCTTACTGTTTACAAGGGAGAGATGAGGAGAAAGAGGAAGAAATCCAAACAAATTGAACATACTATTTAAATTAAATTTAAATTGTGACAATCGGCTGAAATTACCGGAATGGGCGGAGGTAAACATTGTGGCTTTGGGTAGTTACTGAAGTAAGGTCACTTTCCACACTGCTGAGGAAAATGTGAGCATTTGGTCTCCAGCTGGCTGTACTGAAGGAAAGGGCAATAGGCAAAGACTGATCACCCCATATACCCCCACATACCCAAATGTAAGATCTTAAGTGCTTTCCTTTTCACTTTGAGAAAAGAAACCAGCAGTTACTGTTAGAATCATGGGGACAATATGAATACGCACTCAGACAAAATTCAGTAAATATTTTCCAATGAAAGCTATGGCTCTACAGGCGAAATCGCTACAGCTCAAAATCCTTGTGGAGTAAGCTGCCGCCAAATGCTGCCCTGGAGAGGGGCTAAACATGCAGATCAGATAAAATTACTTTTAAATGAAATGTCTCCCAGTGGCAGAAAGTCGGCATTCACGACTGGTCACTGCATCCCAGAAAGGAATACTGGGCTGGGGGTGGGGCCTCAGTGGCTACTCTTCGCAGATGTTCCTCTTAGAAATCTCCTCACCCTACCCATGAGCTTCAGTCACGGCAGCCTATCATCCTGAACTCTAAAGGGTGTTGTTATGGCGCTGTCTGGGGTCTCTGACCTTCATGCACCCCTCTCCACCTTCCCAGGAATTATGGAATGTCAGGCAAGGACGCAGCTCAACACTATGCCTTCAAAGGGCACTAAACAATACACTTGAGTGCCTGCTGAAGCCACTTCCTGTTCATTTGACACGCCTTTTAATCTCCCAGAAGGCAATTATACACTCATTAGCCAAGAGAAAAAACAAACACCTGGCATAAAGATCACAAGATACTAATTAGACCTCTGCGGTTTAGTGGAGAGTCCAAGAAGAAGGTAAATATGTACTCCCCTGGCATGCTTTAAGGGCGTCTTAATCTACGCTGTGTAAAGAACCCGCAGTATGATATAAGTGAAGTCAGCTTGCTCCCCACTTCTGTGTATGCATATATGCACATAGGTCTATGTGTGTCAGAGCACAGGCACACATGTGTGTGCACATGTGGAAGCCAGAGTACTGTTTTTCATCCACTTTGGCTATAGAGACAGGATCTCTCAGTGGCCTGGATTTGGCTGAATAGACTAGGCTGGTTGGCCCATGCACACTGAGGAGCCACCAGTCTCCATCTCCTCAAGATCACACGGTCCCATTTCTATTAACACAGTGGAATGTGTGAGGGTATGTGCATCTCTGAGCTTTAGACTCTTCCTGAGTCCAATGTCCACCAAGTCACGTGTTCAAAAGGTAGGCGATGGCTCCTAGTCCCGTTCTCTCTTTTTGAAATGGAAGCATAAAAGATCTCTATGTCCTTTTCATTTTCAGTTATTAAATCTAATATAATCAAACCATTTACACTATTCTCCCGATGATAGCAGAAAAATAAGTAGCATGGAATTTATTCAAATGTTATTAGGTTTACTACCAGGAAAATAATCTCCATCCTTCTTAGAGTTTCAAATTAAAAATAAGAAAAATGGCATGATTTCGCATCAGAATACAACACTGACACAAATTACAATATGGCTTAGTTCTAGGTTCCTTAGGACGCTGAAGAAGATGCAATAATGAATATTTTAGAAATTCACCAAAAATAATATCTCAAGTGGTTTGTCTATGTTTACATGTGGAGAGTAAACTGATATATTATATATATAGTCAGTGAGACTATATCATGAGAGCCTTCTCATGAAGATTCTTTTCTACCAGGCTAACGAAAGGGAAACATCATCACACTGGCAGATTCCCAGAGAATTTTAAGTTGTTGCTAAGAGGAGGAATGATAAAAGCCATTAATAATACCAAAGATGTGCAGGATTAAGTATAGCAAGTCTTCTAGATGCTTCTCTGAGCCAATTAAGAACTACAAAGCAAGGTTAATAGGCTACACCTGCAGCAGATCAGCGTGGTCAATGAGGAAATTTTGAATGAATGAAGTTTATGCCCTGGCAATGCTGAAGCATGCATAGGCAGCCCGTATATGGTGGTTCTGTTGAACTCATCCATATTGGGTTTCATGGTCTAAGTTGATGACGATGACTGACCAGGTCCCTTCCTCAAGAGGACACCAGATCTCATTACACATGGTTGTGAGCCACCACGTAGTTGTTGGGAATTGAACTCAGGACCTTAGGAAGAGCAGGCAGTGCTCTTAACTGCTGAACCATCTCTCCAGCTCGCAAATGCTACTGAGAAGCAGACATGGTTATGTCTGAGGCTGTGAGTTTGAACTAAAAAACACTAGTAGTGCCAGAAGTCTTAACAGTCTCCATATTAGTAAAATAATGGATAAGGAAAAATATCAGTTCATACACAGCGCAGGAAATAAGAAGAGCGGCTTCAATTGAGAAAAACAATTAGAGGAATAAGGATTTACCCAACTAAGAATGGTGGTGTGGACCTGTAATTCCAGTACTCAGCAGGCTAACACAAGACAAGGTTAGCACAGACAAGCATGAAAACCCTCTGGAACTAGCCAGAGAGGCTGAAACACACACATGGCGACTTGATAGGGTGGCATGGCTTTATCCATGTGTTGTGGAACATTATTTTAAGATGTGTTACATGTATTTATGCTGTGGGATATTTGTTCGGTGATGTAAATATGTATTGCATTCTTTTATATTGTATTTATTTAACTCTGAAAAGCTGTGTTACTTTGCTTGCCTAAAACACCTGATTGGTCTAATAAAGAGTCAATAGCAGGGCAGGAGCAAGGATGGGCAGGGCTGGCAGGCAGGGAGGGTAAACAGGAGGAGAAATCTGGGGGAAGGAGATCAAGGAATGAGAAAAGAAGGAGAGGAGGACTTCAGGAGCCAGCCACCCAGATACACAGCAAAACCATGGAGTAAGAAGTAAAGAAAGGTATACAGAGATCGGGAAAGATAAAAGTCCAGAGCAAAAGACAGACAGGATAATTTAAGCTAAGAGAGCCAGAAACAAGCTAAGATGAGGCCAAATAGCTATCAGTAATTGTGAGACTCTCTATTTGGGGGCTGTGGCAGGCCCCACAAAAGGGTCAAAGAGTAAAAACAACAAACTATACCCATCGACTATTCATTTATTTAATAATAATAACCTATGTAATGCATAGAAACTCACATCAGGCTGTATAAGCCACTATCATATACAGAATGCCATTTGAGGCATTATATATATGTAAAATACATATAATATTATGACATAATACATATTATTTTATTCTATTAAGTATTATTGTGCTGTATCTATTATATATTATATTTTATATGTTATTATATATACTATATAGTAATCTGTAAGAATTGGAAGAAAACAAAAAATGTATTTATAACTTGTGAATAGTGGGAAGATTTTTTCCAAATGAAAACAAAATATTGACCAAATTTAGCTAATCAAAAAAAGTAAGACTTCAGTGATGAAAAAAAACTTATAATGAAAGAGGAGGAAAATGCTTGTATGAAATTTGGCAATTTACATATATGATTCTCCTTACAGTGAGGAGTAAAAATTTCTTACCAATCAAAAAGAGAAAACTAAACGATCCAACAGAAAAAAAAAAAAAAACATGTGCAAAGACACGGAGAGACAATCCTCAGGAGAAAGTCAAACCAGCCGAGAGCCACATGAAAATTCTCCTCAGAAGGAACCAGATAAGGCTGAGCAGCATCGACAGAAAGGGCCAATTGTTTCCAACACAGCACAATTAACGCGTCTGAAAATGTCACTGCCGGCGAGGGCAGTCATACGATGCCAGAGAATGGAAACTCAGTACTACAGCTTCGAAAAATGGTCTCACAAAAATGACTCAAATTCAATTATTCAGACACTGGACTCTGGAGGGGGTAGGGGGGATCATAAATGTGCCTAAGGAGAGCCAATATCGTATAATTTAAAATTAAGAAGCAACACAAATACTGAACCACCAGAGGAGGAATGAATCACAATATACACAAGAAACTACTAAAAAGAAATGAAATGAAGCCAGTTCACATACACTAACCATGAAGGCAATTTGCACAGGTAAACATGTGGCATATCATTCTTGCATTTAAAAATTATAGAAATTTATTATAATTATTCATGTTTTCTCACAGAACTGAATGTCCTCAAATACATGCAGAAAGAATAATAATTATCCATTTCTGATCTGGATGAAAAAATTAACAGCATTGGGAAAAGAGTAGAAGGGACTTCGGTAACCTTGCTGGATGATAAGTATTCATTTTCTTTATTTATTAAAACACAAAAGACTGAGAAATTGCATCAAAATGTTAAACTTTTACAAAGCAAAATAATGGATACATACAGGTACGTTTCACCATTGTTTAACATATTTCATCACAAAAATGATTCAGTCTAAGCCATTAAAAGAAGGAGGTGGGGATGGGGACATCGTGGCTAAAGATGGAATGTGCTTGCCAGAGAAGCATGAGGACTAAGTTCAGACCACCAGCGACCATGTGCAGTTCCATGTGGAGTACACCTGGAATTCCAGTGCTGGGGGCAGCAGGCAGGAAGGGCCCTGGGGCTTGCTAATCAGCTACTCTGGCTGAATTGGGGCCTCCAAATGTAATAAGAGACCCTGTCTCAAAAAATAACATAGAACCTCTGACCTCCGCCAGCACATGTGTGCATGAAGAGAACAGAGTGTAATTTATTCATCTAAAACTGGAGAAGAAAAAGTTACCTTTTTAAGGAAGGGGGGATGGGGACTCACTATGCAATTCTGGCTAGCCTGCAAATCCTTATTCAGACCAGGTTGGCCCCCTCAGCCCCACAGAACGATCTACCTGCCTCTGCCTCCTGGGATTTAAAGGCATGACACTACCATGCTCAACCTGAGCATCAGGTACTCGTTTCTATGGCATCTGTTCTGCTGACACAAAAATCAAAACCCTCAGGGACTGAGCCTTCATGGACCGCAGACAGTGTCTGTAATACAGTCGTAACTGATTGGATAGGCCAAAACCACATATTCACTGTGCGTTAAGTTTTCTGAAACATAGCCTACTTACAACTTAATCTGTTTCAGTTTTAAAACATAAGCAGCAAACACTTATTTCTTTTTTTAACCATCATCTACCACTTTCTCTTGTCATTTCCTTACTGGAAAAACTGCTCTTGGAAACTGCTTTTGCTATGAGTAGACTAAGAATTAAGTAATACAATATTCAATAAAAAAGCCACTTTCCCTATTTCACATATCAAGAGAAAATTTTAATAACTTTAAGAGAAAACTTGGACCAAAGGTACTTATAAGAATTCTGGGGCTGGTGTGCTAGCTCAGCAGACAGTGGAATCTGCAGTCAAGCCTCACTACCAGAGTTCAGTCCCTTGGTCCCACCTTATTGGCAAAATTACCTAGAGGATGGAGATGACAGACTCTGTCAAGTTGTCCTCTGACCCCCACGTATGCACCATGGCATATGTATGCATGAGTGCACACGTGAATACACACAAGCATGCACACACGCAAGTGCACACATACACACACACACACACACACACACACGGGGAGCACAAAATGAATACCTAAAGTGACATATATTTTTTAGTTGTTTTTGAGACAAGGTTTCACTGTGTAGCCCTAGCTGGCCTGAAACTCTGTATGTAGACATACTGAGCTGGCCTTGAACTCACAGAGATTTGCCTGCCTCTACTTCCTGAGTGTTGAGATTAAAGGCATATGCCACCACTGAGGTCAAATGTAATTAATTTAAAAAGAAAAAAAAGAAAAAAATCCAGTTTAGCCAGGTAGTATAGCTTAAATCTGTTATCCCAGCACACAAGAGGATGGTGGCTCATGACTTTAATCCCAGCACTTGGGAGACAGTGGCAGGCAGATCTCTGTGAATTCAGGGTCAGCCTGGTCTACAAAGTGAGTTCTAGGACAGCCAAGACAGCTACACAAAGAAACCCTGCCTCAAAATGAAGAAAGAAAAAAAGAGAAGTGGGTAGGTAAATTACCACAAGTTCAAGGCTATGTTGTACTGTGGTGGGAAAGCCTGTCTGACAAAACAGTTGTTTTTAATTCTAATTAAATACATACTGTCCAGTGTGTCTGCTGACTGTAGTCCTCACATCACTGGCACGCCCACTCATCTCTGCTTGCCTTACCTTCTTCCTCACTACCAGGGAGGTGAATTCCCACACGCAGGCTCAGTGGTGCCTTAGGGCTCCAGGCTCCTCATGACAGTGTGATGTTGCAGGTGAGTCCCTCCATGTGGCCATGACTCACAGAGGTGGGATCACCTGACCACGTCATCTCTACACAACTCAATTCATCCCTCCAGCTTAGCCCTGAACTATGACCTATGCCACTAAGCCATGGAACTGCAATTCTCCTGGTTGGCTTTATTGACTTACCAACCATAGTTAAGGTCATGCTAGGCAGAATTCTGGAGCAAAGTGCTTAGAGCTGGGGCTCATGCATGAATTCAGTGAGTAATCTCCTATCTGGGCCTGAACCTAGACTCCTAAACCCCCCTTTGCTGACTGGTGCAGGCTGATCTGACGTTGGTGTGTGGAGATTGTCCTCTGGACATCCCAACTGTGAGGTTACAGAGCCCTTGTTCACCCACAAGCACGTACCCCATCCTTCTAGCTGCCGGGTCTTAGGGCTCTACTGGAAGCTGAATGCATCACTGAAAGTTGCTCCATGGCCAACCCAGGCTTCAGAAACGAGGCTGTACCACAGTCCCAGTTCTCACTAAGGAACGCAGAGAAGAAACACACCTTTTCCTTCTCCACAGGCTTCAGCCTGCCTACAACTGCGAATTACCCCAGGGCAGTGCTTAAGTGACACTCTGCAACTATGGTACGGCAGGCTCATCACCCAGCAAATTCAGGCTCATTTCTTTAATGACAGGCTCGTTACAGCACGATCCAGAGCTCAAAGGATGGTGCCCCTGGACCCTGTGATTATGGTAAAAATAGGACACCGTGACACTCCGACATCTCTGCTGACTCTGCAACAAAAGTCCGAGTGTCGGGAGAACCGAGGCGTGAAAACGACACGCACCAGGGTGGGCGCGAAAGAGAAAGCCACAGGCCCTGTAGGGACAAAGAAGTAGCTTCACCAACCACTGCAGACTGAACCAATTACAAGGGCATATTAGAAAGATAAATAAACAAACTCCATAGGTATCTTCTGTGGTTTGCCCTAGGCTCCCCCCCCCCATGTGATTGTTTATCTTAGGAAAGAAAAATTGAAAATGCACTCTCAGATTCCAAAATAAGATACCCTCGCAAACTTGCTGAGTTTATAAACATAGAAGGGGCATAAATGAATTTAAATAGCAATATAAGAAGAAATTTAACTTCTAATCGAAGCACAGATCAAGATGGAATAAGTCAGAAATCTCAGTGTTTATCTCCACGTGCATTTATTCCTGGCAGCACGTGGGAGTTTTCCGTAGAGTGTTTATCTAACTTGCTTTCCTCTGATGGGTCTCCTGGCATAAGACAGATGCACATCACACACACAAACCGTTATGCAGCCGCCGCTTGCTCCCTATAAGGAACTCTCACAGCCACCATGGGGACATGGTGAGAGCTAGCATCTGCCTGGTAGCTATTAAAGACTCCACAAAGCACCCAGCCCCTGTCTTCCCATCTACACTTTCAAGTACGGCACATGTTGTTTTAATTCTACAACATGAAAAATAAAGCTGAAAGAAAAACTTACAGTGAAAGGCCTCTTAGCACCGTATATAACAGCTCAGACTTGCAAGGTCTATATGGATCTAAGCCTATGAACCCTTTCTCTTTCTCAGGTCCATGGATGTAAAGCCAGATCACACTATGGCTTCATTGTGTGGCCCAGGGAACATCATACTGCAATGAATGATTCATAGTAAAATAATATTTCATACAACTATTAATTACTCATACTTTTGCCTAATAAAAATCATGCCTGACTCCTTGGCAATCAAATTTTAAGGGCAACTATTGCCTTAACTTCCTTACATGGAACACTAAAGTGAGCATTTCATTTCTATAGTCTTGGTTGGTGAAAGTCAGGTTATACTTCCCATCTCCTTCAGAGAGTAAAGAGGAAAGGAAACTGTCTTTTTAAACTATGAGAGCTCACGGGATGCATTAGTAACAGAAGAGCGAATGACTCTGTCTGCTGACCTTCCATGACAACATGATTGAGCACAATGTGATGTCAGCAGTTGCTTTCAGTTCTTAAGTGTGATAATGGAATTGCAGTTATATAAACAAGTTATATCTGGCCGATGAATAGTGAGATATGCAGACAGATAAGAGATGGAGCAAAGCTGTGGACTTAAAGTGTCTCATCTTCCCACAAGTGAAGCCAATGGGTCGAACTTTGGTAACTGGTGACTCTAGATTGTAGCAGGGGTTTACGTTCGTTCCTGAGAATGTTTAAACCTTCCTTAACACGGGTTTCTACAATAACAACAACAACACACACACACACACACACACGGCAGATGGAGAGAGGAAAAGAGGGAGGGAGGAAGAAGTGGAGAGAGAGAGAGTCTTCAAACTCAGAGTAACATATACAGAGTTGGAATGCAGAACTCGGTTGCTTTCATCCAACTCAAAGTAAAAGCTTCTAAGACATAGACTTTGAAAACACAAAGGCTTTAAAATAGTTCAAAACATCAGAGGAAAACTAAAAGGCACTGGAAAACATCACAAACATATACCTTTAATGAACACGAACAAAATTAAGCGGATCAAACTCTCTCTGGGTCACTAGCGTGAACACAAATACTATCTTACACTCGAGAGGCAGAAGGGAATAGCATCCACAACACTGAAGGCAAAGGTCCCTTCCTTACTGAAATCCCAGGGATGGCAGCCAAGCACCTTGTACGATCTCAGACTCCCCTATCACCAAATGACATACTCTGGTATTGAGCTACTGACCCTTCCATTAACATTGAAATCCAAATTACTATTCGACTCCCCGGAACCTCATCAACCACAGTGAAATAAATGTTTAGCTGAGTTCTAGAAACAGAACACGGCAACTACCCCACCCCCTCAGCATCCACAGAACAGGAGAAACACATCACCAGTCTCAGTGATTCCTGTCTACAAACACATCCTCAGGTTCCTGTGGATATGGAAGCTTCTTACCAACTCCGCTATAAATCAGTGGAGGCGACTTCCTGTGGCTGTCTGTCCCAACTATCCTGGGACTCACCTTAGTGACGTCAGGGCTGGGTGCTGCTGGCCCAGCACAAGAAAACAAGCCTGCATCTTGGAGACCAGGCAGTAGCCAAGCAGAGAACACAAACTTGTCTCACTGCAAAGCACAAGGCCGATGCCTGGCTGACTAAACAGCGAAGACATCGGGAGTCACAATGAGCGCTTTCTTCCCTATTGTTATTTGAAACAATCGCCGGCTATTTGTTCATATTAATTAGTTTATGTCTGGTGTTAGGCAGCCTTCACTGGAGAAATGTTCTTTGTTCCCAGATGAATAGAAAAGCAAACAAAAAAAACCCACATTCTTTTCTTGTTCTTCCACTTTCTGCCTTTGTCTTGGAAAGGGATTCTTAGCCCTTTCCCACTCGAGCGTGGGTTTATCCTCACTCTGGATAGTCAGTTCCCTTTGCAGGAGCAGTTCCCGGGCTGGATAATGTCAGGGTAAGGTGGTGACTCTGTCAGAGCTGCTCGTTATGTGCCACCTAAAGAGAGGCTGCCTTCATATAATTCAAGCCTTCTCTGCACCAGGAGACAACAGCTAATAAGGGAACGGACATCAGTATGGGCTGAGATGCAGAGACAAGCCTGTCTTGATGGAAATCCTGGCTGCAAAGCCCAGAGGAAGAATCAGCCTATAATCAGGAGGCTCATTATGACCTAGAGCCAGACTCCTAGAGCTAGGGGGTCCAAAGGTCTGTATCTCTCCTGAAATAAATCTCCTTGCTCTGGGATCTAATCATCCCAGCTTGCAGCTAACTCCTCCCAACTGTCTTAATTCCGAAATATAAGAGGCTATTGCTATGACCAGTATGGCCGGCATGGGCTGAGAATGAGACTTGCCTACTGTGGTTGGCATTGCTATAGAATTTGTCAAGAACATTGTCAAGACAGGGTTCAAGCAAAGGTCTAAGACTCCAAGCATTCTACCACCACAGGCTTCATTAAGAGTTTGTCCATTTCCTTAATATGGCTTTCGAAATCCTATAAACCCTCTAATACTTAAGACTTTGCCAATTTCTGCAGTTTAAATACTACACCATAGCTGATTTCAACCAGCTCGCCAAATTCTGGGTTTGGTTTGGTTTTTAAAAAGATTTATTTTACCTTCAAGTGTATGTGTGTTTGTGTGTGTGTGTGTGCTTATGTACACACATGAGTACATGCCCTCGGAGGCCAAAAGAGAACACCGGGTCCTATGAACCCCTAGTATGGGTGCAGTGTCGGGAATGAAACTCGGGTCCTCGAGAGAACAATACACACTCTTGAGTACTAAGTTAGGTACCAAGCCCTTTACAGAATTCTTTAAAGTCCAACAGTCAGATCTGTGGTTCGGTGGAGGACAGCCCCATACCCCACCTCACTGCTCACTCTGAACTAATCCCAAGGCTGTGGCTCTCCTCACCATAGCCCTCCAGGCATTTGCACACGCTCTTTCTTCTCCCCTGTCAAAAGAGCTCATAGTCATGCACGGGCTCCTTGTGTGGTGGTCTTCCTGCAAGAAGCCAAAGTGCTAATTCCAAGAACAGCCATACTTCTGGGCCACTGTAATTGTGACCCAGCATTTTAACTTGTGGTTTCCTTATCTGCCCATCTTCTACCGCGTTTCTCAACTCGAGGAAGGCAACAACCTTATTTATCTCCTTTACTATTGCACATAGAGGCCTGTCCGGTGGCTGAGCAGTAACAACAATGCATGCCAATGTGCATGGACAATATGCACCAGCGGTTGTTCTGAGCCGAATGCATAATTGAACATGACACTTTCCGAACAATGTCAGAGCTGGCTTCTTCTTTTTTTTTTTTTTTTTTTTTTTGGTTTTTCGAGACAGGGTTTCTCTGTGGTTTTTGGAGTCTGTCCTGGAACTAGCTCTTGTAGACCAGGCTGGTCTCGAACTCACAAAGATCCGCCTGCCTCCACCACCGCCCGGCCAGAGCTGGCTTCTTTACTGCTCTGTTTCTTCTGCAAGCTGGGCATGGAGGCAATGAGAGGGTAAACACACGCCCTCAGGCTCTCAAGGATCTGAGCTCAAGTAGTGTGGCTACAGGGCTCATGTGCATGCTCCCGAAAAGTGGTGTTTCATGCCTTTTTGGTTTACTTTTTAATAATGATCCTCAAGAAGAAAATTTTAATTAAATTCAAATTCTCCCTAATGAAGGAAGTCACACGCTACAAAATATGGTTCTTTAGGGTAGGCTTAAGCTTTGGAGGGATTTATCATCTCCCCAGATCCAATTTGGGCCCTCTGAGAGGCAATAGAATTCTATTGAAAATGTATGTGCTGGTTTTTTCCCTCTGCAGTTCTGTTTATGAGCCATATGTTAGTCCTTAAAAAACACATGGTCTTATTTTATAGTTTTAATGATCTCTTCCTGTGAGGATTATTCTATGTCTTTCTTTCTTTTCCTTTTATAAGGTGTCTTATGACAACATAGGCATGCTGAAATGACTGTTTTAACTGCTATGTGCCCTTTAAATCAGATCCATACACATAACTTCATTAATAACCACAACTGACTATCAGGAAATTTGAAGTTCTTGGTGCGATTATCTTTTTACACTCTCCCTTGGTCTTATGTGTTTAGACAGCAGAATGACTGCAAAGGTACCTGACTTCAATAAATACGCCTCATCAGTATTTATTAATACTGACTAATACTGATTAATACCTGCCCACTTAAGTAGCTATGCCAATTTAACCCCACAGAAAGTTTTCAAGAGTATCTTTTTCCCTCACTGTTTATATTAAATAGGATCCCCTTCTGCTTTGGAGAGTACTGGACATTTTGATGGAATGAGTCACTTGAAAACATTTATATTACGCACCAAACCATAGTAGTTTACGTAACAGGGAGCACAGTGGGTAAGCCAGTGTTATTGGAAAAGCTGACATATGACAGTAAGAGATGCTGAAATGTCTGGTCAGGAAAGCCCATGCTAGGACCTATCTCACTTCCCAAAAAAAGGCCAAGAATTGTCACTCTCAGGAACAGCTGCCTCAGGCTTTGAAATCGTAACCTAAAGTAAAACAAATCTCTTGATCCATTCTCTAAGTCTCTATGGTGCCAAAGATCCACAGGGGTTAAAAGAAGCAAGATGCCCAAGTAGTCAAATGTTGAAACCTTGATGGGCCAGCTAGCAAAAGAGAAATGGTGTGATGGAGATGACACCAAGCATCGAACATCCCCAAAAACACTCCTGAAAGATTCAAAGAACAGCAAGGACTTATTCATGGTGGAAAACCCCCAGTTAATCAGTAGCAGTAGTTCTCAACCTTCCTGTGGTAGAGTATCTGTTTATACTGTGAAGAGTGTCTTTGCCAAGGAGCCTTCTGATTGGTTTAATAAAGAGCTGCATGGTCAATAACAGGCAGGAAGAAGTAGGCAGGGCTTCCAGGGACAGAGAGGACTCTGGGAAGAAAGGTGGAGACACTGACAAGACACAGAGGAAGTTGGACACACAAAACAAAAGATAAAAAGCCACATGGTAAAATGTAGATTAAAAGAAGCAGGTTAATTTAAGTTATAAGAGTTAGTGGGCCAAGCCTAAGCTAGGACTGAGCTTTCATAATTAAAAATAAGCCTCTGGGTTGCTATTTGGGGGTTGACAATCCAAAGATATTCCTCCAAGAAAGATTTGTTCACCTTCATAATGCTGTGACCCCTTAATATACTTTCTCATGTTGGGATAACCCCCAACCATAAAATTATTTTCATTGCTACTTTACAACTGTAATTGTGCTACTGTTACGAATCATAATGTAAATATCTATGTGATGGAGGAAGGTCATTGGTTAATTAATAAAGAAACTGCTTGGTCTCATAGATTAGAACATAGGTGGGTGGAGTAAACAGAAAAGAATGCTGGGAGGAAGAGGAAGTGAGCTCAGATGCAGGGCAGCTCCTCTCAGAGCCAGACACCATGCAGCCAGCACCCAGGTCAGACATGCTGAATCTTTCCCGGTAAGCGCACCTAGTGGTGCTACGCAGATTATTAGAAATGGGCTAAATTAATACGTGAGAATTAGCCTAGAAGAGGCTAGATATAATGGCAGTGTTTGCTAGCCAGGTGGCCGGGAGCTGGGAGGCAGGAATGCAGCCCGCAGCTCCTTCAACATCTATATTTTCTGATGGTCTTAGTAGATCCCTGTGAAAAGGTCATTTAACTCCCCTTAAGGGTCACGACCCACAGGTTGAGAACTGCTGATCTATAGGCAATGAAGAATGACCCATCCTTCTTTCTCAACTCCTTCTTTAAAGAAAAAAAATAACAAAACCAGATGTCCTTATTTTAAATATGTACAAAGTATAATAGGCTTCTAAATGAGACAGAAAACAAATGGGTAAAACAACGTCCTGTGCCATCAAGACTGGGTGATGGAGGAAGAAAGACAAAAGACTTCCGGCTTCCTTATATACAGAAGCTAGATTAAAAAACTATGTCCACGGGGTGGTTTGAGTTAGAATGTCCCCCATAGGCTCATGCATTTGAACACTTCGTCCCAATCTGGTAGCACTATTTGGGAGATTCAGGAGGTATGGATTTGCAGGAGGAAGTATGTATGTCCCTGGAAGTGGGCCTAAAGAGTTAAAATCCTCAAGTCACTTCCAGATCATTCTCTGCTTCTGCTTATGTTTCAAGCTGTGAGCTCTGGGCTTGCTGCTCCAGAGGTGATGCCTGCTATGTTTCCATGACAATGATGGATTCTTATATCTTTGGAACTAGAAGCCCAAATAAACACTCTCTTCTCTTAGTTGCCTTGTTCATGTTGCTTTAGAACAGCAGCAAAAAGTAACGAATACAGTCCATATGCATGGCATGGAAACAGAGAGGGAGTGTGGATGGAGTGGGGGAGACCAGAAAGAGGGAGGACAGAGGCAGGACAGAAGAGACATCAGGGAAAATGAGCAAAATACAATGATACATGAAAATGTTACAATGAAACCCAGTATTTTGTGTACTAAATATAAGCATTTAAAATGCCTCTTGCTCAAAGGTATCCATTTTTTCTTAAACCTTTGCCTAAAATTGAGCATCATAAATGAGAAGCCACACAGCCGGGCGGTGGTGGCGCACGCCTTTAATCCCAGCACTTGGGAGGCAGAGGCAGGCGGATCTCTGTGAGTTCGAGACCAGCCTGGTCTACAAGAGCTAGTTCCAGGACAGGCTCCAAAAACCACAGAGAAACCCTGTCTCGAAAAACCAAAAAAAAAAAAAAAAAAAAAATGAGAAGCCACACGGGATAAAGAAGAGTCACAAGAAAGGGAGAGAAGATGAGAAACTATACACTTTTGAGTGCTTTGCATACGAGCTACTGTTTTCTCCACTTGAATACTGTGTGAAGGATAACACAGGTGGAGGTTAAAGCTGGAGAGGGACAAGGAGGCGTCGGTCCAAGGAATAGGGAGATGAACCAAGGCCTAATGAGTCCAAGTTTGTTCCCCTCCATTGCACATACTGCCTGTTGAGACTAATATACTAGCACACTCGGAGCAGCAGGTAACACCATAATCTAAACAAAGAAGACATCCTGAAAGAATTTCTGCTCCCCATGTACAGCCAAAGCACTTCCTGGGACGACTGCTCAGAAGTTTCTAGAACTCCATTTTGTTTTCAATTTTCCCAGAATTTGCCAAGGCAAAATAATAATTACAGGGAAATAAAACAATGAAGAAGTCTTGGAGGGCTTAGATCAAACTGAGGAATATTTCTTGTACCACCCTCCCCCCAAAAAGAAGGCAGAAATAAGAGAAGCAGAATTCATTTTTGGTGTGTCTTGTTTTGGAGCTTGATGGCAGGAGTGTCAATTGGGCATTCTCATCCTGAGTGTGGTAAACCTGTCCCCTGTGAACAGAGGTCAGTTCTAGATGCTTCCTGAACTACACAGCATCTCTCTCTTCAAAGCAACCTCAACGTACCAGCAAGTGACAATGAGAGGTGTGCTTGATTCATCAAAGATTGCTTCCTTAAAACTCAGTTTGACTATTGCACAAAATCATGGTTAACAACAACAACAAAAACATCTCCCAGGTAAAATCACTTACCTGGGGCTGTGAAATTACAGGGATGGAAGTAGAGGCAGCCGCCATGACAGTGCCGTAGTTTGGGGCAATGAGGAGGCCCCCGCACTGCAGAGCCGGGCACAGGAAACAATGCTTGTGTTGGCTGATCAGATCTCGGTCATGCTAGGAGGAAATGTAAGCCTGCAAAAACATAAGGAAGCCCAGAATGAGGAGGAGAGGACTCACATGGGCTAGGGAAGAGTCACCTGCAAGGTGAGGCAAAAGTCACTCCCCCCCCCCAAAAAAAAAAACAAATAACAGCTGAATGAACACAGGGGCCTGCTGAGGGCATGTGGGGAGGGGAGGGATATTTTCCATGATCATGTCATGTGAGCATTGCAATTTAGTCCATAAAGGGAAAAATTTTCACCTGAAGAAGTTACGGGCATCCCTTTCTTCTGAGTAAACCTTGCCCTTCCAACAGCTTCCGCCTCACCTAGCAATCCCTCAGAAGAGATTTATCAAGAATGGCATGTGGTGGTTGGCACCTCTAATCTCAACACTCGGGGCAGAAGAAGGGGGATCAAGAGTTCTATGCTAGCCTGGGCTATACAGTAAGGCCTTGGTGTTGAAAAGATGAAGGAAAGAAGAGATGAGAGATGGGGGAAAGGAAGAGGGAGGGTGGGAGAAGGAGAGAAGGGCACTGGAGAAGGAAGAAAAGGAAAAGCTGATAGAAGGGGAAGGGTGGGAGAGGAGAGAGGCAAAGGGGAGAAGAGAGGATGGATGTATTCATTGAGCACCTAAAGGAAACCAGGAGCACAGAGGTCTGAGCCAGCCCCTGATGCAAACATACTTTCTAACTTCACCAGGATACGAGGAGATGCCGGACTATTGTTCAGCTCTTAGAGAATGACAGCTTCCTTAATAATAAGAGTCACAAACCAAGGGTCAAATGATCTGAGCCTTGTGCAGTGGGAACAGAGAAGCTGGACAGTTAATCCCAGTCCTTTGATCCCACAGTGTGCTGTGCTACTGGCTCCAGGCTGCTGAGCCTCTGTAGAAATGCCCCGGTCACACAGCAACTCCCACGGCCTGCAAGTTTTCATTTTTATTCTTGCATAAGTATTATGCCTTTACACCAGAGTTTGACTCATATCAGCTTTTACTGATTCTAAATGAAGGGTAATCGCTTTATGAACAAAAGCACAGCAAGAAAGCTTTGAAAGCTGTCCTATCCCAGTATCGACATGGGATGCCACAGCTATCCTGAGTCAATGCTGATATCTTCCTCAGTTCTACTCTTAGAAGGAAGAGAAGGACATTGACAATTTAAATGCAAGGCCCAGGGGAAGGGGAAATGGCTTTCTTTATAACAGCTTCTAGATGTGGGTTCTACCCTAGGAAAATTATAAGACCCATGGCAACACATGACCTTGTGCTCACCCCTACTTTTATTTCTCTATTTTCCTCGTGCATTTATAATTCATATCATCTTTCCATATTCATAAATGAAGACAAAAAAAGCATGATGATAACAACAAAAAGTCGGTAAGTGGGATTCTGTTCTAGAAGACTCATACTGTATAATCAGGTCCATTTTGTTTTAGCTCAAGATAACTTCAGCTGCCACAGTACAAAGACTGCCCAGAGGGGAACACAAGCACCTCGTCTATAACAATAAAAGGATAACCCTCCACCCCCAAAACCAAGCTGTCATATGTCATCATTACTAACAACAAGAGAAAAGAGAGGGGGGCCAGGAGTCAAGGAAAGCCCTCTGCACACCAAGCTCAGTAACGGTCATTCTGCATAATCTCAGATGCCATTAGGTCATGTCACAAGGGAGACTTCTGAGACTTCAAAAGGTCACATGACCCAGTCACAGTCACAAAGCCAGGAGAGCTCTAAGACCTGGAGCAGGACTGGCCTGATGCCAGGGTCCAGGTTCTTTCTACAGGCCAACCCTCCAACTGGAAGAGTACTGGTGGACTGGGCAGGTAGCTCATTCAGTAAAGTGGTTGCCTTGCAGGAATGAGGACACGAGTTTGAGCCCCAGCATCCACACAAAACTCTAAGTGTGGTAGCATGTGTCTGTGGGCCCGGGACTGGAGAGGTGCAGACAGGAGGGTCTCTGGGGTTCACAGACTGTCCAGCCTAATCAGTGACTGATGGATCAATGAGAGACCCTGTGTCGGCTGTCTCAGAGGAAGTAGACATTATTCCTCAGGATGACACCCAAGATTATCCTCTGGTCCCACATGCATAGGCACATTTACGCATACATATACAAATATATAGAGAGGGGAGGGGGGAAGAATCCTATGATCCCAGATCTGGGGAAGAAGAGATGGGAGGTTCTCTGGATGTACTGTTCAAACAGTCTAGCTAAAGGGTTGAGCGCCTCATCTGAAGAAATGTGGACTATTCCTTTATACTGTGTGAATAGAGGTCACTGTGATTGGTTTAATAAAGAAGATGAATGACCAATAGCTGAACAAGGATAAAGTTAGGCAGGAGAATTAAACTGAGAATGCTTGGGAGAAGAAGGGCAGAGTCTAGAGTTGCCAGGAGATGCAGAGGGAACAAACATGCTGGAGAACAGGGAAAGCCACAAGCCACACGGCAATACATAGATTAACAAAAATAGATTAATTTAAGTTTTAAGAGCTACTTAGTAATAAGCCTGAACTATCAGCTGAGCATTTACGATTAATATTAAGTTTCTGAATGATTATTTGGGAGTGGCCACTGTCTCATGAAAATTCCACCTACAAAGAAATGAGGCGTTAAGCCATTGAGAAAGGCATCTGGCCTCCAGAAGCCAACACAGCAAGTTACCCTCTGGCTATCGCATGCATGCAAATACAAGTGACACACACACATGAACACATATTCACCTATGCATCACAAACACAAAATAATTTTTTAATGTACAAAGGGATTATGAATATAAACAGTACAAAATGAAATGGAAGCTACTTATGGTATAGGAAAGCAAAGTGGAAAACTGTATCTAGACTCTTATCCAAGGAATAGAAAAATTATACAAATTGAAATGGAGTATCAAGGATCATGAGCAATTAAGTATCATTTTAGGGGGAAACTAAAATTTTCCAATAAGTAATACACACAGGTTCATCCCTTGTGATAGATTACCAGATGGACTGATGATGGTAGAAACCTTAGGAATCAGTCCTAGAAACTGCAGAACCCATTGCCTACAACTCCATAAACATGTGCTGGAGAGAACAGACGTGGATGGTCCACGATGAGCTAAGGCACCACACCCTGTTCACGAGAAACTGCAAGTTCCACGTGCACATACAAAAAATAAGCAAACAAGAATCTAGCAGACCTGGAAGTGTGTTTAGCAGTGGGAGGGTGCTAGGCCTGGGAGAGCTGGGGTGCATTTGAAACACACTAACTCTTTCAAGAGAGCCTCTGCCTCCAGAAGCCAACTAAGCAAGTCAGCTCCAGATGCCTTACTCCTGTTTTACATAGGCTGTGAAGATTTCACCAGAAAACTGTGAGAGAAGAACGCCAGTAGCTAGCTGCTGAGGGGGCCAGCCATGCCAGGTGACAATGGCTATGCTAATTAGTGAATGCCACACCAAAGACCTAAAAGAAAAACTCTGGTTAGAAGCAAACTTCCATCTGACTGCTTCAACTGAAGCTGGCTCCCTCCCCAGGCCTCACAAGAAGATAAACCTCTAATTGGCAAATTAATCTACTCCGAGCCTAACCTTTTTCCTTGTACTGGATTTTGGTCAAGGAGTGACTCATGCAAGTCTCTTGAAAAATCACAGGGTAGATCTGCAGCAAAGAAAGGGGGAGGGGGAGAAAAGAGAGACTGAGTAGACACCGGCTCTCTCCAAAGACAGCAACAGAGAGACTTTCAAATGCACTAAGCCCATAGACAGTTTAAGTGAAGAGATTCCAGAATTAGAGCCGATATTTACTTAAGCAGTAAGTATGTATCTTAGAGGAGAAACTTCTAGTTCATGTTCGTAAGATGGCTGAGGACACTGTAGTACATTTCTGAACACAAAGCATGTCACCATGGCAGGACACAAGGTCAGAAAAGAGTTAGCACTAACCAAAGGGACGAAGAAAGCTAAGTCTGGACTGTGAACTGAAGCAAAGGCAGTGAAGGAAACAGAAAGCAGAAAGTAATCAGTGAAGAGAGGGCAAACCAGATCTTCGAGATGGGAAAACCTACATTTAAAGACCAACCCCAACACAGGACAGGTGAACAAAATCCTAGCAGAAAGAAAGTTGTAAATGACAGTGCATGCCTATAATCCTGAGGTCAGGAGGTAGAGACAGGAGGATCAGAATCAAGGTTGTTCTCAGCTACATGGCAAGTTTGGTGTTAGCCTGGGTTACATGAGATTCTGCATAAAATTTTTTTTTACATGAAAGAAATTATCATCATCATTGCTGAAATCAAGAAAATATAAAATCATGCCCCAATTTTCAGAAAACTGTTACACACTTGAGACGAAACAGGGAACAAATCAGACTTTATATCTGTGTATTGTTCTGCAACAAGCTTGACAGTCTGGCAGAAACTCTGAAGAAAATTCTGGACCCAAGACCTAGAGTATCAAGGAGAAGAGACATAGGCAAGCCAGCTTGTCTTTCTTAATGTCTGTCCCCATCTGTCCCTCCAGCAGAACAAGACAGCATCTGCCACCAGACTTCCCTCCCCTGAAGCATGAAACAGATAGGCTTGTCCTCCAGAATCTCTGGTCAGAAGGAAAAGACTTAACAACAGTAAGTTCCAGAAAGAGATGCTGCAGTCACCGGAACAATAACAGGATGCTTTAAAAGCAATAATTCCAAATTTAAAAGGATTAAAATGTGAACTTAAGAAAGCTGGCCAGAATTTTCAGATAAAATGGGAGAACAGAGCAAAGGAATAGAGAACTAGAGTAGAAACCCTAAGAGATAAATCAGAAGAATAAAGGAGTGAAGGAATGCAAGCTAGGGCAAGAGGGCTACAAGTTAAAGAGTAGCCAGGGCAACTTAAGGAGACCCTATCTGAAGATAAAAGGTGGTAAGTGGAGGATCTGTACTTCCTGGAGTATAGATCAGAGTCAGAATACTTGGCTAGCATATACGTGGCCCTAGGTTCAAGAAAGAAAGAAGGTGGGGGAGGAGGATGGCCTCAAAACAGTCCCTAAAATGGAAAGTCCTTTTTGTAGAGCGAAAAGGTCCATAAGAAACTACCCACCTCAATGAGCTTTGATAGGATCACATTAACGTAGAGTCCTAGAAGAGCTAAAAAGGCTACAGCTGAGCAGTAAAGCATAAGTCCATGTTGAACATGTATGCAGCAATGGAATTGGAGCCTAGCACTGCAAAAACTAACGCTGGAAAAGCCACAATGGCAACATTAAATTTAACTAAAAATCTTGACAGACCTCAGAAAAGGGGGAGGGAAACTCATAAGCCAATAGGTGGGAATCCAAGTGCCTTCGGACTATTGAATAAGATCCCTAGATACAAGAAGACAAAGGGACAATGATGAGGGACAGATGTGACAGGAAGGAAAGGGAAGAAAAGGGAGGTGACAACTAGGACAGTAGGTGCTAACACAGAGAAACCCAAAGGGAATTAACTGTGAAGAGCAATCCTTGGGTGACACACACAGGGACTGAGAAGGTATCCTTGGTAGACCAGTTGTCCATCTGGGTATACTGAGAATGAATCTATAACACTAAGAGAGCCTGGTATTTAATGAAGAGTTAATACAAAGAAAACTAACCCAGCATGAAGAAGATGATGAACTTAAAAGAGACTCAAAAGTTTTTCAGAGGAAAAGGATCTACAAACTTTTCACATGACATGGGACTGAATGATGGCAAGGAAGACCCACTCACGAAGGACTGGAGATAGGCTGAGCCATAAAGTACGTATCTCACGTGTGCCAGTCCAGGTTTAAAGCCTCAAAAGCAATCCCCAGCATGACAATAGATAGGTATAAACACTGACTCAACTGAAACAAAGACCTAACACACATTGGGACAAGAGGGAAATCATAAGATTTTCTTAGCAAGCTCCATGGAGCTAACACTTTACAAATATCTATAACTGATTAATTTTTTAAAAAATGAAATACAAAGAACAATACCCAAAATCAAATAGTTTAGAACCACACATGACGTAAAGTGTCAGTGGAGAAATCCAAAGTGGTATCATGGAAAGCCATTGTGGGTGGGGGAGCACAAGGGTTCATGGTAATAGAATGTCCAGGAAAGCTGGAAAATCATATAACATGGACCACTAGGTATAATACACAGAAGCATCAAAATAGCAGATTCCAATGAGGGAAAATTCAGTCTGGTATCCAATCAGAAAAGAGGTTAAAAAAAATAAGTATAAATGTGTCCTCACAATGATAACGCTGGGAGAAGTCCTATGTCAACCAAAACAAACACACACAGCATGGTGATCTTGAAATACTATTCTGTACTAAAAGGAGAACTGTCTTGTTCCAGGGAAGTAAGTACAAGACACTCAGACACCACCCATCAAAGAAGCCACTTATCTTTGGTCCACCAAGCTGACTATTGCTCAAATAGACAGAAGATTTCAGTATCATCAAGGTGATCCTGGTTTTGCAGTCAAGTAGAATGTAAGAGTTGGGGGCCATGAAGGCTTTCATCAAGATTTCAGCGGAAGGCCTGGGAGGACAGGAAGGTGAAACAAGGTTGACGTTACTGTATGCAGCCCCTGAGTATTTCATATGAAAGAGACTAGGCAGAGCTGGGGCAGGTATAGACAGTACAAGGTCATGAACTGAACCATTAGCTGCCAAGGATGTAACTATGGTGATCTGAGAAAACATGGATGGGATGTGAAGACCAGAAGACAGTACAATCTTGATTGATTTGGAAAGCTGTTTCATGGCTATGTGGGAGAACATCCTCATTTGGGAGGCTTACATTATAAAGTACTTGAAGCTCACTGCTGAATATAAATGTAAGCAAATCACCCTCAACTGCCTGCTGAGATAAAGGTTCTTCATACTCTGTGTCATAATTGCAACTTATAGGCTCAAGAGAGAAATGGAATCAGGAGGGGGAAAGAAAGACCAGGGAAGGTCCTTTTATTCCCGAAACATCTGTGATAAAAAGTTTACAGATGAAAGTATTCATATTTTAATATACCACCCATACAAATAGACAAGGCCAGGAATAAACTCAATTTTGTAATTTTCAAACTGGGCAGAAGTTATTGTTAAAAATTAAATTACCATCCTAGACACACATGTGCCCGCCTGGTCTTAAAGAAGACAAGAAAAGACGTCTCAGACAAATCAAAACTTAAGAGTATGTTGCCAAAACTCAAATAGGATTCCCGGAAAAGAAGTCTAGACTCAGAGGAAAGTCGGCAACCCCAGACCACCACATATGGCTCTGTTTTCAAAAGCCACAGAAATCTTTAGTGTTCGACGCACTTATGTCCGATGCACAACAGAGAGGAGATGACCCAGTAACATGACCCTCAGGGCTTCCGTTTCAAGGATCTAGAAGCAATGTGACAAGGTGCTGTGTTCTTTGAAGACAGAAGATTGTGAGATTTCTTCCGCCTACCAGGAGAATAACCTCTTCCAGATGTCAGTCAGCCCACAAAGTGCTATTCGAAAACATGAAAGTTCTGTTTATTTTCAAAGTTCTAGAGCCAAACAAGAAACCTAGCTTCCCTGAAATACTCCAATGAAACCGAAGCTGAAAGGCAGCTTTAAAGAAAATCGGTACACAACCTGCACCTAACATACACACACGCCAAAAGTTTAGCAACAACAGCAAAAAGATGTAGACTACTTTAGCACTGGAAAAATAAGGAGGCACTAAATTTCCTTTCCTTTCCTGCTCCCAGGATGCACCATGCCACCTCAGTGAACTCCCTTTACAAGTACAGAGGAGAAACTAAGAAAACTGAGTCTGTGTTGGGAGGCAATGACTCCTAGCTGGGTGCAACATATCTGAATATTCCCATTTCCTGACAATTCTCATACACGATTTTTACCAACTTGAAGGATCGGTAAGGACAGCCTGCCCTGGCCTCGTTTTCTATTTATATATGTGTGAGTATGTGGTGTGTGTGTGTGTGTGCACTCAAGTGCTTTTGGAAGCTGGAGGAAAACTTTAGCCATTGTTCCTCTGGCAATGGTCACATTCTTCGTTGAGACAGGTTCTCCCCTTGGCCTGAAATATGCCACTAGACTAGGCTGGCTGGCCAGCACACCTCAGGGACCTGCCAGCGTCCACCTCCACAGGGCTGGGTTATAAGTACATGCCACAGCTGACTTCTTTGTGTGAGTTCTAGGGGGTCGAACTTAAGTCTCCATTCTTACAAGGCAAGTAAGCCTTTACAGCTGAGTTCTATTTTTTCATATAGCAATCCTAAGGACTGCATTTCAACCTTGCAGCTCTACTGAAGAAACAAGGAAATGGATACAAAGAAAATTAAGTGATTCTTACCTATTCACAGAGATTTTAGAAACTATGAGGACTAATGAAAGAAAAAGTGGGGCCTAACTCACAGGGATAGCACCCTGGCTCCCACCGCCCTCCCTGAACCATAGTCCTATTGCTATCTAATGGCAATACCTTTTAAGATAACTGTTAAAGCTCTCTATCATGAAAGCCTCGGAAAATGCAAAGGAAGAACCAACCTCCCTCCCTTTATCTAAATAAACTGTGAAGAGATTAGTAAAATCCCTAAGATATCACCCAGCAAGCCTCCCCTCACAGCATCACCTGGAAAACCAAATGGAGACCTAACATCTAAGAGGCTTCAAACCATCTCATCATTAGCGGGAAAGACATCACCCTGCGTGGCCAGAAAGCCCCGGGAAGCTATTGCAAACACACAGTAAATGTCACACACAGCCTTTGGACTGGCATGCAGAGGGAGCCTGTGGCCAAGCTGTAAGAATGACACAGGTATAGCTGGGGTTACATACAACTCAGTGAGTGATAGAGAGCTTGCCTAACTGTGCAAGGTCCTGGAGTTGATCCCTAGTCCTATGGCGGGGAGAGGTGTTCCCAACCTGATAAACTGTTGTCTTGGGAGGAGAAACCACCCCAAAGGCCTTCTCCTCTGACCAACACTTTCCTGACTCTACAGAAGGAAGCGCTGTGCCCCAGGGCCAGGGTGAGTGTGCCTGCTACTGAAGCCAAGCAGGAGGAGATTTAAAAAGAGCAGGCAGCAAAGCGGGAAATGCCTTTCACCCCAGAGTTCCCTGTTTCGTAGGTACAGGTGCAGTGTGTTTTGTGTTCTGGGGCCAAGGAAGGGGTATTTTGGTGGTTTTGGGTTTTTGGTTTTTTGTGCGTGTGTTCTGTTTTTGTTTTGTTTTGTTTTCTAAAGAAAAAGAAGAAAGAGGAAGGAAGGAAAAGTAATTTTTTTAATGAAGAAGAAAGAAAGAAAGAAAGAAAGAAAGAAAGAAAGAAAGAAAGAAAGAAAGAAAGAAAGAAAAAAGGTCACCTTTCCAAAAAAAAAAAAAAAACCACTCAGTTTTCCTTGGGTTGATGACTAGAGAGGCGACCAGCCCAGCGTGACAAGCAAGGACTGTGCCCCTGCTGGGCCCTAATGGTTTCGAGATGGAGCCTGCCCTCAAATCCATGATACATGAACTCCTCTCGGTTGGAGTTCCTAGCACCACACTGGTTTCTTTTGGCTCACAGCCCGCATTGCAGCTGTTTGTACTTACTTGAGGTATGGTTTATTTTGAAACAAAATGAACCAGATTTTCCCCATCGCCTATGACTTCACTTGGTATTGGAAAACGTTAACCCTTTCCTAGCCAGGCTAGCAGTACTCACGGTGCAGCCAATCAGATGGAAGGAGACCAATGAAAGACATTAGCTGAGACAAGCTCACTGAACAGGGAACTCATTTCAAAGGAAAAAAGCAGACATTCCACCAAGCACTTAGTTTTGAGACCTCAACAATGCCCAGCCAGGATATAGAAATATAGATAAATTAGATAGATAGATAGATAGATAGATAGATAGATAGATAGATAGATAGATAGATAGATGGATGGATGGATGGATGGATGGATGGATGGATGGATGGATGGATGGATGGATGGACGGACAGACGGATGGACGGACGGACAGACAGAAAGATAGATAGGAGAGAGAGAGAGAGAGAGAGAGAGAGAGAGAGAGAGAGAGAGAGATATTTTTAAAAAAAAAAAAAATCACACATTAGAGCCTGGAGAGATGGCTCAGTAGTTAAGAGCGCTTACTGCTCTTGCAGAGGACCAGAACTTAGTTCCCAGAACTCACATCAGGCAGCTCCCAATCATCTGTAACTCCAGCTGCAGGGCATCCAAAGGCCTCTTACGGCTTCCAGGTCACCCGATGCATGTGATATACACACACCCACACAGGCATACAGATATGCATAAAAATAAATAGATATTATTTTAAAGTAAGGTTTTACTCTGAGAACTCTGGGGATGAACAAGTTGTATATTAGTGAGAAAGATGCGAGCTATGAAGAAACCATTTTCTCTTACTGAATCTTGGTAAGAGTCATCTCATGATACAAAATACATAAAGATATTACTATGGTAATACCTTCTATCAACCTTCAATCAATGCTAAAGAGAAAATAAACTGTTTCTCAGATGGTATAATATCTTAACAAAACTTAAACACTAAACAAACCAGATTTAACCATAACTTAACAAGGGACTTTGAATTAGTAGAACCTAGATATTCTTAGATGCCTGTATTTCTGAAATCTCCTTAAGTAAATCTGAAGTAAACCTTAGATTATTTGTAACCTGAATTCTTAAAAGATACCTAATAGGACCAAGCTGCTATAATCTACCCAGATAGCTACTGGGTGATAGACTGGGATAAAGGGGGGAACGGAGTAAGCTTTTCCACCAAAGACAAAACACTGATTCCTAAACCCCACCAAATCCCCCTGACTCCCCCTCTGTGGGCAGGACCAAAAGTCCATATTTTAACAAGCTCCAAAAAGGGAGCTTTCAACCAGTCAGCAAGCCAAATGTCGTCCTGAGTGCTCGCCGGAGGGAGAGCTCTTCAGAAACAGGGAGCAGGCCTCACACCACTGAGTTTCTGACTCAGAACGTATGGCCTGGGTCAGAGAACCGGGATTTACCAACAGGTTCCCAGGCCGTGCTGGTGCTGCTGGTTCTGAGGCCACACAGGGGACTCCTCACCAGACTGGCCATTGCATAGGGCAAGGCCACCACATGGTCCTGTACAGAGCTGAAAGCAGACAACTCAAGACTGTAGGCTAACCACAACTGAATGTGTTTTTAACACCCAGCCTAAGAGATAAAAAGGGTATTTTCTCTTAAAAACTAAAACAACATGGACTTTAATCCAAACCAAGAGTCATTTCACATGTTCAGCTACAAAGACTGGCAGAAAGTATCTTCTGACTCATTCATTAAACACATTAGTTGAAAGCCTATGGCCCAGGGAAGCACTGTTTTGAGAGTAGGTGTTGCCATTTACTCTGGATACAAAACCACTCAGCCAAGAGCCTAAGAAGACATTGCTTTCCTAATAGAGCTTTACCCTCATCGCCATGGGGTTGGCCTATAGGATGTAACCGCTGGCTGCTGAGCATCTTACTGGGAGAGTCTGCTGCCAAAAGCGGCAGACTTTAGTTTGGACCAAGTCAGCAGCAAGCTCTCCTCTGCTAAATAAGCTGGCCAAAAGGTCTGAGATCGCCTAAATTCATATCCTGTTCACGGACCTGCGATCATATCACAGCTCAACTGGAAAGGCAATTCTAATTTACACAAAGGCCTTTTGAAAAATGTTATTAGATTGTAATATTAAAAGAAGGCAGAAGAATGTGGATGTGGGTAGCTTTTTCTGTTATTTGCAGAAGAAATGTGATCCATCGACAGATAGTTCCCGCACAGTGCGTTCTTCCTGGGGTGGCTGCGCCAATCTCTAAGGAACATGAGAGCCTCACATCTTCCACACCAGCTCAACCCAGGGAAAGTTCGTTAGCATCGACAGCTGTAGTTAATCAATAAGGCCTGCAAATAAGGTAGCTTCTGAGTGAAGAAGACATCATCCCCAGTTGGCCACGGGGCACACCCAATTTCTAGTTAAAACACAGACAAACAGGAACAAAAGGGACAAAAACCTACAAACAGCTCAGAAGTCAAGAACAGTGGTTGAGAGGAACCTGGGAGGACCACTACCTGTGATGCAGAAGGAGCTGAGTTAGCAGCAGTGACGGAAGCCGAGCTTGCTGAAAAGGAAGGAGAGCTGGAATTAGGAGGGTCACACCTCCTCCTTCCCACGCAGCTCTCCAGAAGACGAGTCCCAAAGAAAGCCAGCACCTGGTGCTGCTCCGCTTCCTGCAGGAGTGGGCAACTAGCTTCTGTTTAGTGCATTTGAATGGCCCTGGCCCTCATCGTTGCCTGAGTGGCCTCCACAACACACATGTATTTCTCATCGTTCTGAAGATGTGAAGTCTAAGATCCATGCTCCCAGGAGATCTGGGTACTGATGAGGGACCTCTGTCAGGTGGAAGACTCCATCTTCCCACTGCGTTCTCACAAGCCAACAAAGGGGACTTTCAGGGCCTCTCTTGTAAAGTCACCACCACTCTCCTGACATAGTCACTCCCAAAGATCTCTACCACCATCTCCTCATGTCATCAACCCTGGGCATTAGGATTTCAGCATGTGAAACCAGGAGATGCGGGAGGTACAAACATTAGGCCATGGTACCACAATTCCCCTTTCTCTGATCTGCTGTGGAACAACCCTTTTCTACACTGTGAATATGTAATACTCTCATTGGGTAATAAAAAGCTGACAGACAGGCAAGAAGTTAGGCAGGAAAGCCAAACTGAGACTGATGGAAAGGAGGGCGGAGTCAGGGAGATGCCAGCCAGTCATGGAGAAAGCAGGATGCATAAAAAATGAGGTAACAAGCCATGAGGCACATGGCAAAGCATAAATAGAAATGCAAGTTAATTGAATTGTAAGAGTTAGTTAGTAATAAGCCTGAGCTATCGAGGGAGCATATGTAAATAATGTTAAGCCTCTGAGTGATTATGTGGGACCGGGCAGTCAGGACTGGAAATGTTTATTTACACTGACCACTTTCAAATGTTCATTCATAAATCAGTAAGCATAACAAATAATTTGCTGGCTGGTCCACAGCCTCCTGAATATGGTGGGCTTTATACAGGAAGAAGCAAGGACCTGAGGCAACAGCTCCTTCAACCTTCCACATGCAAATGACTTTCCAGGGAGTTTCCAAATCTTCAGCATTAGACTGGGACTTCAGAGTTTATAGACATACTCATACAGGGTTTACATGCATGTACATATATGTTCTATTCCTCTAGAGAGTCCTGACTGAGTAGTAAGCAGACCCCCAAGTCACATCACACACAGAATTAACACCCTAGTGACTTACAGCCCTTAGCATGACTGACTGACCCAGGAAAATGCCAAGGTTCTGTTTGACATGCTCACGTTTTCCTCCCTTTTAGTTTCAATTCCTCCTTATTCTGTTCTCTCTCTTGGAATAATTAGGGATTGAACCTAGTGCTTTGGGTGTGTTAGGCAAGCACTCTGTTACTGAGCTACCCTGGCTCTGGCTTTGTACCTGAACCCTTGTACTGCCATCTATGCTAAGACTCATGAAGGAAACACTGTGGCTTTCAGGAAACAGGACAGAGATGGGAATTTTAAAAATGCAATTGCACTTGAAGGTCTTTTGGGCCCTAAGAACTAACCACTATCTCCCTTCCAAAGCCATGGTAAGCTCCTGGTTCAGGCAGCACATCTTTAAAAGCCCATTTAGAATCCAGTTTTGAAAATAAACATTATAGCTTCTCAAAGGCTGCATGAATAATTAAAATCCACTGGCTAGAAATATCCAAATGAAAACTCACATGAAGGATACCATTAGCATCAGGGTAAGATTTAACCTTGATATATGTCCGTCTTGTCTCAAAATCAAATATCTTACATAGAAATAACAGTGTTTTATTTTTTAATCTTTAGCTTAGAACTTCCTTTCCTCTAAGTTAACAGTTGTCTCTACTGATATAATATTGCTATCTCAGCTGATTAAAAACAGCATCAAACCACTGTCAGGGCATTCACTCCCAGACCCAGGTTCAGCGAGGTTGCTAATCAAATTGCAGCTGTTCTAATAAAGCTGTTTACTTTCTTATTTTAAAAGGAACAAGGTTTTAAGTTGAGACTCATCTCCCCCTTTGCAAACCCATCTCATATGAGAAACCAATTTGATGCGCCCCTTATTCTGTCTGCTAACTGAATCACAGCCACACATCCGTGTAATCTATCTGGGGGACAAAAAAAAAATCATTTCATTTTGCTAAACATTGCTCAGGCCAAGAGCATCACACAAACCCAGAAGTATGACCTGATAGGGGGAAAAATTACAAAATAACTTTTCAAAAATGGGGAGACTGTCCCCCAATGTAACTAACAGAGGGAGCCAGGGAGGATGAGCATCTGACAGGGTTCATTGCTTTCTGAGAGCAGATGAGGTAGAAATCTTGTTTGAAGTGAGTATAAACCTGGGACGTTACTACCGTAAACAGAGACGGGACAAGTCTAACCTGGTATTTCCTTGTGCCAACTACGTCATTAGATCTGGCCATTTCGCCTCCTCAGGAGATGTAAGTCCGTTCTCTCCTCTGCTCCACTCACTGTCACTTGGTTCCAGTCACCTCCCTGGACAATGGCAAGGATATTTAATCTTATTTCTTATTTCACTTCTCTGCCCCTCTCTAACTTAACCTCCCATGATCTAATATAAAACCATGGAAATGTTTGCTAACGTCAAAGATCTGAAGGGAGGGGACCAACAAGATGCTCCCCGATTTGAACTCTGCCTCATCCACTCACAAGTCTTCCACTGTGGACCAAGAAAACCACTCAGAGTTGCTAGAAAACACCAGGCTATTTCACGTCCCTTCATGTCCTGTTTTCACTGATCAGAACGGCCCTTTCCAGTCCCTTTCCAGTCCCTTTCCAGTCCCTTGCCACAAAGTGAACTCTCTTATCTGTCAATCTTCCAGGGCTGGCCAAAGTCTCAGAAGCCTCCTCCTTCCTCATTCCCACACACACCCATCACCGTTGGCAGGAAGTTGTACCCTGTATGCCGTCACCTCTGCACCTTGCACATCACAACATTAACCACACTGACCTCTATCATCCAGGCATCAGCACTCGGACCTTGAACATCTTAAAGATGAAGAGCTCACCAGAATTAACCTTTTCACTCAGACGCTCAGTTGGGCAGGCATACTAACAGTGCTCAGGTGAAATTGCTAAGAAGAGAGACCACTTAAATGGTACCTAGGCAGGCAACTTAAAACCTGCAATGTCGGGTAAACTTTGAACATCACATAAGCAAATGTTGCATACACTACAACTAGAAATATTTTTTAAAAAGTCGTAAGTGAGCTAAACAAAAATGAACATCTTAGAATGGGAGGAGTATGTTTTATCATAATGCAAAACCTTAAGAAAAGAAAAGGTTAATAAAAGAAACCAAACAGAGAAAGCCACTTTCTGTTTAAAGGGAGGGATGGAGGAAAGGAATACAAAGCTGGAAACATGCTTTGTATCTTAGATAAACTACTAATAACTTGAAAAGACAAGAGCTATATTATTAATATTCAAGCTAAACAAAAATAAGCTGTAAAATAATACTCCTAATATAAAAATTGATAAGCACAAACAAGATATATATATATATATGTGAGATACAGATGGTCAATAAACCAGAAATATGTGCTTTTCGATTGATCAACAGAATTTAAACCTAAATTTAAATCTAAAGTGCAATTTCTCCCAACCTTCCGATGCGTTTTATCAGCTTATCCACTAATGTGAGGAAGGTTTCTATGAGACAAAGTTCTTTTACTCCTTCAGGCTAATTCTGGCAACGTCTATGAAGAATCAGCCAGGCACACCCTTTGACCTATGAATGCTGCCTCAAGAGAGTACCGTGGGAGATAACCAGCAATCTGCGCTGGCATATCTATACAAAGGCAGCATCACAGAACTCACAGTGAGCCCAAAAGCAATGTGACAGTCTGAAGAGTACGATTATTTGGTAAATAAAATATAGTCCAGGCATTGGAGAGATAGTTCAGTGGTCACACATACTCACTGCTGTTGGGTCCAATTTAGTCCTGGCCTTCAGCTGCTCTTCCCTGTCTAGAGCCTTCTAATTGAAGTTGCTAGAAGCTGTGCCTAGCCTAGAGGATCAGAGAATGGGATTTTCACCTTTTGGCCACTGACTGGAGGGTATTTAAGCCTCCATGGTGCTATTAAAGAGGGGCTTTTGTACCAGCGAGTAGAGGTCCGTCTACACGTCTGTCTCTACGTGTGTTTCCTCAACCTCAAGCCCCTTGCCCGAAGCTCGCGAACTGGATTCTAGCACATAGAGCGTAGATTGGGGGGGGGGGGGTGCGGTGCGCGGCACGCTGCTCCTGTAGCGGACCTAGATAGGTTCTTAATACCACATGGCAACTCAAAACTCCAGTCCCAGGGGATCTGATGTCCTCTCTGACCTACATGGGCTTCCATACACACATGCGGCCATATGCATACATGCATAAAGATAAATAGATCTTTTTACAAAATGCATTCAGAGGATGAAATACGTCCTTTTTTAAAAAAAAAATAAGTTATACATCTGTAGATGTCTTTCCAGGAATATTAAAGGTCAAATACCCTGAAATCCTTTCAGCATTAAAGCAACTGAACTCATTGAGTGCATATGTGCCTCCAAAACCCACAAGTAGCTACCTGTGTGACTTCCAGTCAAGTTGGAAAAAGCAGCATGTATCCGAGGAAACAAACTACGTCCACAATCAGCTGACATGAAAGAAGGCTGAATATGGCCAATGTTGAGATCTCAATCCCAGTTAACTCTTAGTTCTAGGGTTTACAGGCGGAAATCAGGACAGTAGACTCACATCAAAGATCTCTGCAACAAGCTGGATGTCAGCAGGTGAAGCGGAGATGTAAACACAGATGTGTGTCACAAGGGATGGGGCAGAGAAGTGTGACTGCCTCGGGACTTAGATGAGAGTTGCAAAGAATTCTCGGAGAACGTACAGCCAGACATCCGCTATTAATTAACTGGAGACTGAAAATTAATTCTATTCGTCTGGCCAACAAAAAAAGCTCAAAGTGAAAATTGAAACTGTAGTGGCTGTGGGTTGAAGCAAAAGCAAGGGCATATTCTTTCCAAACTGATTTACCTTGTGTTCTCAATTCCCAGAGGGAAAAAACCACATATGCTTATACAGGAATGGGACAGGGTCAGAGGCAGGAAGAAGGGGTTGGGGCTGGAGGGGCACAAAGCATGTGGAAACAGGCCAGCACATACTGAAGTCATCAAAGCCAATAAATGAAAGTCTATGCATACTGGAGTTGTCAGAAACGGTTTTTAAAATGATAATGTAAAATTATAATAGGATGATGTTTTAATAATTATTAATAGGACAATAGATTTAAAACATTTCCATTTGAAAGTGGGGCTATCAAGATGGCTCAACAACATAAAGGTACTTGCTTAGTCTGATGGCATGAGCTTGATCCACATGGTGGAAGGAGAGAACTAACTGCAGACTCCAGCAGGTCATCCTCTGACCCCCAAAAGCATGGCCACCCCTCACACACAAATAAGTCAATAAGTGGTTTTAAAAAATTGAAAATGATTCAGTGTTTCCAGAGATGGAAAGTACCATATTTATGGGGGGAAACTCAATAGAGACTAATAATACAACAAAGAGCAGCCGGAGAGAGAATTAGTACTTGAGAGTTTTACTGAGAAGAAATTATACAGAGCAGTCAATAGCGGCAGAAAAAAAAGATCAGAGCCGGGCGGTGGTGGCGCACGCCTTTAATCCCAGCACTCGGGAGGCAGAGGCAGGCGGATATCTGTGAGTTCGAGGCCAGCCTGGTCTACAAGAGCTAGTTCCAGGACAGGAACCAAAAGCTACGGAGAAACCCTGTCTCAAAAATCGGAAAAAAAAAAAAAAAAAAGGAAAAAGAAAAAGAAAAAAAGATCAGAAAGTGAAGATTAGAGGCAGGCAGGGTTGCAACCTCAGAAACATCTAAGCAGATATCCAACCTACCGAGGCAACATGAGTAAAGAATAGGCTTAAAAAAGAAAATCCCACAGACCATGTGTGGCTCAGGCCTGTAAGCCCAGCACTAGGGAGACTGAAGCAGAAAGATTTCCCTGAGTTTGAGGCCAGTCTGGGATAGAAAGAGTTCAAGGTCAGTCTGGTCTATAGACCCGCGTCCTCAGAATCAGAAATAGAAACATTAAAATAACGCGGGCAAAAAAGCCCAGAATTTTCTTGACCAGTGGCTAACACAATACATCAAATATGTTCATCTATGAGTGTGAACATTCTCAAGCTCAGAACAACTTGCTGCAGGTCTCACAAATGGCCTGCTGCTGGTGTTAACAGTGGCTGTCCCTGGTGTCTGAGTGTCCTTCTTGCATTGGCATCTGGGAAGCGGGGAGGGGATTGGGAGAACAAGAAAGTCCGTAGGGGATTCTTGATGTTGACACACATCTGGCATCAATTTTGACTCTTGGGAACCCGAGCAGCAGAAGCACAAAGACCGGAAAGTAAGGTAGGAGCTGGGACCACCTGCCCCAAAGCACATTCAAATTTACAATCCCCGGCAGTCACAGAGGCAAAGTCAACATTTACCAAGGCCTTTCAAGACAGGGCAGAGCTGAGAGCATGTGCTTGCTGGTTCTCTTTTTAATGGCATCAAAACTACATCCGATATAAAACTGTTTGCTATGATATCCCTGAACTTTCTGGAAGCCACAGATCCTAATCACCCATTTAGTCGGGAGTGAAAACACAGACCACTTTCATGTGACCTTGGATACATATGATTATCTAATGATAGAGAAACCTCTCTGCCTGCTTGAGTTCACACAAAATATCATGACTTCCCTCCCCTCTTCTTCCAAAAGCAGACCTCTGCAGGCTGATCCCCAGCCAGAGAACAAGTGCACCAAAATTCAGAGGAAAATGTAAATGTTTTCTATGCTGTAAAGGAGCAACTTTGCAGTTCTGTCCAGATTCACAGAGGACACAAGAAAGGATCAGGTCACCAAAGACGGTTGGGAAGCTCTTCACTCCTAGAAACACTACGACCTGCAAATCGTGAGCTTCAAAGGCGATGCAGCGCTCTCCTGCACTTATTATGTGTGCTTAAGTGGATGATGGGTGTGTCCATGTTTGCTTTTAATGATCAGTGGACAGGCTGGAGTTTAACTTGTCTTACTTCAGCTTTAGCTTCGTCTAGAGTGTTCTCAAGGTAGTTTGTGTGTGGTGTTTATTATAAAACTGAACACAACATCTCGCGCAACTGGAAAGAAACTTTTAGAATTATCTAGCTCCCCTTATCCTGCGTTTTCACTGAACAGGGTATCTGTTGTGGAATCTCTGCTGAATCTCTTAGTTAAAGGAAGCTCACCACATTCCAAGGCCAGCGGTGAAGTCCTTGGGCAAGTCACTCGTTCAAATCCTCTCTTAAATATAGTTCAAACCATGGTGCCTAAAAAGCCAATCAAGATGGAGAGGGGATGTAGTTCAGTGCTATGATACTTTCCTATGATGTATAATGCGCTGGGCTCAATCCTCTCTACCACAAAATACATACATACATACATACATACATACATACATATGCACATAAATACATTAAGAGCCCACCAGAGGCAGCTAGCTGCTCCTGTAACCAAATGTTTTTTTGTTGTTGTTGTTTTTTATTTTGATCCATCAAACACTCCAGGCTTATCACGTGATGAAGTCAAAGATAATCTCCTCGCTTCTTACTCACAATCCCTACTTCTGACGTTTTCAAGTCCTTTCCGTGGTCACAGTCCAATGTTATATCTTCGGCAGGTATGCATATCTGTGTACTCAAACACATGCCTCCCGTAAATCCACTAAAGCAGATGAAGTGAGCAGGCGGAGTCCTCGGAAATCTTCCTGCCAATCCAAAGGTGTCATCTAAAACAGGGCTTCGGGGCTTTCCCACTGTGACCCCAGGTAAACGGGTGTCTAAAGCAGGAAGACAGGTCAAGGGTTCCATGGGTAATAAATCATATAGAATATATTTGACAATACTGAGAATGCCTTTTTAAGCAAGTACATCATACAAAATATAAACGTAAGTTTCGGGTCATTTCAGAAATTGCAGGAGAGTCTGTCGAATCTCAAGCCCGAATTCACTGGACCATTTAGGAAGGATTCAAGTTAGCGATTCAAACAGTAATTTTAAAAATTCAACATTTTGAAACAACAGAATCCAAATATAATTAATCTGATAGTTACAGGCTGAGGATTGACACATGGGAAACACAAAAAATTTGTTCTCCATGATGAAGCCACTATGATTCTATAAGAAAACCTGATATGTACAGAAAAAAAGAAAAAACCAAAAGCCTACTGCCACCCATAACATACCATAGACTCAAATCTGAGTTGAGGTGTTTGAGCCAGCTTTGGTGGCCCATGCAATGCAAGTCGTGTGTTTACAGAACCATAGCTGCAGTGGAGTCTGTAATGTGTTCATTACCTGATCCCATAGAGGGTCACGATCCGCTCTTTAAGAAGCTGAGTAAAGAAGACAGCAGCTCCAATGTGGAAGGTTGGGGGCAGGGTGGTCCCGACGGGGCTGAATTGCTAGGGATAAAGCCACCTAACGTGACTGTTCTCTCACCTTGATGACTTCGCTCGGGGACTAAAAACACTAGTGTGGAGGAGTCTTTCAAGAGAGAGAAAGAGAGAGGGAAGTGAGGGAGGGAAAACACAGGAAAGAAACTCCAACCTCAGAACAAGGAATTCCTCCCACTGCACCAGATAGCCTGCAGTCTTTCTGAAGGCTAGAATGTCATCCCTCCAAGTTCAAGTTCCGAATGTCTCTCGTATCAATTTCATGTGGTGATACAGCGATCTTCCCAAATAAGCAACTCAAACAACAAGAACAATAATAATGCATCCGAAAGGGTCATTTTTCTATGTTCCAGGATGAGGACTGGATCCCCTTCTTCACATATCAAGACGGTATTCAAATATCAAATATAGAATGTACTCATAGAATCCTTTCTGTCACTTGGGGTCCTAGTTTTCAAACTTGCACTCTACTTGAGTTCCAAATGCAGATCCAAACTTCAGACAAAACACCCAACCACAGAACTCATTCTGAAAATGCCTGGAACCATCCACTCCACAAGAGGTGAAATGCCAAACCTCCAAACGGCAAATGGACTAACCATGACCCGGACCATGTGGTGCAAGATGAAGCCAATTAATGTTCCCTTAAAAACAGCTCAAGCAACTCCTCGCTTTCCGGTCCTAATTGGCCATCACAGGACTTCAGAAGTCAGCATGTGGTGGGATACAGAGAAAAAAGGAACACTTTCCGACCATTGTACTCCTTGACCCGGAGTGAACCCAGTGCAGCCTGCGTTAAAGGATCCTGAGACCTTTACAGAGGCCATAATCTGTCAAACATTTACAATTACAAGGAGATCAATAAAAATGGGATTGCTAAATAGTTCTTTAACAGTTTTTTCTGGTCTTTTGATTTAAAATAATATGTATTGAAGGGAGGGGAAAGCAATGGCCCCACAATAAATGAAATTCTGCGGAAAAAAAATTCTAAGACTGGAAGGGACTTTCGGTGCTGTCCTTCTCGTCTCCAGATTCATCCAGAGTCATCGGGCAAACCACTGTCGAGGGCAATTTCAACAAAGACAATGTCTTCTCAATATTTCCTTGATTGATTTAGTTCCTTGTCACCAAGACTTTCCTCGACATCCTCCTTTCTAATTGGAAATGAACATCCATCTGCTTGCACCTAAAGACACTGTCCCTGCCCTTGAATATCAGATTACCCAGCTTCCTGACCTCTCTAGTTCCTTCCCTTTGTCCAGCCTCAGCTCTCCCAAGCTTAACCGCATGCTCGGTCCTTGAGCTCCTCTGCACCAGCCCTCTGACTCCCACAGTCCTTTCTGCCAGTCTGCCCTTTGACACTACCATCCCCAGGAAAACCCACACTGCTGCTCTGTTCTCATTCACAGTCACCAGGGACCCTGTGGAGACAACCAGAGACCAGATAAGGCTGTCACTATGAATCAACGTATTCTAATCCCAGTTGAGCCCTAAAGCTGCCATTTCCCTTTGCTCTCTCCCTCTCTCATACTGCCTCTTCCCTCCAAGACAGCCCACAGTATGCAGGTCCCTCATGGAGAAGGCAGTGGGCGTTACTCAAGAAGCTCCAGGGCCCTCTCTCTTACCCTTTCTCTCCCTGCCACCTTCTACCCCATGAGCGATCCAGGCTGTTCTTCTACCTCTCTTCTCCAGGCTGTGGACCACATTCAGCTTTCCCACCTTAGACACACAGAACTGCCAGGGGCTGCCTCAGCCTCTAGACCGTCAAATGGTCTGAAATGAGGATCTCACACATGTTACTGTGCCACAAGTTTGCCACCGTGGGATTTAGAAAGTTATCTGTAGTGGGCTACTACTGGCCAGAAGAGTGTTACCACTCCTATAACGTGATCCTCCTGCCTCTGACTCTTCAGCATATCCTACTGTGGTCACAGGCTGACCTTCATTGATGCTGTCCTCCGTGGAGCCAAGGCTGGAAGCACAGAGATCCACACATAGCTTGACAACAGGGAAAGGGTGCAGCGTTAGATTGTGTAAGTGTGAGCTTGGTCCCATTCAGCAACTCTCAAGCCTACAATTATGTGCAACGTAGTATTTATAGGTAATATCCTGAAAGCTGCCCGCCCATCGTTCCGCAAGGAATGTGGAACATGCAGCATCTCCCTCCGACTGAGGCAGCAGAGCTACTTGTCTGAACTGTCTCCCGTTGGCTCACAGTTGCTTTCCTAAGATAAGCTTTGGCGCTACGCCACAGACCTGTACTAAATGTGGCTTTGTTCAAACTTCGCTTACTGTAAAGACAGTGTTTGGAATAAGGCATGGTGGTTTACGCATGTAATCTCACCCCATGGGGAGCTGAGACAGGAGGATGGCTGTCATTCCAAGGCTTTCTTGGGCTACTGTGTAAGACCTTGTCTCTGATAATAATAATAACAACAACAACAACAACAAATTGTGTTTAGAGACACAGTCCACTATTTTAACTGTCTATAGTTTGACAAACTACAGAGAACATCTTGTCTTTGCCCCACACTGAAAAGTCATGCCCTTGGTCTCACTAATTTCTGTTTTCGCTCTGGCTGTGCTGTATGAGGTATGAAGTGTGGGGATCGTTTTGGACATCAGTTTCATCATCACTATCACTGGCTAGGAAAAAATGTCTTTGTAGTTTGAGACAGCAAAGTCCGTCGCCAGGGAATACACTCAAAAGTAATCGCTTAAGAGATAGATGGCTCATCAAGAAAATGCTCCCCTTGCCACCACAAGGAAATGAGTTTGATGCCCAGAAGCAGCATTTTAAAAGAGCAAGCATTAGTGGCAAAGGCCTGGAAGGTCAGTACGAGGGAGGCAGGAGCAGGCAGATCCCTGGGGCTCACAGTCCAGCCTAACCTGATGGATGAGTTCTAGGCCAGCGAGAGACCTGTCTCAAAATAGAGGTGGCACCTGAGGTTCACCCAAGGTTCTTGCACTGATCTCCACATGCATTCTCTCTCTCTTTCTCTCTTTCTTTCTCTCTTTCTCTTCTCTCTCTCTCTCTCTCTCTCTCTCTCTCTCTCACACACACACACACACACACACACACACACAGAGAAACACCAAGGAAACTACCTACTTATGTCGCTGTGCTGAGGGGACAGAAGGACATGCCTAGAAAAGATCTGAACCAGAGAAACGTTGGAAGAAAACATCCCACAAATTTGACAGTGGCTGTCTCTCAATCAGAATAATTATAGCTTCCTTTTTCTCATTATACTTTTTATTTTCTACAGTGAGTTAAAAAGTTCAAGGATATTTTTGTCTTCTTGAAAACCAAGTACTGTTTTTCTCAAGCCAGTGACTCTGGTTGTACACAGTGTAAAATTGCATGATAAGTTGTGAGTGAAACTTTTTTAGGATAGTAAAGAGACAGAAAATACAACTCCAAAACTAAAATAACGGCTGTCATATTAGAGCTGGGATTGCTGGGGTGGGGCACCACGACCAAAGCAACACGGGGAGGAAAGGGGTTTATTTGACTATGTTTCCACATCACTGTTCATTATCAAAGAAAAAAGCCTGGACGGGAACTCAAAAGAGGCAGGAGCTACGTTAGGACGGACGCTGATGTAGAGGCCATGCTGTTTACTGGCTTGCTCCCCATGGCTTTCTAAGCCTGCTTTCTTATAGATACCAGGACTGCCATCCCAGGGATGGCTGGCACCAACAGTAAGCTGGCCCTCCCACACCAATCACTAATTAAGGAAATGCCCTAGAGGCTTGCCTACAGCCTCATCTTATGGACCATTTTCTCTATTAAGGCTCCCTCTCTGATGACTCTAGCTTGTGTTAAGCTGACATAAAACTAGAGAGCACAGTGGTTAAGTGAACTTTTAGACAACTTAATGGTTTATTATCAAGCTATCAAAATTCGACTCCAAACATGTTACCATGTGCAACAGTGGCTTTAGACCATGGCCGATAGAAACAAAATGCACATTCACTACCTCTACAAAGAAGCAGACCATAAAACAGGCCATAATGGGAAAGGGTCATAAAAGAAAAAAAAAAGACATATTATAGAAATGCAGATATGATGATTGGGTTTGTAGTTTCAAAAGAATTTTAATATTTTGAGCACTACTTCATGTAAGAACAATTTTGGAGGAGAGGTGAAGTTTTAACATATTTGAAGTGTGTTTAATGAAAAATTTTACACCTGGGTTATTTTGTCATTAAAATGGGATGAAAAGATGGAAGGAGAGGCAAAGAAGTGATGTGCATTCTTCATGTGTGAGAACAAGCTCAAAGTCAGCCACCAGCATCCACCAGGACAACTACTGGCCAGAATTAATACTTTCCTCCCAGTCAAAATCAACGGAGAATGTGTCAGTCAGCTTAGCCTGCTGTTGCAGAATATTTGTGGACCCTATAAAGATGTGTCTCTCCCTAAGGCACCTTCTGATTGGTTTAATAAAGAGCTGAACGCCCAGCAGCTAGGCAGGAGAGGATAGGTGGGATTTCCAGGGAGAAGAAGAGAAGAGGCGGAATCTAGGCACGCCATTTCGCCAGCAGACCCGGAGCAAATCAGATGTTTTGTAATAAGAAGAGGTAACCAAGCAACATCGCAGAGCACTGATTAAAAAATAATATGAATTAATTAAGTTATAAGAGCTAGTTGAGAAAAAGCCTAAGATGCAGCCAAGCTTTTATAATTAATAATAAGTCTCCAGGGGTCATTGTTTGTAGGCTGGCTGTCCAAAGATAGTCCAACAAGAGAGCTTGCTACAACCTGTCATAGCATACTACCAGTGATTGTGGAGTTTGAGTGAGAGTGCCTGGACATTGTAGATCAGGGGAGAGCATGGCTGACTATGCTGCTGGCTCTCATGCGGGCTTGGACTGTTCCTTCCTGTACACACGGACTTCCCTCAGTGCGTGTGCATGTGGAGAGCTATCTCTTTTGGAAAGATCCTGTTGGATCGAAGCTCCACTCATACTCCTACGACTTCTCTTAATGCCAGCTCTCCCCTAATGGCCTCTCCCAAAACACAGGTATGTCCGGGGTTCAAGCTTCAATCCTACTGGTCGTGGAGGGGCAGTCTATCCACACTGAAGATTGAATACAGTTTACTACTCATCTCTCCTGCGGTAGGAATGTGTTGACACATGAATGCTCTGATTCCTACGCCTAGAAAGATGGTACTCATTCAGATGAGGATTTGCGGTCCGTGGCCCTCTCCTTGGGAACAGCCAGATGCTTAAGTAGCTGGGACTTTTCTTGAATATCCATTGCCTAACACGTGCCTCAGGGTTGAGATCACTTGAAACCAAGACATTCACCTGCTACTTCCAATTCTAAAAATGGCATTTCTTAAGGAAGCTTTAGTCTTTCATCTACACGACTTTTTCTCTCAGACCCACACAGAAGGACTCTCTCAGAACCTTCAGCACATAGGGGTGCTTTGAATTCTTCCCAGCTCTGCCTTAAGGCTTAAGGCTGAGTTAACCACATGTCTCTGCCCCCTCCTGGACCAACCTATCTCTGGTATTAGCCTGAAGCAACACCCATGCCTAGTACCTGCCTGAACCAACACCTCATCTAATCCCAAACACTGCCTATACCTGTGTTTCAGATTGAGAGCCTGGAGACCTGTCTGGTTTCCATGTATCAGTCAGACTAAGGAGAAAGAACTCAACAGCAAACAGGGATACAAGCAGATGAATCAGCCCCAAACACATACTAAATCCTCAATTGCCTGGATTTCCAGGATAAATATTGATTATTAAATGAGGAATTGGGTAGAGTTAAATAAAAGGCCTATTTCTTATTCCCCCCTCAATTTCTAAATAACAAAAAAGAAATATAATAAAATATTCATATTGAAATATGTGAATGTAGAAAACAATAATTTGAATGACAAAAATGATGTTTAAACATCTTTAAATCAGTTGATTTTAGCACGTTGGTAAGAAAAGCTGCACTAGAAGGGGAAAGGGGCAAATGGTGGCCAGGGGCTACCAAGTATTGGTTGTGAGACTGCTAAGTTTTGCAGGCCTGATGGGTAACACAATGACCATAGCTAATACTATTTATGAATGGTCACAGTAGTACAGAACCTGGAAGGCAGAGACAAGGGAGCAGGAGTTCAATGTCATCCTTATTAAACAATGAGTTCAAGACTAGCCTGGGCTATATGAGACCCTGTCTCAAAATACTAATAATGATATAGTCTCATATACTTCAAATTTGTTCAAAAGTAAGCCGTAAGTGTCTAGCAAAAACAAACAAACAAACAAAAAACCACAAATAAATGAGCAAGTAAATGTTGGGTATGTTAACTATTGAAAGATTGGAGGCATCATTCCATATCAAGTTATCGAGTATTACTCTTTAAACGTAGCTATATATCAATATAGTTGTTAATTTCAACACAAAAAAAGCTGATTAGGGAAAAGGAAAAACCAGTTTGCCAGATACCTTTTATCTGCTTCTAAAAGGAGCTCATCCCTCTAAAATGTTACTAAAACTTGGGCGTCATTAAACCTGAAAGCGGTCCTCCCCAATCCCCTAGCTCTTTTATGCTTCTCTGGGAAGTCACAATGCACACTCTTTGATAGGTTTTACAAAATGTCGATAATTCACAATTTAGATATTTTACATTTTTCTAAAGCAAGCATCAACAGATAAGTCTAAGATAATAATACTTTTCCATCTTCCCTGTACCTCAGCAATGAAAAGAAAACAGCTTTTGAAATCCAGAGGCCAAGCCAAAGTCACTGGAGAATTATCTTCCCAAAACACAGAAGGAAAAAATGCATAGGAGTCTCCCAATGTCAGCTAGAGCTTCTTGGGTGAGGTTACCTAAATAGTACAAAGCAAAGTCTTTAAAATTAAGTGCATGGACAAAATAAAATCAGAGTCACCAAACAATAAGCTTGAGGAATGAGTTGTTCAAACATGACCCGAATCCTCTATTTAACTTGAGAAGGCAGGGCCTGGAAAGGCCAGAACATGCCATGGGGACAGCTGGGAGCCGGCACATGGCTCTTGATTTCCCACCTCTCGGTCTCAAATGCGCCTTACAGATTTCTAATGTATAATATTTTAATTCTTGACACAGCTTTTTTTAAATGGTAAAAAATTTTACCATGGCAAAGCAGTGTGAATAGGAAACAAAGAGCAAGCAGAATGATAATTCTTTGCACAATGAAAACCACCAAAAAGCTATTCAGTAGCCAGCCATCTGGTCTTCACTAATCAAAGACTTAACTTTGCTCTTCTGATTTCCTATGGATTATGGAAAAGTATGAAATTGGTAACTACTTTATCTAGTAGTGTTTTGAATCCGACCAGGGTTACTTGCACCACAGGGTTATGCAAGGCTTTGCCCACAGAACAAGCCATCAATACATGCTAGCTATTAATCAGCAGGATGCTAAAGGGCTATCCTGCACAACTGTTTCCACAAGCAGCTACACTCATCTGGGGAAAAAAAAAAGTCATTTCTATCCTTATTGGAAATGTGCTAAGGGAGAAAGGGAGAATTACAAACTGGGACTTCACCAAGTAGCACAAAAAGAAAAAAAGGAGGGTGGGGGGGAAAGACAATCAAAAGTTTGCCTTCCACCTGTCCCTAACTCCTGTTTTCCTTCCCTCCTTCTCGTCTTCCATGCCTGTGCAATCCCAAGCATACACAGCAACTCAGGACGTCGCAGAGTCAACCCATCTCATGCTGCAGACACAGCACGTCCCCAGGAACTCCCGAATCTCTTCAGTGTCAAATGAGGCTCGCCTGCCTTCTCTTCTAGCACTGACGCATCTGCATTTATGCATTGCAAGCAGGGGGCCAACAGCCTTCTTCACCAGACTTCACACCTCCAGGAATAAGGACCTCTTTCCTCAGCACCACTACAGCCAGCTGTAGTGATACACTCAACATTGCTGTACAGAGTGACAAATAGGAAATGGAAACCTAATGTTCACCTTGATAGGCAGCTAACCAATAGTGGATCAAAAACACTCAAGAAAAGAAATAACTACATCTCAGCTGAACAAATAAAAACATTTCTTTTTCCTTATCAGTATTGCCAAAGCAATATAATATATCGAGTATTTATATGGAATTGATGTGTATAGACTACCAGGTCTTTAAGAAATCCAGAGTTGGTTTAAAATATGCAGGGAGATAGATCTGAGTTAGTATGCCACATAGACAACACCATTTTACATAAGAAATTTGAGTATTCATGCATTTTGGTATCCTACAGGGAAGAGAGGTTCCTGGAACAGATACTAAAGCAAGGTCAGACTTGAAGCTCACTGGAACAAGAGTTCCAATAAAAAGCTTCTTTGAAAAAACAAAATAAACAAAAAATAGGAGTTATAAAGTGAAAAGTATAAATAAAAGAGGAATGGAAATTGAAAAGGAAAACCACAAAATTCTTTGATGGATGTCAGAATTAAATTGAAACTTATTATTTGAACAACAACATTGCAATGAGAGAAACTTACAGACCTATTGTTAAACAAGCAGTAACCAGCAAACTTGAAGACCAGATGTGTCCAGCTCACCATGCTGCAGATGTACAGAACAAACAAGACATGGAAAAAGACAAAAACAAAAGGAAAGGCCAAAAAATACATTAGGCAGAACAATATAAAAATGCCTTTTTTTAGCAGCTTAAGATCAAGTACAAGACATCTTATGTGATTTAACCCATCGATGAAGGTAACTGTAATGTGGCTATTACACCAATAAGATCAGTTCCCTTATTTGGCCACTTCCTTATGTCTAACTCACTCCTGAAACTGATCACCAAGGTCTAACAGTCAAAATTCTTTATTTGGCTACACTAGCTAACCTGTCCAAGCAGGACCTAACAACTCACCCTAGCACAGGCTTCCCCTTTTTCTCCTTAAAAACCACTCCAGCAGAGACCCCTACTGTTGTCTTTGTCTGATCCAGAAGCAGCCCCTCTCCAAAACTGGGCCCTCCAGGGTATTAAATCTCCTTTGTGCTGAGAATTTGGTGTCTGGGTGTGTTCTGTGCTGACTCCGAGGTCCCTTCATCCATTATAACAATAAACATAAAAGCAATGTTTCCTCGTCGAGAGGTATCTCAGAACAAAATCCAGTTCAATCTTGCTTACAGGCAAATATATGATAAAATAACATGCAAAGTTTAAAATCAGACCTGCAAATGAAGACATTTCAGATACAAGCAACAACAGAACAAAAATAGCAACATTAACTTGAGCAGAAAAAAGAGTTCCTAATGCAAAGGGTTGTTTAGACTGTAACTCACATTATGTATTTAACAAGGAAATTGTCAGAAAGTAGTTGACATTGGAGAGAGAGAGAGAGAGAGAGAGAGAGAGAGAGAGAGAGAGAGAGAGAGACAGAACCACTTGTAGAAACACCCAAATGCTAACAGCTCAAGTAGGCTAACAGAATCTAGAGTTTATGAATATTAGTACTGCAGCTCAACTAATAAGCACATATTGTACTTATCACCTAAAGAAAATCAGGCTCAGAAACCCTAATCCCCAAGAAATAAAAACTATAAAATCCACACTCACGTATGAGAATCAACAGAACTAGCCATGGGACGTCCACACGCATAGAGCATCTACAATAAAGCAGCCTTCAGAGGAATCCTGCTGAGCCTCCCAAAGGAACCTCTATGAAGACAAATGCCAAAGAGAACATTTATTCTCCTGTACTGTTTCAAATTTTGCAGGAAATAGCATTAGCATAAAACAAAGAATTTAGGAGTACACAGAGCAATCATCTGCCAGACACAGAATTGAAGCTACTTCCATGGGCTTAAATTCCCACTTTCAAGTGGAAAATCCCTACTCTCTCATGAATGAGCAAAGTTTAAAATGAAAATACTGCTGATGGTTTTTTAAAAGTATTCAAAATGAAGCTCTGTCCATCAAAAATACCAATAAGTATGACAAATGCCTACCATTACATAATCTCATCATTTAAAACCAATGACTTCATTTCAATTCAAGACATGAAAAGCTGAGTCCCATCTTCCTTTCCAGGAAGCCACTTTTCTTTGTCCTCATCACTGCCCCCCTCAGTTCCTGTCCCACCCCCACATCTCATTTTCAGTTCTTTTAGCTCAGCCTTCAAGTCGCAGGCCCATTTTTCTCCATCTCAGAAACAATGGCAGCCTTGCCTCTTTTGCTGTGTCTTCCTAAAGCTACAGTGAGCTCCCCAAAAGACATCCCCACCTTCACTGAACTGTAAACATCATGAAGTCAAGGCTATATCTGAGTTATTCTAGCATGCTTAACAACCACAAATACATTTCTTTATGTATTTACTTATCTATCAAAATTAAATGTAATTAATTATCATAATTAAATTCATTCATTCAAGTTTTTTTTATTCGAAAAACTCTGCTGTGTATAACTGAGAGCACTTGGAAAACATCAGAAAACAAAATGAGAACTTTTTTTTTAAAAAGTATTTTTTCCTCAACTAAGAAGTCAAAAATACAGTGAAGAAGGGACTATGAGGCAAGCTGGACACACAGGAAAGAACATTCCATTTTACAGGCAGGAGCTAGAGACGGCTTTGGCCTCGCTGAGAAGGTGGTAAGCTTTGAATAAAGTCATGGTGACAATATGCGTTTAGATAGTTGGAGAGAAAAGCTTCTCAACAGAGACAACGGTGAACAGAAAGGCCTGGAAGCCACGGTCCTTGTGTAGGTAAACTCAGGTGTAGAGACTGTTTGGAGTAGGGATAAAGAAGTCAATAGCAGGTAACAATGGGTCAGGAAACACAAGCCCTGGAGAGACTGAAGAGAGATAAGCAGAGATAGAAGGTGATAATTAAATATGGAGTTTATCACATGTAGTGATTATTCTCCCTATCATTGGACATTTAATATAAAATACTTTCATAGACTGCATCGACAGTTTAGCTACAAAGCAAAACATTATTAAATATTCAGTAGGTCCTAATAGTTTAAGAACTGCAAGGAATTATTCCAAAATGCAATAGAGAAGTTTGGTTTTGATTTGGGTTTTGAAAACAGGGTCTCATTCAACCCAGGTTGGGCTGAAATTTGCTATATAGCTGCAGATGACCTTGGACTCCTGGTCCTCTTGCCTCCACCTCCCAAGTGCCAGGACAATAGGTGCGAGCCACCACAGCCAGCATCAGGAAGACTTTACTGAGCAGTGAGACTGCAGATGAATCTCCTCTCCAGCCCAAGTATTCCCAAATGTGGGCCCTGCTTTCACTACCACGTGAAATATGCACATGTTTAAAGAATCATAACAGCTTAACAAAAAACAATTTATCTTAGCTCTATCAAAAAATGTAGAAAACATGACAATATAATTATCTAAAGTAGAAATAAAATCTTATTCAGAAAAGGGTTTTGTTGTTGTTGTTGTTTAAATCCAGCTAAAAAAAAACAGAGTTGAACCAAGTCCTACTGTTTACCTCAATGAAGCAGTTCACTAGATTTTTCTAGAACCTCCATGGGAGCCTGCTGGGGTTTCTCAGAATGCTCTTTTAGGCTCCTGGGATTTCCAAGTTCCTCCGAGGATTCAGTTTGCCCTTTCTTAGTCATGGCAGCAATGGGAGTCCCACAGCAAGTTCTAGCGCTAATTAAAACTGCTTTGTTCCTTCCGCTAGCCCCCAAATCACCATTAATCTCCCAACAATTTTAAGAATATTTCTCAGACAATCCTAACTGGGAAGGACTGCTGGAGGTGGGGTGAAAGCTATGTTCGCCACAGAATATCATGCCAAAATCCACACCATTTCCTGTTTGGGGTTTGGGTTTGGGTGGTTTGGGTGGTGCCTAGGTCTGACATTAGAGCCTCACACAAGGCTAAGCAATTGCTCTACCACCGAGCTATACCCGGATCCCCTTTTAACTTCAATGAGAGACTCTGTCCAAGTTGCCTAGGCCAGCTTTGAACACACTCTATCATCTGAATTTTATCCCATCAGATATGAAATATTTTATTTCCAGGGCCGAGGCAGGCCCTGAACGTGAGATCCTCCTGCTTCAGCCTCCCAAGCAGCAGGAATTACAGGTCTAAGCCACCCACCCAGAATCATGCAATCAAGAGAAGCCATAATGTATGCTCAAGGAATGCCTGGTTGCGTTCAGTTCTCTACTAGAGAAAAACACTCAAAGACCAAAATTATATCTTGTCCTTGGTAAACCATTATTGTAGATTTTCTCTTCCCAGACAGAGTCTCCTGAAGGCCAGGCTGACCTTGAACTCTCAGGAATTCTCCTGCATCTAGATTGCATGCACCCCACACTTAAGTTTGGGCCGTGGCAGGGATCAAACCCAGGGTTTCACGTGGGCTACGCAAGCACTTTACCAAGACATATCCCAGGCCCGAATACATCCTCTAACTTTGAAAGTTCTCACTAGCTTTCAACATATATTTCAGCGGTATTTACATAAATCATGTCCCATGTATTGTGAATCTTTCTGAACATGGCAAGCTCTGTCTTTGAAACTAAGCTCTGTATCCAGATTTCCAGCTCCAGGAGAACACACCTGCCTCTGTAGTTTCAGACATATCTAGAATGAGCAAACCTCAAGGCAACCCTCTCATACCCTGGCGTCTTATTTGGCAATGGCATCATAGCAACCATTTTAGTTCAGTGCCTTCTTCAACCCGTAAGACAGGCCCCGTGTCCACCCGCACGGCTTGTCAGAAGCCATATATTCCAGGCATCTTCCCAAGCCTGTCACTCACACGCATTCCTGCTGGGTCTCTCTTCTTATTCTTAGGCATGGAATAAACTTAGCCAGGGGCCTGACACCAGCACCCAGCTGCCATGCCAATCACTCATCTACTCCAAGGCAGAGGGAGCTCTCCCTCCACCCTCAGAAGTGTGCGGAGAATTCTGTTTAAACTTTGGTTTGGAGTATTTATTACTAGCTGCCTCATTTGAGTCATCCTTGGCTTGAGTCTTTCCATGTTTATAATCTAATTGAGAGCAGGACCCGGGCTTTTCTGTCTGCTGTTGAATTTCTCTTCCTAAGTGTTCTCGGCCGTGCACGAGGACTCAGAATCCTCTAAGATATTAGATGCATGAGCGTTCACTGACAGGATCTCAGATAAAAATGACTAGAAAGCAGAAGTTGCTGAATCTGGAAACGTCTATCTGACTGCCCTGGCCTTTGAACTATTCTGTCTGGGTCCCCTCAACAAGGAGGGCCGGGGCTTCTCCGTGGAACTGCAATGAACAGAGGGGCAGAAGGAAAGCTTCATTTTCCTGACGTGACAACAATGCTTCCCCCAACAAACCAGAGTGCGGAGAGGCAGGCAACCCCTTAACAAAAGCAATCCCGCTTTGGCAGTACTGTGCTTCTCTGTCCTGAGAGCACGCCATCCTTATCGTGGCCTGATTAGACTTCTAAGGAGCTGGGGGAGGGAGGCTTTGTTGACCGCTCCCACAGTGAAATCTGCCCTCCAATGAATAACTCCACCTGTCTCTGTTGCACAAGCGGATCCAGGCCTTCCCCTGGCACTGCATTTTCCACCTCACAAAAGGCTCTCCGATGCCCCCCCCCCCCCCCCCCGCTGGAGACCCAGGGGCAGCAGAGCCCTTGTGGAAAGAACACACCCTGCAATGGCATTATTCATCTTGAGTGTCACACAGCTGGAAACGGTTTTCTGTTCCTCCTCCCCACTTCCCCCCCTACACCCACTTCATAACAGTCTCTGGAATCATTGACAAAAACTCTACTGAATGAAGTCAGGCTGTAGGCAAGAAGAGGCCATGTTCTTCTGGCTTCTGCTCGTCACCTTTGATAGCAACCTCAGGTACTGCCTGGCTAAGACCAGGGGGAAGAGAGACAAATGGAACCATATTGACGTGATCACACACAAATGTATGAAAATGCATCCGTGTGTGCAAAAACAGCATGCACAGTGATCTGGGCTTGAGTAACCAAGCCAAGAACAGAAGTCTTTAGGACAAATCGATGACGGAGCAGTTACCTTAGAGAGACGGTGGAAGTGGCAGAGATCACATCTCTTACTTTGGACATATGTGTACGGTTTGGACCACTACATAACCGTTTGCACTCACAAAGGCGCACAGTGCCTCTCTTCTGGTTGGACGCTTTCTACAATGTTTGTATCTTAGATGATCTCACCAAAACCATCAAAGTCAAACACCAGACTCGAAATTTTCTAGGAAGACAGCCATAAACTGAGCGTAGACACTCAAACACAAGTTGGGTCAGAAGGAGGACTATCTGGAAGGAAACAGAAGCAAGCTACAGACAAGGCACGGCTGTGTCTGGCTCTACATTTACAGGTAAATCTTGGTCAACTGTTTTGAGTTTATAAATAGAAGGCTCTGCCTCCTTCACCCAGAGGAAACACTGAGAGGACTTTGAAGAAGCTGCTGAAACAGAAGAATCCACTCAAAAGCGATTTTGAGCAAAGGCATTTCAGAAAGCCTTCAGTTGGTCACATAATATGACAGAAAAAATGAGGCATGGTGGTGTACAACTGTGATTCCAGCGCCTAGGAACCCGAGAAAGAAAAACTGCAGGCTGAAGGCCAGCCTGAGCTACACAGTGCGATATCCTGGTGTGAAGGAGTGGAGAGAGAGAGAGAGAGAGAGAGAGAGAGAGAGAGAGAGAGAGAGAACACGATGGAACGCCATCTCCATGATAGAAGAGAGAAGAGGCCTTCCATAGCTTGTTTCTGACTGACCCCCAGGCGTAGATACACAATTAACTAACACCCACTGAACTTGGGATGCTTGAATGAGCCATAGATGGGGTTATGTGAAGAATGAAAAGTAGACTTGGGAAACAAATAATATCAGTATGTGCTCCTAGTTCACAAATGTAAAAGAAAAGCCCTTTGACTTACCGGAGGGACACAGCAGAGCTCAGTCTCCAGGCCCCTAACTCCCTCCAGCTTCATCTCTTTTGTTCTCCCCAGGTTTGGTTAGTCTCCCAGGGTCCTTCCAGATTCTAATCTATGGTTCCTCCCCCATCTTCAGCATTTCCACTTCCACTGCCTTGACCCTTGACTCTGAAGGCCAGGTGTCCCCTGACCCTTTGCCTTTGATGTTCTCAGAGTCCCAAGAACCCATCATTGGGAACCCTCACTGGATTCTTAGTTGGGGATGTGGTGTGTGTGTGTGGGGGGGGGGGATCCTGCATTGTTCATCTCTGTCCATCCCTGGTTTTTAGCACAGACCTGCACCAACAGTCAGTTACATACCTCTGGGCTTGAGAGGATCTGACCTGCCCTGCCCCATATCTACCTCCCTCCAAAGAGCAAATTGGGGGCGGAAATTCAACCAAGAGTTGGGAGAATCCCTGGGATACAGGGAAAGACACCTGAATGTAGCACACTGACAGGAAGACTAATCTAGTGTGTTTTCAAATTTAGATAATGGGGGGATAAAAAAGGAAATCCGGGTGTGGTGGTGGCTTATCCAAACCCTTGGGGTGCTGTTGAGGCAGGAAGGGTTGCTATGAGTCAGAGGCCAGGCAGCATCTCATGGCTCAGGCTAACCTGAGCTACCGTATAAGACCCTGTCACAAGAGCGAGGGAAAGGGGGGAGCTGGAGTAAATAAAGAGGGGAGATGGCCAACTTGCTGTGGGGAACAGTTGATGTAGCCCCCCCAGGGCAACTTGCACCCTGGATGCACAGGCACACAGAATGTCCACAATTGACAAACACCCTCTAAGTGACAGTTTCAACTTCAGCGGAGATCCGAAGCTACATGCCAATAGCCAAGCTTTCTCTTTCCCCTTCAGAAGAAGAGACTGGTTTTGAAAGCGTTTTCCTTTCTCCCTATGCTACCACAAGCACACCCCGACCCACTCAGGCTCATACATGTTTGTTTTAGCGCTGGACTAAAGAGTCTGCCCTGTTATTATATCGCTTTTTTAAAACGGCACCACAAAAAGAAAATAAATTATAACCTAAATCCATGGGTGCATCAAAATAGTTCCCTTTCATTTCTAGAAGTCGGGAGGGAAGCCCTGGCTTTCATGTGAACTCCAGGGTTAAAGCCTCTGTAACAGCGGTGGGATGGTGGGAGAGAACGTCCAGGTAGTGATACAATTCCCTTGGCTCTGTGCCAGCAACCAGGTAGTGTAAGGATGAATGCATGAACTTACTAAATAAATAAATACATGAACTTACTAAAACAAAGAGCCAAGAAATGTCAACACCATCCCCCACTCACTAACAAAAAAAGTGATCCCTTGAGAATCCTAAAATAAAGTACATTATGCATGAACTTACTAAAACAAAGAGCTGAGAAATTTCAACCCTAAAATAAAATACATTAGTCTTGGACTTACCAAAATTAATTAACTAGCTGATTTTTTTCTTTTAACCATTGCAAGCCTAAGTCCTCACACCTTGCTGAAGATTTTAAAAAATAAGTAAATGAACAAATTAAAAGTTACTAAAAGGTTCATGCATTGAAATTGCATCCAGAAGATCACAAATGCTAACCAAATCTCTTTTAGTGATCAGTCTCCCAGGCAGCCTGGCATTCAAGACTCAACAGTAACTCAAAGTCTTTACCCAAATCAGCTTGACTTGCAGCTAAAAAGCTCAGCCTTTCCCAGGAGTGACTCAAAAGGCAGTGGACAGGAGAGAGGTCCTCGCTTCCCTGATGGAATTCTACTGAGATTCCCCTGAGATATAACGAGCTAACTGCTTCAGAGATGAGAAAATAAAATCCCCGTGCACATCACTCCATAGGGCACTTCTATAGGAGTACTGGAAATCAAATGCCATAGAGGGTTTTTAGGGCTCTACACCTCCCGGTTCTTTAAAAGAGTCTAGCCCTATTTCTGCGCTAATAACAAGCCTCTCTCGTCTGTACTACACATAATCCACACTGTGGTTAAGATGCTATGTATAATATAAACAGGGTCAAGAATGCCAGTGTGGAGAAGAAGAGTTGTGTTTAAATTAGCATTAACCCGCAAGCTGTTCCCCAAACAGGAAAAGCACCCACCGATGCACAGCTTTGTGTCTGCCGAGGGGCTTGAACACACACACTCAAAAGGCCCCAAGAGGCCCTTTGCAACCAACCGGCCTCATCCATTTTGACCAAGTTAAGTTTCCCAAAAGGAAGCTATCGTCTGGAGGGGTTAAAGGGGGGGAAGAAATGACACACGGATTGTTCCAGACGCTTTATATGATAACATGAAATAAACTGGCGATGGTGCCACACTCCTTCCTAGCTACGAGTTTACAACGGAACGCAGAGAACACTCGTTCAATCAGCTCTCAAACATTTCACCTTCACCCTGCTGCTAGGCAGTCCGAGTCGGGGGCTTCACGCATCTTAGGACAAAATAATGTCACAGCACAGCATCTTAAAATAACATCCAGGCCTCCTTCATTGCCAGGGACCCTGACTACAGCCACCTCTGAGAGGTCCTCACTCTCCCCACTGATTTTGGGAGACACAGGCCATTCTTCCGGCTGTTTGGCTCCCTGGCCTGTCCAGGTTCCTCAGACTTCTCCGTGACCACACAGTGAACCAACAGGACACAGCTACACTCTTCACCATCTACACCATGGTTATCCATATTTCCCACCGTCTGCACTTCAGCTCCCTCTAGAACTTTCTCCTCATCTTCTCTGGACCTGTTACAACAAGAATTCAATGGCTGCTTGCTGGATTAGAGTTTTCTCCTTCGCTCCCAACAGTCTAACACACCCATAACAGCTACTTAAAGGCTAACACGATAGAGACTTGGAATTATCCTGCTCTGCAGAAGGTAAGAAAGCAGACAGAAGCAAGATGCTGACTTCGTGGGCAAAGTCAGAGCTGGCTATGTGTCAGTTTTCAGGACAGCCTACCTCACCCTCAAAGTAAAGCGTGTTCCTCACGTGTGTAGGCATCATGGTACCAAAGAAGAGAGGCAGGAAGGAAAGAAGGGAGGAAGAAAGGGGAGCAAAAAGGGAAGGAAAGAATGAAGGGCATAAAGTTGGGACAAAGGCAGGGAGAGAGAAAGGAGGGGAAGAAAGGAGGCAGGGGGAGAGCAGGTAGGGATGCAAAGAGAGAGGGAGGGAGGGAAGGGAGAGAGGAGGGAGGGCGGGAGGGAGGGAAGGAGGGAGGGAGGGAGGGAGGGAGGGAGGGAGGAAGCGAGCACGGTGGGAGGGGAGAAGGAGAAAGGACAGAGGAAAGGAAGGAAGGAAGGAAGGAAGGAAGGAAGGAAGGAAGGAAGGAAGGAAGGAAGGAAGGAGACACTGAGGGTAGGGCGACCACACATTAAGCACAACATTAAAAATTTGCCCTTAAACTAAATTTCTAAAGATATTATGAGCCGCACACTTGTAGCTTCCCAGTGAAGTCAGCACGGAGTACAAACTTTTCTACCAAGCATCTGGAGCAATCCTTTTCCCTAGAAATCACAGATTTCAGACTGTTCCTGTGAGCCCAAAGACTCAGCACCTAGGATTTACTCTTCCCTTGAGTGTCCCACTAGGGCAAACAGAGCCGATTCTGTAAACCCCGACATCTGTGATACAATCTGAAAAACAAAATCAAATTACATTCTGGAAAGTACTAGCTTTGAATGAAAACAGAAGTTTCCAAAATGCTGCCACTTATATTCTCACTTCTGTGACTTCTTACCCATCACCCACGGGGATGAATGCTGAGCTCTGGAGGGCCGCAGCCCCTCCCTCTCCTGAGCTGAGGATGCAGGAGCACGGTGGGCAGGTGATTGAGGCCCTGAAGACAGTCAGACATCAAGGATCACTTAGTCCTGACGTCAGCTTTAAGCAGCCTCATTGGGTTGTAATAATAAGGAGAAGACTGTATTACTGCTTCCCTCGTGGGCAAAGAAAGGAAAAACTGGAAGTTCCTTACCTCCCAGCACCCCTGCATGATGTGTTTCTTTATTTTTTTTCCCGTTTTCTTTCTGTTGCGCTCCCATTTCCCTGCTCAAATTATTCTATCATTGAGAAGTCCCCCGCAATAACCACCAGTTCCCAGTTATTGGGAAGATAGGTAGAACAGCAAAGATCATCCCACCCATCCCTTTTCCTGACAGGACACCAAGACCAGGAGCTCAGAGCAGGCCCGGGTTGCTCCGCTAGGGGACGCTGTGTACCAGGGGGCTCTGAGGACAAGGCCCAGTTCTGCAGCCGCACTTCTCAGCCTTCCTGCCTCGGGCGGCTTTCCTCTCTTTCTGCATTTCTTTTCCCTCAAATTAACACTCAAGACCAAAGAAAGGGGAAATAAAAGTTTTTTTTTTAAAAAAAAATACGACTTTCATATACCTACAGCCCTGGTGATTATTATTCATAATGTTGTATCTGGAGAACCAAGGGCAGAAACAGCGGTGTGTTCATGTAGTTCACTGCGATGCACATGGCCTTAAGCCTAATTGACTCCTCTTCCTTGGTATTCATTCTACCTGACCGAAGAATATGTTCTTCCGTTTTCTAAGACTTTGAAACTCAGACCTCCGGCTTCACAGTCTTGTTAGGTGAGCAAAGGACACTTACACAAAGGCACAAGCACATAGCACTGCCGGAAAGAACAGAGGATTCTGCGTTAATGACCAGCTACCTTCTGGTTGCAGTTAGCAGTAGGCATCAATGACGATGGGTATAGCTTAAGAGCGAAACTTTCACAAGCCAGTGCTCGCTGGAAACCCACATGGAAGAAATCCTCGTAGGTTTCAACTAAAAAGAAAAAGAAGAAAAACGTCGAGCGAAAGGGAGAAAGAAAGAAAAGGGGAGGAGAGGAAGAAAGGAGGACGGAGAAAAGAGACAGTCCAGGACCCCAGCTTGGAAGCAGCAACAAGCCCTGGGTGCCTCACATCAAAGGCCAAATGGCAGCAAAGAAAAAACAGCGTAAACTTTAAACGCATTCACAGTAAACTCTCCCTACAGGAACCAGCACAGCGGATCAACCCATTCAGGCAAAGCCAGGTCCCTCCCCTGCCTTGCATTTCCCAGGTACTGACTAAGCCTCAGGCGACTTCACATTAAGTTTAAATTCCTAAGACTCAAGGGACGACTAAGTCACCAGCGAGCAGAGCGCGGGGCGCTGGGACAACCAGGGCCATCTGAGTCCTCGGGGACGCGGCACCAAGGAACTCGGAGCGCCCCACGCCAGCCCTCTCGCACCCCCAACCCGACCCCAGGTAACCAACCGGAGGCCACCTACGCGTCACTCGGACGGACCCTGGGGCGCACTGACCTGGCCAAAGAGCTGGAGGGCCGCCGGGCGGCTGAGGCGACTTCCCTCCCCGGCTGGCTTCCACCGGCTGGTGCGGGAGGCCAGGGCAGCCTCGCCTCCTGCAGGCGGCCTCACACACGCGCGCACACCCACCCACTCCGGGCCCGCGGGCGCGCGCACTCTCAGGCGCTCACGCGCAGGGCCACAAAGCCGCGGGTGGTGGGACAGCGCGAGCCGAGCGCGCCTATAGGAGGCGGGGCCGTCGCCACCCGCGCCGGGGGACACCCGGCCGCCCGCGCCTTTACCTGCTAGGTACAGCTCCGCAGTCCCCGCAGCCTCGGGGCCAGCCCAGCCCAAGCTTCACCAGGGCACAGCCAGGGGGCTACGATTGTAGCGCTGCGCTCGCTCGGAGGGAAAAAAAGACTCCTGGGGCGTCACTGCCGCCCAGTCCCGACTTCCCGAACTCTGCGAGCAGGCGGGCGGCAGGGAAAGAAGCCTCGGTGCCAGCCTCCTTCCCTCTCCCTCCGCCTTCTGGCGCTTTCTGCCCCATCCACGTTGCACAAATCAGCAACTCCCCGCACCCCGCCCCCGGCGCCTTTCCCCATCAGCTCCCCTTACCTGCGTGACTCCCCCTGCGCCCCTAACTCCTGTGGTCCCCTCCCCCAGTCATTCACTGAACTTCCCGAGCTGCTGTGGGTGGAGGGTGGAGGGTGAGGGAAGCTAAGCCTCCCATTCAGTACCTTCCCGATGCTCTCCCCCAACCCTCCACTTCAGACACACCCACCCCGGTTACCCCTGCCCCCTCCTGCGCTCACCCCAAAGCCTAGCTGCTTGCACAGCTTTGGTTGACTCCCTGCATGGTGCATTTTTTGTCTTGTTGCTTTTCCCTCGTTTGAAAAGACCGAACAGTAGAGTCGAAACGGAAAAAAAAAAAAAAAAAAAAAAGACCTGGTGACTTGGTGTGGGCCTCCTCCTAGTTGAGTTTCTAAACTTTGCAGACAGAGCAAACTTTCTACCGGCGCGGCCCTAAACTGCAGGCCAAAGGGTTGGCTTTGCCGCTAGAAAAAAAGAAAGAAAAAAAAAAGGTGCATGAGTCTCCGTGTGTCTTTGCAACTGCAAATCAAAGTGACTGCGGCTTTGTGTCCCTGGCTCTATGATTATAAATTTCTCTTCCGCTCTCCTAGTGCAACTTTGCAAGGGCAAGCTATGATTTTCAGGGAGTAATTAAGTGCGGGGGGGCGGGGGGCACACCTGGAGGTGTGGGCGGGAACTGGGCCTAAGAATCATTTTCTGGAGGGTACCAGCCCAGAAGCCTAACGTGACCCGGTAGACAGAGCAACAGAGAGAGAGGTGTCTCTCCGTGCCAGCCCATCCACCTGCTTCTCACTCCAGCCCCACCCCAGGGTTTCCCGGGTCATCAGAATTCTCCGCCCCTGTCCATAGTTGTGTCCTCCATGTGTGAAAAGCAGATGCCTAGGAGTAAAAGGCCTAACCATCTCTAGCCCGAGGGACATCGAGGGTTGTCAGACCACAGTGAAGTAGGACTAGCTGAGGCAGTGAGAGAATGGATCTGATCGCCAAGCCCTTGCCTGGTAGAAAGAGGTCACTGCCAACAGCGATGGGTTCCATTGATAAGACCCTGGGGGGTGGAAAGTTCTCAAGCCTTCAGCAGGTTGTGACTTGAAAGGACCATGGCCATTTCCTGTCCGTGGTATTTTGCAGCGCTCAAGGCTGAACTGAAAAGCTGATCATTTATTATACAAAACTGTTTACTTTTAAAAAGTATGGTTGGAGCTACACAAGGTAGGTGACACCCACTTGTCATCTCGGCCCAGGGGAACTTGAGACAACATGAAGAGTTTCAGGCCAGTCTGTACTACATGACCAAGACCCCATCTCTAAAACCTCTTTAAATCTCTTCTTAAAAGACTCTGCTTTCCAAACTCCTTTCTACCAATTTATGACTTATTTTATAATTATCTACTTAAAATATAAGAAGTACTCCTTACTATTGCTAATATTGTCATACCCAGCAGCAACTCTGTTCTTGACAACAAGCAGAAATACATCCTGTGGCAGGTGTTAGTCGGAGGTACAGTGCCTACCAAGTACAAAGCCCTGAGCTTGGGCCCCAGCATTATAAAAATAAGTGATAAATAAACCTATAGATATAAACTACTTCCTATCACAAATAATGATGGCTGATCTTAAACTATTAGGGAGTTGGGATGAACAGGAAACCATCAGATATTATACATATATATTAAAAAAAACAAGAATACATTGAAAGGGACTTTCACTAGAGCACCACTAAATTCATAATAGTCCTATTTATTGCTTAATTTTCTTTCTCTTTCTACTTACCCGACCTGTTTTGTTTCTCAACATCAATACTTAATGCGAAGAATATTTTAAAGGATTACCATCGCTAGCCATTCCTCACTGGTTAAAGGCACACGATAAGTGGGCTTCTCTGAGCTTGTACTCACATTGATTAATTTTAATATGTTGCTTTCATCTCTTGCCTTCTTCAGGAATGTAGTTGCTTCTATCCCAACTATTGCAGTATTAACTGCTTTAGCTACTCTGTGATCCTTCCCAACCTCAAACAGGGATATCTGTCTTCATTAAATACATGTATTCACCAGGACAGTAGGGGTGAAAAGGTGTACCTCAGGAGTAGATTGCTAACCTAGCATGCGCTGGTTTTGATGCCCACCACCACACATACACACAAACACACACATACATATGCATACAAATATACATGCACATATACCTACATGCATAAACATACAAGCACATATACACATGTACGCACATATACGCATAAACACACACACCGAGTTACTTGCTTTATCTCTTCTTTATTCCATCTACCACAGCCAAAGCTGAAATAAACAAGAGGTCTGCCTGGACAGACCTGTCTTGCTGACAAGCAAAGGCCTGTCTGAATGAGACAGCTCCGCAACCAGCTTTAGGTCAACAACCTGAAGTAGGTTAGGTGTCCAGCGCAAAAGAGAGACAGTGAGCTACAATACCACAGCAGTGGCACTATGTATCCAAGGCTGGCTGGTCTCAAACTCTAAGAACCCTTTAGCCTCCCTAATGCTGGCATCATAGGCACGAGTCATGTTCCAAGTTGTCTTTATCCAGGAAAATGTGTTTGAATAAGTTCCTTAAAATCCTAACATCTATGATGTTGTCTGGATGTGAATAGAGAAGGGTGTCTAGACACACTTTATTTAATGTCTATCTGGAGCCCTCCTGTCCCCCAACTCTTTTTGGATGCTCACCCTAGTGCTAAACTGTCTCTCCTGGGTTTTGCTAAGTAGCATGTGCTTCTTCAGCAGTGGCAAAAAAAAAAAAAAAAAAAAAAAAAAAAGTCAAGCTTCTGATGTCAAGCAAAAGGCAAAACACTTGCAGCAACATGGAAGGATTGCTGGGAATTGCAGGCTCAGTCAAGACTTGGATTTGAAGGCAGTGACAGAGTAGGGTACCTGATGTCATGTGGCCTCCACATACATGGGTGCCTGTGCATACACACACACACACACACACGAAACATCTTAAAGCACACGGATTATCTAGTGACCCAAAACTTGTAAAGAGAGGAGCATTACTGGGGTTTGAAGAGCCATCTGCCGTTCCTTTGATGCTCTCATTGGTTCAGAGTGTTTGCTGGTTGTTCTCCCTAATGCACTCTTCCTCTCTGAGTTCCCTTCCCTCTGGAAATAAAACAAACAAAAACTTACTAGCATGCAACCAAAGCTCTCAGCTCAGAGATCTGCTGGAATGTTCCCCTCTTTGATGGAGAAATTGATTCAAGAATAAATTTGGGGAAATGGCATCCTTTGGGGTTTCAGGCTGCTTGACAAAGGGTCTCTTCCATCTCCTAATATTCAGCCTTTCTAGTGTTTTTCCCTGAGATGGGCCTTATCCCTAAAGACACTTTCAATTTTAAAAGGCCCAAGGCAAAGATGGGTGTCAAAATCCAACCTACTTTAAAAAAGAAAGAAAGAAAGAAAGAAAGAAAGAAAGAAAGAAAGAAAGAAAGAAAGAAAGAAAGGAAGGAAGAAAGAAAAAAGAAGAAAAGTTTACTCTATAGAAAAGACATGGCCTAAGGACATTCCAGGAAAGGGCACTAGAAGCTGGGGCTGCATGTGGAGCTTTCCAGTGTACACAGGGCAGAAAACTAGAACCTGAAGCCGAGTGACCACGTATTTGCCTGTGTCTAATCACGCATCTCTGTGTGAATAACTCGAGGGATGCTAGAAGCAGACCCAGGGCTGATAATGCCTTCGCCCTGCCTAGCTGAGCAAGCAATGGCGACCCACAGGCGAGGGAAGGCAAAGAGTGAGAGCACAGGTGCACGTGTTGTGCCAACAATTTTCGAGCTAACGATAAACATAACTACAAAGCAAGGGTCGCAAAGGTGGACAAAACAAAATATTACTGCGTAAGACCGTCAGAGGGTAGGAATGCTTCTCTCAAAACAGACAAGAAAGAAAGAAAAATTAAGTATGAATATGAAGATTCCAATTACAGTTTTAGAAGAATTTCTCAGGCAAAATCAAGCATTGCTACCAACAAGCTGGTCTAGAGGCACTACTGTTAGTGATCCTTCAGTAGAGCTCTCCTTCTTAAGGTTAGTAACAAAGACAGCTTGCATCCATGTACATTCAACAGTGAACTCTGGCCCCTTGCCAACACAGGAAGGTAAGAGAAAGAAATTAGATGATATAAAGGTTAAAAACAAGGGGCCATCATTTATAGATAACATAGTGTCATCTTAAGATAGCTAAACAAATTTTATAAAGTAGTATATAGAACTCTATTAAGATAACTTTCACAAACATGATCAAAATGATTATGGTGGTTTGAAAGAAAATGTCCCCCTAGGAAGTGGCACTATCAGGAGGTGTGGATTTGTTGGAATAGGTGTAACCTTGTTAGAGGAAGTGTGTTGCTGTGGGCAGGGGCAGAGAGGCTTTGAGGTCTCCTATGCTTAAGCTATGCTCTGTGTGACACATGGTTGCTTCTGTTGCCTGTGGATCAAGTTGTACAACTCTCAGCTTCTTCTCTAGCACCATGTCTTCCTGCAGGCCTCATGTCTTGCCATAATAACAGACTAAAACTCTGAAGCTGTAAATCACCCTCTGTTAAATGATTTCCTTTATAAGAATTGCTGTGGTGCAAGAAAATCCACAGAACCAACTAACCTGAGCTCACAGGGACTCACAGAGGCTGAACCAACAGTCAGGGAGCCTGCATGGGACTGACCTAGGCCCTCTGCATACACTTATGGTTGTGTGACTTGATCTTCTTGTGGGTTCCTAACGGTGGAAATAGGTAAGATTCCACCCAGCTAATTTTCCAACTTGTGAAAAGGAATTAAAGAAAAACTTAGAGCCCGATGTGGTGGTGAACAACTTTAATACCAGTACTCCAGAAGCAGAGACTGGCAGATCTCTGTGAGTTCGAGGCCAATCTGGTCTACAGGGTGAGTTCGAGGACAGCCAAACTTAGGCAGTGCAGGTAACCATCAAAATCAGAAAGTTGGTGAAGATTTCATTGAACGATGAGGCTGTGTTCCAGCCCTAGCAAGCAGCAGAACGTGACAGCTTCAGCCACATGGTTCTGACTTTGAAGTCAAGGATAGAAGAAAGGGGTTATGGAATCTTTCTCCATAACTAAGGAAAGTCACTGAGGCCAAGTATGTGTCAGCGAGTCCCCAAATAGAGGCCTAGAGAGATCATTGTGGGAAGCCGTGAAGGTGAAGCCTGGATTGCCTTAGAGACCCCAAGACGTTGGGGATGCCAAAGCTGTGGGAGACCTGCCAAGAACAGCTGCTAACAGGGAGTGGAACCAGCCCAAGAGAGAGAAGTGTGTTGTAGTCAACAAAGCTGAAAGGAGCTGGAAATCTGAAGAGCATTTTGGCAACAGACATGGAGATGGAGAGTTTGGAGTTTGCCCAGCTGGTTTTCAGTCTTGCTTTGGTCCAGTATTTCGTCACTCTTCTCCCCTATATTTTGGAATGGTAATATATACCTGTGTTGTTATATGTTGGAAGTATGTGATCTGCTTTTTTATTTTGATTTTACAGGAGTTACAGTTAAGAGATTGCCATGAGTCTCTGAAGAGACATTGGACATGTTAAACAGGGTTGAGACTGTTAAAGACTATGAGAACTTTTGAAGTTGGACTAAATGCATTTTGCGCTATGATATGGCTACAGGTATATGGGGGCCAGGGAGTAGAATGTGTTGGTTTGAATAAAAATGGCCCCCGTAGAGAGTGGTATCATTGGAGGTATGTCCTCGTTGAAGTAGATGTGGCTTTGTTGGAGGAAGCTTGTCAGTAGGACATGGGCTTTGAGGTTTCAGAAGCTCAAGTCAGAACCAGTGGTTCACTATCTCTTCCTGCTGCCTGTGGATCCAGATGGAGAACTCTCAGCCACCTCCAGCACCATGTCTGCCTACACACCTCCATGTCCCACCATGATGATAATGAACTGGACCTCTGAAACTGTAAGCCATCACCAGTTAAATGTTTTCCTTTTTAAGAACTGCCATGGTCATGGTGTCTCTTCACAGTAATAGAAACCCTAACAAAGACAATGACTCTAAACCTCGTAGGACTAATTGAAGAATATAACGGACTTAGCATAATCAAGAAAATTCTTAAGAAAAGGAACTGGTGCCGTGACTGATACACGCTAAAAAAACTAAAAGTCCAGAAATAGTATTCCATATAATTAACTGATGAATCAATGCAAATTAGTGCTAAGATGACTGGCACTCTGTATAAAGAAAACAATAACCCCTTTCTTTGTACCAACATTACAAGCATTTTGAGATGCTTTTTAAAAAATTTTCTTCTGTGTGTTTGAGTGTTTTGCTTACATGTATGTATGTGTATCTCATGTGTGCCTGGTGCTAACAGAGGTCAGAAGAGAATGTGGGATCCCCTGGAACTGAAGTTACAGATGGCTGTGAGGTGACAATGGGGAGCCACCATGTGGGTGCTGGGAATTGAACCTTGCCTTCTCTTGCCCACTGAACCACCTCTCCAGCTTGTTTTTACATGTTTTTAATAAGTTTAAAACCTAACTTTTCAAAGTAAAACTTAAAAGGGTAGCCGGGCTGTGGTGGTGCACGCCTTTAATCCCAGCACTTAGGAGGCAGAGGCAGGCAGATCTCTATGAGTTCGAGACCAGCCTGGTCTACAAGAGCTAGTTGCAGGACAGGCTCCAAAACCACAGAGAAACCCTGTCTCAAAAAAACAAAAAAACAAAACAAAACAAAAAAAACTTAAAAGGGTTTAGACTCTTCATCACTGAATAGCAGGAAATGTTTCACATGATGTAAAAAAAGTACAAGCCCCATAAAATAATATGGCCCTTTCTTTCAGATAAAATATGAGTGGTATACTATGCTGGTTTTTCTTGAGCTCAAGAAATTGTTTGGCTCTCTGTGCCAAGTCACACAATGAGAACATTCCAAGAACTGTGAGTGGCATTGGGCCACCCTGGGCAACAGTGAGAAACAGGGATTTTTCTGGACTGCATGTATTTTGTGTATTTTGTGTCATTTCTATTGTTCTATCTAGCTGGCCGCCTTATACCTTCTAGAGCAAGGTGAAGGCAATAAAGCTAATGTCCCCTCAACTGGAAGTGCTGAAGGTGTTTTGGGTATTGAGTCAACCTTTGAGAACCCAATCTATTGGAATAGGGCCACTAGTTAGTTCTCAACCACTTGCCCCTGAAATAATCGCACAGAAATTATATTATTTAAATCACTGCTTGACCTATTAGCTCTAGCTTCTTATTGATTAACTCTTATATCTTAATTTAACCTATCTCCATTAATCTATGTCTGCCAGACATTCTGTAGAACACAGAAGAATGTGACTGACAAACTGCCAATATAGGTGAAGCCGTCTTTGAAATTTCCTGCTTTGTGGAAAAATCTTCTAGATAGTATGAACCTATAGGCTAAAGATGGATGCCTCAAAGGTACAGAAGAACTTTGGGTGACTGTCCAGGCAGCAAGATGTCTCTGTCAATTCTAGAGTTTTGGAAGTTGCTTACAATGCACTTCCTGTTTTCTTAGGTAATATTATATCTTTCTGGAATCTTTGATGGAGTTGAAGAATTTATAGTTATAGTTTACCTTAGTTATGATAAAAGATAAAGTAGATATAAATATTGCAACTGTAATTCTTGCTTGATAGTTGTTTTTTTATATGTAATTTTACTATGTTAAAGTTAAAGCCTTCCATTTTTATTTAAACAGAAAATGGGAAATGGTGTAGGAGGTTCTTCTGTCTATGTGCTGTTTTTATTGGTTAATGAATAAAGAAATTGGCTTGGCCTGATAGGGTAGAACATAGCTAGACATGGAAAACTAAACTGAATGCTGGGAGAAAGAAGGCAGAGTCAGAGAGAAGCTATGTAGCCCGACCAGAGATGGATGCCAAAAGTTTAGCCAGGAAGCCACAACCACGTGGCAATATACAGATTAATAGAAATGGGTTAAATTAATATGTAAGAGTTAGACAATAAGAAGTTAGAGCTAATGGGCCAAGCAGTGTTTTAATTAATATAGTTTCTGTGTGATTATTTCAGTTCTGGGTGGCTGGGACAAACAAGTAGCCCTTTCTGACACCAATCAATGCTATAAAACTTCTGCACCCTTAAGCATACTCATTTTGTTTTGTGATAACCATCTTAGCTATAGTATATATTCTTCAGCACCCAGCCAGTTTAGATTTCTCAGACTCTTCTAGCACTTAGTTAAGGCCAATGCATTAGTAAGTTTATATCTCTGTGGCTAAACTAATGAAAAGAAGCAACCTAGGAAGGAAGGGGCTGTTTCGGCTCACATGTCAGAAGACGTCAGTCCTTTAGGCAAGGCATAGTGGAATAGTGACCTGGTAAACAGCAGCAGGGCATGTGGCAGAGGCAGTTCGCAACTCAGTGGGCCAGGTAGCAGAAGACCAAGCCCCAGTCATGGACGGGCTATGATATTCAAAGGCCCAGTCCTAGTAACCTGCGACTACTAGCCAGGCCCCATGCCCAGAGGTTTGGCAGCCTCCTTATATACCTACACTAAAACATGGAAAAGCACTAAAACACAGGCTACTGGGAACATTAAAGATTCAAACTCAAAACTGTCTCCAGTAAAATACAATACAGATGGCTTCTTTTAACTGTGGGACCATGTGTAAAAATCCTCCAACATGCATTTCTTCAAGTCTTTTGTCCATTGTGGCTCTCTGAGTTGGCAATACCAACACCAGCTTTAGAGGGTATGGATTAAAGATGATAGGCAGTCATTGTCCTGATACCCAAGTGACCAAATGGGGAGTCCCCATTTCTTTTTTCTTACTTTATATTTTATTTTATTTTGACACAGAATCTCACTATGTAGCCATGACTTACTCATAACTCACTAGTTAGGCCAGGCTGGGCTCCAACTGACAGATGCCTCCCCTTCCTTCCCCAGTTCTTCAGTATGTGGCACTAAACTAAGCCTCCTGGAGCCCATTTCTGCTGACCCAAACATCCTATTTGAATTTTCATTTTACAAAACAATAAATCTTATTCTCTGTAATACTAACTTTGGGGACTTTGCCTGCTGCCTTAGCTTAACTTGGGAAGGTATTTGCAGACATTCTAAGTGTTGGTCAGAACCTCTGCTAGACTCATCATCCAAGACTCTGTGGATGAGTCAGAGAAAAAGAAATACTAGTGTATTGCCCTTAGACTGAATCTCTCGAAAAGAGGGAAGATAGATATTACACCTTTGTACAAATGCTACCTGATTAAGCATTGTGTTTAGCTGACTGGCTCTGCCAACCCCCTGCATTTCTCAGAGACTGGCCAGAGGACATTCCAGAGTTAACACACACACACACACACACATGACAAGTTGGCAACACTGGGAACAAGCTATTGATATATCCCAAATGAGTAAAACTCATGTTGAGGACAGCAAAATGGCTCCATGGGTAAGGATTTGTCACCAAGCCTGACGAGTTCCATCCCCAGCATCTACACAGCAGAAGGGGAAACTTTCTGACCTTCACCTGCTCCCTGTGGCAGGTGTACCCCCAGAACACACAACACACCACATACAAATAATACATAAATGTAAAACAAGGTTGAATAGAAGACGACAGGCACAAAATACTGCATGCTATATGATTATATAAGGTTTTAAAATGGATGAAGCTAATCAATCATTGTAGAAACAAAACGGTGGCCACCTAAGGAATGGAGACAGACTCAAAAGCATACAAGGAAATTTTCATGGCTAGGAAAATGTCTTACTTATATCTTTTTTAATGTGGTAGTTACGAAGTATATAATTGTCCTAATCCATCAAACTGAATACTTAATATTAATAAACATGTATTATTTGTAAATCTCGCCTCAGTTATTCAGAAATTCATGTAGTTTGAGAAAAGGCTATGTAACCCAGACTAGCCTCAAATACATGATTATCCTGTCTCCACCACACCTGGCTCAATAATACATTTTTAAGTTAAAATGAAACTATATGGATCTACTGAAAACAAATTAGTGGTATAATAATGTTCAACCATAAGATCTTTTGGGGCTATCCTTGTCATTGCTGCACAACTTAAAACACCTAAAAATAAAAAATGATCATGTAACTGTATCAAACAGACGCGTGGTAATCACACCCTAAGACAAACTAGCTTTATAGAAATATAAAGTTTGTTTCTATGTAAAACTATGACTTTCCATTGCCAACATCCTAATTCTAAACAGATATAAAATATGCTTCTGTGAAGCATATTTAAACAAATGATGCTGGCATAACTGGATATCAACATGTAGAAGAACGAATATAGATCCATATCTATCACCATACACAAAACTCAAGTCCAAATGGATCAAAGACCTCAACATAAAGCCAGCCACACTGAACCCCATAGAACAGAAAGTGGGAAGTACACTTGAATGCATTGGCACAGGAGACCACTTCCTAAATATAACCCCAGTAGCACAGACACTGAGAGAAACAATTAATAAATGGGACCTCCTGAAACTGAGAAGCTTCTGTGAAGCAGAGGATAAGGTCAACAATACAAAACAACAGCCTACAGAATGGGAAAAGAGCTTCACCAACCCCACATCAGAGAAATGCAAATCAAAACAACTCTGAGATTCCATCTTACACCTATAAAAATGGCCAAGATCAAAAACACTGATAACAGCCTATGCTGGATAGGTTGTGGGGTAAAGGGAACACTCCTACATTGCTGGGGGTAGTGTAAGCTAGTACATCTGCTTTGGATATCAGTATGGTGATTTTTCAGAAAATTAGGAAACAACCTTCCTCAAGACCCAGCAATACCACTTTTGGGTATATATCCAAAGAATGCTCAATTATGTTCATAGCAGCATTGTTTGTCATAGTCAGAACCTGGAAACAACCTAAATGCCCCTCGACCAATGAATGTATAAGGAAAATGTGGTACATTTACACAATGGAGCACGACACAGCAGAAAAAATTAATGACATCTTAAAATTTGCAGGCAAATGGATAGATCTAGACAACATCATATTGAATGAGGTAACCCAGACACAAAAAGACAATTTTCATATGTACTCACTCATAAGTGGTTTTTAAACATAAAGGAAAGAAAACCAGCCTAGAAATCACAATCCCAGAAAACCTAGACAACAATGAGGACCTTAAGAGAGAGATACATGGATCTAATCTACATAGGAAGTAGAAAAAGAAAAGATCTCCTGAGTAAATTTGGAGCATGGGGACCATGGGAGAGGGTTGGAGGGGAGGGGAGAAGCAAGGAGGGGAGCAGAGAAAAATTTAGAGTTCAATAAAATTAATTAAAAAATAGAAAAAAAATTACACTTCTGTAGACAGGGGTATACTGAATGTTCTGGGTTTATAGGATATAATAATTCTGAGATGGACCTCTATTTTGAGAGTTTTATTCCATATTGTCTTCTCCCTGAATTTGTTACTCCCTGAATTTGAATTTATGTGACAAGACAGAAAACAGAAGAGCCAAAAAATATTTCCAGAAAGATTGAGAGGTCATCCACAGAGTGATGTGACTAGGCCGGACAGCAAAACATGTTCAAGAGCAATAGAGTAGCAGAGTGATGTCTGTGTATTCAGCATCAGAGGGTCCCTGCTTCCTGGAAGTGGTGTTAGAGGACAGGAAGACCTCAGAGGGGGAAACGCTGCAAAGAATGTTTAGGTAGAAGGGTCTAAGTGGCAAAGCTACCCTCTAGGGACTAGGGCTCCAACTCACCCTATAGAAAAGGATGAGGAAGGAGTTAGGGATGCACCTGTGGGAAGATTAGAAGGTCAAGACTGTCCTTGGATACATGCTGAGTTCAAAGCCAGCCTGAAGCACAAGAGACCCTGCCTCAAGACAATGATAAAGTAAAAATGAAATGTATAATTAAAGAAGGGAAGTTGTAACAACTGAGCCTTGACAGATTTCACTGATGATAAAATTGAGCTCCCATGTCCATAAAAACATCCAGAAAAGGAATATGGTCACACTGACAGTCCTTTCTGGGACTTCAAATTTCTGAAAGATTAACAATAAAAGCAGATAAACTTCTTCTCCAGAAGAGATCTGTACTGGTGTGTAGAAACTTAATTAAGAGAAGATAGGCTTGACCCTGTAGTGACAAATTTTGGCAGGTGCAAACGAAATGACCATAACTCCCAAGTGAACTAGAGTGGACATCATCCTCCTATAATTCTTACTGTAAAGAAGAGGTCAAAAGCACAATGCCTGTTCATTTCTACACCCAGGGAGGCTGAGCCAGTCTGGGTCAGTCTGACCCCATAAAACAGATGAATGAATTGGCCATCAAAGGAGAGAGGAAGAACACATGTATGTTGGGCATTGTAGACTCTGTCTTAGTTACTTTTCTCGCACTATGACAAAACACCCACCCAACAAAAGCAGCTTTAAAAAGGACATTATGTCGGCACATAGTTTGAGGGAATACTCTATCATGACAAGGAAGTAGTAGTAGAGAAAGCTGCTCTAGCTACGGCGGGAGTATGGGGGAATTGGCCACACTGTATACCCAGTCAGGAGACAGAGAAGTAAATACTAGTGCTCAGCTTGTTTTTTTTTGCTTTTGTCCTTTTTTATTCAGTCTAGGACCCCAGTCTGTGGACCAATGCCACCCATATTCAGGGTTAGTCTTCCCTCCACACTTAAGCCTCTTTGGAAATTTTAACGGCAACACACACACACACAGTTGGCAACAGAGGACTGTCCAGATACTAACCACCTGCTAGCCACATCCTTTGAAAGAGATCTGGCTAAGGCTACAAGGATAGGAGATATAATGATATATCCAGAGTAGGAACCACGAATCTTTCCAAGATGGAAAAAGTCTAACCTAGTCAACTTGCAGCAAGTTGCCAGCTGGTCTCCCCCAGTAATAACACATTCTAGGGATTCAGTGTTGGCTTCTGTATCTGGCAGCTTGCATATTAAGAAACATTTGGTTGACTGAATTTGGTAGGCAGAGACTATGATGAGTAATCTTCATTTTCAACTTGTCACACCTAGTCCCACAGCCACACAGTTAGCAACACATGCCCCAGAGGTGTATCTCCTAGGTGACTCCAAATCCACTTCTGGATGATGACTGCATCTCTACCTTTCCTCTACCCAGAATTCCCCTAGCCTGACTGTTCCACCTATACTTCCTGCCTGGATACTGACTAATCAGAATTTATATTAAACCAAACAAATGACAAATCTTTACTATGTATAAGAGCATTATCCTACAGCAATCCTGTATGCTGCTGTATGGCCCTTAAAATATTTGATTGCTGATTTGCAAACAACAGATTCTAAGAGACATGGGATTGAAGAAAGGATTGGTGAAATAAATCAGCTGGTATACTTTAGGAATGCCTTAACTTTAAAATGGAACTCAAAATATGCATTGCTTTGGAAAAAAGGTTTTGTTTTTTTTTTTTTTAATTTCCCTAGGAAATAAGAGTCCATGGCTTCTTTCAGGGTTGATATGGATCAGGTTTGATTGGAGGAAAACTCCTGAATCTGGATAGGTGATATAGACCAACAATGGTTGCAGCTGGTCCTCTCAGGACTTGGCCATTATCTCCTTTTTCAGGAACCCCTAAAGATGCCTTTGCCCACAGATAACAGGATACAGTCTGGAGTTTGTAACACCCACTTTCCCAAGAGATGGGGTGGGTGGTCATTGGCTATTTGGTAGGTTATAAATGTTATCATTTAGGGGAATATAGGGTAAGAAGACAACTATCAATCTCGGATATTTTGCATTGGCATGGATTTTGGTATATTGATCCAAATTTAAAGTTATTTTTGTTATACTACATGTATGTTTCTATTCTTCTTTAGCATATCATATTTAAGCAGCTCATTTAAAAATTTAAAAAGAAATGAGGTTAGCAGTTAATCTATAATAATTGAACATGTCACATTAGGAACACTTTCAAGATAATGTAGAAATATATTTTAGATAGATGTTTTAAAAAAACATAGGGCTTTTCATGACAATGAGACACATTTGCTCCTGGCAACACCAATTTACTTCAGAGAAGATGATGGGTATCAAATAACTCTTTTTAGAGTTTGCTTTCTTTGTGGCAAGGTTAATCACTGGGGAAAGAAACTACTCTTGCCTTGACTGTTAGCAATATGCTATACAAACTGGATATGCAGGACACACAGGAAAGGTACGGTCAAACTTTGCCAAAATAAGCTGGGACAGTACTTCAAAATTCTTCAAAAGTCACTAGTGGAATTAAAGATGAATAATTAGAGCTATAATTTTTCTTAGTTATGATAGAAAGTAAATTAGATATAAAACTTTGGAATCACTAAGATAAAATAGATGATAGAGTATTTTCTCTGAATTTGCTAAATAAAAATGGACTGAATAATGTCAATGTAATTCTTACTTGACAACTGTTTTGTTGTATGTAGTTTTACTATGTTAAAGTTAAAACCTTACATTGTTATTTAGACACAAAGGGGGAAATGTGAAATATTAGTTTAAGATGTGTTACATTCATTTATGCTATAGAATATTTGTTTAATGATACAAAGATGTGTTACATTCTTTTATGTTGTATTTGTTTAACTCTGTTAAGCTGTCTTCAAGTTGACTGACTGATCTAATAAAGAGCTGAATGGTCAATAGTTAAGCAGGAGAAAAACAGGCAGGGCTGGCAGGTAAAGAGAATAAAGAGAGAAAGAAGAAGGAGGGATGAGAAAAAAGAGAAAGAGAGGACACCAGGGTCAGCCACCCAACCACACAACCAGTCATGGAGTAAAAGGGAAGAAAGGAATATAGAATAGAGAAAAGTAAAAGGTCAAAGGCAAAAGATAGATGAGATAATCTAAGTTAAGACAAGCTGGCTAGAACTAAGCCAAGGTAAGGCCAGGCGTTCATAAGTAAGACTTAAGTTTCTGTAAATTTGGGAGCTGGGTGGTGGGCCCCCAAAGAGAAAAAGAAAAAACTAACAACATTGCTCAGCTTATTTTATTCTTCATTGTGGAATAATCTTTTTTTGTACACTGTGAAGCTATGTCTTTGCCAAGGTGCCTTTTTATTGGTTTAATAAAAAGCTGAATGGCCAAGAGCTAGGCAGGAGGTATAGCTGAGACTTTTGGAAAGAGAGAACTCTGGGAAAAAGAAAGGTAAAGAAAGGTAGAGTTTCCAGCTGGACTCAGAGGGAGCAAGACATTCAGGAGAGGTAAAAACCATGGGTCACATGGCAATGTGTAAGTTAGTAGAAATGGGTTAATTTAATTAAGAGCTAGTGGAACAGGCTTAGGCTAATGCTGAGTTTTTATAATTAATAATAAGTATCTATGTTTGTTTGTGTGTGTGAGAGAGAGAAGAAGGGTGGGGAGAGAGCTGGCAGAAAAAAAAAAGAAAAATCCATCTGCAAGTCTTTCCTTTTAATGATTTTTAAAAATGTTCTGCAATTGGCATACAACTTTATACTTTTGAACAAGACTTTGTGGCTGATTTCCAGGCTCTAACTATCTGTGTCCCACCCAAATTCATATGTTGAATCCTAATAATGAGGGTGACCATATAAAAAGGAGGAGGCACAAGAGGTGATTAGATGGCGAGGATTCTCTGATCATGAGTAAGATGGATGAACTTACAGATAACAGGCCCTAGAAAATGTCCTTACCCATGATGCCATTTTCAAGGACAACAGGAGAAGACATTAACTACATAAGAAATAAGCCCCTCACCAGACACAAGTCTGCCAGTGTCTTGACATTGGACATTCTAGCTTTAGAGCTATGATCCATGAATTTCTTCTGTTTTAAATTTGCCCATACCCTATGATGCACACAATTATTATTTGTCAATTTTAGTCTCTTTCGCAAGGGCTGGGGATTGAACCTAGGTCCTTGAACATACTAAGCAACATCTCAAAACAAAATAAAATTAACTAGCCAGTTTAATGTGTTTTATCACAGTGATATAAATGGTCCACATCACTGGTATGTATTTCAATCCCTACACATATTAGACTTTTCTGTCATTTTCAAAAGGAAGAAGAGAAAAGAGGGAGGGAGGAGACAGAGGGAGACAGGGGGTGCTGATAAAACCTAGACACTCATCAAGGTGTTCAAAACTAGGTAGCACCACTCCTGTCCCACTCTCATACTGTGTACTGAACCCAGGACCTCAGGCCTGCTAGGCAAACACTGTACCACTGAGCTATATTCCAAGTTAAGAAAAGGACTTCTGTGTGGGCTTATAAACCTTAACAAGACAGGCTGGAGAACGTTTATCCATGTAGTTGGTGCTATTGCTTCATTAGCTCTGCTTCCTTTGGGGTCAGCTCTACCCCTGCACTGACTCCATGTCCTCTGTCTTTTAGCATTTAGCTACTTTGTTTTCATTTATTATTCCTTTGTCTTTCCCAGTTATTTTAGTTACTGTTCTATTGCTGTGAAGAGACACCAGGACTAAGGAAACTTTTTTTTTTTTTTTTTTGGTTTTTCGAGACAGGGTTTCTCTGTGGTTTTGGAGCCTGTCCTGGAACTAGCTCTTGTAGACCAGGCTGGTCTCAAACTCACAGAGATCCGCCTGCCTCTGCCTCCCAAGTGCTGGGATTAAAGGCGTGTGCCACCACCACCCGGCCTAAGGAAACTCTTAAAAGAAAGCATTTAACTGAGAGCTTGCTTACAGTTTTAAAGGGTTAGTCCATGATCCTCATGGTAGAAATCAAACAGGCATGGCGCTGGAGCAGTATGATCACATCTGATCCCCAAGTTGCAGGCAAAAAGAGACATAGCCCGATGTGGGCTTTTGTTTTGTGGTGTTTTTTTCTATTTTGTTTTTTTTCTCTTTTGACAAAATCATTTTATTGATTCTCTGGGAGTTCCACATCATACATGTAGATCACACCAACTTTCCAGTCCTTCCATGTCCACTCTCCCACTGTTATGACTTCTTCCACCCAACAAAATAAAAATAGGGACAAAAAGTTCAATTTGTGTTATCTGTATGCTCACTAGAGTATGGTTAAACTCTTGATATGAGCTTTTGATACCTCAAAGCCCACTTTCAATGGCACACATCCTCTAACAAGGCCACACCTCCTAATCCTTCTTAAATAGTTCCACTGAGGATCAAGGATTCAAATAAATGAGCCTATGGGAGCCATATTTATTCGAATCACCATACCACCCAAATACCAGGACAGTGCAAGGACTGTGAGTCCACATGACCAGTCCTGTTATCCACTGAGGTTTTCCTTTCAATCTCCCCAATGTATATATTATTCACAGTTTGTTTATATTGTCTCAGAAGCCTCTCTTCTGTTTTCCAGCTTCATTTTCATCTCTTCCTGGATTTAAAAGAAAATCCTACCATACTCTCAGCATTTTATAGTAATATTCCCTTTTCACAGCATAACTGTCCCAGTTCTAAACCATACCTTATAGACCACTAAATAAGTGACCCTAACTTAATACCCAGCCCTTAGTACCTCAGCAAATACTCGTTAGATTAATTATTTTAAAGAAAAAAAAATGTAGCTTTAACTGTATGTCAAGTTCCTCACTACAGTGAAAAGACAAAATGCTACCAAAATTGACAGTTTAGAACAAAGAAAGATGTATCAAGTGTCTGTGTTCCAAGTTTTATCTGAAATCAGCTTTAACGTGATCTAAGATTATCAATATTTGATTTAGATTCATTTAGAAGAGACAACTATCATTAAAACTGTGTTCAGCCTGCATAACAGGATGTGCCCTTTGTTTCTGAAAAATCGCCTTAAAGAACACATTTATTTATGAAATATTGAACCCTCACTGCCTTGAAACCCACAGATGCACTCACAGTCTCTTTTTGTGTGCTTTTGAAGAAAGATCTGTCTGAATTTAAAACCTTAACAAGGGAAGTGGGAGGAGGAGGCTTCTGGTAATCCTAACCAGCCACAAGTGACCAGAGAAAGCTTCCTGCACGAAAGCCACTTGCCTAGAGGTGGGGCTGGGTCATTCCTCGCCTGTACGATCACCACCCCCCAAACAACATATGAATGCCAGATGGTTGGACCGGCTCCACTGCGAAACTGATGTTTTCATTGTTTGGAACTTGGTTTTGTAGCTTTCTCCATGCAGGGATTTGATTGCAGCATTTAGAAGTTTGGAGAGTGTTCCCATAAATGATTCCACCCTTCGAATGTGAAGCTGGAGCAGGCTTATTAGTCGTTTTTTCCATTAGTATGTCATTCCCACTTTCTTACTCAGAGGTGGATAATGCAGACAAGGTTCATAAACAGAAAACTGTGCGTTTTGGGCTTTGGGATTTTTTTCCCCATTTTGGGGAACTTGCCACTGAACAATGCTTCCCTCACTTTGTTCATGGAACGCTTACACACAAATTTTCATGGAAAAATTATAACACTAACAAAGTTATTATTACATAGCTATGTGACTCTTTTGTGGGACTTTCTTAGATCCTAAATCATTTTACACATTTTATATATATATTAATATTGATACATCTCAACATCACATCAGTGCTGTGAGGTGAACATTATTATTTCTATTCTGAGAAGCCAAGGTACAATGAGGTCAGGTATACCTAAACCTAGGTAGGCAGTAAATGGTGAAACTGATTTTAGCCCAGAGTCTGTGTTACTAACCACCTCACCACACACTTAACTGTTCTAAGTGCCAACCAACCCATCTCACTGTAAGGGTTCAGTAGCAGCAGTCTGCTCTCTGATACCTACCCAATCCCCCCCACCCCTCTCATTCTTTGAGACAGGGCCTCATGTAGCTCAGCTTGGCCTCATATTAACTATGTGACTGAGTGTGACCTTGGACTTTTAATCCTCCTGCAAAGGCCTCCCGAGTCCTAGAATTACAAGCAGATGCCAGCATGCTCGGCTCCCTGGTCCTCATTGATATGAATGATCTTGCTGTCATTGAGGTACATCTCTTGTCTACTGCGAGCCTGAGATACTAGCCCTGAGTGTCTAACCACCTGTCAATAAAACTAGTACACTACTGAACAGTGGAACAATGCATTTGTGTATTCAAGCAATAAAGGTTTGATTTCCTATAATCTGACCTGTGGTAACCTCCATTATGTCAGAGCACATGAGAGCCAGGAAGCACATAAAAAAAAAAAAGAAGTGGAATAGAAAGTCAAAGTTATGAAAAGCTGCAATTGGGTGTGGTGAATACCATGATGTAACACACTACAGTACACTGGGTCTCAACGGGTCAATGCATGCCTGTCCTCAAGTGACAGGACATCGAGACATGCTACCTGCAGACAAGCATTTGACGTGTGACACTGCCAGGGGACTTCACAGGCATGGGAGCAGTGAGAGGTTGTAGGGAATTGCCTCGTCAAAGGCTGGGGAGCTAGCTCGGTGAATGAAAGGGCGTCTCACCAAGCCCAACAACCTGAGTTCTATCCCAGAGACCAGAGTTCAATCCCCAGGACCCACGTGATGAGAAAAGAGAACTGGCCTACACAAGCCATCTTCTGATTCCCATATGTATCATGGAGGACCTGGGCACACATGCCCAGTCCACACATCTACACATTTTAGACATAATTTTTAAAATTTAAGAAGGTAACTATTTAAGTCACTATAAAATTACTGCACACCCTTCAACTTCACAAGCAAATGAACTAGGAGCTTTCTTTCCCTCACCTGGCTCCCTTGCTCAAGTGACCTCACATCAGTATGCCTTTCCATCCTATTGTTTCCTGTTCTCCAGCTTTTGCCCTTGATGTAGGATGATGCGAGCCTAACCATCCAGCACACTGGGTTCCTCATCACTTTGATTAATTAAACGAGCCAGATATCTGCTCAGAGTCAAGCTCTGGAGAGGTGATCTTGGGACTTTTGCAGGCACTAATAAAAAGGGAAATAATTAGATTTCCTCTGGAATTGACACTGTGAGTCTGGAAGCTTACAATGCTAGAGAACCCCAAGAATAAGGACTTGGAAGGGGGAGTAAGTCAGCACTCAGATATTATCTTGATATATTTAGACACCTGTATCAAGCTGCACCCACACTCCACCCCTGAACTTTTACAATTAAAAAGTCAACAAATACCAGTAATCATTTCAGCTTTTTACATTCTTCCTTTCTATGCAAAGAGTTACAAGAGGAGAGAACCGAAAAGAAGAGTTTGTGAGAGAAAAAAAAGTGGACCATTTGAAGAAGGTCCTGGAGAAAACAAGACAGGACTTTAGAATAGCCCTGGGCTGAGCTAATCTTTCAGGTCTTCAGAATATAGGATCCACACTGCTCCTTTAGGAAAAGTAACACCAAATTCGCTTTAACACCGAATCCTCAGGGTGGGTAGGAAATGACTCCAACAAATGATTCCAGCAATTAAAAGGCAAGTGAAGTTTGATGGTGGTTGCTAAGAGGGTCCACCTGTGTTGCTGTGTGACTTTAGAGGCTGACCTTTTGGCCCGTGAGCCACAGATGGCTTCGAGTGCTTTGGAAAATGAGGCTGATCTGGGTTTCCACACCCAAGAGAGCAGAATCCCAGTAGTCACCAGAAACACTTTCTTCTCTTCTTCCCAAGTAGCCGAATTTTAGCTGGGCACATGGACCCTCAGCTGGAGCTTCCATTCTGCCAAGACTACTTTGTAGCAGGTAGGGTCACGTGACTCATACTCATCGGCAGAAGAAAGAGGCGTGGCCATCTCTGTGCTTTCTCTTTCTAGCTTCATCTAATTCCAACCAATTAAATCAACACCCTTCTTTTTTCTAGCTGCCCGACACATATTCTAATACCTTTATTTTCAGCATAGTGAAGCACAGCCTTGTCTATCTTCCCCTAATAAGTCATTTCCATCCCATAATCCCCTTAAACCACACTGTCTCAGATAGGGTTTCTGTTGCTGTGAACAGACACCATGGCCATAGCAACTCTTGTAAAGGAAAACACTTAATTGTGGCTTATAGTTCAAAGTGACAGTGGGGCATTATCATAACATATTATCATAACAGTGGAACATGGCGTGCAGGCAGACGGGGTGCTGGAGAAGGAGTTGAGAGTCCTACATCTTGACACAAAGGCAACAAAAAGTGTTCTGTCTCACTGGGCATGGCTTGAGCATATAGGAGTCCTTAAAGCTTGCCTTTACAGTGAGATACTTCCTCCAACAACTCCAACAAGACCACACCTCCTCCAACAAGGCCACAGCTACTAAAAGCGCTACTCCCTTTGCCCTTTGGATACCTTTTTTTTTTTTAAAAAAAAAAAAAAAAAGCAATCTACCAGAGCCATTTTCTTTCAAACCATCACACATGCTGTGTCTAACTATGGTCTTTCAGACAACTTCTATCAGTGGCTGCAACAATCACACAGTTACCTTCTCTCTGAAAACCAAATTTGTTGGAGGGAGAAGGCTGTTTTTGGTTCCCGGCTGTCCAGCTAGCTTAGACCTGAAATAATCACACAGAAACTGTATTATTTAAATCACTGCTTGGCCCATTAGCTCTAGCTTCTTATTGGCTAACTCTTACATATTAATTTAACCCATCTCCATTAATCTGTGCATCACCACAAGGTCGTGGCCTACCAGCAAAGTTTCAGCACATCTGTCTCTGGTGGTGGCTCCATGGCTTCTCTCTGACTCTGCCTCTTTTATCCCAGCATTCACCTTAGTTTTCCCTGCCTAGCTTTGTTCTTTTGCCCTATCACAGGCAAAGACAGTTTTTTTATTCATTAACCAATAAAAGCAACACATAGACAGAAGGACCTCCCACACCACAAACTTTTTTTTTTTTTCGAGACAGGGTTTCTCTGTGGTTTTTTGGAGCCTGTCCTGGAACTAGCTGTTGTAGACCAGGCTGGTCTCGAACTCACAGAGATCCGCCTGCCTCTGCCTCCCAAGTGCTGGGATTAAAGGCGTGCACCACCACCGCCCGGCTCACACCACAAACTTTTATCAAACAATGTAGCGAGCTGCGTGAAGCCACACCTGATGGCAATGTAGAGAGCTGTGTGGAGTCACACCTGATGGTGCTGGCTCCCGCCCTCCGCAATGCTGAAAGCGAGTGCTCTCTGTGATAATCAACTCCTATGGCTAAAGCCTGACTTATGCTATTATCATGCAATGACTGTCAGCTGCTTGCATATGCGTGAACCTATGGGCAGTGCCCACCTGGCAATCTGAGGTTGGCGGCCCAGGCCTACTTAAGGGCTGGGAGGTTTTGCCTGAGAAGGAGAGAGGAAAAGAGAGGGAGAGAGATTTTACAATTGTCAAAAGGTCCTGAATAAAACTGCAGCAGGAAGAGCTCCTGTGTTGCGCGTCCTCCTTGCGGGACGAGGTAGAGCCGCGACAAGTGGTGGCCCTTACAGGGACAAGTGGTGCCGCATACGGGGAACCTCCAAACCTCTCTCCGTGGAGCCCAGAACTTGCTGCAGTCAGGGGATGCACCAGATAATCCTCAGGTAAAGGCTGGGGATCCGTGAAAGAAAGCGGGTTTTCCGCTCTCGCCGGTAGAAGGGAGAGTGGAGGTAATGAGTGCCGCGACTATAGCGCGGATCAAAGTGAGAGCCACGACCAAAGTGGACAGTTTAAAGTAAAACTAAAAGGAGGAATGGGATTTTAGAATGGGCGCTTCAACATCACACCTGATTTTTCTGGCTCTTAATGAGCTGTTAAGGAGTGCATTGGAAAGATTTTTGACTGAATGTGACACAATTGCTTCTTGGTTTGCCGTCTCTGGTAATCTTAATGTGTCGTCCTGGGACAAGCTTGGTAGAGATCTGAATTTTGCCGCTGAACAAGGTACGCTAAGGAAGGGAGTTAGATTCACGTGGTTTGAATTACCGAGACCTCCTGAGTTTGCAGTGGCGTGTGAGCAGCTGCGGCTCCAAGGCCAAGCAGCAATGAGGGTCTGCGAAGCTGCAAACACCTAGGACCTGTCTTGAGGTCGGACAAGGCCAGAAAGCTAGGCCACTCCCAGCGTGTGCCTCAGGGCATAGAAGCATAACTGTGATAAGATCTGTAGGCCTGGACCTCTGTCCCTGCCCCAGGCAACAGGCCTAGACAGGATCCGTCCTACCCTGATGGGGTCCGGCTGGCCGCTCTGTGCCGCTGCTATGCCTCCACCTTACAGCTCTGTGGGGAGGTAGAGTCTCCGCCTCCCCCACCCCCCACTGCTGTGACCTGCAGCCGAGCGCGGCTGAAAATGGCAGCAAGAATGCAACGTCCCCGCTCAGCAGGAAGTAGCCAGAGACATTGACAACGTCCAAATTCCCTATAAGATAATTTAAGCGGGGTTCTTTCAGAGCAGCAAGCCTGCTTTCCTGAGTTCTGCTCCACTCCATGCACCAGTCTGGACCCAGAACGAATGCAGCTGGGGCAGAAAGGCAGCTGGAGCAGAGCTTTGCTAGGTGGCTGTGGTGGAAGGCACATTGCCTCAGCAGTCGGTGCCTAGCCTGGCGGATGCCACAGCAGTGCTAAGAGTATCAGCAAAGCAACAAGTGCTGGAGCTGAGACAAGCTGGAGCACAGACCCCACAGGGCTGCCCGAGAACGCAGCATAGCTGCAGGGCAAGGAAAAGGCAATGGCAGTTTCAGGTTCTGCACGCCGCTGAAGAGTCTGCAACAGAGCGAATTTAAATCAAGAGACTGCCCTATTGAAGGAGCCGGTACCTGTGTGTACTGTTTTAGCCAAAGGGTTGGTAAAATACCATAGCCCAAATGGGAGGTTGGGTCTAGTGGTGATTGGGAACCTTACTGCTGGCAATCTCAACACCTGTTGTCATGGGCATTTATCTTTAAATCCTGTGTAAGATCAGACAACCCATGAGAATGCAGCATATGGTCACTTAGCAGAAGCAGGATCAGCTGAGCTGCTAGGGAAGCCAAAGAGGTGCACGAGGGAGAAGGTGTCTTCCATGCACTCAGCTGACAAGAATGAATGTGCCACGGGCGTATGGCAGCTGGGGTATGTTGAGAGGCAAGTCCATACCCTAGTCTGTCAGACATTTCTATCCATCCAGGGCTGTGTGTGACCAGCATTCAATATGACTCATGCAGCTAATCTGTCTAAAGAATTGTCTAGATATCTTTTAGGTAATTGGTCTGGTGAATTCGAAAACTGGAAAAGCTGCGAGTGGCGACTGCAGATTCCACACGCATGGACACCAGCCTGGCAGAAGGACTATCCTCCTGGATCACTCCATGGATCATCTGAAGGAGTGGGCGGGAGTAGGAGCCCTAACAGGCTTAATGGTGCTTTCCTCCCTGGTATGCCTGTGGTGCGTCTGTCACATAAGGGTTTCACAGCATTGCAATGCAGTTATGATCATTCAGGCCTTCACGGTCATTGAAGCAGGACAGTCTCCCCAAGTTTGGCTATCTATCTTAGAAGAGATAGAAGCAAGCACAGGATGCGAGGCTTGCGCACTGCACTTGAGGTAAGCATACATCAACCTCAAGAAGAGCAAGTCTGATTGCATGTGGGTTGGTGTCTAACTCCCACCTCTGTAAAAAGACACCGGACAGGTCTAGTGTTCTCTGGGTGAATGACACCTGGACAGACACTAGCACATGTTCCATTTTTAACAGAGATCAGACCTCTACTCTTGCCTGTAGCCTTACAAAACAAAAAGGGGAACTGTAGCGAGCTGCGTGAAGCCACACCTGATGGCAATGTAGAGAGCTGTGTGGAGTCACACCTGATGGTGCTGGCTCCCGCCCTCCGCAATGCTGAAAGCGAGTGCTCTCTGTGATAATCAACTCCTATGGCTAAAGCCTGACTTATGCTATTATCATGCAATGACTGTCAGCTGCTTGCATATGCGTGAACCTATGGGCAGTGCCCACCTGGCAATCTGAGGTTGGCGGCCCAGGCCTACTTAAGGGCTGGGAGAGGTTGGCCCGGGGAAGAGAGGAAGAGAGAGAGAGAGAGAGAGAGAGAGAGAGAGAGAGAGAGAGAGAGAGAGAGAGAGAGAGAGAGAGAAAGAGAGGAAGAGAGAGATAAGGAGAGAAAGAGAAGGAAGCTGTGAATAAAGTCCTGGAATAAACTGCAGTGAGAAGAGCTCCGGTGGTCGCGTCATCCTTGCTGGACGAGGGTGGCCGCGACAAAACAATACTGAGAAAACATCTCTGCTCAATGACTTTTTCAAGCAGGAGCCCCTGTGCTGTCTGATTGGGTTTTGTTCATTTCCAAAAGCCTCCCCCGTTTGGATCTCATGAGGGCAATGTGGTGTTTTTCTCCATCGTCTGGAAGTCTTTCTCTGCTCCCCTAATCATTCTCGTGGGATATTTCCAAAGAAAATAGTACATTTGTGTTGTAACTTTAGGTGCAGCAAACAGGAGTAATGAAAATTGAAAAGCTGTTTCTCCATAAAGTAGATGAAATGTTTCTACTTTTTCTACCTTCAAAATCGTGACCGCTCAATGCACAAGAACCCCATTGTCTCCGAGTGTCACTTTCCACAGTCCTCAGACTAGCTGTACCCTGCCCATCTGTTCTGAGCCTGTGGAGAATCCTGGCTCTCTGAGAGCAGCGGGTAAGCCCGCTCACTTGAAGCACACCTGTGATTCAATTCATATCCCAGTTTCTACTCACTCTGTTTACTGTTGTCAGTGGAATACATCTATTTAATTATGTCTTTAATTCAAATGACATGTTTTCTTCTCCATAACTTGAGCTTGCTTGGGACCCTTGAGGAACCTCAGGGTTCCTCTCTCTGTGTTTTTTATTCTTCCCTGTTTTTCTTGCCTCTCTCTCTCTCTCTCTCTCTCTCTCTCTCTCTCTTTTTCTCTCTCTGTCTCTCTCTCTCGCTTGCTCTTCCTTTCTCTCTGTCTCTCTGTCTTTCTTTCCTTCTCCCTCCCCACCTCTCTTCTCTATCTCTCTCTGTCTCTGTTTTTGTCTGTGTCTCTCTTGGTCTATGTGTCTCTTTCTCTGTGTCTCTCTTGGTCTCTCTATGTGTCGCTTTCTCTGTGTCTCTCTTGGTCTCTCTATGTGTCTCTTTTTCTGTGTCTCTTTCTCTCTCCCATTTCCCTTTGTCTCTCTCTGAGTTTCTCTGTCTCTATGTGTGTCTCTGTCTCTCTCTCTCTATTTCATTATCTTAGTTCTTAAGAACGAGGAACTGGTTAGCCAAGTTTAGTCAGCTGGATAAAACCTTCTTGTTCCACATTTCCTCATGAGAAAGGATTCCCTCTGGTCACAGACTCCTCTCGTCTCCGCTGCCTCCAGTGTGGTGGTGTGATGGAAGGCTCTGCTGCAGAACTCTGGGGTAGATGAAGAACGTTTCTTAACCATGACATTGAGCAAAGCAAGCCTTATGGCTAACTTTTACACACTCGTTCTCCCTTATTCATGCTTCTTATTGTCATTTTGTTGGGGAACACAGTTTGTTACTGTTGTTATGATTTCTGCAATGCTAGGGATTGAACCCAGGGCCTCATGAATGCTAGGCAAATGCTCTACCACTGAACTGCATTCCCAACCTATGACTTTGCATTTTATAGTTTAGGTTACCCTAGACTATTCTCAATTATTTGGATAATATTATGCTATTTAAATATCAATTACTAAAAATAATAATTCATAATTGCTTATCATATTATATCATGATGATTATTTAATTTATTGTTATTATTCTTAACCTCTTACTATATCTACCTTATCAATTAAACCTTGTCACAGTTGTGTATATACAGGAGAAAACCCTACACAGGGTTTGGCACTATCAGAGCACTGGAGATCTTGGGACACATCCCTGTGGAGGGCCATTATATTAATATGATGAATATACAATTCATACAACTCATGCTGTAAATATCTTTCAAGGTTCATTCGGCAAGCACAGCTCAGATAAACACAATGGATACCTTCTAAAGTTAATGTTGAATTTCAAAATTCTACTACATGGAATTTTCCACCATAAACCACATAAGGAAAACTGTCCAAGTTAAGGATAGAAGCCCACTCATGCTTAGTCACCATGGTAATGCCTTCCTGCTTCTAAGTGGCAACTGCATTTCCAATCAGGTGCCTGAATTCCAAGATTTGCCATGAGCAAAGGTTGTGTGTGTGAGTGGGCAGGCTAAAATCATTTAGTCACCTGAAGAACAGACACTAAAAGCTATTTACAGACAATGGACCGAGTGGCTGCCCTGTCACTCAGCCTGATCTTCGCTTTAACTGCGTGAGGCTCTGTTCACAATGACTGGAAAAAAAGCTACAAGGAAACCATTATTCAAATCTGGTTGTATTCCGTAAATCTTTTTCTTTTATCTAATTTTATCTTTTTATCTATCCATCAATTTATTTATGTTGGGGAGTATTACTTGCCATTCTGTGTGTGTTTCTGTGTGTCTGTCTCTCTCTGTCCTTATCTATCTATCTATCTATCTATCTATCTATCTATCTACCTATCTATTATCTATCTCTCTATCATCTATCTATCTATCTCTATCTATCTATCATCTATCTATCTATATCTATCATCTATCTATCTATCTGTTTGTCTGTCTATCTCTATCTATTTATCTTCTATCTATCTGTCTATCTACCATCTATCTACCTGTCTGTCTATCTATCTATCATCTATCTGTCTGTCTATCTATCTATCTATCTATCTATCTATCTATCTATCTATCTATCCATACCTCTCTAACCGGTTCTCTCCTTCCACTCTGTGGATCCATGGGATTGAACTCAAGTAGTCAGGTCTGGTGGCAGAGTGCTGAGCTATCTGGCACCAGTCTGTATTTTTTATTGTTTATAACTTTCTCTTCTCCATCACCCTCTCCTGTCTCCCTTTGGGGCTCTCTTCCACCCAACTCAAAGTCCTCCTTCCACCTTCACATTCTTCCCCATATCTCCAGACTCACCTGTTTGTCTTATTCCCCTGAAAAGAACATCCTTTCCTTCCTCTTTCCCGCGTATGGAGCTCCACTGTATGTGTACAGATTTTCATCCATTCATCTGTTGGTGTATGTCTAGGCTGTTCCATGCTATGAATTAATAAGCGTGGATGTAGCCTTTACATCTTTCAAAGAAGTAAGGTTCCTGGCCTAGCCAAAAAGATTTTGCTCTATCTGGGACAAGAAGATGCTTTCTTCTACCTTCTCTGCACAAAGACAGGGAGTGGGCATGTCTCACTGGATTTCTCTGTCACTGTAACAGAATTCCACAGCATGGATAATTTCTAAGCAATGGACATGTGCTTGACTCACTGTTCCAAAGGTGGGGAAGTGCACAGCACCGACTTTTGCTTCCTCACAATGAGGCAAGAAGTGACACATGGGGGATAGAAAAAAAATGGAGCTTAGCCTTTTATCAGGCCCAGTGACATCATGACCAAACCCATTTGGCTAAAATCACACAAATCTGCTAGTGAGGGTGGAGCCCTCATAACCCAGTTTCTTCATAAGTGTCCCACCTCTTAATACTGTTTTAACAGCAACCAAATGTCAGCATGAAGAGAAGATGAGGCAGATAGGAAGCCTACCAAAGGACACTTAATGTGACCCAACAAGATTGTGAAGGAAGCCCAAGTCAGCTACTTATGCTGGTCATTCTAACCCTTCCTAAACAAGTGCACAGACAGGGAGACCTCACTAGAAGAGCCCCAGCCACCAGGAAGAGGGACATTGAGTGTAAAACAAGAGAAAATGGTCCCAGCAGAATAATGTAATGGAGAAAACTAAGGAGGACTTGGAAAACATTCCAACTAGTGTTTCCCAGGAGATTTAAAAGATAATTAGAAGTTCCAATAAAAACACACTTCCATTAGGATGTAGTAGCAAATAGGAAATGGATAGTAATGATGAATTCTCATAGATTTGAAATATTATTGCTAAAATATGAAAACAAAACTGATTGCAAAATGGGCCCTGCAGGAAGCCAAACTAACAGGCTCTATGCATTACTTCATGTCTCAGACACAGTGTAACCAGTGTTGTCATGGGGTTACAGTCAGTACATTAGATAACCTGGGTTGAAATCATAGCCTGTTTCCCTTTGGTTATTGAGTTTGTGCTGTCTCAGGCAGTCTTTCTAAAGGGCCATGCTAGTAGGCCAAGATGTCCTCACTGATAACCTGAGTTAGCATTGCCTCTTTTATTAAATTGCCATGAGTATTAAATGGTGCCTTAAACATTTGCAAAATTCTGATTGTTTGACTTATAATCCTCACGTTTGTCGTTGCAGGGCAAAGGGCAGTGAAAATATCTAGAAAAGGGGTTGGGGAGACAGGACCCCCAAGTTTCGGTGCAGCTCTCCTAGACCTACGAGAAGTCAGGGCTAGACATGCTCAAAGTGTTAGCCCAGCAAAGTCACAGAGGTACGACATAGCACTGTCGCAGGGGTGTGGCTAGGTAGATGGAAGGCTCCTCACCCCTTGGGTGTGCCACACAAGAGAATCAGTTGTTCCCGTGTACTTCGCAGGGGTACTGAGTAGATTAGCAGTAAATACCCTGTTGAAGCAAAGTGTCTCTGAAGGCAAAGACATCTCTCCTTGTTTCATACAGGTGGTAAGATGTGCACACCAAAGTTCTACTAGTCAATCCATCCATTCCAGAGGTTCACGGTCATTTGTCAGTCTCTCCTAAGACTCCGTTTTTGGTTTGTCCTGCTGTGGTTTTGTAGATGCTTTAGCGAGGCATTGTGTGAGTCTGCTTCGTGGAGACTTGTAATAGGCAGGTACCCTGGTTATCATCATCTAACAACAACAAAAGGACGATGGGCTTAGCTACCCCGACACCACTCACAGTCCCCCTCACTCCTTCTCCACCATTAATTTCTCCATTACCATGCACTCAGTTTTATTCATTTATTCATGGATTCATTCAGCTCACCATGCTAAGCCAGGACAGAGCCCAGGGCACTGCACATATGAGTGATGGGGAACCTTGTTAGCCAATAGCTAGCCTGGTTATTTCAACAAATGAGGCTATTACTGATCTGCATTTCCAGGCCACATGTCTACACTGGAAAACAGGACTGACCAAGAGATTTGAGCACTTAGATACGACTTTCAGCTACTTTAATCAAGGCCTTAGCTGCAACCAGATGCATTCTTATTTCTTCTTCTGCCCCATCTTCCATTTGACTTCCTTGAGCAAGCCTGCACACTGAAGGTCTTAAGGGGCCTCTGTCCTCACCTCCCTTCCTCCCACTTTCTAGTGTCACTTCTATCTGTCTGCCTCCCTGTCCCCATTCCCTCTGAAGTCCAGATCCTCTCTGCTCTCAAGACTCCATGCTGCTCTATGTAACCCATCTACAGCCAGCCTCTACCAGCCCACAAACCTGCTTTATTTTCAACTCTAGCATGCCTCGGGAAGTCTCTCTTGTTAAAATGAAGACTCCCAGGCCTCACTGTAACCCCAACAAATAAGCAGTTGTGGTAGATCCTGAACTCCGTATTTGGCAAGCCTTCTGGAAGACTCCAAAGCACATTTACTTTTAAGAACCACTGACCTATTAGGTAAGGTGCCGCGGTGCCGCACATTAAGGCTCCTTCTTCCTGTCAATTCTTCATCTTCTTTTTTTTGTTTTTTTTTTGGTTTTTTTGTTTTGTTTTGTTTTTTGTTTTTTGAGACAGGGTTTCTCTGTGGCTTTGGAGCCTGTCCTGGACCTAGCTCTTGTAGACCAGGCTGGTCTCAAACTCACAGAGATTCACCTGCCTCTGCCTCCCAAGTGCTGGGATTAAAGGCGTGCGCCACCACCGCCCGGCTCAATTCTTCATCTTTAGCTGCTTCCATTTTTATTTTCCATCCTTCCCTTCTTCCTTCCTTGAAATTTAATGGGCCACCCTAGACACTTTCAAGTTCCTGGTCCTTTCATTATCCTTGTGTCTCTTCCTTCTCCTCCTCTTCTCCCTCCTCCTCAGCATCCTCCTCCCCCTCCTTCCTTTCCTCCACACTCCCTTCCATTCTCATTATCCTCCCTCCCCCACCCTGGCATCTCAGGTCATCCAGGAGTATTACACATATCTGATATTCTTCATTTCTGAAACATGAGGGAAGGAGAGGCAGGAGACTGGCTTGCACTGGACAGAGCGTCCCCCGAGGTTTGGACATGTCAACTGAGGAGCACAGAGCCAGGAAGCCCCAGAGTAAGCACAGCTGGCTGGTGTCTGCCAAGCTCCCCCTTCTTTGACTCAGAGAGAAACAAGCTGCATTACTGCTCCAGCTGTCCGTTTCCCTTGTCTGGAATGTATAATAAACGGGGTTCTACACGCTGACAGAGCATCGCCTACTTTCTCCTGCACCAAATTTTACTGACTTGGTGTCTTCCAGGAAACCTTCCCCCCCACACAGACCTTAAGGGCTTAATTATTCCATTTGACATTCAAGTTGTAAGAGCAGATGAAGCAATTTCTTCCAAACTCTCTAGGTGAAGAAGTGGGGATATGGGCAGAGACCATGGTGGTCATTTTATTTAAAACAGAAAGTTCAGAGAAGACTGTTTAGAAGTTTATTGCTTTTTATTGCAGTCTATGGCTACTAAAAAGTTGCATATTAATTGCATTATAGTAAATGAAACTCCACCCAAACTGTATCCCCAGAGTCTGTTATTTGGAGAAAACTTAGGAAAACTTTGGGCCACAAATGGATTCTGTTTGCTATGCAACTAACTGCTGAGCTTACCTAGTCACAGTTTGTAAGTTAATGTTGATCAAAAATCATGAAGCACTTGCCTGTGATTCCAGCATTGGGAGGTAGAAGCAGGAGGATTAGGAGTTCAGAATCAAACTTGGCTATATTGCAAGTTCAAGGACAGCCTGGGTTATATGATACCCTGTCTAAAATAAAAACAGAAAAGAAGAAAATCAATTTCCCTTAAAGTTGAATCATTTATTGGATGAATGTTTGGTTTAAAAGATTGGAAAAGTATAAATTCCAGAAGCATGCTTCCATTGTATGAGAAAACACACACGCAACACGTAAGCTGACTAATAAGCCCCACGGCTTATTTTGAGAAAAATTGTGACATGTGAATTTTAAAAATGCTAGTTTGAATTGGATAGTGGTGCACACCTTTGATCCCAGGATTCAAGAAGCAGTAGCAGGTGGACCTCTGTGAAATCGAGGCCAACCAGGTCTACAGAGTGAGTTCCAAGACAGCCAGGACTGTTACACAGAGAAATCATGCTTGAAAAACAAACAAACAAACAAAAAAGCTAGTTTGTTCTAGAATCTTCTCTGATCCCTAGGCTTCACGGCCCAAGAAGGAGTACTCTTTTTCACTTGAGAAGAAACATATCTTCACCAGTATCATCACCAGCTGTTTTGGAAAACAAACTCTGTTTTATTTTAAAAAGAGTTCAGTAAGACATGTTTGGTCTGCTGAACTTAAATAATTCATAGACACATAGCTTCCCAAGATATGGAGGAAAGAAAATGTAAGGGGACCCCCACTGAGAATCACCTTCCAGGGACCACCTTGAAGCCTGCACTTCTCATCAAGGTTCGCCAAACTGGAGGCACTGAAACGTCAGCCCAGGAACCTCGGCAGCCTCGATGTCGGGGAGAGGCTTCCCTGCTTCTCATTATTATTCTCCCTCGCTCTCAGAACAACTCTTTGATAGCCACCCATGTCCCCTTTGCCTGTTAGGAGACACAGTGAGTTGAGGATAGCAGTGGGGGAGACTGTGGCTGTGAGAAAAATAAGAGCCCAGGAAAGAAAGGGCCGACTGCGGACTAGCTTTGATATGCCTGTCCCAAGTATGATAAACATCTCTTTCCCATTAGCCCCTGGCTGGCAGTACTTCCACGTAAGGGAAATAAAAGACCTTTCGAGGCTTCAGAAAGGTGAGCCCAAGATCAAAGAGGCCAGGATGGACTTTCCTTGACTGACTTTCTATCAACACAGATGGAAAACTCACTTTAAAAATAAAAATAAATATACTCACAAATAAAAATAAGCCTCTAGGTTTGAAGACTTCTGGCCTGTGTTGGACAGAACATAAGGAGCCAATTAAATTGCTCTCCCCCTCTTGTTTATTCTCAATGATACGTCTTTCCCCTCTCTGATTAGACCAGCATTGCGTCCGCTGCGGCAGGGGTCTGTCCCTTCACTTGGTTAAAATCCTTCCTCCAGAGTACAGGAATGGGAAAAACAAGGAAAATCTGCACTGTATCACATTTAGAAAAACCAGCTAAATATCCATCTTCGGTAGATAATATTTTCTTTTGCCCCCAAAAGACATTGGCAGCCGGTCGTCAGGGCCCACGCGTCTGTGAACCGCAGCACTCAGCCATCTACAATGATTCCCGTTTGCATTTGCTTTGACTTTCCCCTGCCTCCTGAGCATAGAATAGGTTACGTTCTCGGTATTATGCTTTTAGTTTACTTTTTGCAGGCTTATGTCCCTGGGTCAGCTCTGAAAGAATGAAAACTAAGCTTAAAGCCTTGTTGTGAAATATTGACTGTACAGTGACATCAGTCCTTCCTGTTGCTCATTGAGAGCACAGCTCAGCTTGCCTGTTTCCCATCTGCCCTTGGGGCATCATCCACCCCGGGAAGGGCTCTCTGAATCATGTCTGCACATCAGAAAATCTACATTTTCTGTTTCTGGGGTGTAGTCTCAGAAGCAGGGTGAACCTTACACGCTGGAAAGAGCTACCAGTAAGTTCGGAAAACCACAAGTCATGTGGCTATTGGCTTGTAATCATCCTTGCACATGTCACAGAAAGAGAAGGGGGAAAAAAAAAACAAGGAAGAAAGGCGTTTGATCCAGTGTCTTCTTACATCTGTCCAGCATGACTAAGACAGCCCGCGAGTGTCAAAGTGTTTAGGTAAGCATCTAATCCCCAAACAAGAGACTCTGAAGCTTCAGTTCCCCCAAGAATTCCCAAATGTGAGCTCTGGGATCTATCACTGCCTTGTGAACGCCCAGCTGATCATCTCAGGAAATGACCTGAATATTATCTCCAAAATAAAAAACATTTTCATCCCATATCCACAAGAAGCCAAAGCCTTGGTTGGCTCTGATGTGCTCCGTGCCCACTGTCTTACTACCGCATGCTACTACACAGATCTTGTCTGCGTAGTTTACCATCGGATTGGATCACGACCCACGGTTGCAGCTGGTGGGTCATCCGCCTTTCCAGCTCCACTCCACGGGTGATTTCCACTAGTTTCTAGGAGGCAGAAAGGAAATCTCACCCTCATAGGAACAGCACAGTTGCCTAGAATTGCTGGGTGTATTCAGGTTTGCCTAATAGGGGCCATTCATATTTGAGTAATTATAAAGGGTGAAAGACTAACCAAACTTCTAGTTCAAAGTCATCCCCAACTATGTAGAAATTTTGAGGCCAGCCTGAGCTACATGAGTAATCTCTAAACCATAATGCACTATTAAAGGGATAGCACATAATTCTTTTTTTATTGAAAATGGAATTTTTTCATATACTATATTCTGACTGTGGTTCCCTCCCTCAGTTCTTCCCAGAAACTTCCCGCCTCCCCTCTCATCCAAATCCACACCTTTTCTTTCTCTCTCCTTAGAAAACAAACAAACATCTAAAAATTAATAATAAGGTAAAACAAAATCAAACCAGAATAGGACAAAACAAACAGAAGAAAGAGAAAAAAAAAAACAAAAAAAAACCAAAAAACAAAAGAACACAAGAAACACATATAGATATAGAAACACACATTTGCACACACAGAAATCCCATAAAAAATGGAAGCCTTAATAAATATGCAAAAGACCTGTAAGTGGGGAAAAGGCCTAGACAAAGCATTTTGAGACCACAATTGAGAGCCAGGGTCATGACATGCCTAGTTCATTGCAGGCACGGTCTCACTTTCATTCACAGAGAGCCCTCGGAAAGGAGGGCCTTCTCTCTGTGTGTCTCAAACACAGGGAAAGAGGAACTCAAAAGGCTCATTGGCTAGAGTCACATAGAGCAAGGCAGTGACAAAGCCAGGATTTGAATTTCTGCCTAACAGGTTTCAAAGCTGGTGCCTCCCGTGACCAGAAACATGTAAAAGGATCGTGCTTAGTATTGAGTTCTCAGCGTGTTTTTCCCACCTCCAAAGTCCCTTCTGGCCTTAAAAATGAAGATTCTATGATAAACAAGTCTCCTCTTTAAATAATCAGAGCTGGCAAAATCTGAATTACCCACCTTTAATTTCCACCAAGCCCCTTCGGTGTACCGCTTCTTCCCATCTTTCCTCATAGACCCCTTGCTACCTCTTATTCCAGTCACCCTACATTCATTCCCGTCTTTGACTTTGATGAGGGTATGTCCTCTTTATCCCAGTTCCTGTGTTCTAACCCTGATCTTGTATGTAAGCGCTCTTGTGAGTTTAGCTTTCCTTAGAGGCCTTTTCAGAGAAAGTTAGATAAGGATAGTTATTCCCTGACTGTTTACCCACGTATTATTCTCTATAATTATCCTCTATAATTATTATTCTACATAGGTTTGCATTTTCATTGAACATAGCTTATATAATATATAATTTGCACAAGATACATATATACCATAAGAGTCATCTTCTGTTTGTACTATGTCTATGGCATTGCTGTCTTCTGAAGCTGATGGTTCAAGAATGTTTATAATTTTAAATTGTGGTGATTTGAATGATAATATCATGTCCCCCATAGACTCATCTATTTAAATACTTAGTTCCCTGTTGGCAGAACTGTTTGGGAAGGAATCAGAGTTGTAACCTTGTTGAAGAAGGTGTGTCACTAGGGGTGAGCAAGCCCACGACATTCCTAGTTGGCGCTCTGCTTCTTGTTTGTGGATGAGATGGAAGCTCTTAGCAATTACTCCAGCACTACACAATGTCTGTCTGCCTGCCACCATGTACCTGCCATGATGATCATGGAGTCTAATCCTTTGGAAGAATGATCCCCAAATTAAACTCTTTCTTTTATGAGTTACCTCAGTCATGGTGTTTTGTCAGGGCAAGAGAAAAGTAGCTAAGACAATTGCTATTGCTCAAACTTAAGTAGACTTCCACTGGCACGTATTTCCTTAACACATAAAACTATATTCTTTTGCATTCAATAACATAAAGTTTATCATTTTTGTATGACAGAAGTTTATTTTTAGTAACATGTCAAAGAATATTTGACAAGCTCCTTTAGCAATGGACTAAAGTTCGAAAATAAACAAACAAACGAAAAAGATGATGAGACCATTTCATACACGAAATAAGCACAGAACCTGGCCTGACGGTGCAAGTCTACAGTCACAGATACTCAGGGAGGATGAGGCAGGAGAATCAAGGTAAGAGGGGGCTGGTTGTAACAGAGTGGTTGAGTGTTTGTCTAGTGCAAGCCAGGCCCTGCGTTCAGATCACCAGCGACTGCTCAGAATCAATGATTCTCAAACTAGCTGCACATTGCAATTCCTTGACACACCTTAAAACAATATCAGTCTTTAGATCCTAACCACAGAGATGCTGACTAGAGTTTTTTCTAGGTAGGACTTGAACTCTCCCCCCCTCCCCCAGTAATCCCAGGGCTTTATGACAGAGGATCTCTGCCCTCAGGGTTCCAGAGGTCACAAACAAAGACCCAGAGACATTGCTAGTCCCACATATTGACATATTAACTAGGCAAAGCACACAGACATTCCCAATCCTGCATACTCACATCCTAACCTGCTGTGGGACTCAGTCTGCAGTCGTCACCCAGACACAGAGGACGCAAGATGTGACTGTCTCGCAGAAAAAGGTACCAAGTCATGTGGCTAACACAAATAAGAATTATGGGCTAATATAGGTTATAAAAGTTTAATAAGAAGCCTGAGCTAATAGGCTAATCAGTTAACTATGAAGGCCTCTGTGTGTTTCTTTGGGACTGAACTGCTGTGGTACCTGGCAGGACAGAAACCTCAGTCAACACTAACCAACCATGAAAATGTGTCTTCAAAAACTTATTTGGTCCCAGCAAAAATCTAGAGAAGGGATTTTCATCTAATAAAAAGAGGACAAACTATCTCTCCCAGTTAGGAAGCATTCTCCATCAGAGAGGTAATTGGCCTCCATAAATGGCCTACTGACAATATCAAACTGAAATCTTAGACCCAAATACAGGGCCATTTCCATAAAATTCCATTCATTTATTATCAAATTTCAACATTTTGTATATTAGCTCCATTTTACTTGTTTCTACGTCTAAATATCTTTTGGAAGTAAGGAACCTCAGTATCTCTCTGCAAAGAGTCTTCATCAGTTCCTAGCCAAGAATGGTGCTCTATCAGATGTCAGCCATCTTGGCTGTTCAACTACGCTTAGGTAGTTCACACCCAGATCATACATACTCCTCTGCCACTGCTGTTTGAACACACCAAGCTGCAGCTGGCTCCCTGAACACTACCACCACTGGACACCAAAACAGCCTAGTCACTCATGTTCCTGGGAACTGAGGATTTCTCCCTTCTCTTCTGGTCTTGACTGCTTGAGTTACTACCTCAAAATTCAAAGAATGAAGGAGCTATTCCAATTTGATTGACTGACCCTAAGTTGTATATCCATTTCTTAGCTTTAAGGGAATCTGGAAAAACAAAGAAAGAACCACAAGTTTCACCTTCTGAAGCAGGAATCAGGTCTAGTCCTCTGCCAAAACACAGACACGATGCTATTTCCAAAATAAAGGTTAGGTTTAAATTGGACAGCCCCAGCATAATAAATATTTCCTATAAATCTGGTTAAAATTATTATTGAAAGAAGAAAAAAGAGGAGGATATTAAGAGAATCATTGTCCTATCTAGTAAAAAGAGAAGTCATTTCTAGAATTCAGAATCACTTTCAGGAAGGTTTACAATTGTATAATAAGACACTGATCATGTGAATTCATTTAATATTTTAATTCTAAATATCAAAGAACTAGTGAGTTGTTAAGATATTTGAAATTAAAAAATTAAATTTCTTTCTCAAGTAAAAGGAAAAAAATAAATGTCTGTGTTTCTCATACTAAAAGCTCTCTGGTATGGAAGATGAAAAAGATGAAGATGTCTGATATGGGAGTATCTCCAAAATCTAGGTTATTCAGGTTGGAATAGCACCATGAATTTCTAGGAATGCTCTTTATAAGAGAATTATTACTTCAGTGCTTGGGAAATACTGTATTTTCTGAAACCATGCCTTTTCTCCAGTGCCTAGTGAACAATTGTGAAAACACATACACACTCATACACACACACACACACCTAACTTAGTAAGAAGAATGGATAATTTGCAGTTGTTTGTCATCTAGATTTCAGAATCTAGAAAAGCAACATCTCTTTGAGAATGCAAAATCTATAACTCTACAATGAGGGTGACTTTTTGCAAGAATCAGAGGGACTTTATGCTATAGAAAGTTCAACATTATCTCTCTTCTCCAGCCCAGGATTGGAGTATTTATGATGGACTTTCCCCACAGAAATGTTTGCTACTAACACACACACACACACAGAGAGAGAGAGAGAGAGAGAGAGAGAGAGAGAGAGAGAGAGAGAGAGAAACATATACAGAGAGACAGACAGACAGGCAGAGAGGCACAGAGAGAGATAAACACACACACACACATATGCATTCACACAACTGCTAGAAGCTTTGAACTGACAATCCTTTAATCAGGAATCAAAGCCGCCCCTACCGATAGCATCCTTTTGTGAGAACTAACATTTGCTGAGCACTTAGCCTAGGAAGGGAAGCCAAAGCCCTAGATGATGTCACAGGTGATTGCTCTTTCTTAGGCAACAACCTTGTGACCTTTCCTCCTTGTCAAGGCTATTCTTGTAACACAACATCCCTTCCTCCACTGGTTCTCTCCCAGATCCAACCAATGCGTAACAGGTATCTTTCTCAAATTTGCCCTTAGCTATGTTGTGCTCTTTTCGTGTTTCTGTTCACATGGGTTTTATTAATCACTAGAATTTGGTTTGAACGAATTGACAGGTACCAAAACAAATAAACAACAACAACACACCAGGAGAAAATATTTTCCAGTAGGATGGAAAAGAGATCTTAAGACTATGTGTAGAAATATCACAATTTGAAAGTCTCCCAACAGTGTTAACTTGAGGTTATTTTCAGTTTTTGCTATTGTTTCAGGATTCCATCTCTATTGCCCTAAATAAACAGAATTTAGAGACTTTTTAAAACTAATATTATTTCCTCCTACCCTTAGATGAAGAAGGAGAATGGACAAAAGGAAAAGGTCTGAACCTGTCTCTGTCTCTCAGTCCTTGTCAGTTTTTTTCTTTTTATTTTTATTTTAAACTCACTTCCTCTTTTTGCCCAAAGCTCCAAAGGACCGACCTCTGGCTGAGGGAGCCCAGCTCATTGCCAGCACAATCACAGTCACGGTGCTAGAGCCTCGCAGAATTTTGTTTCATTTTAAACTTCTTTTGGTGCTTTGTACACTCGCACTAAGCACATTCTCTCCCACTCAGCTGCCCTCAGCCCTAATTAAAACTCCAGGTGTAGCTGGGCGGTGGTGGTGCACACCTTTAATCCCAGCTCTCAGGAGGCAGAGGAAGTTCGAGGGCAGCCTGGTCTACAAAAAAATATAAAAGATCTTTGCCTAGGGTTGAGAGTAGGGATGCACACTGTAGAAGACTCTGGGGAAGCAGCGAACTCTATGACTGTTTCTCAGCTTTTGATGACTTGGGTTATCAGTTAAACAGTTACTCAAGGGTGTTTGCTAATTTCATGCAATATACTCATCCTTCTACTAACAGGTAAGTATAGTGCTCACCCTTCATGGAAGACGCTTCTTTTTACAGCCCATGGAGACCATTACCAGAAGCAAGAGCTACTCAAAAGGGGGAGAACAACAGACTATGGCTTGCCTAATCCCAACAGATATATCTGCAACACAACTCCCGCACCTAATATTCAAGGAACATCACAGAAGAGTGGATGGGAGGACTTTAAGAGCCAGAGGACTAGCAAGTCCACTGTGAGGTTGTGCCTTCTAGCCATGACATGGAAGCTACATGCGTGCAGTCTCAAAACGGCTGCCTAAACAAAACCTGAATGATCCCCACATTGATTAACAGACACCTAACATAGAGGGGAGAAATCTCATGGGGCCCCACCCATAGATGAAGAGATCCAAGAAATTAACAGCTTCTAAGAGAGAGAAAATTAGTCTTCCCCAGGGATATGACCCCTGGTTAGTTGTCAAATAGTCAGTAGCCAGCCCAAGTGGTTAGCAAGCCATACTGAATGGATCCAGAGGCTATATTTATATATTTATTTGTATATATATATATATATATATATATATATATACACATAACAACAATGATTAAAGAAGAGGAGGCTGTAAATTTTGGAGAGAGCAGTGGTAGGCATGGAAGGGGTAGGAGAAAGGAGGAGGGGGAAATGATCTAATTATATTTTCATTAATTTTTTTCAAATAAAATGTGACTTTAATGATATCTCAACTGGAAGGGACTATCCATCCATCTACACACTCCACTCTGGCCTGAGGTGGGAAACTATAATAATTGATATTGCCGTCTAAGAAAAACAAAATGGGAAGCACCTCAGAGAAGGCCTCAAGCTATCCATATGAGGAAAACTGTGTGGGACTAGCGAGTAGAAAGAGGCAACTGGGAAAAAGGTTTGCCCATCCTGAAATCAACAGCAGAGCTGTGGAAGCTTGTCCCCAAGGGGAAACTTTGAGAGAGCTGTGAGTTACGTTTTGGCTGCACCGTTTTGGGGAATACTTGGGCAAAATAAAGAAACAGTTCATTGAATTAAAGTAGTGTTGGGACAACGGAGCCAAGCAAAAAAAAAAATTCTAGAGGCATGGCTCTCATGACCTAGGTCATAGGGGCAGAAACTCAGATGACACACGGCCTGCAGAATCTCTAAAAGAGCCAGAGTTGAGTGGATCCTGAACGATGATGAGATCAGATGGAAAACGACCGTCCTGTGGGTCTGCAGAGTCCTCAGCCCGTTCTCTGTGACCTCTTTAGAGAAGGTGGTGGCCGAGCAATGACTCAGACGACTGAGGGCTACTACTGGGTAGATACTCTGCTGGCCTCCAGCGAAGTCTGATGTCACCTGTCATACCAACCATCATTTCTAGAAGGATCCAGTTCGAAAGAAGCCTACAGGGATGGTGTAATCTCCCCCGTCCCAGTGTCCTAGAGTGTGTGGAGGCAGTGAAGCAGAATGCCTTAGGACAGCCTCACCTAGCAGTAGTGAATGAGGTAAGAGTCGATGCCAAAGCAGACCAAACATCTGGACAAATATGATAAATACCCTGTGGCCTGCCTCCACTCTAGTGGAGACCTATGAAGGCTAAGTTGCCATATATGTGATCAGTAGGAACTCTGAGTTTTGGTGAAAGAATTTTGGCAAGAGCTCTTTGAACCATGTGTCCCCTGGAAAGATCTAGGGAAACTCCTTTGGCCCAGATTTCTAAGCATCTAGATAAGATTGTGTGCTGGCTGGTTTTTATGTCAACTTGACATGAACTAGAACCATCTGGGAAGAAGGAATAGTAATTGAGAAAATGCCTCCAGAGGACTGGCCCATAGACAAGCCGGTGAAGGGTTTTCTTGATTGGTGATTGATGTGGGTGGTGCCATTCCTGGTCCTGGATAGTATAAGGAGGTGGTCCTGAATGATATAGGGAAGCAGGCTGAGCAAACTGTGTGGAGAAAGTTGGTAAGCAGCACTCCTCTATGACTTCTGCTTCAGCATCTGTCCCTAGGTTACCACCCCGAGGTCCTGCCCTGGGTTCCTTCGATGATAGAGTCTGGTGTAGAGTGTCAATGAAATAAGCCCCTTCCTTCCCAAGTTGCTTTTGCTCATGGTGTTTTATCACAGCAATAGAAACCCTAAGTAAGACAAGTTGTGAATATTGTCATGGTAGCGAAGGGGTAAATTCTATAGAAAAAGGAGATTATTTTATGCATGCAGTTTTCATTTGAACAATTATTAACAACTTAGTTTGTATCAAGATTGGCATTTGCAGTACATATAGCTTCCCAGTAGTTATACGTTCAAGCTAAATTCACCTCCAAGCCTTCTTTGTCTAGTGTATTCATTTACTTAGCTACACTGATGTCTAGCAAAGACACAGTCACACAATTTTCCTATTGAACTCGTTATCATCAATGGATTCATTGCACAGCTTCATTCCTAAGGCACATTACCTATGATACAATGAGTGAAATAAGGTGAGGTCTTTGTCTCTATCTCCATCCGTTGCCTGATGAAGATTCTGTGGTGATATTCGAGATAATCATCAGTATGGTAGTGGGGCAAGGCCAGTTCAGGCACCCTCTACTCTGCTGCCCAAGGACCTAGCTGGTGACATTCCCGTGGACACCTGGGATCCCCTCTAGAGCCAAGTCTCTATCTAACCCTAAAATGGCTCCCTTAATGTAAACATCTTCTTCCCTGCTCCTATATCCTCCCTTCCTCCATCTCCACCCTCCCACTCCCCCAAGCTCTCTCCAGTCTTTCCTTTCTCCTTTCTTTCTCCCCCTCTCCCCTTCCCCCAATCCCACCTCTACCCCTGCCCCCACCCCAATGCTCCCAACTTTTGCCCAGCAATCTTGTTTGCTTCCAATTTCCAGGAGGATCTATATATGTTTTTCTTTGGCTTCCCCTTGTTATTTGGCTTCTTTAGGCTTGTGGACTATAGGCTTAATGTCCTTTGTTTATGGCTAGAGTCCACTAATGAGTGAGTAAATACCATATTCATCTTTTTGGTCTGGGTTATCTCACTCAGGGTAGTGTTTTCTATTTCCATCCATTTGCATGCAAAATTCAAAATGTCATTAATTTTTTACCACTGAGTAGTACTCTAATGTGTATATATTCCACACTTTCTTTATCTATTCTTCCATTGAGGGGCATCGAGGTTGTTTCCAGGATCTGGCAATTACAAATAGTGTTGCTATGAACATAGTTGAGCAAATGCTTTTGTAGTATGATTGGGAGACCCTCATCAGATCAACGACCTGAGCCCCCAAAGTCCAGTTGAAGAGCAGAAAGAGGGAGAAGATAAGCAAGGAAGTCTGGACTGTGAGGGGTTGGTCCACCCACTGAGAGAGTGTGCCTGTTTTAATGGGAGCTCACCAAATCCAGCTTGACTGGGACTGAATGAGCATGCGATCAAACCGGACTCTGAATGTGGCTGACAATGGGGGCTGATTGAGAAGCCATTGATAAAGGCACTGGGACTTGTTTCTACTGCATATACTGGCTTTTTGGGACCCTAGTCTATTTGGATGCAAAGCTTCCTAGGCCTGGATATAGGGGGAGGGCCTTGGACTTCCCACAGGGCAGGGTTCCTTGTCCTCTCTTAAGGAGGGAGGGAGAGGGAGGAGGGTGAGTGGGGGAGCGGGAGGGGAATGGAAGGAAGTGTAATTTTTTTAATGGAAAAATAAAAAAAAAATAAGATGAGGTCTTCTAACATTGACTTTTATAAGAACTTGGAAAAGTTAGCTTTCAAAATGCCTTTCTATTGGTTCAAAATGGAGTCTACTTTATTATTGTCAAATTATTATGACAAAATTTTCAATGTGTTGTTTAATGCATTTTGATTACTATAAAGTGTTTGATAATAGTGCTTCCCGATGGGGTTGCTCCCAGGATTCGTGAGGTGGCGTGTAAATGAGACTAACAAGAGCAGAAGAGCTGCCCAGTGCAGTTGGCTTCTGAGGCTTCCGGCTGGTAAACCTTTTGGGGCCTTTCTGTTTCCTCTTTGTTCTCTTGTTAGGCTGTCACTAGCAGAATTTATTATTTGGCCCCCTAAAGACCCTACACATACCGTTGTTCCCTAAACCCCTTGTTTCCCTCACGACTTCTCCCGATACTTGCTATCTACCGTAATGAGCATCATTTCCGCAAGCTCCGTCTGGACTCCATCCTGCATCCTTCTCTGCTGGCTGTGTATCCTACTCAGTAACCTTTCTTTCCCTCTTACGGGTGAGTCTTTGGCCAGTGCCCAGCATCAGCCTGCCTTAAATAGCAACTCCTGTTCTGATCTACCACACCTTCAATAGTTTCTCTGTAGTTCAATTTTCAGAGTACAAAGGGGGGATGGAAGGAGGAAGTGAGGGGTTGTTAGGAGGGAAATAAGGTTAAAAAAGGGAAAAGGAGAGAATGTGTGTATATGACAGAAACTGAGGAACAGAGAGAGAGAAACAGTGATGAAGAAACAGAGAGAGAGAGAGACAGACAGAGAGACAGAGACAGAGAGGGAGAAAGACACACAAAAAAAGAAAGATGGAAAGGGAGGGAGCCTCTTAATCCTTAAGAGCCTTGAAGAAAAATTAAAGAACTAGGAGCTGGGGAGTTGGCTCCACGAGTTAGAGCAATGGAGGCCTTAACTTCTAGTCACACAGCAGCCATAAAACACAAAAAGCTGAGCATGGAGATCGGACCACAATGAAGGCCAGAAGCCATGGGTCACGGCAGAAAATATTCCACTCACAGAACTCTCGACCTGGGTCCATCAGGATTGATCTTCTGAAAGGGTTTTCTTATGTAAAAAGGAACTTCTGCCCAGTCACTCCCCCCAAATTATCAGTGCAAAAGAATTCTAGCTCAACCAAGACAAAATTAACCTTTCCACACTGAGGAATATCTGTTGGGGAATATTATTTTAATTAGGCAAAGACGTGTTACATTTGTTTGTAATGCAGGATATTAGTCTAACTGTGTAAAAGTGTTATATTTTTTTATGCTGCCCTTGTTTAACGATGTAAGGATGCATGTTTATTCTGTAAAGATGTGTTGCATTTCTTTTACCTTGCCTGTCAAAGGTCTAATAAAAAACTGAACAGCCAAGAGTTAGGCAGGAGAGGGATAGATGGGGCTGGTAGGCAGAGAGAATAAACAGGAGAGAAAATGAGAAAAGAAAAAGCAAACAAAAGAGAAAGAATGAGGCATGCCTGGGGCCAGAATCCTGGTAGCCGCCAGCCGGCCAGACACTGGAGAAAGCAGGAAAGTAAGACGTACAGAAAGAATGAAAGGTAAAAAAACCCTGAGGCAAAATGTAGATAAAGAGAAATAGATTAAAGCAAGAGCTAAGCTAAGGCTGAGCATTCAAAACAATAATAAGTCTCCATGTTATGATTTGGGAGCTGGTTGGTGGGCTAAAAGAAAAAGGCCAGTTCAAATACCCTAGGGCCAGTTTGCTCCACTAAAGTGGAGCTCAAGGTAGTGCCCCAGGTGCAAACCTCTCCCTGGATGTTTTTGGGAGGGGGCAATGGCTGAGACCATGGGTTTCGAGGATATTCTTAAGGATCCATTACAAAATGGCCAGCTGCACTTGATGGCTGGGCTCATGGCAATACAGGGTACTGCACAGGAGGTACAGGAGTGCATTTTGTAGTAGTCTCTGCTACAGTCTGAAATAAAGAGCACTAAATTCTCTCTCTCTTTTTTACACACACACACACACACACAAACACACACACACGCTGAGTGTGGTCACACAAACTTGTCAGTCCAGTGCAGCGAATGAGGCAGAGAGTAAAAGAGCAGAGCACGAGATGTCCTCCCCCGACCACTGCACAGCATGGATATGCAAACCTGCACCTCCATGCATGTACCATGGCCTATAACATACAACACAAAATAAATAAAATTAAGAAATGGAGGGGTGCTGGAGAGATGGTTCAGTGGTTAAGAGCACCAACTGCTCTTGTAGAGGTCCTGAGTTCAATTCCCAGTAACCATATGGTGGCTCACGACCATCCATAGTGGGATCCTGATCTGGAGCACTCATACATATAAAATAAAATAAATAATTTTTTTAAAAAAAATTAAGAAATAAAGAACTGGGTCTGTACTCCCATCACTAGGCAAGGACAGGAGGATCAAGTTCAAGGCTAGCCTTGGCTCCATGTCTCAAATAAAACAAGAGAGAGAGGACGGTTAGGGGGAGAAGGGGAAGAGAATAAAAATATAATTAAGATGGAAGAGAATCTAATAAATACCTCATTGTGATTAGGAGTTAAAGCAGAGGCCAAGGAGACTCAGGAAAGTCTGTCCGCCCTCCACTCATTCCAGGCCTTTCCCCGTCTGGCCAATATGAAGCAGCATGTTTTGACTTCTATGTGGTGACTCATATTTCATTTTAACTTAATCTTAAATGAACGAAATTGTCATCATTTCCTTCTAATAGACTTTGAAAATGAAACTTACATACTCAGAGCTAAAGTGTCTCAGATGGCCTGACCACAGGACCAAGTCTTTTGACCACTGAGCTCACTCAGAGACCACTCCAAAGGAAGGAAACATCTAGCCTACCAGTTCTTTCTGAGACCTGCACACCAATTCTCTTGCTGATACATTTTAAGGACCAAGGGGGTGAGGAGGGGCAAGGATCTGACTAAAGTCGTATTAGTGTATTTTTCTCCACACACCAGCATCCTCCATAATCCTGATAAGGAACACATAATAGCAACTGCTGCCTTCGAGAAACTTCCCTTATATCGTTACATTTAGCATAATCCTTTTAAGGCACAGGATGATCTCCATTTTATAATGGAGATGACCGTGGCTCAGTGACTGAGTCACTTGGGTGGGCTTTAACTGATATCTCAGAGTTTGACGAAGCCCTTATTGTACCCACACTACTGTCTTCTAATTGGTTTGTTTTGTTATTGTTGCTGTTCTGACTTAGTTTTGTTGTGGTGATTGTTTGTTCATTTTTTGTTTTTTTTTTTGTTTTTTGCTTTTTTTTGCCTGTTTTGTTTTTGTTTTTCCTTAGAAAAAGAAACATGCATTACAACTCTCATGCCTGTGGCCCATGACTTGTGACCATCTCTAATTCTGCATGCAAAGATTAAAATGATAAAAAGATTAAAACCATTCAGATCATTAATTCCTGATTATCTCAAATTGCCAAGTAAAGCTAACTCATCCCACAAGCCAAGACCTTTCACCAAGAAAAGGAATAAAACAAATACATTATTTTATCTTTCATTATGTGGTTTTCTTATCCCAGAGAAAGGCACTCAACTGTAAAATTAAAAAATAAAAACCAAATGGTTTGTAAAGAAGTTCTGACATCTGTATTTAGCAGGTAAGAGAAAGTCAAAAAGATGATACTGGACTGAGTGCAAGAAAATAGGAATGATCAAATTCTACAGAGAGAACACCGAGTCTTGAGTTCTAGTCTTGGATCTATTAAGCAAGTGTCCTTCATTGGGAAGGGGATACGAAAGGAAATGGAGGGGGGGGGGGGAGAAAGAGGAGAAAGTGCTGTGGGATAATGTTCTTGTACCCTGTAAAGATTTATCTCTCGTATTGGTTTAATAAAACACTAATTGGCCAGTAGTCAGGCCGGAGGTATAGACAGGGTGACCAGACCAAGAGAATTCTGGGAAGAGAAAAGGCTCAGTCTATGGTCACCACCCAAATGCTGAGGAAGCAAGATAAAACTTCTGCACTGAGAAAATATACCAAGCTATATGGCTAAACATAGATAAGAATTATGGGTTAATTTAAGTTGTAAAAGCTAGTTAATAATGAGCCTGAGCTAATGGCCAATTATAATTATAATTTAATTAATATAAGCCTCTGTGTGTTTCTTTGAATTTGAAAAGCTGCTGGACCAGACAAGACAGAAAGTTCCATCTACAAAGAGGGTTCCCAAAGGGTGGCAGGAGAGAATTGACTTCCACAAGGAGTCTGACCTCCAAACATACACCATGATAGGCAGACATGCCCAAACACACACACACACACACACACACACACACACACACACACACAAACACATTAGAAAATACTAAAATCCTTTATAGAGCCCACACCAAAAAACACAAACCGCTAACATCAGAAGAACAAAGGAGGCAGCATAAATCCTAACGATGTTAAAAATAAGAAGCTATTAGGGACTATGTCTGTTACTTTGACAACTTAAGCTAAATAAATTCCTGATCAAGTCCTGAAACTGACATACAAAAAAAAAAAAAAAAAAAAAAAAAACCTGAAATTCTGAATAGCTCTTATACCATGAATTAAATTCTTAGATAAACCCCAGTAGTGGCTGTTGTTTACTCCTGCTGGAGCCCAAGATCTACAAGATACATGTATTTTTATAGGTACACATGTGCACGCACGCACACACACATACCTGTAGTATACTGTGACACCCAATCCCCAAGGTTTCTCTTGCATCTCTCTCTGAAGCTATTTCTGACATTCTGACCCCCAGAGGCCACACCTCCTAACTCTTCCCAAACAGTGTTACTAACTTGGAATCAAGCATTCAAATATATGAGCCAATGGAGGCCATTCTCATCAAAGCACCACACCTGTGCCTGTGTTTCTGGCCTGTGTATATTCTCCACTGTTATGATGTAGTCATGTGTCAGTGCCTTGTCCTTATACTTCCTAGCATATTTATTTATTTATTTATCTATTTATTTATTTGCTTATTCATTTTTTATTTATTCATTTGTTTGACTGTGTGGTCCTGGCTCGCCTAGAACTAGCTTTCCATTTGGCCTTGAATTCACAGAGATTCACCTGTATCTGCCTCCAGTGTGCTGGGATTAAAAGGGTGGGGTACAAAATTTAGCTTTTTTTTGGCTTTAGAACTATCAGAAATAATTCCTTTATAAATTAGTATTTTGTTGCAGAAATAGAAAATGGATTAATTTCAGTTAAAGCCTCTGTCTTCAGTATTACCCCTCACACATTGGGACAATGTGGAGGCCAGATGACATAGTGCTGATATGAACTTATTTTTAGACCTTCCTATTGAAAAGCAGTATCCTTGTTAGATCACAGTGGGGAGATAAGCTAGCCATTCCTGTGGAGTTGAGCACAAAGCGGGATACTGAAATCCCTGTCTATTATCCCTGACATGTCACCCCAATGTGCATCCAGTCAATTTAGATGCTCCCAGAAGCTGATAACTTAGAGCAGTTTGAAAGTAGAGAAGCCTTCCAGAAAGTTTTCTTGGACAATATTACTAAATTTTTTTCTATGGGCACCAAGTTGTTTGTTTGTTTAAAACAGATTTCATGTGTTCTTAGATTCTCTAGTCTTCACATCTTAGTTAGAAAATCAGCACAGACCATGTCTGGGCAAAATAATGGAATATGACAAGGTAACAACCACAAAACTCACCTCAGGCATGATGGGAAACAGGAAACACAATCACCCTAAGGGTGTAACAGTGTGTGTCTGTGTGTACGGAGTGTGTGTGTCTGTGTGTATGGTTGTTGTTGTTAGGCAGATGTGGAGGCTTAAGAAAAAATATAATTCCCTATTAGTCAAAAATCACACAATTTTGAGAATTTGTTGATGACATCAGTTAAGGAATCAAGCTCTCTACTCTTTGAGGTTCAGTGTGTTTGAAACCCCCAATCTTCTTTAAGATTTGTTATGAATTTATTGTTCCTCTTCTGCACTGGTTCACAGCCCATGCTGTGTATTATATTTACTTGGAAAGTTTAAAAACAAACAAAAATCCTACTGATGTCTAATTCCACTCAAAGAGATTCCTTTTAAATTGGTCTTAGAGTATAGCCTAAGGTAAGGTAAAGTCCCTTAGTTGGTTCTGGCAGGTAACAACATTTGGGAATGAGGGATTTTGTGCCTTAGTACTCAGGGCGTAGTCCAGGGATGTGGCTGCTTATTTACAAATGTGAATTCCCAGAGCACAAGGTGGTACATGCCTGTGATCTCAGCAGTAGAAAGCAGAGGCAAGAGGAACTCAAATTCAAGATCAGCCTGGGTTACATAGTGAGACCCTGTCTCAAATCAAAACAAAACCAAGCAAGCAAGCAAACAAACAAACATACCAGAAGCACAGAAACAAATTCCTGTGCACCATTCAGGTCACAGAGTCCCCCACTTGAGTTTTAATATAAGATCAGGTGATCTGTGTGGCTCTTGTTTTCTGTGCCTTCCCTCCATTCCATGGAACTGGAGTTCATAAGTATAGATGGAAATCACCAGAAAGGGCCATTTTAAAATCAAGGTGTACGACTCCCTCTGGAAACTGACTTAGTCAGCTGTAAGTGTAGCTCATGCAATGGTTTGAATTTAAAGGCTTCGGTTGTGGGATAAATGCTCTTGTAAACTGTAAAGAACTGACACTCATATTGGTTTAATAAAACACTGATTGGCCAGCAGCCAGGAAGGAAGTATAGGCAGTGAAAACAGACTAAGAGAATCCTGGGAAGAAGGAAGGCACAGAGTCAGACACCAGACAGATACAGAGGAAGCAAGATGAGAATGCCCCTTACTGAGAAAAGGTACCAAGCCATGTGGCTAAACCTAGACAAGAATTATGGGTGAATTTAAATTGTAAGAGCTAGTTAGCAATAAGACTAAGCTATAGGCCAAACAGCTTATAATTGACATAAGCCTCTTTGTGTTTATTTGGTACTGAATGGCTGCGGGACTGAGCTGGACAGAAACTTCTGTCTACAAATGGTACCCAAACATTTGGCAAGAATTTTCACATGAATCCTGAGGAAAGATTTTTTAAAAAATGATTCTAGACAAACAAGAACAGATTCAAGCTCAGCTTCTTGGTAACCGTCTTTTCTCGGGTAGGCTCTGTTTGCTAGAGGCAAGCAAGTGTGGATCCTTTAAGAGACTTTCTGAGTCAACATTAGCAGCATAAACCTTGTAGCTCTTTTAAGAGTCTCTGCCACCAAACACTTATATGGTATTTATGAGCAGCCCGCATCAGGTTTCTTGGTGGTGGCATGGATCTAGAAACTCCACAGAGTTGTTGCAATAAATGTGATTCCAGCCAGTACCTCCACCATGAAACTAGACTCTCAAAAAGCTAAGGAATGGGGTGGAACCAGCCACCAAAACCACTGTTTTAATCTTACCCATAATGCTTAGCAGATTAAAGGCTCAACTCATATGGTCAGAAAAAGATAGATATATACAGTAAAGACAGATTCAGATTTTAAAAAAAAAACTCTAAACAGTGTGTTTAAAAATATTTGTAGACTTGGGAGAGAAAAGAAAAAGGCTAGACAAAGTCCTTCAAAAAAGAAATCCCAGCACTTGAGAGGTAGAAGTAGGTGCATAACTGTGAGTTCAAGGCTAGCCTGGTCTACAGAGTGAGTTCCAGGATAACCAAAGATACACAGAGACCTTATCTCAAAAAAACAAAAATATAAAATAAAAATAAAAGAGAGTTTTAAAAAGCCATGTAAAGATGGAAAATACACAGAGAATCTGGACACTGTATGTTATTGTGTTGTCTTTGAATTGTTTGACCGCTGAGGGAGGAGCAGCAGCTGATAAAAGACATTTGGATTATAAATGCTGCTGGATTAACCCAACCTATATATTTTGAAAATGCCTTGATTACAAATTTTAAGTCAAAAGATATGTTACTTTGGAGAAGAGGTTTTGCTTTTGTTTCCCTAGGAAATGAGAGGCTACGAATTTATTCTGGGTTAAGAAAAATAAGGTTTGATGAAGGAAAACCTCCTGAAGAATCTCCAGTGGGAATGGATGACCTAGATGGTCTAACATTTCAGAGCACCTCTCTTCCTGTTTCTTCTGAGTTCTGCTTCCAGAACAACTTCAAGCTGCTGGCTGAGATGATAAAACCTCAAAGAATACTCCAGTCAGGATTTGGCCTTAATCCTAAATTTTCTTTGGACCCCTATAAGATTACCAGCACCCCCAGTCAGCAGGAAGTATCCAGAAAACTATACCCATATTCCCCAAAAATGGATTATGGATGTTTGTCTTTGTTTAGTGTATTAGTTACAATCTGTTATGGATAATGGTCAGGAAAAAGCTAAACAATGGAGATTAGGTTTAAGGTTCTTGTTTTAAAAAAGAAAAAATGGGAAGTGCAGTGGGATAATGTTCTTGTACACAGTACAGATTTGTCATTCATACTGGTTTAATAAAAAGATGATTGGCCAATAGCCAGACAAGAAGTATAGGTGGGGTGATCAGACTAGGAGAATTCTGGGAAGAGGAAAGGTAGAGAGTCAGTCGCCAGCCAGATGGAGAGGAAGCAAGATGAGAGTGCCTTACTGAGAAAAGGTATCAAGTCGTGTGGCTAAATATAGATAAGAATTAAGAGTTAATTAAAGTACTAAGAGCTAGTTAATAATAAGCCCAAGCTAATTGGCTGAACAATTTATAATTAATATAAGCCTCTGTGTGTTTATTTGGGACTTAATGGTTGTGGGACAAGGTGGGACAAGAAACTTCCTTCTACAGACCCCCACCCCCAAGGTTTTTATATAAACTCTGGGCTGGGAGTCACTGCCATAGGAAGATGCTTTCTGTTCTTTTAATCTAACAGCCTCATATAAAGTGATATAAAGTGACTATTTCCATAGAATATTTAGGTTCCCTGGGAGACATAAGACTAATTTTTCTGTATTGATTATCAAACTTGACTGTAAGAAATCAGTGACTGAGCTGTGGACTAAGATATAGATTGTCACTGCCTCATCTATAGATAGTTTCCTTTATTAAGTCTGGAATGGAGATTGAAGTTCTGTATTTTCAGAAGCCCCAGCCAGAATCCAAAGACTGCATCACACTTGAAATTCACTATTCTCAACACAACAAAATTGAAGATCCTGGAAAGAGAACCCATGAGGGCTCAGAGTACAGGACAGGGGAGCCACAAGGAGTGATCTAGGTGAGGCAATATGGCTGCTCACTGGGAGAAAGAAAGAACTGTGTGGTGCACTTCTTGGAAATGCACAGACTGTAGAGATGGTGTCTGTCCTGATGAAATGCTTCCTGTCTGATCAGCTCCTAAGAACAGCAGCATTCTTTACCATTCCAACTATCTTAGAAAACCATTTTGAATTGCTGCTTCCCAAGGCCCTTCTTGGTCTGTTGGAAGAAGACTAAGAAGACACAGATGAACTCAACATAAAAGAGCACTGCCCAAAGCCCCAATTCTATAAAAGCACCATTCCTCTCTAAAAAGATGCAAGCAAAAAACTTGCTCACAAAACTAAAACAAGTCATGTGTCATTTGTGCTGGGAATAAAAAAAAAAGAACCCTCAAATTTTTGTTCAATTGCTCAATACCTCTTTGGAAAGCATGCACTTAAAATTAATATTGGTTGTCCATGGGAATCATTACTGGATTAGAAGAGAAAAGGAATTTAAGGCATTAAAGATAGTTCCTGGTGTGTAGTGAATTTTTAAAGGAAATATACCTTTTCTTCAGAGTTTCTTGTTTCAGGTTTAGGTCTTTGATTCATTTGGATCTAGTTTTGTGCAATGTGATAGCTCTGGGTCTAATTTCATTCTTCTCCATGTGGATATCCAATTGCCCTAACACTGTTTGTTGAAGATGCTTTTTTTTCTTCCAGCTTATGTTTTTGGCATCTCTGTCAAGTATTAAATGGCTAGTTATATGTGCCCATGTTTGATCTTCAATTTTGTTCCATTGGTCTATGTTTCTGTTTTTGTGGCAGCACCATATTGTTTGTGTTACTATGTTTCTATAACATCTTTTAAGACTTGGAATGGAAATCTTTCCAGCATTCTCTCTTTTCTCAGGATTGTGTTAGCTATCCAGGCTCTTTTATGATTCTATATGAATTTTAGAATAGGCTATTCTATTTCTGTGAAGAATGGGATGGGGATTTTTATTAGGATTTCATTGAATCTATAAATATGATTTGCTAAATGATCATTTTTACAAAATTGATTCTACCAACCAATGAGCATGAGCTGTCTTTCCATTCTCAGGGTCTTCATCTTATTTGAAGTTTTCATTGCAGAGGTTCTTCCCTTCCTTGGTTAGGTCTATTTCTAGATACTTTATCTTTTCAAGGCTGTTGTGAATGGGAGTGTGTCCAAGATCTCTTTATCCATACCTTTGCTGGTGTTGTATAGAAGAAATATTTATTTATTTGTGTGAGTTGATTCTGTATCCTGCCATGTTGCTGTGTGTTCATCATTTCTAAAAGTTTTCTAGTATTATTTTTGAAACCTCTAATGTATTAAACAAGAGTAGCTTGCCTTCTTCTTTCCTTGTTTGTCTTCCTTCAATTTCCTTCTCCTGCTTTATTGCTCCAGCTAGCATTTTGAGCACAATATTGAAAAGAGTGGGAACAGTGGACACTCCTATCTTGTTCCTGACTTCAATGGAATTGCTTCAATCCTTTTTTCATTTTTGTCTTAAGCAGCACCCATAAAAACTCAACAAATCGGGGCTGGAGAGATGGCTCAGAGGTTAAGAGCATTGCCTACTCTTCCAAAGGTCCTGAGTTCAATTCCCAGCAATCACATGGTAGCTCCCAACCATCTGTAATGGGGTCTGGTGCCCTCTTCTGGCCTGCAAGCATACACACAGACAGAATATTGTATACATAATAAATAAATAAATAAATAAATAAATAAATAAATAAATAAATACTCAACAAGTCTGCCTAAGCATGAACTAAACAAGGATAACAATAGACATGCCAAAGCAGCCAGGGAAAGTCCATGAAGCCTCAACCCTATGTAGTAAATTGCAGACCACTGAGGAATGCTGAGAACAGGAGAAACAGTCTTACCCAAGAGAAGAACATACCAACTTGGTTATCCAATACCTAATGGTCAGCCCTGAAAACATACACACTAGTAGCATTATGTAGATGAAAGTTTATATTCAGGAATACATATATGTACATACATATATATAAAGGTATGTAACAATGATTAATGAAAAACAAGACCATGAATTTGAAAGAGAGCAAGGACCAAGGGAGGGTTTGGAGGGAGGAAAGGGAAGAGAGAAATTGTGCAATTATATCATAATCTCAAAAATAAAAAAAATAATTAAAAATACTTTTTCAGAGAGCAGTTTTAGATTCACAGCAATATTGAGAGAGAGAGGCACAGATACTTTTCATATTCTCCCAGTCCCATCAAAACCCCAACTGAGTGGCCCACCATAACGACTCAGCCCCTTCTTTAGACAAGAAGACAATGCCTTGCATCTACCTTTGCAGCACAGTTGAGTAAGAATGACAAAAGACTACTGCTTTAGACTAACTTCCCACACTAGATTTGTGGCACAGAGTTGAAAACCACGCTACCTACCTAACTTGAGAAATAGGCATTAGCAATAACAGCCTAACTCCTCTATGACCAGGTCAGTTTCAATTGGAGTGATAAGGAAGTTTCCTGGGTACAGAACCCTTACAGCAAAAGATGTAATCTGAGGTGGACTGGCCGGGGATTGTTCTCCTCTGTCTCACTGTCCCTATAGCTTAGGGGAAGTAATTTTGAAATGACTAGTCCCCTTCTGTTTTGTGTTTGTTTGCCTGCTTGCTTTCTTTGTACCTGCTACTTTTATTTTCTATTTTCTTCCAGTCCTTTTCCATCTATAAAATTTTTTTTCTTCTGAGTTCATTGGAATAATAATTCTGTTTTATTTTTAAAAAGTCTTAATTCTAGAATTTCTAAAAAGAAGTTATTTAAGGTCATATAAAGCTGCCCTCCTGGTGACACTTTTTAATATCGAGTCATTTTACTTTATAGATACTTGATGTCTTCACTGTCCTGTAATTCCTCTGTGTTTTGATATTAGTTTTATTATGACAATGAATCTTGTGCAGCCTAGACTGAAATAGATTGGGGAGTTGTCTGTCTCTATCCTGCCCTCCTCAGGGAACATCCTTAGGGTCTTAATGAGATTTACATCTTTATGAAAAGAAGTCCCAGGTAGGGACTTGTCAAGAAAACCTACAGCTTGTTAATGATTTACCAACAGGCAGCTTCTGGGAGCTTAGAGTGAATGAGTTAAGAGATCCAGACCCCTGGCTTGTGTTTGATGAGCTACAAGGTGCCTCTTCCTGCCCCCCAAGAGGTCTCTCCAACAATCACTTAGCCTTTACAATGAGGGTTTAACTCTAAAGTCTCACACGTAATCGCCAATTGCTTCACTTACTGCTGAGAAAGCTCTAAGAAGTGGCAAAGAGCTCAAATCAGTCTTTACACAACCATTCTGTAAATCCCCTCTCCTTACTAACCAGACTCTACTCATCGTCAAAATAGGCAAAGGCAGGTCTTGCTAAGGCGGCACAGAGCCGTGCTAAAGGAGACATCAGCGCAGGAAACCACCTCAGCTCATGGGAGGGAAGAAGGTGCCTTTCCTTAATCAAGCTCCACCAGGTGAATTGTACGTGCAGTTCATTCATGAACTTAAGGCCTCTAAACACTTAAGACCCCCTATTCACCTCTTCATTCAGGAAGCAACTGTTCTTAATGAAAGCGTAACATGTAGAAGTAGGTCACAGAAACTTTTGAACTGGAGTGCCCAGTTAAGAGTCTGTGCCCCCATTTTACTCCCTTGAACTCATATAAACCTCATCTTTCTCTCCATCCTTGCATAGTGTGCTTCTCTGCAATGCCAGTCCCCAGACTCTGACCCAAAGCTGCTGCTGTCAAGGGCATACAGGGCAGTGTTCTGTTCTTCATCTTAACTCTGATGATCTCAATGGCCCCATGGATGTCTCCTCTTCTCCACATGCCTTCCATCCCTGTGAGACTCTCAGAAGCCAATGCCATGGCTTCTATGACACCCAGACACTCTTATGTAGTATTTCTAGGCTCGACACTTCCCTGCATGTTTTCTGACACTATGAAACACCACCCTCTCTAGCTGGTCTCTCATCCAACTGCCAATCAGGGAATAGAACATTTTCTCCACATTATCAGTCTATTGCCCTGTCTGTATTTCCCATGGTCGGGTCTCAGACTTCAGATGAGAGGCCCACTCCACTTGCTGTCCAAGCAGGTGTTCTCACAGGCAGTGGGCTGACATTTGGTGGGGATTTGCAATGAGTGTAGGACCACAACATGACACAGCAGAGCCCAGTAAACCAGTCTATAATTGTTGGCGCTCTTAAGGAAATGAAATCCCAGCAGGCTTCTGGTTCCCCCTTAATTAGCTTTCTCCACTCCCTTAGGCATTTCCTCCCTTAGAGCTCCTTCCCTATAAACTTTCCTTTGTCTGGGGTTTACAGGTGTTAAGTAAATACCTGTGATAGATTTGGGGAGCTTTTGCAACCCATAGAGACAGGGGGCCTGGCCACTCCTGCTAATGCAAATGTTAGTGGTTGTGCCATGCTTTGTAGATTTGACAGGACTTTGTCAGCAGGCCTCTGCCTGCTGTCACAGGGCACAGAGAACGTCTACAAATGTGCATTCATTATAAAGTATAGGAGGGGCAAGCATTTGTTTATTTTACATGTCTTAACATTTTGTCTCATGATCTCAAGGTGTTCTGAAATGAAGGCCAAAGGACAAACCTAACAAGCTAATGAATAAATATTAACCCTGGTTTTGACAACTCAAATTCCCCATCAAGTGGCGCCAATGTTAAAACCATAATAAGTATTCACTCACCACTGGGTTAAAGTTGAACTCCATATGATTAGAAAATTGTCGCCAAGTCTGCTGATCCACAGGGATGTCTCTGTTTCTGATCCCACAGCTCTTCCCTCCCTAGACCCTCATTGACTCCAAGGTTCTATCAGACCTGATCTCTGTATTCATTTTCCAAAGAAGAAAATGGAGGAGTTGATAGTTCGGATAGAAGGGGAGTCACTTTACTTCTATATTAGGAAAGCAGAGTCTTGCCTTCTGCCGCTGAGTTATGCCCTGCTCACCAGATTTCTGCTGGATAGTGTAATACAGAATGCTACAGCACAGATGTTTATCTTCGCGTCCCTCAAGGGGCAGGAGGCTAGGAAACCCCTCAGCCACTGATTTGTTGATTCATTTGTGATGTGTGAGGGTTAAGATGGACATACACTTCATTGCCTAAGCAGGGGCGATTTATAAACTGAAAGGGGGCTTTGTTAATTACACCAAGACAACAAGCTCATACCCTTCCTGCTCTGGACAGAGTGAAAAGTATGGCCATATTTACCACAGAATGCCTTGTCTCTACTAGGAACTACACTGCCTTAGTATGTCTGGGGAGAGGGAGGGAAAGGCTTCTTCTTTCTAGGCACAAAACAAGTGCTCTCCTCCCCCCTCTGCTGCTCCCCCTCAAAATACTGAAAGAATCTGTTAGCCTACAGATCATTCTGGTGAACAAAAATATATGTTGGCTCATTTGACTACTCATTTCTAGGCTGATACAATTTTCTCTATGTATATATGTATGACCCTGTTTCTTATCATTATTTGAGAATAGGTTGGATTTTTTTGAGAGATAATTCTATCTTCAGCGTCATTACTTAATGAGGGATAGGTCCCCGAGACTGAATCATTTCCAACAGTGCTCACTTTAAAAATAGTTCCTCTGCTCTGGATTCATTTCTGCTCCCATGATAAAATATCCCAATACAAAGGAAGAATGGGATTCTTTTCGCTCATCTGTCCAAGTTGCTGTCCATAGGAATTCAAGGTAGCCGGAACTGAAAACAGCTAGTCACGTCACAGCCGTCGTCGAGAGCAGAGACCAGTGAATGCACGCATGACTGTTTGCTGAGATATGTGCAGCTTTATTTCTCCACTTTTACACAGTTCAGGACCTGCCTAGGGAATGGGGTTGCCCACGGTAGACTGTGTCTTTACCTGTCAATCAACTAAATTATGACAATCCTACACAGATGTCCCCACTAAGTCTGTCTTCCCAAGTGATTCTAGGTTGGGTCAATTTCACAATTAAAGCTAACCATCGTATATATACTTTTCACTCACTCACTGGGATATTTTTAGAGGTGGAGAGAGATAAACTAGATGAAGTTTGAAAGGTGTGTGTGTTTAATAACATATATATTATATATGTAATATATATACATATACATATATATATATATATATATATATAATGTAACAAAAGGGGGCTGCGGAAATGGCTCAATGGGTAAAGCACATGCTATACAAGCTGAGTGCCTGAGGTCAGATCCCCCGAATCCATGTAAAAGTGTGGAAAGCCAGCTGGTCACGGCAGCTTGCCAATCATCTCAGGAAATAGAGGCAGAGACCAGACATCCTTGGAGTAAGCAGGCTAGCTGAACTACCTGTGAGCTCTGGATGCAAGTGAGATACACGTCTCAATATATTGAAAGGTGGTGCCTGGTCAAGGAAGCGACTCAGTGTCAACCTCTGACCTCACGCCCATATGAACCCATACACATGTGAACTCACACACATGTGAATGCACACACATGCATATACCCATACACACATCATGTACATACACACAAAAATGATAAAATAAACTGTAGCAAAAATAATATTTCTCTCATTTTGCTTTTTAGAGAATATATATATATATATTCCCAAGGAATTTTCCCTTCTAGCTAATTGGACAGACCTCCAACTTTTCCGCCCCCTGAGAACAGCCCACTTCATTCAGCCTCTCCACGTTCCTGAGCCTAAACAAACAACAGTTTCAGCATCCAGTCACCCATGTTCCCATCCCTTTCAGTATCAGACATGGATGTCCCCATGGCCATCAACAGAGCCAAGGACTGACTGAAACCTCGTCTGTTTGGCTCTGGGAAACAGGCCACAGAAGGAGGAGGGAGGGAACTTCCCCAAGTGTCCCACATGAAGTCACTGTTGGCTCCGTTCTGAATATGTGAGTGTCCTGCATTCTGTAACCCCTCATCTCCACAAACAGCTTGGGACAGTCTGAATTCGGTTCTGAACTCCGTGACCCTGAACAAGGCAGTGAGCTGATCTTGATGACTTAACCTCCCAGTACACATCTTGGGATCCAAGTCTTGTAACGGACAAGTCGGTTGAAATTAAGGCTGGAGGGTGGACTCTAAGCGACTTGAAGAGATGATTTGGATGGAAACAAGAGTGGCTGCAGAAGGAAGACCTGGTGGGAACACGTGAGAGGACAACAGTCTACAAGCCAAGAAGAAAGACGCGGGTGACACTTTGACATCAGACTGCAGGCCTTCAGGGTGATAGAGAAAACCTCTCTGGTTTAGCAGCTAGGCTAGACGATTCCTTGTTATGGCAAGCTTGGCAAAGCAACTCAGGAAATGCTTTATTTAACTTGACATGAGGTGTGCCCCACAGTACTCCCAGATGAAGTTAGATAGAGAGAAGAACATGACTTGCTTTGCAGGTAGGGTACTGCTATGCAGACTTGTGTTCTATTGCACATCTCTATTTACAAGGTCTCTAGTGGTCAAACTGCCCAGAAGAGACACAAGTGTGTGGCTACTTGAGCATCCTCTCTCCTTAGAGAGATCTTAGAGAGAGCCATGAAATGGTAATTATTTGGTGGATCAGATAAAATTTGGCCCGTTTCCGTTGTAGCTTAAAGGCTTAGATCTGCCTTGGCCAGATCACAGTGAGTTAAACATACAAAACTCTTAATGTTAGAAGCCTAAATTTGTGAGCAACACCTGACACTTCAAAAGCAGAAAGAAAAACACGTGAGTAACGTAGAGGCCCGTGTTCCCCTTAACTCTCCTTTCCCTTTGATTCATTTGTCCCCTGTCTTATGGATGGGACTTTTGAGTTGTCCTTTACATCACTTTTGCCCATCACTGCTGGCTGACACTGCTGTTATTCAACCCCACTTAACTTTTGGAACATGGAAATGAGTTCACAGCAATGCCTTGTAATACTGTTAGAGAAGAAGTGAAATTTTTAAAAAGAAAAAAAAAACAGCTTTCTTGACAGTACATGCTGGAACAATCAGAAAACCAGAAATGCTAATTTCATAAAATTCACGACTCTACAATGTTTACCATGCTTTTTGTGCATAATTGTACAAGCCACAATTCAATCCATTTTCCGTGTAATTTATACTATAAAAGCAATAGACATATTGTCTTTTCTTCTTCAAATCTCACGTCTAAGACTTTGAGGCAGTCAATAAGAAAACCAAATGTTCTTCACGTGGAAACTCACAATTCCATTCAGCAATGGAAAGCTAACTTTCCATTGCTATAATAAAGTACCTGACATCAGCAACCTCTGAAGAGGAAAGATTTACGTCAGCTCGTAGTTTTGGTTGCAGCCATCCGTAATCAGTTGGCTCTGTTGCCTCTGGATCTGTGGTGAGACTGCACATCGTGGAATACATGACTGAGAGAAACTGCTTCTCTCGAGAGTCACGGAGGAAAGAGAAAGGAAGTGCTAGGGGTACCACAGATCCCTAGAGAGGACACCCCACTGAACATTTATCATATCTAAGGGCCTACCACTGGACTTCACTCTCAACAGGTCCTCCACCACCTGCTAGTCCCACAGGCTGAGACCCAAGACTTGAACACATGAACGAGCTGTGGGGACACATTCAAAACCCAAGCTACAGCTGTTTGACATTTTACCTGCTTTCCTCATAATGATCTGTTCCTCTTACTGTCCCAAGCCCTGAGCATGGAACACAGCTTTATAATCCTTCAAAGTCTACTAGGGATTTCTGAGACAGGCCTTTCTGGTGGCCTTTGTCAAGCGGACCTACTCAGGCCCAAGGCCCTACAAGGGCTGAGCAAACGGCAGGTGCTCAGTGAGCATCATCTGCAGAAAAGGAAGCCTGATAAAGGTGTACTGCTCGTAGGCTTACGTGTCCTGCATCAGCACCAGCATGGCCTACGGGTGGCCACAATGGTTGATGATCTGAACAACAGAAACTCATTCTCACAGAATGGAAGTCCAGAAACCTGAACCAAAGTTTTGCAGAGCCAAACGCCCTTCAAAAGTCCTAGACCAGCCCCTTCACTGCCTCTTTCAGCCTCTGGTCATCCCCAGCTCAGCGTCCATCTGCAGCTAGCCTCCTTCCTGTGTCTCTTGTGCCTGTCACACACGCTTCCTATTCTCCTATGAAAGGGCACTGCCTGTCTGACTTAGGAGCCACCCCGAGGCTAAGATGTTTTCACTGGAGACCCTTGACCTACCTATATCTGCAGTCTCTGGTTCCAATATAACTACGGAAGAAACCCAGGCTTCAAGTTTGGACATATCTTTTGAGGAGCCAAGAGTCCGCTTACCTGTCCAGAGGCAGGGAAGCCAGAGTAAGAGATCAGAACACAGAAACTCCCACCATGACTGGGAAGGAAACAAGCATGTGTGTGTTTGTTCATTTGTTTGGTTTTGCAGCAGCTATATAGGACTCTGCTAGAATGGAATTTTTTGTACAGCACAGGCTGGCCTTGAACCTTCTTAGCCTTCCAAGTGCTAGGGTTTATAGTTGACTGTCGATGGGGAAGCTTACACTTGCTTTCTGTTTCTTACCATATAAAATCAATTGCCTTAAGGTCCTCTTTTTCAAATGTTTAATTACAATGTTAAACTTAGTTGTTATGTTTTACGAAAGAATACCTGCACATAGCTTAAAAATGTATAAGGCTTATTATAAAAAAAGGACGATTAGCCACAAAATAAAAGGCAAAGCCCACAGTCCATCACATCATAGCTCCTTCTTGTTCCCCACTTTGGGACAACAAAGCCCTTTAATCTACAGTCAATTCTCTTTTCATCTCCTTCCGTACATCCCATAATGACTGCATATCCATATTTCTTGATTTATCAGTTTGGCATTGCCTATAGTCTCCTATGCCTGAACTACTTCTCTGTCTCTCCTGCAGGCCCACCATCTCTGCACATACACACACACACACACACACACCACACACACCACACACCATATATCCACACACATGTCTAGTCATTTCACAAGCATGCAAACATACCTATACCACATACACATATGTGCTCGTGTACTTACACACATCACGTTCATCCACACATGCACATACACACACTCATAGACACATATATACACCAATCCTATTCCCTTTCCCCCCAAGATGATCAAAATACCCTAGATGCACACATGAAATTCTCAAAGAATTAATATCAACACTATATTACTTTTTAAAATACTAATTTAGTTTCTTTAGTTAAAATCAATAGGAATGACGTTAAACTAGCTGAACCAGAAGTCTTCCTGTAACTATTTTTCCATTTTCATACACATTTGGCTTTTAGTGATATTAGGAATTTCAATATTTGTTTGTCTGTTTTTGTTTATCAATAACTCTTCAGTTCTTCCTGTTCTGGGGATCTCTTGTTGGCACTATGCCATTCGGTTACTCTCTTTGCAGCTACTTTCTGCAGCTTGCCCTTGTTCTGGGGGCTCCCTATGCCTGCTAAGCAGCTGTCAACCTCCGGCCCCTCATGCTGAGGATTCGTTCTCAGTCATGCACGTGGCTCTCCAATCTCCAGGGTAACGGCTTCCTTTCATTTGTGTATCTGCTTGTGCTGTGTTGCCCCTGCCTACTGCTTTCTGGGAATAGATGTCTGAATGGCGCAGTCACGGAGAACCCCAGTCTCTGATAATGTCTTCGGACTACTTCATGTATAATTGATGTTCTAACTGGGAATCGGATCCTAGACTGAAAATATCTTTTATTCAAGATTTGCAAGAAACTGACTCATTGATTTCAGGCTTCCTCTAATGCTGTCGAGAAATCTAGAATCAATCTTTGTCAACACCCCTCCCAAGCTGCCAACTCCACTTCCACACTTACAGAATTTAATCTTTGTCCCCAAGGTTTCAGAATCCACAAAATTTTATCAGTTGGAGACATTACTGGAAGCCATTCACACTCTTAGATAAGAGGGTTTTTTTTTTTTTTTGAGACAAAGTCTCACATATCTCAGGCTGTCCTAGAACTGACAATCCCTTGGCCTCTATCTCTCAAATACTTGGATTATAGGCATACATGATCATGCCTGACTATCTGAAAGGATTCTTTTCAAAATAATTTTTGAAATTTATTTTCAAAATGATTTTTCTTTATTCTTGAGAATTTTAAATATATGTACAATGAAATAAATGATGTCTATTCCTCCTCAACTCCCTCTTTCCAACTTCATGTCTCTACCTCCTCCTGTTGCTCTGGCTCCTCCTTCCCCTTCTTCCTTCTCTTCTTCCTCTTTCTTATCTGCCACTAAGTCCACTTAGTGCTGCCCATATGTGCATGGGTTTAGATCCATTCACTGAGATATAGAAAACTGACTAGTGGTCATGACATAGAAAAGAAAAGGATAATTCTCTCTCTCTCTCTCTCTCTCTCTCTCTCTCTCTCTCTCTCTCTCTCTCTCTCTCTGCCTGATTGAATTCTTGAAGACATTTTAATGGGCGGTCTATTTACAAAGATCTTGATAAAAGGAACCCAGGAATATGGATGCACTAAGAATCTAGTAAGTAAAGGAAACCAGTGTCTCCTTTGACCTGACAGGACAGCGGGAAGAAAGACCTGTATCAGATGGGGTAGGGGTGGGCGCTGTCCAAGGACCGGTAGCAGAAGCATTAGTCACTGCCAGGACTGTGTGGTCTTATCATAGCCTTTGCTATCTGGTTGTGGTGATCCTAAAACCTTATTTATGACCTCATTCACTCACAGGGTCTTCCCCTATGGATGCTTGGTACTTTTTGGCTGTTTTGGTCTCTGGTTTATCATACTCTTCTTCCTATATTCTCATAGTGAATGTGTTCCTTTGTTGTGAGGCAAGATATTGATGCAGGAAGGAGACTGGCTATCAGAACTTAGTGGCTGGAACTGAGCTGTGTGCAGAAGATGACCCAGCAACCTAGCCAGAAAGAGCTATGGCTTCTGGCCCACTCCTCCAGGGCACTGTGCAGGTTCCAGGAAATAAAGAGAAGTAGATTTGTATCTGGATGACTTGTAGGGCTAACCCTTCCAAAGAGCCACAAATGAGTAGTCTGTGAAAGGAACAGGACCCACAGGACACAGGGGACAAGATGGGTCCTGACTACTGGCCTCAGTAGTAACAACTTCACATGAGCAAAGAAAGCTGCCTCTCGACAAGAAAGCAAAAGATGCTCACTGCAGGCAGACCCCGACCTGAGGGAACATTGCCTCACCAGCAGGGAAGGACTGAGTGGTACCACCTCCTCTCATTCCCTGGGCCAGACATGTTTTGTCAAATGACAAACTTTACAATCACATAAAGCATCCCAGGTCCTCATTTAAAATTCAAATACAACAAATTTCCTCACAAGGCATCATGTCCCTCAGAAAGAGGGGTCTGTAGTAACGATCCTCTAGTTGAACCAGAATAATTTAGCAACTGTGAGTTTTTGAAGCTAAGAACAACAACAACAAAGTAGCCAACTTAGCAAACATAAGGATTGTAAACAATGAGCCAGCAGCAGGGAAAACTAAGACATCAGAATTTTGAGACTCCTCAAAACCTCTGTCCAGCTAAGTCAGCCACTGTATCTCCCTAGAGTGCCCTTTATTGTGAATTAAGATTTACCATCAACAGATTCTACAACTGAGGCCAACAGAATCCTGGTAGCAACCTTGATGGTACTTTTCTGCCCCTGTTAGAAATGGCTAACCGGAAGTCCACACTGAATTTAATCTCTGATACACTGAGCAGAGAGCGGAGTGAATGGCTGTTTTGTAGAGCTGGCAGTTAGGAACATGGGTGTCTTAGATCCCAAAGGGGGCTGTGAAGTACGAAGTTTGAAATAGCTCTCAGGGCAAAGGAGCCTCTAGCATCCCATCAGATCCAATTCTCAGAGCTGAAATACACGTGATTGTTTTTCAGAAACATTTTCAAGTTTTTGTGTTTGGTTTCAAAGCTTGGGTTCTGTTCATATTGCTGAGCATCCTATCAACGAAGGAGCGATGGCTCCAAGGTGAAGTGCACTGGCTGCTCTTTCAGAGGACCCAGGCTCACATTCCCAGCACCCACATGGTGGCTCACAACTGTCTCTAACTTCAGTTCCAGGGGATCTGGTGCCTATTTCTGGCCTCTGCAGGAGTATCATGCAAGTAGTGCATAGATATACATACAGGCAAAACACCCATACACATAAAATAACATTTTTATAAAAATCTTACCAATCGTACAGAGAAAAAAAACGTTTTACAACTATCCTTTAGTGGCTCAGTGAAAATTTTAAAAGAAAGAATAATTTTAAAAACAACTCCTGAAATATTTCATCCGTGGTGACTTTGAAGACCTGTTCCGTACATCCCAGTTTGACTACTAGTTTCCATTTTGTCTAAATACTCTGAAACCATCGTAAGACTGCTCTGAATGATTTCAATTCCAATGAGGTCTTTAAAAATCAGTGCTTTAGCCGGGCGGTGGTGGTGCACGCCTTTAATCCCAGCACTCGGGAGTCAGAGGCAGGCAGATCTCTGTGAGTTCGAGACCAGCCTGGTCTACAAGAGCTAGTTCCAGGACAGGCTCCAAAACCACAGAGAAACCCTGTCTCGAAAAACCAATAAAAGAAAAAAAAATCAGTGCTTTATGGCTCCTGTAGCGTCAGATATACCCAGTCTAAATTCTACAGATATTTTAAATGAAGAATCAAGATTTTTAGAATCCTACACATTTTAAGACCCTTCATAATCTAGAGTTGTAGTGACAGCAGCTCCCATCTTGCTTTAGAAGAAAGACAAAACAAGCTGAAAAGAACGGAAGTCAGGACTAGGGCCCAGTTTGGAGACAGCCATGGATGTTTAGGGAGCCCTCACACATCTCCAGTCTTCACGCAGCCTAGAAATGCCTGCCCTGAGACAGGACCCACTGGGATCCTGTCACTATCTCTCCTGCCTTTGAGAGCGGAAGGATCCTGAAGTGACTGGAGGGAAATGATCTGAGATGCTGGACGTGTGATGCAGAGGTGAAGTCATGAAAACACACAGGAAATGCAGGCATGCTTAAACTATGTGGCCTCTCCTTGACTTCCCCCCCCCGTATATAGTACAATTGTCGTGGCGAATTGAGGTTCAACAAAATATAGACAGAGTAAGTGGGACGTTTACCAAAGAGACGAGAAATAGTTAGAACAAAAACATGGATTTTTCCAGATGCTGTGGACCGGGAGTTAATGTCAGGAACCTTCAACTGCCTAGGAAGTACTTGGATAGGGTATCTTCAGGCGCAATTTAAATGCCATGACTCAGGAAGCTTAGTTATACAAAGGAGACATGCTTAGTGCTAAACAGTCTCATCAGCAATTTCTCCAATCACCAAGTCATAAATTAATTAAACAGGAAATCTCACAGAACACAAGACATAAAGTGTTAAGAGACTTTTTGCTTTTTTAAAATTCCATTTCTTTCTTCGGTATCTGTTTTTTCATGCATGAATAATTTTAACAAAAAATATTTCAACATATTGCCCCCTGAAAATATGAAGCAACACAAATGGATTGTCAAAGTGACCTTTTGGGTTTTTTTTTTCTTTCATTTTTTCTTTTTTTTCATTTCTTTTTCTTTCTTCTTCTTTTTTTTGTTTGTTTGTTTATTTGTTTGTTTGTTTTTCAAGACAGGGTTTCTCTGTGGCTTTGGAGCCTGTCCTGGAACTAGCTCTGTAGACCAGGCTGGTCTCGAACTCACAGAGATCTGCCTGCCTCTGCCTCCCGAGTGCTGGAATTAAAGGCGTGCACCACCATCGCCCAGCTTGAGTCCTTTATTTTATACGATTACAATGGAAGGCCCACAGACTGGATACTTCTAAAAACTTCATTTATTTATTTTATTTTTTGAGATGGGGCACGTCATTACAGTGCTCAGCCTGACCTCAAACTCACTGTAGAACCAGAGCTGACTTTGGACTCCTGATCGTGCTGCCTCATCCTCCCCAGAGATGGGATTACAGTTGGGAAGCACCACGCCCAGCTTCAGGCTGGGGAATTTATAATAAACAACAACACGTGTGGCTCAGAGAACTAGAAGCCAAGAGGTCCAGGGCCATAGAGTCAGTCTCCAGCAGTCTTCTTAGTGGGTCTGTCTATTTCAGAGGGCAAGAGAATATGTGGGAATTGGGAGAGGAGAAGAGAAGGAGAGAGAGAGAGGGCAGAAGAAACAGAGCAGGGGCAAACAGCTTGACTTTTGGAGGCTATTGCAATAGGGCCTCATGTCACCTAGACTAGCCTCACGCTTGTTAAGAAGCCAAGCTTGCCCTTGAGCTGCTGCTCTCCTTGCCTCTATCTGCCCACATGTATGGAGATGGGAGGTTGACTTCAAGCATCTCCCTTGATTGCTCACCCATGTTACTTTTCAGACAGGGTCTTTCATTGGCCTGGAGCTCATCATAGCTTTGGCTAAACTAGCTGGCCAGCAAGCCCCAGGGATCCCCCATCTCTGCCTCCCCAGCTCTGGGATGGCAGGCACATACATACCCCCATCCCTGGCCCTTTACATCATTGCTAAGGATCCACCCTCAGGCCCCCATGCGTGTGCAGCAAGCACTTTACCAACTGAGAGGTTTCCCAGGCCCCACATGTATCCATTTTACAAGGAATCTTTCCCTGTGATAATCTTTCATGACCTAAGACCCTCCTATTAGGCCTCACCCCCATCAGCACTGCATCAAGTCCCAAGTCTCTAATACAGGAATGTTGGAGGGCACATTTAACCCGCAGCAGGAGTTAGTCCTCCAGACTCCTGATGATGATTGGCAACCACATCAGACTCCCAGGTCAGCAGGGTTCCCCTCTGATGAACATTTTGAAACCCCAAAGTTCAGGGGACATGACTATTCCATGGGCACAAAGTCTTTAAAACCATTAACCTATGACTAGCGTGTCAAGCTGTGCACAGAGTCCTTGTGGCCCTTGCGTGGCTGCGTTCACTGGTAGGAAGGAGTCATTCTGTCTTAAACAGGTAGCCCCTCCCCTTCGATCAGCATCTTTTGCATTCTGGAGAGCATATCTACTTTGTTTACTACTTCACTAATGTTCTTTTCTGTCCTGAGTTTCCCTGTTCCAGTCACTGCTCTATTACTGTAAAGAGACAGCATGACCAAGGCAACTATTCTCAGAGAAAGCAATTATATGAAATTCAAATCACTATGGGGTAGGAAGAGCCAAGACTATATGGCCCATAGAGAAAAGACAGAAAATACAGAGAAAGTTAAAAGACAGTGCAGAAAATTCCAGAAAAATTTAAATGAATTCAGTCACCACCACCTCCAGTGAACAAAACTCTCCCTGGTGTGTCAGAAAACACAGTCCAACTATATTCCATTTCTACAAAATTCATAAGGAAAAACTGCACAACATTCTGAAAAGATAAGTCAGACTGATCTCAGCCCTGGACTGCAGAACTAGACTAGGTCACAAAGCAGGTTTCTGAAAATCGGGAGATCGGGAGGGAGCTTGAGTAAAGGTGCTCACCACACAGAACCCTCCCAAAAGATCGATACTCGTAAGCTAGCCTGGCCTACTCAGAATTGGGCTAGCCTGGCCTACACAGAACCAAAGAGACCTTGACTCTAACAAGGTGGGAAAGCAAGGATCCACACTCACTTGCACCCACATATAAAAACAGGCACACACTCTCATATGCTCACAGATCATATACATACACACACATACATGTACATATGCACACATACACACACATTTCATCCACCCACCCACATTTTTAAAAAGATATAGTCAAAAATATCAGAGCAATATTAGCAAAATGAAAATATGGTCACATTACTAATAACTTGAATATGAAGTAAAAGCAAAACCCTAAATTGAGCCTAATAAGACAATTCATATTCATGAAAGCTATTTCAAAACTAAGGAATAATATTCATGAATGTATATCCATTTTAATGAGACAGAGGGGGAAAGCAGACACCGCCATTAGCAAAGCATTGAAAAGTGCTTGCCTTGCTTTGCTCAAACAACTGAAATCCTCCAGCAAGACGTTGCTGTTCATTGCGACACCTCTACAGCAATGGAAGTACTTCAGAGACAAGGTCTTTGCATCCACACGGATGGGAGTTGCTGAAAAATGCTCAAGCCAGCTAAAGGGGTGGCCTAGAACAAGGCAGATCTGAGAGTTTGGAGAGAAATCGAGACCAGATGTTGGAAAGCCCTAAAGCATCACGTGATGTAATAAATATCTGTGTTGATCTGAAGCATATGTTGCACCCTGCAGAGTAACATCCAAGGGCACGACTGTCACGCCCAGCTCCTTCAACAGGCCGCGCCCTGCTTGGAGAGAAGAAGTGTATGGTTACATCAGTGTATCTAGAGAATAATAGGACGTACGCTCTCTGGTGTATTCTTCCGCGAGTCCTTGTGTAGAAGAAACATGTAAACTACCATTATCACATAGGGAAGTATCTAAAATCAGAGGGCAGCGCTGTTATGGCAGGGCACGGCTATGTGAGGAATGTGCATGTATTTCCTGAGGACAAACCATTGCCTCCTATCTGCAGGTGATGGCAGGTTACCTTGGAGAAGGCTGCTGTAGTAGGACCTTCAAGCTGGTATCGCTGATCAGTAGGGTAAGACATCAGCTAAACAGACAAATCAGCCTGAGAAAATCTGTACTGCTGGGACCACACATAAACTTCCTTGTTGCCAACGTGGCCACTTTGTGGCTAAGACCATAAAAAGAAATAAGTATGCAAATCAAACAACAGCAAAAACAATTATTTAAGGAAAAGACATCTGACATTCACGAGATAGGTCGTCTTGTCAACCTGAAACCTTGAAAGAGAGAGAGAGAGAGAGAGAGCAAGTTTCTTTCTTCCATGTCCTTTATGTAGGCTGCTAACAAAAGGTATGGTCCAATGGACAGGTCAACCAGACAGAAATTTAACAGAGAAATAAGAGAACAAACAGATGTCATGACTCAAATGGACTTAACAGACATCTATAGGATATTTCACTCAAACACAAAAGAATATACCTCCTTCTTAGAACCTCATGGAACCTTCTCTAAAATTGACCACATACTCAGAAACAAAGCAAACCTCAACAGAATAAAAAGTTTGGAATAACCCCCTGTGTCTTATCGGATCATCATGGTTTAAAGTTAGAATTCAACAACAATACTAGCTGCAGAAAATCTACAAACTTATGAAATTGAACAGTGCTCAACTGAAACACCCATGGGTCAAGGAAGAAATAAAGAAAAAAATTAAAGACTTCCTAGACTTCAACAAAAATGAGGGCACAATGTACCCAAACCTATGGGACACAATGAAAGCAGAGCTAAGAGGAAAGTTCATAGCACTAAGTGCCTACATAAAGAAAGTGGAGAAATCTCAAACTAGCGACTTAACAGTACACCTGAAAGCTCTAGAACAAAAAGAAGCAGACTCATCCAGGAGGAGCAGATGACAGGAAATAAATTGAGGGCTGAAATCAATAAAATAAAAACGAAGAAAATAATACAAAGAATCAAGGAAATGAAAAGCTGGTTCTTTGAGAAAATCAACAAGATAGGCAAACCCTTGTCTAAACTGATCAAAAGGCAGAGAGAGAGAACACCCAAATTAACAAAATCAGAAATTAAAAGGGGGATATAACAACAGACAAGGAGGAAATACAGAGAATCATTAGGTCATACTACAAAAACCTGTACTCCATAAAATTGGAAAATGCAAAAGAAATGTACAATATTCTGGATAGGTACCACATACCAAAATTAATCAAGACCAGATAAATAATTTAAATAGACATATAACCCCCAAGGGAATAGAAGCAGTCATCAAAAGTCTACCAACAAAAAAAAAAAAAAAGCCCAGGGCCAGATGGTTTCAGTGCAGAATTGTAGCACGAATAATAAAAACCCAGAAAGAGATATTTGTGTTCAACCTAAAGATCAGAAAAGCAAGGCAGTCAATCCCTGGAGAGACATTTTACCTCTAGCAAATCTTCAGACCAAAAGGGCAAGATCCTATCCCCATGAATCTTCAGACTCCACACTTCCTGTCTCTTTCATTTTATATTCCTCTCTCTGCCCAGCCATCATATCACTCCGGTCTCCACCTCCACCTGCTTGGGTTAAAAGTGTGTGACTCCCAAACACTGGGGTTAAAAGTGTGAACCACCACCAGAATCTGTTTCTGAATCGATGTTGTGTAGCCCAGGGTAACCTTGAACTCACAAAGATCCATCTACCTCTGTCTCTGAGGTCCTGGGATTAAAGGTGTGTGCCACCACTGCCTGGCCTGTATGACTGAGTAGTATGGATGCTTTCCCCTCTGATCTTCAGGAAAGCCTCATTTATTAAAGTTCAAACTAGATTTCCCCTTTTTGCCTAAAATAAAAAAGAAGGCTATAACTAATATAAGAAAAACTATATAATAAGATCTATAACTATGAACAATATATACAGGCAATAATACATCAACAATGTCTAGTCCATTTGCATGTGACAAGTTCAGAGAAAATAATAATCTATCCTATCTTGGTGAGTACAAAATCTTGTACCTAATTTATTTTCTATCATAACAAGCTTTCTATGTCTGATAATCAAGGAAAAATAAACTATATCTAGTCTTCAGATCCCTCAGGGACCCAAGAAGGAAATATTAACTGAGTAAGCAGGAAGTGCAAGCAAGCAACTTCCAAAAATGTGTGAGAAATGACAGAAACAGTTGGCTGTCTGGACATTCACCCAAAGTTCCTCTGCAATGTGAGGGCATCGGTCCTTGGCCTACAGACCTAGAAAATTCAACAGACTTTTCTGAAAAGCAGGATGTTCTCAAGGGCTGCCCCACCTTGTCTTGACAGTGTTTGGCAATCACTCCCTTTTGTGTCCTCATTGTCCAGTTAGGACAGCATACTGTCAGCAGTTGAAGCAAGGGTACTTCCTTGTCCACTGGCTTACTTTTGTCACAAAGAAAATAAACTCCATGTGGAGTTTCTTCTATGCCCATTATCTTCTCTGAAGTAGATTGGTGCTACCAGGAGCAGATGTGTCTCAATGTCATAAAAAAGAGTATATGTTATTAAAATTTTAAAATGTCATATTCTGTAGATCTCTAATGTTTTTGAAGATGTTCTGTGTATATAAAATATATCTTTGTTTGGGCTTGAAAACATACCTAATATGACTATAAGTTCAATTGTAATAGGCAATTAACTACTAACATGCAATACCTTATTATCCTAAACAGCTGGTAAAAATAGTTTTCAAGGGCTATAAATTTGCATTACATTGTTAAATTAGGTGTATAGGTACAATATTATGAACAAGAATAGAAATTATGTACAGTATGTTCTAACAAAATTAATCTCAAATTTGTATCAATATACAAAATTTGTATACAATATACAATAGTCCAAAGCAAAGTACTTAAAACTAGTAGTTGCTTTTTAAAAGTATATTCAATAAGCTATCTTTTTATCATATCTACGTCCTACCATATCTTTGTCCTTCCTTTTTTCTTTTCAAAACAAAAACTCTGAATCTAATCTTTGTTCAACTTTTCTTCTGGCTGTAACCAGTAACAACTGACAGCCAAGCCCCTAAACAATGACAAATATCCATAACCCAATGAAAGACCAAAAACCACCCACCCCACCTCTTGGGAATGTGGGTGTGGTAGTCTTAAATTTACTTCCTGCTGTCTGGGGGTGACAATATTATTATGGGATCCAGAAAAGAAAACTGTGAATTAATTGTCAAGTCCTGGGAGAGGCGGCTGTATCATTTCTTGTCCAGTCTCTGTGTAATGGGAGAGTGCAGGGCTTGTCTCCAGCCCTGGCGAGAGCAGTCTGTGAGGCTGGACCATCTCAGCCAGGCATCTAGAAATTATTCTGAGCAGTTTGTAGTCCAAAACTGATCCTTAACTGGTGTTTTTCAGGTTAGTGTTGTTACCATAGTCCTGGAGGGGTTGTCATTGTGGGACCCCATCTTTCTTTTGGAGACTTCAAACATCACTATTAGGTGTCCACTGCAGAAAACTGATAGAGACTCAAATCCAAAATCATGTACAGGAAGGTAGATGAAACCTTTTTCTAGAATTAGGTAGCACTCTATATGACCTTTAATACCATGACAAAAAAGTTTAATATATATATATGTGTGTGTGTGTATGTATATATATATGTGTGTGTGTATATGTATATATATACATATATATATGTCTTATACTTAAGAAAATCTGTCAAATGGTCAATATAAACCCAACGGATTATGATATTAGTAGCAATGAAATATTTCTTAAATTTTTGTTCTTCTATCCCATATCAGGTGGCTCTTCTGACATGGGACAGAAATTTTGGGTTTTATTTTAACAAGAATGTTTGAGTTAAGAGAAAAATAGAGTCACACTCCAACTCCAAAGTCAGCTTAAATCTTTAACTGGACTGGTACTAAAAGAAGACTGTTTATATTACATATCTGTAGAGAATAGCACAAACAAACATTTAGGAAGATTTATAAAATTTTATCCTGTTGGAAATGTGATATACAAATAGGCCAATTTACTCTTTTTCTTGAGAATTTTATTTCTGAATTATTTGTCCTTTCTCATTGTCCAGTGGTCTTCAGATTTCTTAGCTGAATACCTTTATTCTCCTGAAAAGACAGAAACAAAACCCTTCCCCAACCCTAATTTTGGATTCTCTTTTGGCAACTTATATCTGGTAAAATGTAGAGCATTTTTTAGTTGTGCAGGCTAGTTTAGATGAAATGACTATTCTGTTTAATGAATTATCATCTATTCTAGTTAAGGGATATCTCTTGTTCAAATTGAATATTTATCAATTTTGATGGTAGCCATAGCTTTTCTTCTCCTGTGGAAACAAGAGTAAAACCCCTTCCCCAACATAACACATATCCTGGTTTCTATTCTGAGGTCAGTACATCTTTAAAGTATATTGGCTGATTTAATTCCATAAGTTTTTCTACTATCCAATGTCTCTCTGCAGCTGTTGTTCCTTTCTCATTAGCATTTAGAAAATTAAAAATCAAAAAAATACTATGCAATCTATTTATGTGGGTCTTTATCATCCCTTTTTGTTTATTTAACATATTCTTTAGTGTTCAATTTGATCTTTCTGTAACTGCCTGTCCTGTAGGATTGTGTGGTATACCTGTAATATGTTTTATATTACAATAAGCAAAAAAATACTGTCTCATTTTCTTAGAGACATATGTTAAAGCAGTGCCTGCTTTTTTTTTTCTACAGGTATACTCATGATGGCTAGAACTTCTAGCAAATATGTGATTACAGAATCAGCTTTTTTTTCTTTATTTCAAAGCAGTTTCCCATTGAAAACCTGGATAGGTATCAATGGTCTGTTGTACATATTTTAGTTTTCCAAATTCTACAAAATGGAACACATTCATTCTATCCTAAAGGGTTAAATGGAGCAAGCTCTGCTAAACTCAGTCTCACTAGGCAAGGGTTGGTTCAAGATTGGACCCATGGGCTAGTATGGGTGTTGTAAGAGAAAGTCTACCGAGAGGCTGCTGGGAAATGTTTCATTACCATGACCGGTGGCAAAATCAGTCCCTCTTCTTCCTTCAGAACTTGTAGTGTCCTGAAGTTTGTATGAAACCTCTCTCACCACCTTGTTCCCAATTTAAGGACAAATTCAGTCCAGAGGGGAAGACAAGCCCAGGGGACCGCCACATGCAGGCAGGCACCGCCAGAGCCATCGTGGGTATGCACAAGGCTGCTTTCTCTCTGAATTTAAAGTCAGTTACATGCTTCGTTATTTTTTTAACAACAAATTAAACAACTTTCTGTTATTTTCTATCAAAACCATCCAAAAAGGATTGAAAGATGGCTTAGAGGTGACAGTTTATATTCTCAGTTCTAAGTATCAAACACAGAGAGAAATCTGAACAAAAATAGAGCATGAAACTAGACCCATGTCAACGGCATGAATCTTAGAGAAAGCAGAGACACGAGAGAAAAGGCCTAAGAACAGCAGCACTAAATGTCATTGTGACTCATATCATAATAAAATAATGCATTTGCGTAATTCAAAACTGCTGAAACTCGGAGTCATGACCCCACACAGGGCCCCATAACTCGATGTGGGGGCATCCGCAATATGGTAGAAGAGTGGGAGCTTTCTGGGTGCATGAGGACTGAAATTTAACACAGAAACAAATGCACCATGAATGTGAAGCAGTTGCATTGTGCAGCTTCACAACAGCCCTGGGTCTGAGCATATAGAATCCTCTGCTCTGAGCATACAGTCATGTCACTAAACATCAACAAACACCACCTTAAATACCCTAACTTCCATCCAAGACTATCGTGTGTTATGAACTTCAGGATTTTCACTTACATATCAAGTTTTCTGCTCTTAGAGAAACATGATGGTTAATTGTAGAAAAGAAATCCTTTTTCTATTATCATTCTACACAATGTGTCAAATTAGTATACATTTGGAATAGATTGTGTTTACACCAACAAATACATATGTATCATTAGCATGCAAATTTGCTTTGGTCTTTAATAAATGATAGAATTATAGGTATTCCAAATAAGTGTTTACAAATGCATTTCCTTTTGATTTTCAATAAATGTGTTTGATTTGTATAGCTATTTCATGTACCTGAACTAATGGCCCCATAAGAACTTCTTCAGCAAAAAGGGGCCTGTGTGAAAAAAAAAATTTGAAAAGTCCTTTAACTGCTGGGTGGTAGTGGCTATATGCCTTTCATCCCAGAACTCAGAGGTAGAGGCAGTCAGATTTCTATGAATTCAAGGCCAGCCTGGTCTACAATGTGAGTTCCAGGACAGCCAGAGCTGTTACACAAAGAAACACTGTCTCAAAAAAAAAAAAAAAGTTCTTCAACCAAGTGTTAAATGCCTATAAAATGCAACAATTGTGCCTTGTGAGCAAGAGCAGACAAGTCAGTGCTCTAGCGAACCTGTTGGCCCAGCGAACAGCATAAATTTTAATTGAATAAGCATAGAGCTGGGGGAGGAGTCCAGTTCAAGGTAGAAATGAGAAATGCCCACCCTACAAATCATTTACCCTCATTTCAGACACTTGGGGCTGGGATTTTGGTGCCTTGCAATGAAGAGGGCTGAAACCGGAAGAGCTGGCTTTCTATGTCAGCAGCCTCCCATGAAAAACTAGCTGTGTGCTGTTCACATCCAAACCTGCACGTCTGTGAGCAGATACCAGACTCTTGTAGCTGGCCTTGAATCCGAAACCTCTGTCTGTCCTTCACTAATGTAAGACTCAGGTGTGTCAGTCTAGCTTCCACGGAACAAAGGAAGGAGCGCAAGGCTAAAGTTCCCTGTGGATGGTGATGAGAAAATTCCAGCTTCGTGCTAAATTCCCCAGCCTGCTGCATTGCTTCCTCCAAGGCTGCTTAGTACAGGCAGATATGGGGGGACGGTAAGTGAATTCATCTAGGGTCAGGGTTTGTAAGACCAAGATGATGAGCGAAACAGAGGAGCTGGAGTTTTTGACACAGGAAGGAATGTTTTTGAAATCCCGAGTGCTGAACTGGAAATGGGAGACAAAGGAAATGAAGAAAAAAGGCACCAGGAGAAGTATTAGATTAAGTGTCAGGAAGAAGCCGAGGAAAATCCTGGTCAGAGTGCTGAAGCAGCACCTGTGAGGACGGGGGATGGTGCTCACAGGCTATGTTGTGTGACTTCGTGATTTTTGTCTGTGGGTCAATTAGAAGGGCCAATAACTTGGATGGGGGTGTATGAGAAAGAGGTGATTGTTAGCTGATTGATCAGAAGGATTTTTTATAAGATATAAAGGTAAAGGGACAGAGGTGGCAATGAAGATATTCAAGAGGATATGACCAAAGATGACAACGAAAAGCATTCTAAGGTAGACTGGGAGAATCCTGGAAGACTCTGACCCTACACAAAGAGCTGCAGGCAGCTAGGGAATGTTGAGGGTGGGAGAAACATTCTTCCCCAGTGAAAAGCACTCCAATTGATTATCCATTACCAAATAGCACTGGAAACATACACATATGAGTAACATACAGACTAAGAGGGTTATATATTTGTATTTAGGAATATATATGTATATACATATATGTATATGTATGTAACATCAACTAATGAAAAAAAGAGGTCATGAATTTGGAAGAGAGCAAGAAGGATGTCTTAGAGCTTCTATTGCTATGAAGAGACACCATGACCATGGTGACTCCTATAAAGAAAAACATTTACTCGGGACTGGCTTACAGTTTTAGAGGTTGAGTCCATTCTCATCATGGCAGGAAGCGTGGAGGAGCGCAGGTAGACGTGGACCTAGAGGAGGAACTGAATGTTCTACATTTGGATCAGAAGGCAACAGGAAGTGGATGCCCTACTAAGCCGAGCTTGAGCTTCTGAGACCTCAAAGCCTGCTCCAACAGAGACACACTTCTTCTAAAAAGGTCACACCTACTCCTTTAAGTCCACACCTCCTAATAGTGTCACTCCCTATGAGGCAAGCATTCAAATGCATGAGTTTATGGGGCCCGTTCCTATTCAAACCACCACAGAGGGGTACATGGGAGGGTTTGGAGAGAGGAAAGGGAAGGGGAAAAATGATGTAATTACGTCATAATCTCAAAAACAGTCACAAACCCCACCCTCAGGCAAGGAAGGAGATGGGAGTTTCTAAAGGTAAAAGACCAGAGCTATTTATGATGGCTTCAGATGTTGTCAGGAGAAAGGAAGATATCTTTTAAGATGAGGAACCAGGGGGCAGACTTACGACACAATAGGTTAGCAAGAAGAGCTGCGGGCCTCTGACTAGAGAGATTGAGCTCCAGAGAGAACGGTACAGAGTGTCAGCTGAGGGAAAACACGAACCTTAAATAAATCTACTTCTGAAATCAGCTTTCCAACAAGAGGATGGCTTGCTGTGCTGGGGATTCACAAGGACAACTTCAGATGGATGATGCTTGATGACTCTTGATGACTCTCTAAGAGGGGCTGGTGCCTCCACACGCAGCCATCCATCCGCCACATGCAGTTGCCATGACCTTCCTTGAACTCTGTGCCACTATGCCCCACTTCATGATTTTCACACGTGTAGATAGCCCCTACATTATACATTATAATTACCAAGTTTTATTGGTCCATGTATTATATAAACACAAAATTTTAAATATTCATAGGCTTAGATAGATGATGATTTCCTCGAGCAGAGGCTATGGCTATCTTCTCCACTCACAGAGACAGTCATGGTAGTCAGAGTTGTCTCTCGAATACCAACGAGGATGTTAAGAGTAAGTCCATAAATAATCTCCTTTCACACGAATTGTTAAATCACTTAGTGTGCTTGTATCCATTGGACTCCCACGTTTCCTAGGGTGTCCTGATGTGGGATTTCCCTCTGCATGCTGTGATTACCATTGATAAATAAAGGAACTGCTTTGGGCCTATAGCAAAGCTATAGGGGAATAGAGCTAGGTGGGGAAAACTAAGCTGAATGCTGGGAGAAAGAAGGCAGAATCAGAGAGAAACCATGTAGCCCCTCTAGAGACAGATGCTGGAAGTTCACCCAGTAAGCCACAGCCACGTGTACACAGATTAATAGAATGGGTTAAATTAATATGTAAGAGTTAGCCAATAAGAAGCTAGAGCTAATGGGCCAAGCAGTGATTTAATTAATAAGGTTTCTGTGTGATTATTTTGGGGCTGAGCAGCCGAGAACCAACAAGTGGCCTCTCTTACTACAATGTCATTTAAATATCTTCTTTATATAAAACTTGATTTCATTGCATCTTCTAATAATTTCTTATGAATGATATAAATCATTCAACTCAACACATACTTTTTAGTTTGGCACTCCTACATATTTTACTAATTCTTTAACTTTTACATTTATTACTTAGAGTTTTTCTTTTAGCAAGGTCCCTTTATGTAAATCGAGTTGGCCTCCAGCTCCCAATCCTCCTGCCTCAACCTCCGCAGCGCTAGGACTTAGGCATTCACTCCAGCTGTGGTTTTCTTATTGCGGAACTGCAGCAGTGAGCACAGCACTGGTGTTCTTACATCTATGACTTTGTTCTCAGCTTGACATTTAGCCAATCCATTCCGATGCTGATCAACACATAATCCATTTCTTTACGTGGATGTTATCTTCTGCCTTTAAAATCTTCCCACACTCAGGCTTCTATTTTAAAACACGAATCTCTGCCTTTTGGTGTCTGCCACTTTATGGAGGTTTCCTTGAAAATTAAGGGGCTCACATGCATAGTTTTGCTTATCTTTTGATGACCCACTGGAGTAAAACTGAGCAAGTGGGGGAGGGTGACTTTTCTTGCATTGGTGTGATTGTTAGTGCTGACAACAGAATAAAGACTCACCTTAGAGACAAATCTGTGAGCCTGTTCCTGAGGGATTTTCTAAGTTAAGTGATGTGGGAAGACCCAAGCTAAACACCAGACTGAATAAATAGGAGCTACAAGCTGAAAGCTGCTGCTGGCATTCCTCTCTCTCCGTTTCCTGATTGTAGATATCATGTGACCAACCGCGGCCACCATGCTGTTCTTGCCATGATGAACCCTCAAACCGTGAGCCAAAGCAAAGCCTTCCTTCCTTAAGTTACTTTGTCATAACGATGTAAACTGATACAATTAGCTTGTAGAGGAACTGATGGCTTTCATCAGGGTTTATGGAGCCTGGGAAAATCCCTGTCTAATATCCAGAACTTTCTCTCGCCTACTGAATCTGCTATTGTCTGCTATTGTTAGTATACTTTGGTTTATTATTATAGACTGATCTTAGTTGGGCTCTGGGGTGCTCTTACACAGAACTGTGAACGCATTTGGAATGAAACTGTTTCGATCTCAAGAAACCAGTTAAAAAAAAACAACATACCAGCCAGGCAGTGGTGGCTGGCACACACCTTTAATCCCAGCACTCAGGAGGCAGAGGTAGGCAGAGGTAAGTTCGAGGACAACCTGGTCTACAGAGTGTCAGGACAGCCATAACTGTTACACAGAGAAACTTTATCTCAAAAAACCAAAAAAGAAAAGAAAGAAGGAGGGAAAAAAGAAAGGAAAGAAGGAAGGAAGGAAGGAAGGAAGGAAGGAAGGAAGGAAGGAAGGAAGGAAAGAAGAAAGAAAGAAAGAAAGAAAGAAAGAAAGAAAGAAAGAAAGAAAGAAAGAAAGGAAGGAAGGAAGGAAGGAAGGAAGGAAGGAAGGAAGAAAGAAAGGCAGAAAGAAAGCCTCATGATTAATAAAAACAGAAATTGGGGTTCAACCTGAAAGACAGAAAAGCAAAACAGTCAGTCACCATCTCTTACCTCACCAAAATGGCAATCCTGCCTCCAGGAATCTCATAATGAGACTATGTGTAAGAGCTGTCTCCTCCCATTTTATATTCCTCTCTTGTGCTGGGATTAAAGGCATGTACCACTACCACATGGTTTCTCTGGCAAACTAGTGTGGTTACTGGGATTAAAGGTGTGTATTACCAGCCGGGTGGTGGTGGCATACGCCTTTAATCCCAGCACTCGGGAGGCAGAGGCAGGCGGATCTCTGTGAGTTCGAGGCCAGCCAGATCTACAAAGGGAGTTCCAGGACAGGCTCCAAAGCCACAGAGAAACCCTGTCTCGAAAAACCAAAAAAAAAAAAAAAAAAAAAGTGTGTATTACCACTGTCTGGTCTGTATGGCTGATCAGTGTGGCTGTTTCACTCTCTGAACTTCAGGCAAACTTTATTTATTAAAATACAAATGAAATATCATTACAAAAGAATATATCTTTGGTTCTGAGGTATTGGCTCACTGGGTAAGAGTAATGACTTTGCAAACGAAGAGATCTGAGTTCAAATCCCGTTAGCTACACAAAAAAGCTGAGCATGGCTGACCATGCTACTAACCCCAGCACTGTGGGTCAATGACAGGAAGATCTCAAGAGTTCTGGACTCCACATACAAAAGCATGTTCATACACCACACACACGTAAAAGCCAACCACATTTTAACCAAAGATGAGAGACACAGGCCTGAGAGAGACCACCAGTCTGGTCACACAGCAAACACAAACCTTCCTGCAAACCCAACCCCCTGGACTGGGGAACCTAAGAGTCTTCTAGAGGGAGTCCCTGAGACCTCTGTGGGGTGTGGGAAGAAGGACCTAGGAAAAGGCTCATCAGTCAAAAGTCAGACATAGTAACAGCTCAGACCCTCTCCAAACTCAAAGGGAACTGCTGCTCGTGGCAACAATCAAGGTCAGCCACCTCTGGGTCACAAAAGAATAAATCCACTTACAAGCAGTCAGTTAGACAGGGACTGCTTTACCAGATGTCACGACTTCCTGCCACAAGGTCATGTGACCACCACTCTAGCGCTCTATTGCAAAATATGTGACATTAATAGCTTTTCTTTAAAACCCACTGAACATAGGTGCAATGAATGTGTCATCTTAATTACCTGACAATATGTATAAAGAACTATGACATATTTGTGCAATTAAACCTTGGAAATTGGACATAATAAGACCCTTTGTAAATGATCAGACAAGTTCAGCAAGTGAAGGAATCTGCTACCAGCCTGGTGACCAGAGTACATTCCCGAGGCCCCCCATGACAGATCCAGAGAAGTGAGTGCTTAAAGTTGTCCTCCCTCAGCCACACATGAGCCGTGACACACGTGATGCCAACACAAACACAGATAAACACATGGCTTTAAAAATTCCAGAACTCTGCAAAAAAAAAAAATGTATGTAAAAAGTGTTTGTGTCATTTGATGTTTGTTTTTCCTGAGACAGGGTTTCTCTGGGTAGCCCAGGCTGTCGTGGAATTTGCTCTGTAGACCAGGCTGGCCTCAAACTCACAGAGAAATACCTACTTCTGCCTCCTGAGTGCTGGGATTAAAGGCATATGCTGCCACCACCCAGCTGAAAGAGATTTTTAAAGCTTTAAAACTTTGCATCAATAAAATGCCATCAACATCTGGACTGAAAGCCAAAAAGTGTTCATTAACCCAAAGCCAGGAAAGACTAATTTTCAGTGCCAAGGAGGAAAAGGTGCACTGGGAGAAAGAAGGGTGGAGTCAGAGAGACTCCATGGAGCCGCCAGAGACAGATGCAGAACCTTGCTGGTAAGCCACAACCACGTGGCAATACACAGATTAGTAGAAATGGGTTAAACTAAGATGTAAGAGTTAGCCAATAATAACCTAGAGCTAATGGGCCAAGCAGTGATTTAATGAATGCAGTTTCTGTGTGATTATTTTGGGGCTAAGTGGCTGGGACAAAAAAGTGTCCTCCTCCAACAATGAAGGGGTGTTGAATTTTGTCAAATGTTTTTTTTTTTTTTCAGCACCTAATGAGCTGATTATGTGGGGTTTTTTTTCTTTCAGTTTGTTTATATGGTAGATTACATTGACAGATTTTCATATGCTGAACCAGACAGGAGGACCGATGGAATCAAATAAAAAAGCTGGATATCAATCCACACACCTACGAACACCTGATTTTTACAAAGAAATTAAAAATACAAAATGGAAAAAGGAAAACATATTCCACAGGTGGTGCTGGGATAACTGGATATCAACATGTAGAAGAATGAAAATAGATCCACATCTATTGCCATGCACAAAACTCAAGTCTAAATGTATCAAAGACATCAGCATACTGAACCAACCACACTGAACCTCATAGAAGAGAAAGTGAGAAGTATACTTGAATGCATTGGCACAGGAGACCACTTCCTACATATAACCCCAGTAGTACAAACCAAACACTGAGAGCAACAATTAATAAATAGGACCTTCTGAAACTGAGAAGCTTCTATAAAGCAAAGGACACTGTCAACAAGACAAAACAGCATCCTATAGGTTGGGAAAATACCTTCACCAAGCCTACATCAGACAGAGAACTGATCTCCAAAATATACAAAGAACTCAAGAAATTTGACATCAAAAGAACAAATAATCCAATTTAAAAAATGGGGCACCTAAACAGAAAACTCTCAACAGATGAATCTCAAATGGTTGAAAGACATGCTCAACATCCTTAACCGTCAGAGAAATGCAAATCAAAACCACTCTGAGATTCCATCTTACACCTGTAAGGATGGCCAAGATCAAAAACACTGATGACAGCTGGAGAGGATGTGAGGTAAAGGGAACATTTCTGCATTGCTGGTGAGAGTGAAAACTTATGCTTTGGAAATCAGTGTGGTGATTTCTCAGAAAATTAGAAAACAGTCTACCTCAAACTCAGCAATACTACTTTTAGGTATATACCCAAAAGACCCTCAATCATACCACAAGGACATGTGCTCAACTATGTTCTTGGAAGCATTATTTGTAATAGCAAAAACCTGGAAACAACTTAAATACCCCTCAACTAAAGAATAGATAAAGAAAATGTGGTACATTTATACAGTGGAGTACCACACAGAGGTAAAAAAAATAATGACATCCTGAAATTTGCAGACAAATGAATGGATCTACAAAAAAAAAATAAAATAAAAAAATAAAAAAAAAATACCATATTGACTGAGGTAACCCAGACCCAGAAAGACAAATATATTATGAATTCACTCATAAGTGGCTTTTAGACATAAAGCAAAGAAAAGCCAGCCTACAGGCCACAACCTCAGAGAAACTAGACAACAAAGGGGACCCCTAAGAGAGACATACATGGATCTATATGGGAGCGTGAAAAAGACAAGATCCAGAGTAAACTGGAAGTGTGGGGGTCACGGGAAAAAAGTAGAAGAGGAAAGGGAAGGAAGGGTTGTTGTTTTTTAATATGTTAGCTATGTCCTTTTTATTCTTAATCTCTCCAGGATTTTTATCATGAAGTAGTGTTGGATTTTGTCAAAGGAATTTTCAGAATCTAATGAGATGATCATGTGTTTTTCTTTCTTTTTGTTTATACGGTGGATTATATTGACAGATTTTTATACATTGAACCATTCCAGCTTTAGTCTCTTCAAAACAGACTTCTCCATCTGCCTGATGCTGTGACCATCTCAAAGTTGGCTCCAAGAACTTTTTTCTGATCTCTGTGGTGAGAGCACCCGTTGAGTTTCTTCATCTGGGACCCAGAAATGGACTGGAACTTAAGCAAATTGGTAGCTAGCAGAAAAGATTTAGGGGAGTCCCCAGCATTAGTGAAATCTTGAAAAAATATGCAGAGAGCTCAGTCAGGATATGGATCGAATCCCACCGCACATACTGATGCCAACACGAAAAACACTGCAATTTAGTCATTTTCAGAATCTTGCTCATATTCTAAATTTCAGAAATAGAATTTTTATCCAGGCGCCCTTGAACATTAGACTGAGGCCAGGGGAGACAGATCACTCTGAATGGAGGTTCAGGCATGGATTCTGAAAACCCTAAACAAAGATCACAGAGCCCTTAGAATTTTCTCCCAGCCATCACAAGACCCTAAATATTTTATTATTTACTTCCTAACCACAACTGTTGCCCACCACCACCCACCTCTCCTGTTTCCTCACTCCAGCTCTGTCTTGTATTCATCTTCAAATTTCCACCCGAAATTTCCTAGGTTGTATCTGGTTCCCTTACTTAGCCAGAGTCTCCAAACACAGCCCTCAAACACTACTGTCCCAATTAGGGGTTTTGCCAGTTCTGCTCAGGGAACCTCACTGGCGTCTCAAACCCTAGTGCACTCTGTGCATTTGTATCTATCTCCCGGTTGGAAGGTTCTCTGGATATTGGTCAAGATGATACCCAGGTAACTGGCTGATCAGCACCGTACATCTAAACCTAAGCAAGCCCTAGGAACGTAACTGACCTGCCTGGGCACTTCCCTCTTTGGGGAAAGAGTTCATACCGGCTGGCTATAGCAAAGCAGGAGAGAAATGGCTGTTAGTGAGGCTGGGTAAGTCATTTCAAGCAGCTGGATTGAAAGAGCTAACGGGAAGTGTCCGAGGGGGGAATGGAGGCTTGGCTGTGGAACCGCGCATGTGGGCCGTGTTAGTGTGAGTCAGAACGATCTGGCTCTAAGGCTGTCAAACTAGCACAGTTGATGCCGGTGCCTCTCCAATAATTTGGAGTATGCCCAACAAGAACTGGCATGGCGACTGTGGGACAGTTCCAGCTGTGTAGGCACCAGACCCCTGCACTTTCGGGGTGTCCTCGCAGCGCCAGCTCTGTTGCCCATTGGGACACCATCAGCAGATAGCAGCCTAGGGACTCCTATCATCCCTTGGCTTTCCAAGTTCTGACTTCATTCTCTCCACGGCATTTTCTCATCGTTTTCCTGGTACCTGGGACTGCAGCTGCTTCCTTTGGCTATGTTTAAGTTTAAAGATGAATGGGGCTAAAAGTCCACAGCTGCCTGCTCACATTCAGAATGCTTTTAGTCTAGTTCTGGCTTCATAATTTATGAGCTATTTGAATCTGGGAAATCGTTTGGGTGTCCCTAAAACGTCACGTCTTCGTTTGTTTTAAAAAGCTGTCCTATAGACTTCAGATTATAAAGGGTTCAAATGTCATAACTTTTGGTTACTCAACTATGAGGATCTAATGTTTGGGTAAAATCACATAGGTCTTACATATATTGAATATACTGGATTTTTTAAATGTGGGATTTATATTTGACCTTTAATCCTTTTTGGGTTGCTTTAAAAATAAAAAATAGGTTTATGATTATTAAAAAAGATCATAGGGCTAGAGTTGTAGCTCAGAGGTAAAATATTTGTCTAGCATATACGCAAGGTCCTGGGTTCAATTCCCAGCATCCATGCACAAAACATAATATATAGATAGTATTGTTGTAAAATAAAATGAAACCTTTTAGCGGTAAAGACTGCCTACTATCTCATCTGGAACTGAATTTTGGAGAGCTTACCCTTTGACTATGCGTATGTTTGTGAAGATACATATTTTATAATAAAAGACAGATCAGAGAAAAATCATCTTATAAACTCCATTTTGAATTTCACAGTAAGTTACAAATATATATGTGAATTAAGCAGTTTGCAAAAGTATGATCTCACTAATGCTTCCTGTTGCTGCCATTATAATAGCTGTGATTACTACTGAGCCAAAACTTCATTTTCCTAGACAATGATTAATTGCAAAATTGTATTTCAATATTAAAAAAATAGTGTTATAATTAAAAGAAAACAAACCAAATGAAATTGTACAGCCTGCTGGGAGCTAAACCAAGAACAGGAATGTGGGAAGGGCCTTACGGCTGTGCGTGTGCTGAAGTAGGGTGTGAGGGAGTTGGGACCTGGGTTTTAAAGTCGTTTGAATATTGCTACTCTTGTCATTAAATCATAGATTTAAGAAAATGTCCTTGAAGCTTCTCTTTGGTTCCCACTCCTAAAGGTGACCATTTCCCAGAAGTGCTACCATAAAGACCAGCCCCATAACGTGTGGATCTTTAGGGAAGACTTATCTAAATCACAGCAGCGTGGAAAACGCAAATTCAAGGACATTTCCCAGCCATACTGTTGTTGTTTGTTTGTTTCTTATACTTAGAGATATCCAGGCAGACCAGCATCTGATCTACCAGCACAACCCATGGTGAATTTTCTCTTCTCGAGTTCGTTTACATCATAACTAAATCATCAATCCAGACACGCAAGTGGGCACAATCTCTTAGTGTGCCTCAGTGGGTGCAGTCCAAGGTTTTGCTGTTTCTATATACTTCTTTGCATGGCTTCCCTGCATCCTGCACGCTCTTCTCAGGTCATCCCTGCCGTTCAGCCTCTTACTGGAAGCAGATGCATGTCCTGGGAAATACCACATCTCCATACTCCTCTCCTTTAATCTGCCAGGCTGCTGTCCCTGAGGAAAGGGGATGCCTGACGGTGCATGGAAGCTCAAGAGGCAGCTTTGATGCCTTTATAAAAGAGTTTACAAAGGCAGGGAGGGGCCTTGACTTCTTCTGGCCAGTAGCCCGCGCCTCTCTTCCGGAGAGCGGAAGGAAGTCAAATCGTCCATGTTGGTCTCCCAGCCTGGCCATGCTCTATGGCCTGCAAAAGAACATTTTGTGGACGTTCTGATCTTTACGTTTTTAACTCAGAGCCTGGCATCATAACTGACCCGTCTTCTAGTCTGTGAGGTGCAACCCCTCCACTGTAGTCAAACTCTTTGGTTTAGTAGATTTGGTTTGAGGGCCTTTATTTAGTTAGTTATTGTATATACTATTAATACCCTAGAGGAATACTGAGGAAGGAACTTTGCGTGCAGAGAATTCTAAAAGTAAGTTTATTAGCATGCCTGAGGCCTTAGGTCCAATGTCAAAAAAACAACAACAATAAAAAATGAAGATAAATTTAATAATTAAGAATACAAATAAATATGGGCCGGGCGGTGGTGGCGCACGCCTTTAATCCCAGCACTTGGGAGGCAGAGGCAGGCGGATCTCTGTGAGTTCGAGACCAGCCTGGTCTACAAGAGCTAGTTCCAGGACAGGCTCCAAAACCACAGAGAAACCCTGTCTCGAAAAACCAAAAAAAAAAAAAAAAAAAGAATACAAATAAATTTGGAATTAGCAACTCTAAGGGTTATTAAAGTAAATATTTGCATCAGCCAGCAGCACGAACAGTACTTTGGTCAGTTTGCTATTTTAAATTAATTGCTGGGAATATCTGTTTATAAGAAGCTTTTCTATTTTTTAAGATTCAATGCCTATCATTTTGCTTTGTTGCATAAATTCCTTTCATAAAAATAAATTTCAAGGTTTGCTGTTCTCCTATCCGTTTCTAAATTTGTTTTCCATTCTCTAAGCAAATGGCCCCAAGGAGAACTTCGTTGAGATTGATTAGAGAAACAGGTGGCATAAAAAAGAGAAAAAATAACTTTGTTTTTTGCTCATGGACTCTAAAAGATAATAATGCCAGATGCATCTGGTTAAGTTCTTGCAAGGTCATAAGGATCCAGGGCTGGCAAGATGGCTCAGCAGGCCAAGATGGTAAAGCCTTCTCCCAGGCTGCAGTGAGGCCCCTGCTCTGTCCTAGTTGGGTCTTGCCCTGGCTGATGTGTGAACAGCTACATACTGAGGGTCTAGTAGTCGCTCTTTACATCAAAGCTAGAAGCCACACTTTTCCAGAGACTTTAAAGCAAGTTAAATAAACAGCCACTAGGGAGAAGAGGAAAAGCTGTGGCCCACAAAAGTTCAGAGTGTTTGGAACAATGTGAGACGGCAGACACTGGAGAGCGCCATTTCCCCCACCCTACTGAGCAGGGCCAGGGCAATGACTTCCCCAAGTTGCTGGGAACCAGCTGTGCTGGGTGAAGCAATGCAGGAAAGGACTTGCCGCCCAGTTCTAAGGACGGTATGTGGTCATCAGGAAAGCTCCAGCTATATACAGCTGCCTGGTCCAAAGGCTAGCCCTCTAGTCCTTCACAGAACAACCCAGAACTGACCTTCCAGTCACCAAACAAGATGGGGTCATAAGAACTCTGCCATGGCCTGCAAGATGGTTCAGGGGTAAAAGGTTTCTTGCCTTGAAGCCAACCTGACTTCAATCCCTGGGACCCACAGGATAAATGGAAAAAACTGATGCCTGCAAGTTGTCCCCTGACATGCACACACACACACACACACACACACACACACACATGCGCACGCACTAAATAAATAAATGTATTTTTTCCAATGAAAAGATAGAACCTCAGCCACTTCCGTGTTCACAAAAGTTCCAAGAATCTCAGTAAAACACAAATTCAGAAACTGGGAAAAGGATGGCATAGAAGTAGAAAGAAAAATAACAGCAGGTGACAGGGTTCATGTACAAAACATTCTGTAAAGCCCTATGCCCTTGGGCCAGCTGGTAAGACAGATCAGTGGGTAAAGACACCGACCACCAAGCCTGACAACTTGAGTTTTGTCAAGTCCCACACAGTAGAAGAAGAAAACAGACGCCTGGAATTTGTCCTCTGATCTCCATGTGCAGGCTGTGGAATGCACACGTGTGCACACACACAATAAATAAATAAACATAAATTTTTAAAAGTCCTGTCTACTTGCTAACAATAAGTGGCAAATCTCAGCTTAACAATTAATAATGAATAAGTAAATGAATGATTGTCTGAAACATGTAAGGACTATAAATTGGTAATAAATGGTGCTGAAAAATATGATCAGACCAATGATAGCCTGATATGGTGGCTTATCCCTGCAATCCTAATCTTAAATGGGATGAGGCAGAAGGATTACTTCGAGTTCAAGGAAAGTTGGGTCACATAACAAGTTCCAGGCTGGACTCAGCAACAGTGTAAGACTGTCTCAAAAAGACAATAACAAAATTAAGGTCAATCATAGCTTATGTTATAAAGATAATCTTGCAAATATTCTTCCCAAAAGAATTCAGAAGTTTAATTTAATTCTTATTTATCTTCTCAAATGTTTAGGAAGTTGACAAAAATTATGTACATACGTGTGTGTGTGTTTGTACATATACAAACACATAGAGAAAGGGGGAAGGGGGAGAGAAATTCATATGAGAGAGAAAGCAGAAAACATTTTGTCATTTTCAATGACAAAAAAATAAACAGGAGGAATTGCATGAAGACTCAATGAAATAATGTCAAAAATGACGTCAATATGGGTGGGAAAGATAAATAATGCCAAAGACCAGAATGGATCAAAGATATAAAAACTCAGTACAAAATTGCTTATTATGTCATATGATTCTGAAATTCAAATAACTCATAATGAGCTATTTCTACCTCAAGTATTGCTGACAAAGTTGTCAGGTGGTGCTGGAGGCTCCAAGATGGTTTGATTACATACCTGGCATTTCGTCAGAGGAAACTGGACTGTCTGGGGACTGGTAGAGCCTCTCACTGGTTCTTTTTTTCCTGCTTTGTCTTCCCACCACATTCACGCATTTGATCATCTACCATGAGTTTCTTTACGTGACAGCTGATCACAAGAGAATGGAACAGAAAGCGGCCCCTCTGTCTTTTAGGGCTCACAACAAGAACAAAATAATTACAGCTACATTCATTTGGCCAAAGCAAGTCACAGAAGACCAGAAGCAAGAAAAGCTGTGGCCCCAGCTCTTGGGTGAAGTAGTTTCATGGACTTAGAGAGACAGGAAGAAATGTTCGTGTCTACTTCTGCAGACAACCTGTGAATACTTAGTTATTATGATACACACATGCAAACACATACAGAGCCAGAGCCAGCTGGGTTTGCAGACTAAACAGATCAAATATTACTTTTCAAAGAACAGTAAAACAAAGAATGCTCACCAACTCATTTATAGTGCTTATTTAACCTTGATTCTAAATGCATACTAAACAATTTCAAGGAGAATAAACCTGTCCTATTTTAATGCATAAATTACTTGAATAAAATGGTACAGAAATTAAATCTATCCATGTCAGATAAATATATCCAGATTCAATATATAATTTTTATATGGATTATATGGATTCATATCAGGAAACCCAACTCATGTTTAACAAAAGAAAAAAAGAAAGAGAAACACCTCAAAGGTGCAAGGATGAGTTTTCTCTATTATTCAAAAAAGGATTCTAGATTTCAAAGAATTCTTAGCAAATAAAAATAAGGATGAACTTCCTTAACATGCCTGAATCTACTGAAAACTTAGAAAAATCGCTCTGAAAACAAACAAAAAAAATTGAGATGTTTTCTATAAAGATTGAAACATGATAAGAATCACCATAGTCAAGGAGTCTGCACAACATTGCCCAGCAGCTCTAGTCTGGATGGGGAAGAGAAGGGAAGGAGGAAAGACAAATGGTATAGAAATTGGTGAGGCAGAAACAAAATGGATGATTTCCTGATAATCTTCTTATTAGAAACCTAGAGAAACTCTTCAAATAAATTGGGCAACAATATAATTTATACACCTGCATGTTTACAACATAAAATTGTAATTTATAGAGACAGTTGGCTCACAATATAAATTTATTTCCTTACTCAATAAGAAACCAAATGGAGCTGAAAATCAATGATTGAAAAAGAGTTCATGTGCACATAGCTAATGTAAGTTAAAAAAAGTCTTAATTTCAAATTAATTCTTGTGAATTAATACCAAACGATTTTCAGGAAATTGTTGACCAGATAGGTGAAACTTTAGAAAAATGGAAAGGTTCTTTTGTAAAATTTTAAACACCATAGATCATAAAACAAAAAACTGATAAATTAGACTCCATAAAATATGTTAAATGTATTAGAAAGTCATAACATTTTACTAAAAGCTTTAATGATATCCACAAATGAAGCTAAAGGCATTTCTCTCCATATACAAAGCACATGTGTGTATCTGAAAGTCCACCTGGCAAACTCTCCAACAGAACTATCAATAAAGGAGCAGGAAGTAGACATGGGGAAGTAGACCCAAGGAATGGACACAAGGAAGTAGACACGGGGAAGTAGAGAGCCTGGTTAAGAAAACAGCCCCAGTAAGCATGTGGACAGGATCTAGCCTCCCACAACAGAATAACTACTGCTACTACTAAACCAGCTGCGGGGTGATAATCTCAACCACTGAACAGAAAACAACAGCCAACAAAAGCATCTGTGCTCTGCAGGCAGGCCCCTATGCACACTGCTGCTAGCAACTGGCTCTGCAGACCTAACCTCCCATTCATATTTCTGTAGCATGATTTCATAGTACCAATGACTTGGCCCAGTAATTCCATAGCTATGTATATCCTACAGTATAGCATAATTACACAGAGACTCGTGCACAAATATTCCTCATCAAGATATAGTCCTGGTCTGATAAGCTCACTATAACTTGAAAATACTGGAAGTCAAAAATGCATTGACCATACAAATAGGCATATCATGCAGGTGGTCACCTTTTAAACATGAAAATAAAACCATACAATATAGCATCCAAATATAAAATCAGACTGGGAAGAAGGCTCAGAGAGTATTTACTGTGAAAGCATAAGGTCTTGAGTTCAGATCCTCAACACTCACACAAAAGCCAGGCATGTGTGTTAGCACATAGCTATGACCACAGCCCTGCGTTGGGGCAGGGAGCAGAGACAAGGGGTCTCTGGAGACTGGTAAACCAAAATGGTGAGCTCTAGGTTCAATGAGAGACTCTGTCTCAAAAATACAAGATGAAGAGCAATGGAAGAAGACATAGGTGTCAATCTCTGGACACACACACACACACACACACATATTGACAACACACTACTGGCAGCTACCCTCATGAACATGGTTTTCAACTAGGAGCTAAGACTCACTATGCCTGTCCAGCAGTGGGAGATAATACTGTATCATACAACACCAGCCCATGTGACAAGCAAAACTGAGCATGGAAGGATGGCTCCTGATAAACGCATCATTGTTAATTGAAAACCCCTAAATCAAAGCATTATAAATCAGGATCCGGCTCTGTATGTGCAAAGCTTCCCATAACTTTATCTCAACTCTAGAAATGAAAAGTAGGCAAGAAATAAAATCCAGTTAAATAACCCTTGGTGGTGATTTCAAATTCGCGTACGCATGAGCACACTTCCCCAAGAGCTTTAATAAGGAGAACCACAACTTGACAGCCAACGTGGACTTCATGGCTTACAATGAGTTTCCTGTGGAGCTGTTGCTCAAAAGAGACAAGTGGAGTGTGATGCCAACGGCTCTATGACCTGCCTCCCAATTCCTGATCAACCAAGTCCACTTGTCCACCATGACCATGGCAACTCTTATCAAGGAAAACATTTAATTAGGCTTGGCTTACAGTTCAGAGGTTTAGTGCAAGAACCTTATCTCCAGGAATTCCTACGACAGTATGCAAAACCAGGGATGGGGAGTGCTACACAATGCTAAAAGACTATTGAATATATACTTTGAAAACTTTGAAAACATGAATAAAAAAATTAAAAACACCTCATGGAACCTGTGGTTGTTTGAATGAAAATGGATCCCATAGGCTCATAGGGAGTGGCACTATTAGGAGGTGTGGCCTTATTGGAGGAAGTGTGTCACTGGGGACAGGCTTTGAGATTTCAGATGCATAAGCCAGACCCCGTGTCACTCTATTCCTACTGCCTGCCAATCTGAATGTAGAGCTCTCAGCTCCTCTCCAGCACCCTGTCTGCCCACATGCCACTATCCTTTCTGCCCTGACAATAATGGACTCAAGCTCTGAACCATAAGCTAGCCCCAATTAAATGTTTTCCTTTATAAGAGTTGCCACGGTCATGGTGTCTCTTCACAGCAAGAGAAACCCTAGCTAGGACACAACCACATAAAAGTGAATGTAGAGACCTATATGATGTCAGTTAGATAAATAAATGTATATGAATATCTGGTGATTGATTGGCTCTTTCTTATGTCTGTGCTTTTCAAACTTCTTTCAGTAAGGCTATATGTTCCTTTCATGATTAGGGAGAAGTAGAAAGTCATTAGCACACATGAATACATCTCATTTAAATCCTTTAATTATGAGTGTCTATAGGAGGAAAGTCTTGGAATTTTAAGAAAACGTTTTATTAGAAACAGCTAAGGCGCTCTCCAACAATCTACCTCTGGGGCATATATCTTCAGTGCTATTCAGAGCACATATGAAATTAATTACAACCCCCAACTGGCTTAGGGAGCCTCTGTGTGCCTGCGGCCATCTCCACAGCAAATTGCCTCAGCCGTGGTCAAAATCAAAATTTCTCAGTTGCCTTGGTTGACCTAGAAATGTTTTATGTAATTTGCTATTATCTGGAAGGAAAACAGTTGTTAGAAAATAAATCTCCTTTTTAAATTTGTAAGTCTTGCCAAGAAATAGTCTTCATCATTCAGACATGCCAGAAAAAAATTCAGTAAATAAATGGAATCTCCAAGATGAATTTTAAACACCACTATTCATTAATTTATAGACACACAAAATGAAGAAGAGAAAAAACAGAACTTTAAAGAGTTAATGAATAATGGTATTTGGTAATTAAAAAATTAAGAGTAAATAAGTGAATGGCTAATGACAATGTTAAAATCATTTTAAAGAGGGGTAGAAAAATAAGAAAGGCATTTTCCACAATAAAAGCAAAACCAAAAAATTTGGCCCAGCTTACAGTTACGATCACTCTTCTCTTTGTATTTTATTAATTTACCTACTTATTTTTGAGACAGGCCGGCCTTGAACTCCTGAACCTCCTGCATCCTCCTGCCAAGGGAGCACAGCACATCCTGGACTCGTCACATGCTAAGCAAGCACTGACGACAGCTCTCTCTGTAGGGAGGCCACGGTCACTAGTCTTAAAAGGACCCGTCAGCCTTAGGCAGTTTGCCCGTCTGTCTGTCTGTAGCTTCTTGACTCTCCATCTCTCTAAAATGGCTGGCTCGAACCTTTTCTCTTTCTTCAAACACCTGCCATTCTCAAGTCTCAGGAGATGAACTTTCTTTTTTTTCCCACTGAGAAAACAGAAGCAACCAAAAGTGGTATTTGCTTGTACCTTAACCATCAAAGTCCCTACCTTCCTAGTATGTGCGCCCTGCTCCTCTCCCATCCCTCCCCTGTCTTAGCAGTAGATGTCATCTCAAGGAACAGCACTGCTTCCATTCTTCCCTTTCTCCTGTACCCTCAGTTTCTGTAGAAACAGCACAAGAGGCTCTTTAAAAACAAGCCTCTCTCAATCTCCTCATTCCCCATTTGCCCTAAGCTGCTACAATACATCTCTACCTTCCTATAGTGCAACACTACAGAAGGCTGCCTGTCTGGGCATCTCGAGTTCCACTCTTCCCTTGTTGCCCGCGCACAGTCCTTGCAGCCTTTCCTCTCAACCACACTAGTGACAATATTCAACACTAGTGACAATATTCAACACTAGTGACAATATCCAACACTCCCACCCACCTCTGTCACTCACACTGCGGCCAGCACACTGCTTGCACTACCACCATTGAGCACGGCATGACTTTCCTCTGTCTCTTTATCCATCTCTCCACCCAACTAGGTTGGACACTGCAAGCACTGGGCCATAAGGGTCCAGAGAATGGCCTGGCAAATAACAGGTACCTAGGAAGTGCTTGTTTAACAGATGGTTGAGGAAAAATAAATCGCTGTATCTGTGGCTGAGTAATTGTTAAATTGGACAGCGGAGCTTCAAACCCAGATGTGCTTCATTTTTTTAAATTAGAGGCCCCATCACTTCACACTACGGCCTGGATCTCCGGAAGCAATGACTGAAATAGATGGTGGTCTCATGAGTTGGACAGGGTCTACAACAAAAATCAATCGGGAGCTGCAAAGCTATGAAATCCTTTAACGTTTTGCAAAATCAGCAGTGCATTTTGGAAGTTGCTTCAACATACCCAAAACTGAGTAGCGAGGCAGTCTTGGGTATCTCCTCCACAATCCAGAACAACAAATGGAACAGCCACACCCCGGAGATGGCCAGCACAGATGTGAGAGCTCCAACTTCTGGGCAAGGAGTTTAGCAGACTCTCTCAGAGCTACAGATGAGGGCTAGGGAAACTTAAAAGCAACCAGTCCCTGCAGCTGGTACTAGTAGGGCACCCCACCACACACATACGATTTCAGCTCAAATGGCCTGATCAGCATCGTTCATCTTTATGAAGCGCTACCCTTCTCATCTCCACAGCCTCTGGGTCTCAGAAGCAATTCTTCAACACCCCAGAAGGCACAGCGGCCTAAGAGGATAATTATTTGGAGCAACAATCTGATGTCACAAGATAAGACTAAGTTACATTCAGCCTCATTTTTGTAAGAAGACAGATCATCAATTCACGTGTTTTAGAGAGGTATCCCTTATCTTTCTAGCTGCAAATATTAAAAACTGTCCTTTGAAGAGACAAAACTGCAGCAGTGATTTATTTGATGGAAAAGTTTGATGTCCAATCATGTCCGATAAATAGGATGCTCATGTACTTCTCTGGAGGAAGAGAGAGAGAGAGAGAGAGAGAGAGAGAGGAGAGAGAGAGAGAGAGAGAAAGAGAGAGAGAGCAACGATAAATGGTCTTGATATTTATTTGTGTATTCGACTCATATGGAAGGCATTTGAGAGTCAATACGTATCTCATTTCTGTTACCTTGGAAACAGTATCTGATGTTAGTACAATTCATTGGTCCAAAGAATGAAAGGTGGCTTAATTTACTAGTTCTGTGATCTTCTAAAGAAATAAATCAGGGGGCCATGAAGACACCCATGAAAGAGAATATGAATTCAGATCCCCAGCACCCACATAAAAAGCTGGGCACAGTGGCAGGCACTGCCCTAGATTCTCAGACATGGAGTTAGAGATAGGAGGATCCTTGAGGTTCAGTAACCAACTGGTGTAGTCAAATTGATAAACTTTGTCAGTGAGAGACCCTATCTCAAAAAGAAAGAAAGAGAAAGATGTTTGAGAGAGGGGGAGAGGGAGGCAGAGAGACAGGAGGGAAGAGGAGGGGGAAGGAGAAGAAGGAGAGAATCTCTCTCTCACACACACATACACATGCATACACATATACACATACTACACCCTACACACAAGCAACATATATACACACACATGTACATGTGCATGCACACATACCACGCTCTACACAGAGGCAACACACACACATGCATACACACTACACATAGGCAACACACACACAACTGTTTGGGGATGAGGTAGACATTTTTCAACTACCAGGCTGGTTTTCTAAGCTGACCTGTGTGATCTTAAGAGTGGGAACAAACTAGCAGCACCAAAGGAAATTTTGATGACCAGGCTCTCTCCAAACCAGAGAGAGAGAGAAATAAAAAGCTTAATATTAGGATTGTTCTCATTATTTTTTAACCCTCATTAGCCCTCTGGTCTCAGATTCCAGTGCTGGCAATACCCACACTGTCTTGGAGCTTGTTTTTGTCACCAAGGAAAGATTTATTTAACTTGAAAGCCCTCGCCAGTTCGTGTGTGCAGAAACTGTAACACAGCACCTTATCACGTGTTTCTGATTATGGATCCGCACACTCAGCCTTCCAAAGAATAGTTGTTGTTCCAGGACAGAGGGTTTGCCCAGGCTTTCAAAATGTACCCGCTAGATCTTGAGAAACTTAACAAAAACTCTGATTGTTATTTTTAATCAGCAAAGGAGTGTGTTTAAAGTTAAGATGTGAGGAACGGCCTTTTCTCTAGAAAACAGGGAAACACAACACTTGAAAACCAACTCCACTTGTGTCCGGAGCCAGAGCTGAGGCTTTCTGTGTAGAGTGTTACACAAGGCGGAATATAATCTCTTTTTTCTGCACTCACTTCTTCAATGATCATGTAAAAGACTTTGAATGACTGAATTTTATGTTGCGGGGGAGGAAGAAGTATTTCCCAGATGACACCAGGATTATCACTCTGCCTCCCAAACAAATGCTTCCCTAGTCCCTAAAATTTTACACTCAGCCGTATGAAACTCTGTCAATATGTTAGGGGAATTAAGCCTGAGAGTTCTGGCTTCTCAACTTTGAACTCTCCCTTTGCTACCTTACTGATCTTGCCCTGATAATTTCCACGAGCCAAGACTTTCTCATCTGAAAAGTGAGATAAGAGCGTAGCTTGTTTCACTGAGCTTCCGCAAGAATCAGAGAGGGCTAGGCATGATGGCACAGGTGTTAACCTAAGCACTGGGGAGGCAGGGGCTCAGGAATCTCTGCATGCAAGGCCAGCCTGGTCTACACAGCGACTGCCAGGCCAGCCAGGACTGGTAGCGAGACCCTATTATCTATAGCATGGGTGTAAATCACAGAGCTCACAAGAAATGCTGCACGCTGTTATCTTGCACTTTAATTACGAATGAGACTATGATCATAAGTCACATAACTCGTTTTGGATCGGTCTAACCGCCTTCGCTGGCACCAAGGGCTAGTTTTCCTTCTGAGATGCTATATGACAATGGGAGGATTGAGGAATGGGTCCAGCCTGAGCTTAGACTTCACTGTGCTCCCCCACTCTCCTCCTGGACCTAAACTCATTTCCTACCGACTGGCAGAGGTACTCGAGAAGGGAAAGGATGAAGAAACACGATGACAAACAGAAAAACAGTTTTGTGAAGTTGGAAGCTGTGGAGCATGCGTCGGGAGACATGGAACAGTACCACAAAAATAAGATAAGAAGATGGACAGTGCAGTGGTGGGTCACGTGCCTAGCATGCACCAGGCCCCGAGTTCAAACCCCAGCACCGCCAAAAAGAAAAACAAAAGAAGCAAATACAAAGACCATTCAAAGAACACCCCTGCCAAGTGAGGAGAAATTAATCCTGATACACACATACACACACACACACACACGCACGCGCGCGCACGTACACAAGCCATGCACCAGTCATCGGCATAGCGTAATTTTTGCCCCCACTGTCCATCCATTCCTTCATCTGCTTAGCGCATGCTCCCTCCCCTGCTAGTTGTAGCCGAAAAGAAACAGCGAACAGAATGTAAATATAAGCTGGTATGTTACAAACCAAAAGGACTAAGGAGGGAATGTGGGGTACATTCAACGCATACTGAATTCCTCTGTTGTCTTCACCCAAATCCTGTCCAGAAAGGACGATTCAGTACCTGCTGCTTTCATAGGAGCTTGGCAAGCATGTTTTAGCAATTATAATCAATGTCTGACCTTGACATGAGAAAATGTTATTTCTTCAAGTTAAAAAGAGCCTGCAGTGGCCCTTTGTGGTCCTCTCCCATCCCCCCATAATTAGGCCCTTTCTACCTCATTTTTTTTCCCTTCTTTTTTCTCCTTTTGCTGCAGGATTTATAAAATCCTTTGAAACATGTTGTTTCCAGATGTAGGTCCCAAGTGCCCTGTCATTTACTTCTTGTCCGAGCACCGAGCAGATGGAATAACACAAGTTCAGCTGTAGGAATCTACCCTCCACTGCATTCATTAAAGCCCAGGATTTTACAGAGTCAGCCCAGTTCCTGGCAGGGACCTTCCCTCACTTCCACCCCCAAGCTGTAAATTACTAGCTCATTAGACTCAATTGTAAATGATTAGGTGTCTGGAATGCACTTTCCTCTCCCTGAGGCCTCCTTGGAGTAATTACTGCACAACAGGCCCAGCTACCTAACTCAAGCAATGGAAGCTCTGCTTTGCTCGCTTTGGAAGAAGGTTTTGTTTTTCTTAGGGTATTAAAACTCTATTATCATTTAGCTCCAAAAGCAGGCGATTTGTGACCATCCGTTTCCTCACTGAACAATCAGTCTTTTAACAGGAGAGAGCTGTAATCAATAGGCCTTTTTTTTTTTTTTTTAGAATTTATTTTTCCCTCCTCCACAGAAGCAGTTGGAACTGCAGAGAGAGAGGGCGAGCTTTCTGAACATCAGTGAGATAATTCAACGTTTTCTAAAAGCTACTACACTGGGCAGTTTCTAAGTTGAAATTTCAACTTGAAATTTCAAGTTGTCTTTTTTGAGACAGAAAAACAATGGTATCTTGGGGTATATGTATATATATATATATATATATATATAACCTATTTATCCAGTTCTGACTCTGATGAAAATTCTTTTTTAAGTACTCAGAACTTGCTGAGTTTGGAAAGGTGGTGAACAAAGGCTGGGAAGGAGTGCGTGTGGAGGAGGGGCTGTCACGTTGAATAAATAATCTAGCCGAAGTTCCCAGCCTGGTTGCCATCATTTTAACAGAGAAGGTAAAACTAATATTCCCCGAGGGGCGAAAGTCAGAAGGTCAGTCCTCTCTCTCGCTAGAGCTTTTACCTCTGTAGTTGATTCATAGGTTAGCATCCTAAGACTTGCCTTACGCCAGTTTGGGGCCTCTCTGCTCTTGTTTTACTTTCGTCAGAAAGCTGTGCTTCACTATGGTCCCAGGACATGAGGAAAGATACTGACGTACCATAGAGAGAGAGAGAGAGAGAAAATGAGAGTCATGAACACTGTGGCTTAGCTGAGGTCAAAGAAGTATTCAAGTTCAGCAGAGAGACAGCTGGTTCCCACCACGTGTGAAGTGAGAGATTCAGGGGTAGAGAACGAATCAGTACCCTTCATCCCCAGCTTGCCCTTTGTCCGGGCATGTGCTGTCGGATGTTGCCCTTGATGCTGAAGGACACTCATCCATCCTCCTTGTTCAGGAGAGAAGAGGAGTGGACCAAGCTGCTCAAACATCTATTTGTTGACATTCACTGTGTGTGTGGAGGGGGAAAAATAGCTCAGCTGAAAATTGCCTGGCAAGATGGGTCCCTAAGAGGGATAACTGAGGATAACTACAACTGGCAAAAACTGGAATAAACAGGTATAACTGGACCACAGTTCCTCAACTAGCACCTCAGAATTAACAGGGTTTTGAAGAGGAGAGAATGGAGCTACTTCTCTAAGGAAGTAGAGGGGGGGAGCATTGTTCAAACCACAAGGTGAGATACAGGAAGGGGCGGGGCTGGGACTCTCTATGCTCACAACACAGCACAGATTTGGCTTGGGTTTAGGGACTTGGGAGGTTGTCCTTGCTGGTGGACAGCAGCTGCAACTACACTCTAGAGGCTTCATAAATGTCAGATTTTCAGGGGGATACACCAGGTAGAAGAATGCTAAATAAAGTAAGACAGTGGAGAATTCGTCAAGGGAACTCTGAAAAACTTGAGTGGCATTGATCAGCCTCCAGCAAGTTCCAAGGATGTGTTACTATAGGGTTTCTACCCATTGAGTGCAGCAAAATCTACTTATTAAAAAAAAAAATCAAAATTAGCAAAAAAAAATATATAGCTAGTGAAGTGATTTTAATTACTTAAAAAGCAAGATTTTTAAGTATCTCACCTTAAGTACTTTAGGCAATTCATTCTTTGGCAAAATTTTTATTTTTATTCATCTTACAATTATCACCTAAAACCAAGATGATGGGATAAAAAGTGGCCATATTCACCTTGCTAACCAAAATAATCACATGCCAGCAAATAGCTCAAGGAGAGTTCCAGAACATAGCACAGTGCAACACAAAGTCAGAGGGTGACCACACAGAGACTGACAGAAACCTTAACTGTACCCATACCCTGTGTTTGGGGGGGTGGGGTTCTCGGCCACATAGACTGCACCCATACCCTGTGTACGGGGGGAGTTCTCTGCCACATAGACTGTACCCATACCCTGTGTACAGGGGGAGTTCTCGGCCACATAGACTGTACCCATACCCTGTGTTTCGGGGGAGTTCTCGGCCACATAGACTGTACCCATACCCTGTGTTCGGGGGGGGAGTTCTCTGCCACATAGACTGTACCCACACCCTGTATTCATGGGGAGTTCTCCGCCACACAGACTGTACCCGTACCCTGTATTCAGACAGACTTCCCTGGGTGGGAAAGAATGCTCAGAAAGACTTCAGCACCTTACAACAGTTGGCTACTGTGGTCCCCAGTCTTCACAAATGCTGACCTCAGTTGACTGAGTTGTTGAGGATTGTATACCTGGATTCTCCCTGGGACCAAAGTCACCACAATCTACCCAACCTTTGCACACTTGTTAAGGTGGAATTCCATGCTGAAGCCAGGGTGTAAGGTCTGGAAGATAAGACTGCTCTGTAAGATACATAGGCATTTATGCAAAGTCACAGAAACAAAGATCAACAGGGCGACATCACAAAGCCAAAGGAGCAGAATCATTCTCCAATAAATGACAATCCCCCAAAGAAATGAAGATCTATGACTTGCTTGAAAAGAAATTTAAAATAATTGTCTTAGGGGAAATACAAAGAAAAAAAGAGATAGATGATACAATGACCTCTAAAAAATAAGATGTGATCAAAGCCAGGAATACAACAAAGATGGAGATCATTACAAGATGAGAAAAAAAGCCAAATACAGATCGTGGAGTGGAAAACACAATGACTAAAGAATACAGCAGAGAGTTCCAACATCAGATCCAGCGGAGCAGAAAACAATTCGCTATGAGCTTCAAGACAGGTCTTCTGCCATTGCCCAGACAGGGCGCAAAATAAAAGACAATGAAAAAGAATGACAATGGATATGACATGGTGTCCTAGAGCAGAAAGGAGAAGTAGACACACATCTCCATCCCTAACCCGGAAGTTATCTCCAATTGATAACCAGTTGCAAAGGAAAATTTAGGACTCTCACTGGAGAATCAAACTACTCTCAAGGGTAGGCTTCATGCCCAGCAGTAGATGGGCAACAGAAAATGAACTCGATAGCATCTTTGGAGGCTCCTTGTCTCATAATGTCACGTCAGAGATTTTGGATGTTTGTTTTTATCTTCATAGATAGATAGATGATTGATAGATAGATAGATAGATAGATAGATAGATAGATAGATAGATAGAAAGATAGAAGATTCTCTTTTACCCTATAGATCCTTTGGTTATATATTATGGCTTCCAGTTGAAGTTTTTTTGTTTTGTTTTGTTTTATGGGATTTCATATATATGCAAACAAGAGGGTCTCTGTATCTATATTTATTTTTTGTGCCTTGGTCTCTTTTTCTTCTTTTTGTTTGTTTTCTTCTATTCTTATTTGTTGGCTTTTGTTTTGTCTTACTATATTTTATTCCACAGTATTATTATCCCCTAGAAGCCTGTTCTAATGAGACACAGAAATGGGATAGGTCCAAATGTGAGGGAAAACAGGGAAGAACTGGGGCAAGTAAAGAGAGAGAAGACCATTAACAAGACACATTATGTGAGAAAAAAAAACTATTTTCAATAAAAGGAAAAATTTTAAAGAATTATAATGTTATCATTAAGCTAAGAAACATATGCATTACAAGACCCTACAGAAGATGAGGGAGAAAATGTAAAAAAATAAAAATAAATAAATAAAAACTTTACAAAATTTGGAAAAGATTTGGGCATTCAGCTCCACGAAGTTCCAAAGTCCTCCAATTGAAAGAGGTCTTCACCCAGACACATCATACCGTCACTATCAGAATCCAGAGTCAAAAAGAAAACTTTTTAGGCAGCAATGGAAAACCAGTTACAGACAAGAGAATCTTTTCTATAACTCTCTTTGTTTGCTCTTTGTGTCTTTCACATCATACATCTCAATCCAATTCATTTCCCTGTCTCTTTGTATCTACCCTCTGCTCTTGCAACCCCCACCAAAATAAAATAAAATTAAATCAAATTTAAGAGAAAAGAAAGGAAGAAAAAAAAGAGAAATCTCATCATGGAAGCTGTATCAGTGTGACACAGTGAGTCACACAACAAACCCTTTCATCCATGTATCTTTACCTGCAAAGTGTTCACTGCAGGGGGTCATTGGTCTGGTTCAAGGCCTCTGGTTTCCACTACACAATCCATTCTGGGCCATCACTGGGACTCCTCTTGGATATCTTATTGTTACCCTGAATCATGGTGACCCTGCAGCTTTGGGTCTGTAAGACCAGCTCCTTCAGCAGATTACAGATGGGGTTTGGATATTGGGGTAGCCAAACCATAATCCTGGTTCTGGGCCTGGGTAGTTGCAGGGTTGGTCAGCCCACCAGCTCTCCCCTGTCTTCACCACCAAGGTGAGCTCTCTTGCATTGCCCTGGCTGGTTCACCCCTAGAATTGATGAGGAAGGGGTGGGGCCAATTCTGTTTTCATGTCCTCAGGGTTGGCTCTCCCACACTTACACCTTCAGGGCCAGCTCTACTGTGTTGCCCAGGCAAGGTGCTGGGACCATTCTCCTGACTGCTACAGCTGGTGAGGGTACAAGAGAATCTTTATCAGATTGTTAGCAAATTTCTCAACAGAAACTGTATGCACCAGTAGAGAATGAGTGTGCAAGACCCTACATTCAGTCTCTTACATGAGCATTCTTTAGGCATACACAATTTTAAAAAAGTACTTACTAGAATATTAATGGGTTTTTCTTCCACCTCAACCACAAACCATTTCAGAATTTTGATAGTAATATAAATTTTATATATTTATAAGCCACTGTGAATTATTTTTTAAAACATTTCAACTTGATTTCTCACAGCTCTTTATACATTGAGTATGATGACCCCTGGGGATCACCTACTTCACAAATACATTAACCCACTTAGAAGTTAGAGTTAAGTCTGCCTGTGATAATTTTGAAGATAAAGAACTTATTCTACTTTATTCTCTTTTATTTACCTTTTCTTACTGTTCTGCTTAGAAAAACCTTAATGATGATGCAAGCAAGATCCGCTCTCCTTTATTTTATAACTAATTTTCTTGAAGAATTTTTAACGGCTTTGCAGTCTGGGTTTGGAGCTGTGGGTAAGGGAAAGAACCACGCTTCCACCTCAAATGGACATTTTACTGCTCATAGATTAAATAAAACATTGCCCTGGAAATTTTCAAGGAAGCCATCTTTATTACAAACCTAAGCCTTTGTTTCTTAACTTTCGGCTTTTGTTTTACTAAACTGCACGAGTCTCTGTTTTCAAATGCCCCAGCATAAAATTGTACTGAAACTCTGATTAAAACGCTGCTTTGCAATTCTTCATGAATCTTTTTTTCCCACAATTTTGCTGTAGTTTTACTTCAGACTCTGATACAGAATTCATGAAAGAGAATTCCCTAGAGATTCATCCAATGGAGAGGTGTGGAAAGAAAGGAAAAGACTAGGAAGTGGCTAGGAAGGCAAGCCCTTCTTGGGTGAGCAGGGAGCCAAGACTGCCGTCCTCCTGAGGCTTGGGCCTAAAGAGCCTGCCGGAGGCAGGAGTGCACAGTTAAGCTTTTAGCAGTCACGTGAGCTGGCCCAGGGGAACACAATCTTAGCCCCCTCCGACCAAAGGCAGCAAGGGTCCTTCCTGGACTTTTGTTCACTGTTTGACAGACCCATCTGGAAAGACCCAAATGCAAATATAGAATCCAAGGTTCAACGGGAGATAAGATTGCATCCTTAGAAAAAACTAAACAGATACAACTTAAACTAACTTAAACTACAGATCAACCAAATCCTGTAGAATTTGTTGGAGCAAAGCAAAGAGCTCTCCACAGGCCTCGAGATGCCTGATAAGAAGAAAGGATACGAACCATGCTGGGCAAAGTAAAGCTGATTCCAGGGCCTGTCACTCTTGAACAGAGTAAAAACTTACAATTCCTGAAAAGCAAACGGAAAGCTGGACTATTGTTCAAAGGGAAACCCCAATAGCAGGGAAGCTACAGATAACAAAACTGCCACAAGAGATGTTTTTATAAAGGCTAGAGCAGAAGAGACCCCACAGGTGACAGATTTTTTTTTTCATAGAGGGATGGAAGTTCTAAGCTAAATAGAGCAGAGTTCCAAAGTATTTTAACTGATAAGCTTGTTAATTAGCTTAGTTTAGCCATTCCCCAAAGTATGTACATCTTAAAACAACATAAATGCATAGAGTCAACTAAAAGGAAATACTAAAACGCTCTTTATTTTTACTTTTTATGCTTTGTTATTTTTACTTTATTGTACGGGTGTTTTGCCTTCATGCACTTGGTACTACAGGCACACACTGTGCTTGCAGAGGCCAGAAGAGGGCGTTGGATCTCCTGGAACCAGAGTAATGCGGTTGTGAGCCATGCGGGTACTAAGGTTCAAATCCTCAGGAAGAACAACCAGTGTGCATAACCATCGAGCCATCTTTCCAGCCCCTCGGTTACACTGTAGATATTCAGAGGTTGGCTTACTCAGATAGCAAAGGAATTCAAAGACAGATTAGCAGAAACAGAAATTCAAACACAGAGGGAAAAATAGCTTAAAAGGATGAGCAGGAAAATGTTGAGATAATATCTGTAATTAACAATCACCAAACAAACAAATCTCTACCAAACATTTAACAAAAAATGACATGGTCAGGCAAGATGATGCAAGACTTATTCCAGCATCTAAAATGCCGAAGCGGGAGGATCAAGGGGAGGGGAGAGGGTAAGAGGAGAGAAGGAAGAGGAAACTGTGGTCAGGATGTATAACTAATTAATTAATTAATTAATTAAAATAAAAGAGTTTGAGACCAGCCTCTGGAACACCATAGAGAGAGATCCTGTCAGAGAAGGGGGGCGCGGGAGAAGCAGGGAGAGGCAACAGCAGCCCAGTGCAAACTCCTTCAGAAAGCAGAACAAAGGCGCATATTCTTGCTCACTCTTGACAAAGTCATTAAGAGAAAAACTGTAGGCTAATATCCATCACCAGCACAGATGTAAAGACTTCTAAGGAAAATGCTCTAAATTGAATCCAGAACTTCATTTAAAAGCTAATACATCATGACCAAGGGCTACCCATGAAATGTGAAGTTGGCTTGACATTTTAAAATCGATTTAAATTCAGCACATTTTAAAAACCAGAAAAATAAATCTTATCATTAGGTACAGAAAAAAATGATTTCATGCAATACTCTGTCATTAATTTAAAAAAAATTCTTGGAGTATTAGGCATGGTAGCAGCTTCCCTGGCCTGACAAGAATATCTGCCACACAGCATTGCAGCTCAGTAGATGTCACCCTGTAAGCAAGGCTGTTCCCACCATTAAATAAAGCAAGGGGCTCCTAACATTGGTAGAGCAGAAGGTATACTCTTTTTAGATGTGGTTCTCTGTGTAGAAATCCTCTTCCCCCACAAAAAAAAAAAAAAAAAAAACAAGTATGAGCAAATGACAGTAACATATGACTTTTTGATAAAACTGTTGGGTATGAGAACAACAGGCAAAAAAAATCAGGATTATTTCTGAACACTATCAGTGATGACTAAGAAACATATCTTAATTCATAAGAGCATCAAAACTTGTAAAACCTGAGTTAAAAATAGATAAGCTCACTAAAAACAAAAATTACAAAATATGGTGGGGCTGCGATGACGGCTCAGCAGGTGAAGGTTTTGCTGTAAAGTGTGGTGTTCTGAGTTCAGATTCCCAGCAAGCACCATGGCGTACATCTGTTAAATTCAGTGCTGAAAATGGGGGTGGGACTGAAGTCCAAAGAAAGGTGATGAAGCTGGGAGCCGCTGGATTTCTCTTGCAGTGTTAGTGGGGATAAGAGATGGTGCGGTAGTGTCTTTCGTATTGCTGTGGCAAAGCGTCTGGTAGAAACAATGGGAGGAAGGAAAGACTTACTCTGCTCACTGTTTTAGAGGGTTCAGTCTGCCACAGCTCCGAAGGCAGGATGGAGCACTCCTACTCCCAGCATGCTATGCCACCAAACAAATAAAAGGGGGATGGCAGTGAACGGTCTTTTTCATCTAACAGGTTGAACACCTGCTAGTCTGTCTTCACCAGGGCTACCTGGCTCACCCTTCTGCTCCCCTAGGCTGAAGCTCAATCCAGTTTGGCTTCTTCTCCTGTCTCACCTGCTTCTCTCTGCATTCCAGGTGTCCTGCCCCTGCCTTCACAGCTGTCTGAAGCTCTTCCTCCCTTTCTTTAGAATGAGTCTTTTGCTTTCTCTGACTCTTCTTCACCCAGCTGGAGGGAGGCAGCTTCTTGTCAGTCACTGTACCCAGAAAGCCCCCGGTGTGTACGCTGTTTCATTCCCAGGTTCAGCAAGTTTCTCATTTTCCTTCTATTCATTTTCTTCTTTCCCACAGTTTTCCACGAATGGAGTCTTACGGTTGTGGGAGGGGCGGTAGATGACAGCCTCATGTATCCCATCACCATGATTCTATTAAAATGGAACTTAGGGCAAAAATAAATAATGGGATTTTTTTTTTTTTTTTTAATTTTCGAGACAGGGTTTCTCCGTAGCTTTTGGTTCCTGTCCTAGAACTAGCTCTTGTAGACCAGGCTGGCCTCGAACTCACAGAGATCCACCTGCCTCTGCCTCCCGAGTGCTGGGATTAAAGGCGTGCGCCACCACTGCCCGGCCCGGGATTTTTTTTTTCCCACTAAAAACTAACTTGAAAAAAAAGTGCCCTCTCTGCAAAACATTAGGAGCTGTGATTGTTTAGATAATAGCAACAATAACTTGAGCTACATTTCAATTACAGACTCACTACAAACTCTCCACATTTGTGTGTGGTATATGCATGTATATATTCATGCGTGTGTGTATGTGTGTGCGTGCATGTGGAGACCACGGATGTCTTATTAGCCTGGACTCACCAATTCAGCTGGACTGGTTGGCCATTAGCCCCAGTAATCCCCCAGTCCCCACTTCCCCAGCACTGGGATTAAAAGGGGGCTGCCATGCCCAGTTTTTCACATGGGTGTCAGGGGATCTAGGCTTGAGGTACATTCAACCTTAATTCTTAAAAATTTCCCATTTCCCCAACCCCGATTCTTAAATGTTTCAATCTATGTCTTAATAATAATGTAATTGGTTTTGCAATAAGATTTGAAAATAATTATATATAGCCAAAATGATCTTGGATCCTTCCTGTAATGTCCAGTAAAAAAGAACAAGCATGGTTCCTTTACTGGTGACCATTGTCACCATCTTTGAAGTTTTAAATTCTTCCCCTGTTTATTTCATAATTTCAAAAGGTAAATTCATGCGAATTACTTTCTAACTTGCCATGCTTTTCCATATATGCCTCCAAAATTCAGGGATGCTTTTGAACAGCTTCAGTAATTCCATAAAATATAACCTCTTCTACACAGGAGAGTGGGTAGAAAGTTAACAGTAAGTTGTAGGTTGCAGCTGGCAAAGAAATAGGCCCAAATCTCTTCAGAGTTCAGAATTATAGGTTTGAATTCTTATCCTGAGCTGTGTTTTCCCAGTGCCAGGTTAGTAATTCCGTGCCTGGCGCTGCGGTTCAGTCGTAAAAACAATGGAACTCCATCAGGTTGGGCTTGTGAGAGCAGAGGGGAAAGCAGAGCAGAGGGAGGAAGGGAGGAGGGTGTGACTTCGCCATCTGAAACTCAGCTTTATAAAGAAAAACAGCAGAGACATGATGTCATCCTGGAGAAGGTAGCTCCACTGTAGGGCTGGCTTTTTTTCAAGCTGGCCTGACCTGAGTTTTTTTTTTTTTTTTTTTTTTTAACAAAATCCAGATGGAAAGAAGGGAGAAATATATGTATATATTCGAAGACTGAAACAAAGACTTCAAGCAGTGGCTTTTTCGCTCATGAATTTAACATGCCTGGATCTAATGCAGACCAAGTAGGACCCCCTCATTATTCCCCCTCCCGTCTCCTTACACCAAACCTTTTAACCCCCCTCTGGATCTGCAGGAGGCATGGGATCTGGTTACTCTCCTGACCACTAACTGAAGGCAGCTCTTTAAATCCTACTGATGGGAAAGTCATCAACTCCAAAACTCAGGTTTGATTTTTCTGGTTTGGAGTCTGTGTTGGTTTCAGTTTTTAAGTTCCTGGAAATTGGGATAGTTGATGAATGAGACTTTGCAGCTTAACTGGAAAAGGTTTGGTTTTTTTTTTTTTTTCCAGAGGGTGGGAAGGGGGACTCGTCGTTTTGTTTTGATTTGTGCGTGCTGTTGTTTTTGCGGCTACTGTTGTAGTTGCTGTTTTGTCTGTGTTTACTTGATTGAGTGGTTGGCTGCTTACTTGCCTATTTTCCATTATGGAACATAAAGTAATGCGCTCGCCGTCATCCCTGTTTCAGACTATACACAGTCCTGCAACTCCAGTGCTGGAGACGAATGAGGCAGAGGGATTTTTGTTTGCATTGTTTTGCTTTCTCATGTCTTCGTGATGAAGATGTCTTGGCATTAGAGGAGACCTAGAAAGAAAGCTTCCAAGGAACTGAACCGTGCTCTGAGAGAATTCCCGAGTGGTGTGAGTGGGGCTTGCAAACACAGCGATATAGAGCCAGCTCCACTGGTCCCTTTCCACGCGGGAGGAAGCCTCCCTCCCCCGCACACACTGAGGATTCACAGTGAGGAGCTCACTAGTCTATGAAGCACCCAGAATCTCTAAATAGGAAAAACAGAGTGTGCTGCTTCTATTCCTGAAAATCCAGGGCTCCGGCCCTCTGGCCTGAGCAAGGTAAGAACCCTACTATGTAAGGATAGCTCAAAAGAATGGATGGGAGAAACTTGTCTTCAGTAGGTGCCACGATCTCAAGCTCAGCCCACATCTGAAAGGAAATGGAGAGACCAGAAGCCCTGAAAACTGAGCCACCCTGGGGTCCTGAAGCCACCTACGTGTCCTGAAGAATTCTGGCCAGACCCACCAAGAATTCCCACAGCACTGTCAGGACTCCAACCCATCGAGAGTATTTCCTAAGCAGCAGACAGACACCCATGGCTGAGCAAGGCCACCCTTGGGATGGAAGCAACAGGCAGCAGAAACCAAACCAAAGCACCAATGGACCGCTACCCAGCCTGCTGGTCTCTGCTCTCCCCTGACTCTCGGAAGTAATGATGACACCTCTGGACAAAGTGTGCCCCTGCATTCATAGGTCACGGAAACTAAGTCACCTGCCACTGTGTTCCCAGCCACTAGAGCCACCCATGTGCCTATCAATCTGAGGACTTTTTACAGATCCGGCATCAAAGGGAGGGGAAAAAAACTTAAGTATTTCCAGTAACTAATGACAAGTTGTGATTATTTAAACGAAACAGAGTCATTGAGGTAGAGGCTTATAAAAAATTATTTAGAGATGCGGCGATCATCAAGACGGGAAGTCAAGGTGCAAACCTAGTCCAATCCAACTGGAAAACTCATTTTCTGTTCACCTTCTGCTGGCTGCCTTAGACGAGACAGGAAATGTCGTGGGAACACACTGTCGGGGCAAGTTAGTCAGAACGATTAATATTAACACAGCACTGTCATCCTCAAGGACTGTTTTCTGTCTAGGTTAGACAATATAATCTAGGTTAGAATATACAAAGGAAATATCAGCTGAACAGAGATCTGGTCATTGACTCCAGGGATTCATCAGCCCCCCCAAGTTCTATTGAGTTCTTCGAAGAATACCTTGATTGTAGTTGCTATGTAAGGAAGCCAGGAGAATGTGTCTCTCAGAGTTCATTTCCAGGTGTAAGTGAGGAAAGGCAGAGAGAGAGGGACTTGTTCCTAAAGCCCTCTACTAAAGGGTTGCTGGAGCCATTCTAGAACTTTCTGGCTACTACTCCTTAGAACAAAGGAAAACTTACACCATCATCTTCCTTTTGTAGCATTTATATTTCTGTTGAAAATATGATGCAGTTTTGTATTTACTAAGGAGTATAAGCAAGAACACAGACTGTTTGTTTCTCACGGCCCTGCAGTGGCAGGAACTGCTCCCAGTTGAAAGGGCTGTTCCTCCTTAAGGACAGCGCCACCCACAGGAGCAGCTTTATGTCAGTCTTCGTCTGGTGAGCATTGCATCCTGAGTTTCCCCCTAGCCACTGCCAGTTTCCACAATGTGCCAAGGTTGTTCCTTGGGTATGGGTCACCAGAGATTCTAATTATGTCACTGAGGAGAATAAAAACTTAAAGGGCGCAGCTAACTATCATTGGAGAAGCAGGAACCAAAGCCACCATCGAGGGTTAGGGTATGTTGGAGAGGCACCAGGAAATCCAAAATATTATATCAAAAATGATAAAGATACTAACAAGAAATCTGAAGACATCCACCCCAAATAATAGAAGATAAAGGTTAAGCTAATTAGGAATTTTTAAATCCACAGAGACAGACTGAGATAATGAGAGGCAGGAGATTTTCATGAACAGGGTGATTAAATAATAATTCATCTTTCAATTGGGTCACCTGATAAATTACATTGGAACAACAATTATAAAAGGGGGATTCCCAGGGCAAGTGAGATAAACAATTGCCTTATTTATATATCATAGGCAATCAGGGACCCTCAAGCCCAGCCCCTATGGGTCTACAAATACCTTGGGTTTATTGCATTGGCAATCATTTTGTCAATACCGGCACTAGTGGTGGTGTCATGGCTCCTTGTTCTTATTCTGTTGCTGTTACATATGTGGCTCAAGACTGGATGGGATGTCTCAGTGTGGTTTAAAAAGGAGAAAGAAGAAAACAAGGATGGTTCAGCAGGACTTGGGAAGCAAAGATTACAGAGCGCCTGACGGTGGTGATACACATGTGCCCACTAACGACTTAATGCAGTCAGTGATGATAGTAAGCTACACAATACAAATAATATAGTGCTCTGAAAGTTCCAGAACTTTCCCCCTCGGTCCCTGGATTCACCATGACTCAAGGACTTTGCTGCATCATTTTCGCATTCTCTGCTGAGTAGAGCAGGAAGGCTTGACAAAGTAGGTGAATGTGGAGCGGTAAGAGATGATCTTGCTGGGTTTGTATGGACAAAGGCACTGTGAGTCCAGTTGACTCCTCCACAATGTCACAGGGGTCCAGGGGACACATCTTCACACGCTGGCCTTAGCCAGTAACAGGTCTGAGGCAGGGAGATAGACCGTTGCTTTGATAGAGGTGAACTTCCCAGACCTGCATAAGTTAGTGTGCCACGGTCCCTAGCTCAAGGGAAACACCAGAAGATCCTGCCATGACTTCAGCCTTCTAATCTACCTTTGTAAAATCTGCCTCAACCAGTCAGGATCCATCTCAGTTGCAAACAACTACATATAAAACCATTTAGAGGTGGCTTGTCATTTGTCCTTCATTCCCCCCAATTCTTCATATGATTTAATGGATGTGTAAGTCTCAGAAATCTATACTAAATCCTATGCCCAGAATGTAGAGTTGTTTCATGTTTTATATATTGCTTCGATTATCCTTTCTATCTAGAAAAATATGTCTGGGAAGTCACTATGAACTTGAAATTCTTACACTTTTGTAGGTGTTGGGGGATAGAGATAGAGTACTCAAAGAAGGTTTACCTTCGATCTGTAGCCTTCTGTTTTTGGTGAAGAGGGTGCACTATTATCTGCGCAATAAAATGCACTTAGACAACAACGGTAAAACCGTACGTAGCCCGCAATGCAGACCCAGCACTCATGCATTCCGTAAATGCTCACTGGGAGAATGGAGAAATGAGGATTTCGATGCTTTCTACCGCTGGAGCAGTTTATGGAACTCTGTTCTTATTGTGTACTCCAGTAATGCATGAATTTATCACATTGATTTCTTGAACAATTTACACAGAGAATTACAACAGTTTTATCAATTTTCATGTTAGATCGGTTGCTTGGGAATGCCAGATTAAATATTTACAGCATAGAAGTTACTCTCCCCATGTGTGTATATGTCTGTGTGTCTGTATATGTATATATGCATATACATTTGTATGTTTATATATGGAGGAGATATATATCTATGGAACGAATATACCCAAAGAGCTGGGCTCTGCCTTTCACACACTTGAGAGTCTGGACTAAAGGAAACTGTTCCGGACAGTGATAGAAGCTATCTGGAAATCTCCCTAAGTTTTGACGTTTTATGAGCGTCTATGCAATTTGATAATCTAGGTGAAAACGGTTTCACATAAATGTTTTTACCCCAAAATGTTTCCAGTTAAATGCAATTATCACTGTACACTCTGTCATCCCCTTTACTAGGTCAGGGCTGTCTGGCAAACAATGAGGCCACGTGACCGTGTGACATCGAGAAAGAGCAGAGGACCTGGAGGCAGGCAGAGCCGGCCTGGAAAATGTATGGACAAGAGGGCCTGTGTGTTCATCTGGACCGTCCTGGCTGCCCGTTGTCTAGAGATAAAAACACTTCCTCCCTTAGGGACACTATTTGAAAATGAATGAGAGGTCTGTGAGTAGCCATGAGCTGCTTCATGACAGGAGTGGAGAATAAACATTGAATTAGTAAATCTACAGATTATAATTCATTTATTTTTGGACCAGAAATAAATATTGCAGTATTTATCCAGGATTCTGTGTGGACAACTAACTTAATAATACATGAAAAATAGTAAGTGCTGAGAACCCTGATGATTAGTTTTGAGATCTATATTATTTTAATCTTAGTGATTTAGCCTTTGGCTTAAATTTAAAGTGTTCCTTTATACATTCATTTATTACTTAAGTAATCTGAATTCCAAAAGGATTTAAGGGCTTAAAACAAAGTGAGGGGGGCTAAAGAGATGGGTCAGCAGGTTAGTGCTTTTTGCACCAGCCTGAGAACCTGAGGTTAACTCCCAAGTACCTATATAAAAAAAAAAACTGTGCATGTCCATGGAATCCCAGAACTGTAGGGAAAAGGTAGAAGGATCTTGGAGCTTGTGCCCATCTGCCTAACTCCAGGTTCAGTGAGAGAGCCTGGCCCAAGGGCACAGGACAGAGGGTGACTGAACAGGACACTTGATGTCCTCTTCTGATCTCCACGTGTGCACATAGATAAACCACATGGGGGCTGGGGGCTAACCTGAGTCTGGTGGCTCATACGTGCCATCCCAGCACAGCAGACGCTGAGGCAGGAAGAGTGCAGGGAGCTACAGGCCAGCCTGGGTTACAAAGTAGGGCTGTGTCTTTAGAGAAAAAAAACAAGAAAAGAATGTATGTATGTATGTATGTATGTATGTATGTATAAAAAGAAGGGAACTCTAAATCATTTTAAGAATGTAGTAAAAAAAAAAAAAGCAATTGTGAAGGAAAACTGTTGGGGAAAGTTTTTCAGTCAGGACCCAGGACTAGAAACTTCTATTTCTATAAAATCATATCTTAGCCTCACTGCATCCACAGCTACCTATGTTGTAAACTAAGAGCATACTGATGAACAGAAAGAAAACCGTGAAACCGGCGCCAGCTTCAATAAACAGAAGAACGAACATTACAGCGGGAGAAGAATGTTCGTGGATTCAAACAGCGGTGGAGCCAGACTGAGAAAAAAAAGCAAGGCTGAAGCTTCCTCCTGTGGAGCAAAGCGGAATGTCGAGAGAAACTACACCAGACACATCCCCCTCTCTCCCATCTCTGGCTCCACGCAAGGAAACCTAAAGAAAAGGTAGAGATGGGAGCGCTTTAGGAAGAACGCCTGGCACAGGCGATGGTGTCCGTGTGCCTTTGATCCAGCCAACAGAGCTAAGGGAGAGAGCACGCCTCGGAGCAGAAACGTGTGAGCCGCTACTACATGTGATACAGCAAACGTCTAGCCAAGAGGCTCCTAATCAAATGATGCAGGGACTCGATAACCTGCTCACCTGCTCTGACGATAAACCCAGCATCTGGACAGGTTTAAATTGCTTTGGATTCCTAATTGATAAAGAAATGCCCATTACACACACCTAGCCACCTCCTGTCTCCCTTCTTACCTCCTACGGCTTCCGGCTTCTCTCCTATCATCCTTCCCGTGTTGGTTGAAGCTGAGAGTATCACATTGAACACTTCGTTCCCAGGCATTTTCCTCTTTCAGATGCAAAGCTGCACTTGCTCTTCTTCCAACCTTGTGGGACAATAGAATACTCTTTCAGATCTTCCAGGATCTGGAGGTTGTCCTTAACTCCCAGCAGGGCCCCTTCTTAACTCAGTGCTCGGACTAGAGTAGAACAGATGTGTGAACTTAGCACAAGATAATATTGAAACACCCACACAAAAACTTTGACCAACCAAGGGTACCCAGTCTTACGGGCCCCTAATTGTTCCCCAGGAGAGACGACCAAATGAGCCAGAGAATAAAGACCGAGAGTGGTTTTTAAGGACATATCAGATCACCCCTCCGGCCTCATAAAGTACTAGGTTGGAGGTAGCGATTTTGGACCTTGCATTTTGCTTTTGTTTTTATTTTTTTTTTTAAGTTTTAAAATTAAAAGCTAAAGAAAGTCCACTTGAAGTGGGTTTAGAGGGGAAAGACCCGTGTCGCAGAGGAAAGACACCACTACCCTAATGACTTACAGGAGACTTGTCTAGCTTTGAACACACTTGGCAGGTGTGTCAGAAAATCTGTCCTCCTTAGCAGGGTGCAGGAAGACATGCAACCATGAGAGAGAGAAGGAAGGTGCAAGCTAGTGCAACAAAACTAGAAACAAAGCCATGGTTACGGGGCGGGGATCAAAAACAAGAAAAACACCAGCATCGAAAGAACAATAAAATCGGCGATGAGAGAGACAATGAACCACATAGCGAAAATAGTGCAAGGAAGTTTCCTGAAATGCAAGCATAAAGGCCGGAGTTGGAATTTATTCTGGGACTGGTTCCCATGACTGTGGAAACCAAGAAATTCTACAATCTGCTCTCTGCAGACTGGAGCCAGGAGAAGGTGGTAGCATGATCCAGCCAGAGTTCAAAGGTTTGATTATCAGGAGAGCCAATAGCAGAACTGAGTATGTGTGAATACCTGAGAACCCGGAATGGAAGATAACATTAGCTTCCGTGATGATGGTATGAACAGAAAGTCAGGTCTTCATCTAATCCCGTGGAGATGAAGTAGCAAGACCAATCAAAAAGTTGAATGTGGTTATGGGAGACCACTGAAAACTACAAAAAATATATAGGCTATTTAATTATCTAAATGATGAAGGGAAATTCTAAGCAAAGGGTAAGAGAGGCATCCTTGGTGAAAATTCTAACAGAGTTGACGGCATGCAACATTAACAGTAATCTGAATAAAATACTTTCTGAGGTAAGGAATGTCCTTTGTGTTTGGGATGGAGGGTATCCTGGATGATTTGGGAAAAAGACATTGAAGTCTATATTGCCTCCTTCTGGGTATCTGCCCCTCCTGCCATACTTACGCATACCACTCCAAGTCACTTAAGTCACAGTCACCTGGAGTCATCTCCTGTCCTCTGCCCATCTTATGTGCTCCCAGCTAAGCAAGGAAGTGGACCTCACTGTGCTTTCTCTGCATTTTCTGCTGCCCAGGACAGACGACTCAGCAGTTAAGTATACAGGCTGCTCTTCCAAAGGTCCTGAGTTCAATTCCCAGAAGCCACATGGTGGCTCACAACCATCTGTAATGAGATCTGGTGCCCTCTTGAGGAAGAGACCTGGTCAGTTGTCCTCATCAACTTAGACCATGAAACCCAATATGGACAAGTTCAATAGAACCGCCATATACAGGCTGCTCATGCATGCTTCAGCATTGCCGGGACATAAAAGTCATTTTTTTTTCCAGTTACTTACACATCTTGTTTTTCCATTTCTGTATTAGTTTCCTTTTGCTACTGTAACAGATCACCACAAGTTCAGTGTCTTAGATGACACCACCTGTACTCTTACCATTCTGAAGGTCAAAGGCCCTAAACTTAAGCGGCTCACAGGGAAGAAGTGCTTCTCCCACAGGACTTGGGGGCGGTTCTGCTTCACCTTCCCTTGAACTTCAAGAAGCTCTGCTTTATTTGGCTAAGGGGTCCACCCTCTGTGTTTTCAGATAAGTGGTATAGTGGCTTCTGATGCTGCCCTTGCTCTAGCTCTGCCCTTTCTAGACCCCTCTCAGAAAGGTCTCGTGATGATGCTTTTTTTTTTTTTCTTTTTTGGTTTTTCGAGACAGGGTTTCTCTGTAGCTTTGGTGCCTGTCCCAGAACTAGCTCTTGTAGACCAGGCTGGCCTCGAACTCCCAGAGATCCGCCTGCCTCTGCCTCCCAAGTGCTGGGATTAAAGGCGTGCGCCACCACCGCCCTGCTGAAAGGTCTCATGGTGATGCTGGACCTGCCTGAACAACTCCAAATAAAGCCTCCTCTCTCAAGATCATTAATCATACCTGTAATGTCTTTTTTGTACACAGGACAACATAGCCACAGATATCAGGGACTAGACTGTAGACAAGTTCTGGATGGGACCATTATTCTGTTCACCACAAGTTTCTTCTTATCTTTGCTCAGACATCAGTTATGGAAAGCTACAGTAGATTTAAAGTTTGGACCTGTCATGACCACTCTCTTCCCCTGTCTTGCTCAATGTGCTTTCCCCTCCTCCATAGAATTCAGCACCCACTAATTCAATCAAACTGTATTAAGCCAAGGATTTTATGCTGTTCATTCATAGTTTCCATAGTTATGGGAAGCACAGAGTGGGTGGTTAATAAATGTTGGTTCGAATATAATAACTTCTGCCTTTAGGCATAAAAGACAATAATGAAAAAATATTAGCAATAACTTCTCTCTTGCATCAAGAGAGGAAAAGAATGTAGGACAGAATACTGAGAATACTGTATACATAATAAATAAATAAATCTTTAAAAAAAAGAATCCACTCTTATCGGAGACCTTAAATCTGTTCTAGTATATCTGAAAGACGGAAATAAATTTGTAATTCCATTTCTCCATAGACATCTATTATGCGGGCTGAGGAGGAAATGCATGGGGTTGAAACAAAGCAAGATCTTGGAAAGCAACACGCAGAGGTGTCCCATGGCAGGGGCTCAGTGTGCATTCTCTAAGCAAACGGACGTTTGAGGAAGAAAATAAATGCATAACGCCTTGAGGAAAAGCACAACTTTGCCTTACTTTACTAAATAAATACCCAGACGAGGCAGCTGATACGAAGGTGAGAGAGCATCTCTTCCTGAGCTCACTATGTGTGCCCTACTCTCAGATGAAACAAAATGTTTTCAGTTGCTTTCAGGCGATGCAGAATCCACGGCACAGCACTGCCTACTTATGACCTAGGGTCTTGCCTAAGAAAGACTCTTGGCTTTTGTCCAGAACCTTTTTCTTTCCTAGCTAATTTCCTGGCATTTCCCTAGCTCTGGAAATCCCGTGGGAGACTCACAGCTGCCCCAGTTTCAGAATCAGTAGAAGAGGTAACCCCACCTTTTCACAAAGAAGGCTTTCAAACAGTGCTCCCGTCACCCTGATCTGTGAAAACTCTTGTCTGCCCCAGCGCTGAATGGCCCCTGAGCAGTCTAGATCATGTCCTCAAGTCCTGTGACCCAGAAAGGTCCTGAGAGCACAACCATAATGAAATGGCTTGCTTGGTGAATAGTAAGCATTTTCTAACCAGTAGTGAGTATTCTCCTGTATTTTTTTCACTTTACCTAACAAGAATACCAAAACTGTGATAATGCTTTTCTTCCTCTTATTGTTTTGCAGAAGAAGGTAGGATGTTGACAGATTCAACAATGTGCCCAGTGACACACAGCCCTTAAATGACAAAGTCAAAATTCTCGCCACCCAGTCTAGTACAATCCTAAGCACTCTTTTTTCCAATATTCTGAATTTAAAGAGAAGTTGAAACTATCACAGTGAATATTCATAACCCTTACTTAGACTTAACAACTGATCGTAGCTTTGATATATGTGGCTTTCTTCCTCCTGTCTCACCAGATACCTGATCTGTGTTTGGAAGTATAAATAGTGAAGAGGAAATGATACTGAAAAAATGTACCACACAACACACACACACACACACTTATTATATATATATATATATGTCTATCTACCACATAACAAACAATACACACATATATATACATGAGATATATTGTACATACATGAAATATATGATGCATACCATCCATGTCACACAAAAACACACCCTACATACTATACAACACAAACACACATATACCCATACAACTTACATACATATATGCACATACTCTTGCTAACTTATGTAAAAGTAAATTACATATTTTACGACATAATACCTCTAAACCATTTAGCACACACCTTCTAAAAGTAAAGATAGTCTCTAGCAAATCATTGTCTATTTAACAGTTAAAATAATTTTCATAAAGTCATATAACACATATGCAATATAAAAATTTTCATAAATATCTATATGATATTTTTCCATAGCAGTTAAACAGATCTAACAACAGATAGGGAAAGACCTACACAGGAGGTTAGTGGCTGCTTTCACCCAGATCATAATAATATAACTAAAACTGAGAGCATCTACACAACTCCTAAGATATAAATACGGAATTCTTTAAGGGGACCACTATCACTATTCTGAACACTGGAATTTTCTCTGAACAGTTACGTATGCCTTGCTAGCCCCAGACGCTCATCTATAATAATTCCTGGAGAGTTGTTCACCCCGAGACTTTATGAAGCTAACAGTCACAGAAAGGATAAACAGTTTGCGATTCCCTCTGGCTGTGAGCGCCAAATGTCAAACATGTAGAGGGACCGTAGAAGAGAGGGGCATAAATTAAAAGACTGGAACTACCAAGAAGGGGAGCCTCCCCACACTGACTCTGTCTCATAGCAGAGCGATGCACTCCTGGATTAAACGGGGCACAGGAAAAGGTGGAAAATGTCTACAGAGCACTCATGTGGAGCCCAGAAGAAGCAGCATTGAGAAATACAAGTTACCAGCATAGCAGTGAGGCTGCAGTCCTCTGGCTAGGAGTCAGGAGAGGCTGAAGAGAAGGGAACAAGAGGAAAAACTGGCGTTGATAATCAGCCAATGCAATTTAAGTCACCTTCAACCTTTTTGATCTAGAAAACAGCTGGCACAAACTGTTGGATTTTCCACCTGCCAAATAAAAAGCTAGACATCGGAATTTATTCAAGTAGTTGGAAATAAAGCATGGCTCCTCCTCTCCCTCTTCTTGACCATAAAACAGCCTCTCTGAACACTTGGCCTCCTCTTCTGTCCAAATGTCTATCTAATGTCTCTGTCTCTCCCCCAAGGGCATTTGTGAAAGTGATTGAGCCCACCTTGGTTACTCTACCTCCTAAGCCTTAATCACACATGAGAGAATTCCTTTTCTTTTCTTTTTGTTTTGTTTTGAGACAGGGTCTTGCTGTGTAGCTCTGGCTAGGCCGAAACTCTGCCTCCCAGGTGCCCAGCTGATCATTTTCCTTATAAAGCCACACTCCTGATCTTGGGAGCCGTTGCTCTGCCCTAGGATTGGGATAGACACCAGTGGCCTAAGGACTCTGAAGCCAATCAGCGTTTAAAAGATTCCAGAACTATGATGGAGAGAACTTCCTCTGATTTTAGCAAACAAGGCTTGCTTGTCTTCTTTACTATGCATTTCCCTCTTCTGTATAAATATAATGCAGAGAAAATAAGATCAAAGTAAGAACCCTTCAGAGAGGCTTTGTGTCAGCATAGTGCCACATGCCTGCAGCCCGGGACTTGGGAGCTGTGGGCAGCAGGTTCAGGGGTTAAGTTAGTCCTCAGAGACACAGGGAGCTCAAAGTGAGCTTGGGTTGCATGGGACCTAGTCTCAAAAGACAGATGAGCAGACAAAGAGACTTGGAGGAGGCGTTGAGACTTCATTTTCAGCACCTTTTGTCTTTAAGGATAAACTTTACAATACATTGCTTCACAGAGCGGTTTCCAATGATTCCTAAATTGTTCAGATTGCTTGAGGACATATTTTAGGCTCTTTTTTTTTTTTTACTTTCTTTTTCGTTGTTATTATTATTTGCCTTTTACACCATGCCTCCTGATCCTACGCATTTCCCTCACTTCCAAAATAAAATAAAATTTAAGAGAAAAAAAGAGGGGTGGAGGGAAAAGGGGGAAATCTTGACACAGTGAGTCACACAGTAAATGCCTTTATGCACACAGTTTTTCATCAGGAGGCAGAGCTTGGTTGGTGGAAGTTGGTCACCCAGGAAAGCCTTTGGAGTTTAGAAGCCTTGCCTGCTACTCTGTGGACAAGCAGCCACCACCTTGTATTCCCCTAGCCATGTACTGAGCCGATTCTGCCACTGTGCTTCTCCTACCATGAACAGACTGTGACCCAGACTAGACCTTTTCTCTCTGAACCCATTTCTGTCTGGTATTCTGCTACAGCACTGAGAAGAGTAACTAACAGAGTGACTGTCCGTACAGAGATTCTACAAGACCAACCTGGTGGGCCAGGTGTAAGGGTGCTGTTTATAACCTCAGCCCTTAGGAAGCTGAGGCAGGAGAAGCTACAATCTGAGATCAGTACGAACTACATAGTGAGACTCTGCCCCCCAAAAAAATGAATGTAAAAAGGGAGCAAATTAGCCTCCAAACTCCATCCCATGAGCAACCACGACTTCCTGTTTATTTAACACTCCCAGGGAAAGCACGTGACATAACTGTGTGGCATCATAGCGTACCGTTCCAGGACAGCACCATCCAGTAGATAAACGAGCAACCACACTCTCTGGCCTTACAAGACGAGTTGCTGGATCCTTTCTGCTTCTTTCCATTGTCTCTTCCCTCAGATATTCCTGTCTCTGCCAAAATGCTTGGGCAGGTCCATGGCTCTCTCTGCCTTAGCCAAGGACCTCTCCCGGGCCAGCTCATCCATCCCAGTACTGTCTGTGAGCCCTGGTTGTCCTGTGTGCTCTGCAGCCATGGGCACCAGTGCAGACAGAGGACAGCAGGGCCTTTCCAGCCCAGGGACGAGTTGTGCAATTTCCTCCCACAAACCCTGGGACCCCAGAAACCCCAGAAAATGCCCACTCACTAACAGCTTTTTCTTGTCTCTACTCTTAGGATGTGGAAGATTAGACATGTTCAGGAATAAAGGAAAAGGTTCCACTCCCTTTCAAAGTTCAGAAAGACCTGGTCACATGCGAAAGGAAAAGAAGTATTGGAACAGGAATGAAAAACAATGTGTGGCCTTCCTTATCTGAGAACTACAAAAATCGTAGGCCCAACTACAGACTAGTTCTGGTGAATTATGAAAAAAATGCCTGTAGCTTGCATAACCCGAGGCCTGACGTGAGGCAAACATTCAAAAATGTCAGCTTTGCTTTTCCTGTATTACATAATTTTATCCTCATTTGTCACTTAACAAGTTGTTCAGTTTTGTTCTGTATGTTTGTACGTCTGTCTGTCTGTCTTGTCTGTTTGTCTATGTGAGTGTATGCACATGTGTGTAGATAGCTGGAGAGGACGTAAAGGACATCTGACTTCCCCCAGAGCTGACTCACAAGCAGTTATGACTCAGCAGATGTGGGTTCTATTATAAATGACTACCGATTAATCTGCAATTTTTAATTACCATTACATTTTTAAATGAGCTGTCTAAACATAATACCTCAAACAAGAGCCGAAATATGTACACACAGTGTAAAAAATCAAGCTTAAATTTGTATCAACAGACCAAGATCCATACCAATGCAGAGTATTCATCTCTATATCATATCTCCCCCTCCTTATTTTTAGAAAGAAATTGTCTTTGACCATTGACGATTTATACCCAACCCCTTTCAAATGAAAATAAACATTTATAAACAATCATTTTGGGAATTTGGGTGTAGTTTTCTCCAAACTGCTTCCTGCTTTTTGTTGGGTGGAGTATTTTTAGGGTTCATGGAGAACTTTCGGGTGTGGGGGGTTCTTGGTTTATCAAACCACATTAGTCTGGAAGGAATCCACAGACTTTTATCTTCTGTGGAAACAAAAACAGAACCTCTTTTCAAAGTAACATATCCTTACACCCAAATTTTGAAGTCAAGATAGACCTTTATGTTGGTTTAATTTAACAGCCCCCAGAAACAAATCTCTCTCTGCAGTCAAAAATTCAAAGAAAGCACAATAATATACATAATCCAGATTCTCTGTGTATATTCCATCTTTATATGGCTTATTTTTCTTTACTCCTTTAATCTATGACTGTCTGTATTCTTTTATGTTACTTTTACTGTCTCTTTAAAACCTCACTTCTTTTTATAACTGTCTATACTCTTTTTCCTCTCTCTCTCCTAATCCTACATACATTTTTTAAACATACTGTGACCTGTTCAGAAGTTTATTTCTGTCTGAATCTGTCCTTGTTGGGTATCTGCAATCCTTTTCTGATCCCTGTTGTGAACTGTTAAGCAGGTATGGCGAGGACCAGAGCAGTCACCTTGGCTGTTGGTTCCACCCTGCTCGACTTCTCAACACGGCAGAGGTCCGTTTACTGCCAGCTCAGGGAGCCGTGTTTACCACCCCAACTCTCTGAAGCAATTGGCCCATACTGCCACCGATTAACTTGCAGCATGCTGCCCATAAACCCCAATCAAGTGCTCGGCCTCCTGAAAGAGCCAGAGCTATTCATGCTGCCAGGATGCGCCATGAAGCTGTCTCTCTGCTAATGCTGAGTAGGAAGCCTTCTCTTAAAGAAGCCATGCCTCTGCTCACCACCAGCAAACAGAGCCTATCTGAAAAGAAAATGTGGCTACCAAGAAGCTGTGTTTGGCTCCCATTTTTGTGGGTCAAGATGCCCTCCTTTTTTCTTTAAGCTTTCCTAGGTCTTGTGTGGATCCATGCCCCAGATGGTGGGTGCCATTTTGTAAAAGGAGGCTGCTCTTTCCCTTCCTCACTGCCCAGACCCGAATAATCGCACAGAAACTATATTAATTACAGCACTGTTTGGCCTATTAGCTCAGGTTTCTTATTAACTAACTCTTACATCTTAAATTAACCCATTGCTATTAAGCCACTGCACACGCCAGGCTAGCTGCCCCATAGGCTTTGGGGATTCCCTCGTCTCTGACTTCCACCTTGCCACGGAAGCACTGCACTTACAGACAACATGCTACCATGCCAGCTTTACCCAGGTTCTATGGTCTGAATGCGGGCCCTCACACCGGCATAGCAAATGCTTTATCCACTGGGCTATTCCCAGCCCAGATTTTGGTTATGATCTTCGTAAAAGTATCCCAAGTCAATAGAAGAGTGGCTGACATGCAATATTTACAAATAAACATTTGAAAATAAGTACTTATTTGCTAAACGAATGGATGACTATGTGATGGAAGGAAGAAAAGGAAGACATCTGTGATTCAGTGGCAACAGCATCCTGGGAACTCAAAGTTTCAGAGGAGGAGACGTGACAAGCGGCCTCACAGACAAGTAGGTCTCACGTTGTGTCAAAGACGAGCCTGGTGAATGGAGAATTTTAGAAGCATCAATTCAAGTTGAGAAACCCCAAGAGTTCCTTCTTTCCTATCATGAGCCCATTGACACAAAGAGGAGACTGGATAAGAAGAAAGAAGGACACCCAGGGCTTGGCATCAGCTGCACTTAATCTGCCTAGCCCATGTTCACAGTTCCCTCAGCAGCCAAACAGACAAATGTTTGTTCAAAGCACCTGACTATTAGTTGATAGCTTTCTACGCCTTGAACTTATTTATTCCTGAGAGCATTGCAAGCTAACTGCTGAGGCTAAGGGATTTGTGGTGTGACTGTCAAAGATAAGAAATACCTAGCTGTCGCTGGATCATTTTCCACTAGCAGACATCTCTGGGCCTCTGTGTCACTCAGACTGACAACATACACAGGTCATTCAAACAAGGAATTTAGGAAGAAAATAGAAAGCAAATACCATTAATGTCCACAGCAGCTTGCTTCAGGTAGAAACAGAGGAGATCCACACACCGTCTGAGCTGAAGGTGCAGGCTCTGTCTTTTGCTGCTTTCTGTTGGGTTCTTGTAACTGAACTCAAATGTAGACTCCAGGTGGGCAGCTTTCATTTCCTAGTTCATTGCTTTCACAGTGGCTGGAACCATCCCTGGCACATAGTAGATGTTCAATAAATAACTGGTTAAAGAACCAAGCAAAGCCAGCTTCTTGCCAATAGACTGTGGTGTCTTCACATATTTGTGATTACAGTGGTGAGATTTCCTACGAGGCCTCCAGACACTCCTCCACCCCTGAAGACGCAGATCTCTGTCCAACACGGGGCAGAATCAGTCTCCTCTAACCTTGAGAGAGAGCTGGATTTGTGACTTTCCTTGACCAACAAAACATTTGGATGAGGCATCCTGAAACCCAATATTAAAAAGACATGTGGCTCTGTTTTCCCATTCTTAGGGTTCACTGAGTGGCAAAAATAAACCATAGAAAAGGAGAAACACATCAGCAGACACTAAGCCACACCACCCTCCAGCAGAGGTGGCGAGGATGCAAGGAAAGCTGTCTGGGCTCTTCCAGCCGCAGCCGAGGGCAGCAGGTACCAGGTAACTCCAGCACAGCCATGAACTAGAAACTGCCAAGCCAACAAGTCCTTGCTGCTCAGTTGCAGATCTATAAGTAAACATCAGGTTTATTGTTCTAAGCTACTGAGTTTGGGAGTGGCTTGTCACTGAGGCCAGACAATTAGGATCATCCTTTTTCTTGTCAAACCTTGCTGTATACGCAAGAAGAACGCTCACTTTTTCTATGTTTCTAGATAGTGACTCTTTGCTTGTTTGTGTGTGTCAGTTTGAGAGAAGGTCTCCCACTCTCTAGCTCAGGCTGGCCTTGAATTCACTATGCAGTCCAAGCTGGCCTCGAACTCACGGCAATCACCCTGCCTCAGCCTTTTGAGGGCCAGAAGGATAGACATGGACATAGATAGTGTCAATTTTTCTTTATCTGAGACAAGGTCGTATGTAGTGTAAGCTCTTCTCAAACTTGGTACGTAGCTGAGGATGACCTTGAGCCCCTGGTCCCCTTCCTTCTGCCTCCCAGGTTCTGTGATCGCAGGGAGGTTGGTAAGCTGTGACATTTTTGTTGAACTGTTTTAGTTTCGTAGAATAACTTTAAAAATACTTTATTTTGCTTCTTTTTATAACCTCCTAAAATATTCTGTAGGTATAAGAACATATTTACAGGCACAAGTCTCTAACCCCAGCACTCGGGAGGTGGAAGCATGAGGACCTGGAGTTTAAGGTTTTCCTTAGTAGGCTGTGAATTCAAAGTCAGTCTCAGGCACCTAACACTCTGACTCAAAGACCAAACTTCACCACTTGGGCCAAGGGGGCAAGCGAGATCGCCTTTACTGTGCAGAAGCTTGTGAAACAAAATTAAGCATCCATTCAAGATTTGAAAAACAGCAAAAGGGAAAAAATGAGTTTGTCACATATAATTATATGATTTTAAAGGGTGTTAGCAGTGGGGCACCCACAAGGTGGAACTCCACTTGCAGTCTGTGTAGCTCCTGTGTTGCTGTGAATCTCATTATTGGTCCCTTTATAAGTTTTTTTTTCTACCATTACCTTAAACGCAAGCACATATCCTAATAACTGTTTTTGGATTATTTTTATTTTTCCATTTGTTTTTAAAGAAACCCTTAAATATTTGGAAAGGCCGCAGAAAAGTTAAAATGAGACTCTGACATCCAACAAAGCTGGATGGAAGCCCTCACAACCGCACTCCCTCAGTCTGGAGCCCACGGGGTGATTAACTACTGGAGAAGTCTTGACTGCTCTTTGTAATCACCTGGGGGGCTTTAAATGCCCTGCAGCCCAGGTGCCACCTCCGAAGGCTCCGGTTTAATTGGTTTGATTGATGGTGGCCTGAGCACAGACTTCTAAAAGGCCCTCGGGTTACTCAAATGAGCAGCCACAGCAGACTACAACCAACAACTTGGCTCGACCACTAATTCCCCGCCTATAAAATGTGCAGAATGAGGATGATCACCCCTTACAGGAGGGTTGTTAGGGTACAAGAATGGGAGTTCCTCTGTTATGCTTAGGATAACCATGGTGTTAGTAAACTCAACCTTGTTTCCTCACCAGGGCCTCGCTATTTTACACTAGTATAATCACAAATTCAAGGCAGCCCCTGCCTTGTCTACTGCTGGGGTTGCAGGTGTTGTCCAGTACCCAGCTTAGGAACTTTAACTGTCTTTCAGTGTTAAGCTTCCTTCCCTATTACTTTGAAAACACGTTTTGTTTGCTTGCAACTGATACTGAACAAACTTACGAAGGAGGCAATTTTAAGGAATCAGTACTGCTCACCACCCAGACGCAAAAAAACATTCGAACTTCAGAATGCTCTAAGGGGTAGGGCAAAGAAAGAGAAGCAGATGGTCATTGGCGTCTAATATCTAAATATAACCTTCAGCGACTCTTTGTAATATTGCAAGAAAATAAGTGTCTTCGTTACTTTTCTGTCACTGTGAGGAAACATCATGACCAGGACAACTTGCGGAAGGAAGAGCTCGTTTGGGGCTTGCAGCTCCAGAGGGACCAGAGTCCTTCACTACCACCACAGATGGGCAAGCATAGCGACAGGAAGACGTGACAACTGGAGGAGCTGGGGCTCACACTTCACCCACAAACTGGAAACAGAGAGAGCAGACTTTTAGTTCTCAGAACCAGGCCAGGTGACACACTTCCTCCAGCAAGGCTACATACACCTTCTAAGACGGCTCAGACAGGGTCATCAACTGGGGACCAAGCATTCAAATGCCAGAGACTATGGGGGACAATTCATTCAAACCACCACAATATGGAAAAATGGAAATTTGGGGCTTATGTATCCTGGCCTTACAGTGGGCAGAATCTTAGAACTGTTAGTGTCTCAGACATACATTGTCTGCTCTGTTTAAAGATGGTATCTTTTTCCAGGAGATAGTGGTACATGCCTTAAATCCCAACACTTGGGAGGCAGAAGCAGGCAGATCTCTGTGAATTCATGGCCAGCCTGGTCTACAGAGTTCTAGAACAGCCAGGGCTACACAGAGAAACCCTTTCTTGAAAAACAAAGAGAGAGAGGAGAGAGGGTTGTGTCTTCTAACCAAGGAGAGAAATACGTTAGCATAAATTCTCCCTTCTATTCTATTATATTCTAATGAGTCCGTGGTGTTTATTGAGCATATAATGTTAATGTCTGTGTAAATGCCATGTTGTTGCAGTTTCTCATAAATGTCATAGATGTATGATGCCCATCAGAAATCATTGCATTTTTTCATGTACATCAAAGCAAAAATTTGCTTTATAAATTCTGGAATTAAAATACTTTTCTCTAATTCAGTTACCAGGCTGTGTGTGTGTGTGTGTGTGTGTGTGTGTGTGTGTGTGTATAAACTCATCCATGTGGGCCCAGGAACCAGAGGAAGACATCAGGCATACTGCTATATTGCTCCCCACCTTATCTCCTGAAGACAAATCCCTTCACTTACCCTGAACCTCACTATTTTAGGCAGACTGGCAGGCCAGTGAGCCCCTGAGACCACCCATCTTCACTGCCCAATGCTGAAGCCACAGGTGCGTGCAACCACGCCCAGCTCTATAACACGGGTACTCAATGCTGAAGCCACAGGCGCGTGCACCCATGCCCTGCTTTACAGGGCAGGTGTTCAGCATTCGAAGTCAGGTCCTCTTTCTTGCACTGCAGTGCTCCGGCCCACCGAGCCATCTCTACTACCCGAGTTGGACACTTTAAAATTAGTTTTAAATAGCAGAACAAATTGTTCTTTAATTTAAAAAACTTTGGCATTTAAGCCACTTTAAGACACATCCGATGCTTCTTTCCTTTGGAATGTCATCTGTCTAGAAAACACAGAAGTAGACTGTTCATCAGATGGGAAAATGTAGGAGAAATGCCTCCCACAAAGAAGGATGCTATGGGTGGTGGAAGCCATTGCGGGAATCTGCTGCTTGTCTTGCCTGGGCCTTTGGTTACATTTCATCTTGTGTACCTGCCAGATGCCAAGAAAAATAAGTTCTCTCTCTCTCTCTCTCTCTCTCTCTCTCTCTCTCTCTCTCTCTCTCTCTCTCTCTCGTCTCCCTCTCTGACCTTCCTCTGGACTCTGTGGCCCACCCCACAGAAGCTGTCCTAAACAACTGGGCTCAGCACCTGGGAGGAAAAAGAACATGACAGAGGCCAACAAGCCAACATTCCAGGGCAAAGGCGCGCTGGGGCTGGGCAAGCCGACCGGTTCAGCTGTTCTCCTCGCCACTCCTGCGATCTGGGCTTCCATCCAAGCCTCCTCCTCTTTCATCGTTGAGCACTGCAAACCAAAGCCCCCAGCCCTGCCTCCTGCTGCCCCTTCCTCTCAGCCAGGCTCTGCTTCTCTTTTCTTCCGTGCCTCTGCCTTTGAAGGCCTCTCCATCGGGCCTTTCCAAACCCCAGCTCTATAAAGAGCGAGTCTCGGGGTACTTCTGTAAGCATACCCCCAACATAATTAGCTCCTGGCCACATCTGTAATCCCATCATGCCTGGTCATCCTTCTATGCAGTGTGCAGCCAGCCTAGGAGGGAACACACCCTTCCGCCACTGGCCTCCAGTGCTGCACTGTCTTGACCATGTTAGCCTCAGCGATTGTATGAGGCAAAGAGACCTAGCTGGACCCAATCTCAGCCATTAACAATTTTATTGTTTTTCTTAAGATTTTTATTTATTATGAAAAATGTCAAGGCTAGCGCATATAGCTCAGTTGGTAGAGTGCTCATCTGTGAGCGAAAGGGCCTATCATCGTTAATCCCCAGCACCAGCAAAACAAACAAAAAGCCTTATTGCCCCTCTACTCTCTCCTCTGCTCTCCCTTCTTCTCTCTTCTCATTTCTTCTCCTTGCATTGCCCCTTCTTTTAAAATGCTCCAAGCATGGTCATTAAACAGACTCATACAGCAAAAGTCTCAAGTACCACCTGACAGCTTCATCAGATCTTAATGTTTCTGCAATACCACCTCAGATCTCCTTTCAAAACCCTTGTTCTTAAAAAACCTGATTAAACACAAGGCTGAATGACTTTCCTGGGTCCACACTGCATACCCGGCAGAGGGCCTAAAACACAGTACGAAGGATTGTTTGCCCAAAATCTCAGCACGGTCCTCCGTTACAGCCTTTCTGGTTAGTCCCTTCTTTCCCTAGAAAATGAAACACATACTAACACACACACAAGCACGTGTGCAACACACACAAGCACGTGTGCAACACACACAAACATACACACAAGCACGTGTGCAACACACACAAACATACTCACAAGCACGTGTGCAACACACAAGCACGTGTGCAACACACACAAACATATACACAAGCCGATGTTTACAGAGAGAGACATGCATACACACAAGCACGTGTGCAACACACACACAAACATACACACAAGCCGATGTTTACAGAGAGAGACATGCATACACACAAGCACTTGTACAACACACAGACACAAACATATACACAAGCAGATGTTTACAGAGAGACATGCATACACACAAGCACATGTACAACACACAGACACAAACATACACACAAGCAGATATTTATAGAAAGAGACACACACACACAAGCACATGTACAACACACAGACACAAACATACACACAAGCAGATGTTTACAGAGAGAGACATGCATACACACAAGCACATGTACAACACACAGACACAAACATACACACAAGCAGATGTTTATAGAAAGAGACATACACACAAGCATATGTACAACACACAGAAGCACACAAGTACACACACAGGCACATACATAGGCATATACACAAGCATAATATACACCATGCACACACACAGAGAGGCACGGATACAAGGCTGAGGATCAAACCCAGGACCTTTCACAGGCTAGGCAAGCACTCTACAGCTCAGCTGCATAACCAACCATCCCTTGTTTGGTTTGGTTTGGTGGTGGGTGGGTGGGCCGGGTGGAAGCCATTTTGGCTGTTTTGTTCTGTTTTGTTTTTATCTAGAGTCTTGATGTGTAGCTTATGTTGGCCTTGAAATCACTCTCAGCCCTTGGCCTTACAAGGGCTAGGGTTGCAGGTATGTGTCCCATGTCTAGCTGGTGTGTCTGTATTTTTCTATAAACCTTGGTGGACTCCATGTTTTTCTTACTATAAATGTCTATACACACAGATACCTCAATTTTCTTTAATGTTTTCTCCCGTATGGTTTTCCTGTCTTTAACTTAATAACTATTTAACAGTCTCTTTTTCTACCTCTTCCCACAGTTCCCTAACTATAAAACCACATTGACACTTGGGAGGCAGAGGCAGGCGGATCTCTGTGAGTTCGAGACCAGCCTGGTCTATAAGAGCTAGTTCCAGGACAGGCTCCAAAACCACAGAGAAACCCTGTCTCGAAAAACCAAAAAAAAAAAAAAAAAAAAAAAAAAAACACATTGAGCCATTATTCCCCTTCCTGTGTGTTTTTACGTTAGAAATCTGTGTGCTGCTATCTTAATTTTACTAAGAAATAGCTTCCCCTCGAGATTTTTGTCTTTCTCAGTAGCAGCTTTTGGATCCCACCAACCACCCTGGACCCCCGGCATAGCTGCCTAGCCTGCACGCTACACAGCCACTCCCAGACCACTGTGAGCCTCTTCCCCGCTAAATGGAAAGTTCTCAACCTCAATTGGTTAATTTTCTTTAAAGACTTTGCTGCCACCATCCCTGCATCTTCACTTCACATAATGCATCCTGAAAAGCAACCTTGTCCCTTCTGTTTTACAGTCAAGAGCTCCTCTCCTGCCCGGAGCCCTATGCTTCCCTTTCCTGACTGGCCATACCACAAGCGATTTTTGTTGTTGTTTTTTGTTTGTTTGTTTGTTGGTTTGCTTTGTTTCAATTTTCCTTGAAAACTGAGATGGAAGAAGAGCAGGAAAAGGAGACTCAAGCTTATGAGTGGAAAAGGACGAGAAACTGGGGGCCGTTTCTTTCCCAGGGTCTGAAGAGCTGGCAGCGGCAGAGGCAACTGCGTGCGAATAGTTTGTCTCCCTATTAATCCTTCAGGGAAGCAAACCTGTGCTCCGTTGAAAACGGAACAGCTGCAGTTCTCACCAGCACATTCCACAAAAGCCACAGGAAAACCGAGGAGAACACGCTGCTCCTGATAACAGCAGGGAAAGTCAACAAGGAAAAACCCTACGAAGGAGATCTGGACGGCTGACACAGACACAGGACTCTAGGGTCAAAACCACTGGGGAGGTAAAAAGAGTCAAGTCCCCTTTCTCCAGGACCCACCCAGATCCAAACTGGTTTAGAACCCCGGGAGGGAGTGCGGTAATTTACCTACACCAAGGGACAGAACTCCCGATGGGCAGCTCCCTTCGGAGATCAATAATTAAGCTCATTTAGAAGATAGATTCAAGCTGTCGGAGAAGAAAGCATTCCTAGCGAGGCAAGACTGCAAGGCTTCGGTGCAGCTGGATCTTCCTGGGGGTTAGACGGACTTCGCTTAGGGACACCATCTCACCAGACCCCTCCTGTGATGAAATCGCTTATTAAAATTTCAAACTACTTTTTTATTGAAAGGAATAACGTTTTACTCAAAGGAATTCCTTTTTATTCAAAGGGGTAACTCAGTGTTAAATACCTAAGAAGCTTAATTTCTTTAAAAGAGAACCCTCTCCCTTCCAGGCCTCGCTCAGATGGTAGCAGCTCCTTTGTGGGGTCTTTATACCTGCAGATACAGGCACCAAATGCATTTCAGCAAATTTCCAGACAGGAAAGTCGAGGAGGCAAAAGCCAAGAGGCCTAGCAGGAGGGTTTGCAAGCCCAAAACCTTCCCTGTGAACCAGAGTGCTATCTCTTCTGAGGATTCGCTGCCCTGGGAATACTACCTCCCACCCCTTGACCTCTGACCTTGGAACACGAAACCCTCTGTGGCTCAGAACCTCCTTTTCTTTGCTTTTGAGCTGAATTGTCCCACTGAACTTTGTCCTCCAATTCCTGGCATTTAGCACACTCTCCTGGTTCCCTTTCTCTTTCTAATTTTACGAGTGTCTTATTCTTTTAATACACCTTTCTTACTATTTTTCAAATTTATTTATTGTCTTTAAATTGATAGCTTAAATTGGATTTATTACATTCAAGTATATGATGAGGCATTTGTCCATCAACACAAGGTTGGATAATAAATTGTGGTACATGTACACAAAATTTATTGAGCAGGAAAGAAAAAGGAAATTTGTAAGGAAATGGACAGGTCTGGAAATTATTATTTCCTGGGAATAATAAGACCAGAGACTTAGACCAATAAATATTGCACCTCTTCCAGGAACTGCAAGTGTGGTATGGGCACAGATATGGCTACAAAAGAGAAAGGGGACCATGAAAGGTGGAGAAGAGAAAAAGCGGGAAATGAATGCATATGAGAGCAGAGTGGGGGCTACTGCGGAGGGGACAAGAAGAGTGATATATATGAGCAGAGGGTTACCTATAAGGTCGATGCTTGCAGCAGTATCAAAATGGGATTAAAAACAAATATTTGCTTCATCCATACAACAGAATTTTTGATCCACTTTAAACATATAATTTCATTGCATGAAAAGGCAATTGACAAAGGTATGTGTGTGTGTTTGTGTGTTTGCTTTGCAGGCTATATTGTGGCACATAATACTTTTAATATGAAGAATGTCACTGTCCCCATTCTGTTGCTGATAAAACTAAGAATCAATGAGAAGCAAAGTCATTGAATTTCTACCCCAAGTCACATGACCTTTCATTTTGCCTTAATTGATGACTAAAGGATAGAAGAATGTGTACACTGCACTTTGAAGAAGTGAACTTTCTATGGGCAAGTAGATAAAATCTTTGGATTCTAACTATAGTAGTATAAACTCCATTTATCCACGTAGTCTCGACTTCAAATTCAAATCCAATGTACACATTCTATTGTTTATTTATTGAGTATATTCAGAAATCTATCTTATGTGTTACAAGAGTAGTAGGCAATGTCTGTGGTTCACAGAATGGGCAGAACTCATTCATGAGGCAATGTTTAAGGGAAAGAGATTTTTTTAAACTATTGTAATAACTGTTACTGACTTACATAGATGCCCTAACATAAGACTCTTTCTACATTAAGTTAGAATTGCACTTTCCCCCTCTATCAATTCAATTTTATTTTCAACAAAAACCCACACAGGAACACTGACTGCTAAATGTCCCATTAGCATTCTGTGACCTTCTCCACAGCAGTGCTGTAACTGTGAACCTGCTGTGGCCGTTGAGACACACAAAAGAAATGGAAAAAGTCACTAAATGTTCTGGAGTGGCCCCAAATGCCAAGGAACAGTTCTAATCAGGAGAGAGAAGGCCAGGAAACAATGAGAAGCTTCCACTGGCCTGTTAAAAACAAGGACAGCAAGCTCTGGATACCTGGGGGCCACAAAAGCTTACAGGGATACGGACACAAGGATACAGATGCACGGGAACACAGAGACACTTTGGAAATAAAGAGACATTAATACTTGCTAAGTCTCCCTCCATAAAATATTATATTTTATTTTAAAGACTATTATAAAGGAAGAAGGAGAGGCAAGCAAGGTTATTGAACAAAAAGGATGTCTTTATGATCCAAGGAAATGTTCCTGCCTTAGCCACTATACAACTATGCTGTATTGTGGGCTAGCATGAGGAAATATGAAAAGAAGCATTTCATTTGGAAAGAAAGATCTGGAAATGAGTCGTTGTGGGAATTCATGTAGTTGTAATTAAGGAAGTACACGAGAGTTCGGAATAAAAAATAACAAATATTTATTTGGGGGAAAATTCACAATAAGGGTAGAGAGCCTTGATCCTCTGCTCTGTTGGTGCTGGATGCTGCAAACAGAACTCCAACCACCACCCAAGAGAGCAAGCATGCTTTCCAGCTACACTTAAAAGTCCACAGGTAGTATCTCAGACCATGTCCTAATGGGCTGGTTACCAAAAGGCTATTGGCTGAATGAATTTCCACAACACCTCCCCATTTTGTCTAAATAAGAGGGTTCTAAACCTAATACAAAACTATATACAATAAGAACAAATATCAAGTGTTGTCCAGGAGAAAGAAAAGGCAAAAACATACACAAAAATAGAATTACAACCAACATGAACAACATCAAGAGAGAAACACATGCTAAATGTCCAGTCTAAGATAATTAGCAAATAGCAGAGGTTATTTCAATAGCTGTTCTATTCTGAGGAATCTTATACTAAAAATGTCTTAGCTAATTTATGAGAAGAAAGTAGCTATGACTATCTAGTCTTCAACCCCATCAAAGACCTGAGAAAAAATAATATTACCTGAGTAAGCAGGAAGTACAAGCATGCAACTTCCAAAAGGTACAAGAAATGACAGAGACAGCTGGCTACCTAGGCAAACACCCAAAGTCTCATTTGCAATGTTGGGGCAATCAACTTTGGCTAAGGCCTAGAGTATCTAATAGATCGTTTTCAGAAGCAGAAAAATTTGAAAGACTGTCCCATCCTGTCTTGGCAAGGCTCAGTAGTCATTTTTGCTTGTATCCTGCTTGTCCAGTTTAGACAATGTGTATATATTGTCAGTAGTAGAGGCAAGGGCAGTTCTTTGCCCAAAGGCCAGTTTTGCCAAGAAAAAAGCAAGTTTCAAGTGAATTATCTTCAGTGACCAACATTCTCCAGGGAATAGATTAGTGTAGGAGGTTCTTCTGTTCATGTGTTGCTTTCATTGGTTAATGAATAAAGAAATTGCTTTGGGCCTGATAGGGCAGAACTTAGGTAGGCAGAGAAGACAGAACTGAATGCTGGGAGGAACTGGCAGAGTGAGAGACGCCATGGATCCAGTGCCAGAGGTAGATGTGCTGAAACTTTTCTGGTAGGCCACGACCTCATGGTGATACACAGATTGATAGAAATGGGTTAAACTAATATGTAAGAATTAGCCAATAAGAAGTTAGAGCTAATGGCCAAGCAGTGTTTTAATGAATACAGTTTCTGTGAGGTTATTTCAGGGGCTAAGCTAGCCAGGTGGCCGGGAAGAACAAAGAGGCCCTCCTTGTAACATTTGTTCTGGGGCCCCATCTTCTTTCTTGAGACTTCAGAGATTACTGTAGGAAAATTTATTGTTGACTTTGGAGAACTTAAACATTATTAATATCAAAATGGAAAATATGAATTTTGATAGACATAGATCCAAGGAAAGGTACCACAGAGACAAAACTAGATAAGCTGGGGAGAAGTAGAATTTTTCAAAACAGAGTTTTGATAACCTTAGATATGAGACAGAAACTTTTAACAACATGCTTGGATTTAGAGAAGGAGAGCCACAGTCCAACTTCAAAGCCAGCTTTGATTTTTAAGTAAGTTAGGACAATGATTATATTGAGAAGTAAGAAGATATGTATGTTTAAGAAGTGAGAATTTACCCCACAGAGAATACTGATATAATTTTTTCTTTTCTTGGTGACTCTTTCTAGATAGCTAGATAGGCATCTAGATGTCCAAGGTCTCCTGGCTTCTTGAGGATGGGTATTTTCTAGTTTTCTGCAAAGATAAGAACAGAACCGGGGGCTGGAGAGATGGCTCAGTGGTTAAGAGCACCGCCTGCTCTTCCAAAGGTCCTGAGTTCAATTCCCGGCAACCACATGGTGGCTCACAACAGGCATACACACAGACAGAATATTGGATCCATAATAAATAAATATTAAAAAAAAAGAACAGAACCCTGCCCCAACCCTTGTGAGGTTTCCTTACAACTTGTAGGCTGTCACCTCACAGGGTGAGCTGTCATTTCTCTTTATCAAGAGATCTCTCCTTTTCAAACTGAATCTTGATTAATTTTGATGGTATCCATAGTTTTTCTTTTCATGTGAAAATAAGAGCAAAAACCCCTTCACCAATACAACATTCTGTCAATACATCCTTGAAGTACACTAATTTAATTCAGAAATTTTTTCTATTGTCCAATGTCTCTCTGCAGCTGTATTCCTTTCTCATTAGCATTAAGAAAATTCAAGGTTAATAAGGCATTATGCAATCTATCTCTGGGGGTCTTGGCTCCTCAAAACCTGTTTATTAAGCATTTCTTTTAAGGTATGATTAGATATCTCAATGACCGTATGTCCTGTAGGATTATGCGATATGCCTGTATTATGCTTTATGTTATAGTATTAAAAAAAACTGGTTTATCTTGCTTGTTTTTCTTGCTTGATATTGTTCGTGTTGGTTGTAGTTCTATTTTTTGTGTATGTTTTTGCCTCTTCTTTCTCCTGGACAATATTTGATATTTGTTCTTATTGTATATTGTTTTGTATTAGGTTTAGAGCCCTCTTATTTAGACAAAAGGGGAGATGTTGCGGAAATTCATTTGGTCAATAGCCTTTTGGGTACCGGCTTGGTAGGGTATGGTCTGAGGTACTACCTGTGGACTGATGGGCACAGATGGAAAGTGTACTCACTCTCTTGGTCTGTAATCTGAGTTTCTGCATGCAGCTCCCAGCACTGACAAAGCAGAGGACCACAAATAAATGGCTGTTATCCTTTATTCTGGGCTCTCATAGACAGCCTTAATTATGTCTTCAATGAGCAGATCAGGGGAAATTGAGAACTATCCACTTGGAACTGCTCCTCTTTTTCTCTATATAAAAGCAGCATTCAGCAACCAGAATAGAACTCAGAAACTTAATAGCAATAATTGAACAATGACATTAAAAATGGGACTCTGTGAAAGGCTTGATTTTTCTGTCTCCTGTCAGCTGGGCATGGCTGGGACACACATTCCCCACCACACACATGTATGAAGAAATGTCATGATACTTCTTCTGCTTCTCCTTCCTCCCACAGAACAATTACATATTTGGAAGTGTGACAGACATCACCAGAGAGACAGGGCAGGAGGCAGACAGAGCCGGAGCTCCGTGGCATTGCTGGGTTACTCTCCCAGGCCTGAGCAGGCCACACTTGGACTTCTTGTTACCTCTGCAGGCTACAGTAAAGGCATTTTCAGAAGTCTACAAGTTCAACATAATTCTGATGCTATAAAATATTTGCAAGAAGCCAACCAAATCCCAACCCTAGGAGGTCAGTCCCCCAAAGAGCAAGAAGAATATTCATGGGATGAAAAGTTAGAGATGATCTGTGAGATAATAGAGCATGATATAAATAAAAATAGGTTTGCAAATGAGATAAAAATCAAGATGGGGAGCTGGAGAGATGGCTCAGCAGTTCAGAGTACTTACTGCTCTTACAGACCACCAAGGTTCAGTTTCCAGCACCTGCATGCCAGCTCACAACCACCTGTAATTCCAGTTTGAAGGAACTGATGTGTCTTCTGACTTCTGTGGGCCACTGCATAGATGCAGTGCACATAAATGAATACAGCCCTATACACATGCACATAAATAAAAACAAACCTTTGAAATTGAGGTAGGACTCACTCACTTCTATGGCTTTACAGACTTCCATCGAAATCAGATATTCAAATCAAAATGAGAATGCCTTAGAACAGCATTTATGAGCCATGAAGCCCAGAGGATCCTGGCAAGCTCTGCTGAAACTAGCTTGCAAGAGCAGGGCTGGGATGGATCCACTCGGCTTGTGTTTCTAACTGTAGGGGGTGCTAGATACAAAACGTTGTGACCTAACCCTCAGTGTCATGGTATTTGAAAAGATGATTAGGTCCTGAGGGTTGATCCCTCATGAATCTAAACTCCAAGTGGTATCTTCTCCTCCTTTCCTCTCATCCCCCTTCCCTCTGACATTCCCTCACTCACCAAACCTACTAGACGCAAGTACCAGACAAGAGGTTCTGACTGACCTTGACTGCATCAAGTTTCCGTCCAGGAGGTTGTCCCACACTCACTCACCTGGGCTGGAGAAGATAGGTGGGGCTACACAGCATCATACCAGCCAGGCTCATCGCTTTTCCCAAAGGAACAACAAGAATTGCTTGTAGGGAAAACTAACAACCACTATCCAGCAGAGTACAGAGGGAAAAAAAGTCAACCTAAACACAGACATTTCCCCCACTATACACATTTTCAACTGAAAGTAGATCTAGAACTAGGTGAATAAGAGTAAGTACAAGAAGGAGAAGGTGAGACTATGGTACATAAAGAGTTATCAAACTATAAGGCTCAAGAGTTGGTACATCCGGTGTGATGTTAAGACAAAGCTATGGTCCTGAAAGAAAGTGGCATAGAGTCACTAATTTGACATATCATGGTTGCTATGGCTTGAGTCTGAACTGACTCAGATTCAAGGGTTTGAAGTCTTGGCTCCCAGCTGGTAGAACTGCTTTATTTGAGAGCTCATGACAAAACCTTTAGAAGGTAGAATTTAGCTGAAAGAAGTGGGTTGTGTCACTAGGGGGTGTCTTATTCTTAACTTGCTGGCCTGCTCTCTGGTTCGTGGTCTGGCCACTGTGTGAGGCGCTTCACTGCAGTCCCGCACCACCAAGAGCAGAGCTGTTTCTGCCCCTGTGTCTTGTGTGCCCTGATGGGTGGAAATTCTGTGAGGCCACGAGCCAAAATAAGGCTTTCCCCTTTTAACTCGTTTCTTTGGTTATTTTGTCACAGCAATGGGAAAAAAAATAAACAACTAATGCAATAGTCTTGCCTGCAAAGCATTCACTCAGGGACACAGAGTCCGAATAGGAAGACTGTAGAGCACCACGCCAGTCTGCGCTCTATGCACCACCATACAGTTCGTGAACCGGGCAAGGGGCTGGAGATTGAAACACACAAAGACACAGATACAGAGTCACAAGTCATTCTTGATGCCATAATGCCTCAAGAATGCCCCCTTTATTGTGTCCAGGGGCAGCTTATATAGGGATAGCCACGCCCTAGCCAAATGCACCAGAAACCATTCTCCTGCCATCAGGAACTCCTGAGGGTCTCGTGCTCAGAGCAGCTGTAGGCACTCAGATCAGGGGAAAACAAGTTGTTTACAAGAAATTCAGGATCTGGGGGTTCACTGTTCCCAACAGAAGACGACTGAACCAAGCACCAATAGTCTCCATGGATACGATCGTAAGACCATCAGTCATGGATGAGCTGGACTTGGAGATAATTCAGCTGAAAAGAGCATCTTCACAAAAGGAAAGTTGTCCTGTGGGACTGGAAGACAAACAGGTTATAAATGTGATAATACCAAGAGGGATATTAATTTGCTGATACCTGAGAGCTGAATGAATGAGTAGCTAAGGTCATGCGGAAGAGGGGAGGGAAGGCTGTGGAGACAGAGGTGTCAGAGACCGTAGGGACAGAGGTCGGTCTGCCACTGACTGGACCAACGCAAGGAAGGCAAGAAGTGGGAGACTAAAGATGACCCAGTCTGTTTACTGTGAAATGACCATTCCAGAAGGCACATAAAAACTGTGTGGAAATGGGAGACAGTGTGTATTTTGCTATAAGAGAAGGACCACAAGAATATCAGAATGCCTGCCAGTATCAGAGGGAACGGGGGAAACAACCGAAGACCACTTCCTGCCCCGAGTCACTACTGGATGAGCCTGCCCTGCCCACTGTGTCTGCCAGATGGGGACCCTGAGAAGAGGTGAAAGAGGGGACTTTTCTTACAACAGAACCACCCTCTATCCCAGCGCAGAGCTTGAATACAACCTTCCTTCAATCATTGACTCACTTGTCAATCCCACAGCCTTTCTAATCTTTCTTACAACCTAGAACATAAGTTATGGCCCATCCTTGGACTAGATCATAGGAACAAGAAGCAAAAGAAAGACATTTGGGCATTTCATTCAATCATCAGTTTCTTAGCCTATAAAACTGAAACAAGTTAAATGAACAGTACCAATTGCTTTGTCATATGCACACTATCATGTTGTAGTTGCTGTTGTTGTTGTTGTTTTGAGACAGGGTCTCTCTGTGTAGCACTTGGTGTCCTAGAACTCACGCTGTAGATCAAGCTAGCCTTGAACTCAGAGAGGTCAGCCTTCCTCTGCCTCCTGAGTGCTGGGATCAAAGTTGTGCACTGTGCCATCACCCTCTGGCTTATTTTGTAACTCTTTAAAAATGTGAGTGGAACTTGGTGGAGGGGTGGCTCTCCCTAGGAAGGGGAAATAGAATAGATAGTTAGAGATGGGCAAGAGATGATGAATGAAGAGAACGGAAGGATCAATGGGAAGGAAAAGGAAGAAAGGGACATAATACAGAGAGACACAGCTAAACTAAGGGCCATTTGAGAGTCATACAGAACCTAATAGACACCTCTTAGAATGTATACATATATGAAGAAATTCTAAATGGAGTCACCAAATAATGAGGGAGACAAAGCCCCAACTAGACATCTGTCACCACCAATGAAACATCCATTCCCAGGAAGGGGCTACATCTAACCAAGTTATTGGCTGAAAAGGCCTCATAGGAACCCCAAAACTACTTGGGCTATTGCCAAAGCTAGTGGTTGCTCTCCACAAAGTGGTGGTGGTAGGAAGGCCCTGTTCTTCAAGACAACACCTACATAACTCACTGAACACAGAGAAGTTGAGCTGGTGCCTACTTAGAGCCTTCATCCCTACTGACTAGTGTCCATGGTGCTGGAAGGTACTCTCCACGCTTCTGGAAAGAGAAAAGTAAAGAACAACCCGGCTACAAACCCTTCAATCTACAAATGAGACCTGCATGCAAGACTCACTGGTATAATAGTGGCACAAAGGTTGTGAGAGTAACCAACCACTATGTGATTGGAATTAAGGCCACTCCATGAGATGTGATCCATGCCAACACTGCCTGCGTGGCCAACAACAGGAGACTAGATAGGCCACAGACCTAGAAACTGTGTACTGTTGCTCTGAAAAAGGAAAAAAGCAAAATTACTCCTAACATGATTCTGCTATATTTATAGATCAGTGTCTTGTTTGGCCATCAACAGAGAAGCATCCTACAGTAGACGGGAACAAATACAAAGACCCACAATTGGACAATGTGCAGAGAGTGAGAGACTTTAGAACACTCTGTCCTAAACTGGATGTCTCCATCAAATCCCTCCGCTCAAGGCTCAGGGAACCCTGTGGGAGAGAAGGCAGAGAGATGGCCAGAGCCAGAGGGGATGGAGGACACCAAGGAAGCAGGGTTCTCTAAATCAACAAGCCTGATGTGCATATGAACTCACGGAGACTGTGGCAGCATGCACAGGGCCTACTTAGGTCTAACTAGATGGGGCCCCAGTGTTGAGAGGGCAAGAGACACAAGCCACATCCCTAACCCAGAAGCTGTCTCCAATAGGTAACTGCTCATAAAGGAGAAGTTAGTTTTCTCTAACCTCGTCTCACTGGGTATACAAGCCACACCACACCCAGTAATAAATAGCAAACACAAAATGAACTCCATGATATTTTTTGAAGAGTTTTTATCTCATAATGTTTGGTCTGGGCATTTTTTTTAACTTACAGATCTTTTGCTTACATATTGTGGTTTTCAGTGTTGTCTTTATGGGTCTTCTGTGTGTGCAAATGTGTGTGTGTCAGCCTCTGTATGTATTTCTGTGTGTGCAAATGTGTGTGTCAGCCTCTGTATGTATTTCTGTGTGTGCAAATGTGTGTGTCAGCCTCTGTATGTATTTCTGTGTGTGCAAATGTGTGTGTCAGCCTCTGTATGTATTTCTGTGTGTGCAAATGTGTGTGTCAGCCTCTATATGTATTTCTGTGTGTGCAAATGTGTGTGTCAGCCTCTATATGTATTTCTGTGTGTGCAAATGTGTGTGTCAGCCCCTTATGTATTTCTGTGTGTGCAAATGTGTGTGTCTCAGCCTCTGTATGTAATTCTTGTGTTTTAACTTTAGCTCGATTTTGTTGTTTATTTTTGTTTTGTACTATTCTGGTTTGTTTTTTATTTTATCTTATTTTATTATTTTTTATTTTTTAGATGTATGTTTGTTTTCTAATAAGGCAGAGAAAACAGTAATGCAGCTTTTGGCAGAAGGGAAAGTTGAGGAGAATCTAGAAGGAGATGAGGAAGGGAGACTATAATCAGAATATGACCTAGAAAGAAAATTGATTTTCAACTTAAAAAAAAATTAAATGCATTTTCTTGTAGCTCAAAAGTTAGAGAACTTGCCACTGAAATCTGGCCAGGGGCTGTGTAGAGCAGAATCCATCATGGAAGGGGAAGGAGAGCGCTTGTGACAGAAAAGGGCTTGCGTTTTGGAGGGGGGCAGGGTTGCCAAGAATGAAAGTCCTGTTTGGAGTTAGAAGCCGGCTTTCAGTGTGCTTCTGGGCAGGCTGACAGCAAACTGCCTGCTGAGGTCAGCACGTTTGTCTCCTTTGCCCTCCTCCAGATGTTACCTGCAGTAAACGTTTATTAGCCCAGGAGACAGAGCCCGCGAGCGCCGAGAGCCGCCACACAGAGCTCCGTTGTTCTCATGTCCTGATCCGGGGGTCATTATTTGGTCTTAGACCAGGGAGCCAAGCCCGCTCTCAGCCTTGGCGGTTTTCCTCACTCCTGCCAATCATGTTTTTCATCTTGCAAGAGGAAGCCTTTTGAGAAGCCGTGTTGATCTCTTCTTTGCTCCCATAGCGATAAAGCAAACAATCGCCAGGATCTGGCCAGAACTTCCCCAAACAGCCCCAGTTCTCACAATCCTGAGACTGCACCGTGCCAGAGGTTTCCTGTTCAAGAATGAATTCATTTTTCATTCATAGAGTTCATTCAGAGTTGAGATGTCTGACAATTTACCTTGTTTTGTTGCGGGAACTCACATACCACACTGTAGAACATTCTAGCGAAAGAACGCAATTTCAAAGCAGATCATGTTTTGTACTATTACACGTGGCCTTGATGTGGAAACCCAAAGAGTCATAAACACCAAACACTTATCATCAAGCATAAAATAAATAACATCTAGGCTCCTAAAGAGGGATCTGTCACATCTGTGGTGTTGTCAAGGAGGCGGGGAATTCAGAACCCTCGCAAGTGACTGGTAGCAACATAAAGAGATACGGCCCCTTTCAAACATAGTTAGGTCATGTTTCAACATAGTATTTAAACATAGGATACTGCATGTTCAGCAATTCTACTTCCAGGAGCATATTCAAGAGAAATTTGAACATATTTTAAATGCCCATAGCTATATGGGAATAAAAGAGAGAAGCACTCCAACTAGATGTTGTTGTGATCATTATATTTTTGTTGCAACAAACTACACAAGAAAGTCATCTTAAAAGGAGATAAAATTTGTTTTGCCTCAACAGCTTCAACCCGTGATCCACTGCGTCTCCTGAGATAATGATGAATATCATAGTGGTCCCCTGGGTCTCCTGAGTAATGATGGACATCATGGTGGTCCCCTGGGTCTCCTGAGTAATGATGGACATTGTGGTCATCCACTAGGTCTCCTGAGATAATGAGGAACATCGTGGTGGTCCCCTGGGTCTCCTGAGATAATGAGGAACATCGTGGTGGTCCCCTGGGTCTCCTGAGTAATGATGGACATCATGGTGGTCCCCTGGGTCTCCTGAGATAATGATGGACATCGTGGTGGTCCCCTGGGTCTCCTGAGAAAGCTATGAACATCGTGGTGGTCCCCTGGGTCTCCTGAGATAATGGTGAGCATTGTAAGGTGAGAGCATATGAAGTAGTCTAGGAAGCAAAGGGAGAAACAAAGAGGGTGCAGATAAAATAGTCCTACCCCCAAAGACACATCCATATCTCTTCCAAATCTTCCCAACTCTGAAAAGTTCAACCACATCTCAATAATGGCACCAAATAATAGATAAACAGATTCATTCATTGATTAGGTCAGTGTCCTTGAGATTTGAGCACCTCTCGGTGATTGATTAGACCCACCAGGTGGAGACCAATCCAATGCATGAAACTTCTGGAAGATACTTGATATTCAAACCATCAGCAGATAAAATGTATATAAAATGAAAAAATACCTATATAATGAATCTCCATCTGGCAGTAAACAGTCATTGAGTCCTGACCTTATATACAACTGCCAAGAGAAAGATACGCTGTAATGGAAGAAGACTCCAAGCTTTCTACATCAAGCCTGATCCTAGGAAGCAGCTCAGTGGCCACTCTAACCTATCAGAGGGCATGAAGACAGCAGGTGATTTGGTACCTTTAATACAGAGATTAGAGAAATAGGAAACAGAGAAACCACAGTATCTCAGAAAACTACAAATCTTAACCCATCATAGAAACCCAGCTTTATCATGTATTTTGAATATTTATTGATTAGTTTCTTAGATAAAGTTTCACTACGAAACACAGGCTAGCCTGAGACTTATTATGTTGCCCAGGGTGGTCTAGAACTTGTGATCTTCTTGTCTCAGCCTCAGAAATCCCAGGCTTAGAATAAAATGAGAAGTGTGTGAGTCCGAGGAGAAGCCGTGCATCCCACTGACTCCAAGAGAGTCAGCTTGAAAGCAGTTTAGAAAGCTCAACAGAAGGGTCTCCATCCCTGCCCCTGCTGACTGCTAGCCTGTGGATACAGGCCATTGGATCCTCTCGGGAACTACCTAGAAAGGAGTTTGACCATTACCATGAAAAGAAGCAAAGGGAAAGAAGTCTTTCCATCCAGAGTAGTGTTTTTCATGGCCAACTCACATGTTAGAATTGTTTGAAGCTTCAAAGAAAGAGTGAGGATGTGAGTCTCAGTCTTAGGGATTCTAAGCACTAGCTGGTGGATCTGATGGCTTTATTTTTTTTTATTATCAGGGGGAGCAAGGGTTCAAAAGCACTGTTCCGAGAAGAGGGGGGGCAAAGATCCCACAGAGAGAATTTAGATCAGGGTGGGGGACTCAGGTAACAGCAACGTCTTCTCCGGAGTGGACACCAAGCACATGTTGAGCATGTTAGAGAACAAAGGGAAGAGAACCAAAACCACACAAGAAATGTTAGCTGTGAGCATTTGCAGAGGCAAGGATCATATGCTTTGTGTAAATCCACACACAGTCTGTGAGAACAGCAGGGCTCATTTCACTGCAGACACAGAGAAACACAAGAAAGGGGAATACCAGGCTGGATAACAGCCAGGACTCTTTGACTTTTCAGAATGATTGCCAGGGAAATAAAGTTGTTCTCCACTCAAAAATGAAGAGCTGTTTCCCTTTTCCAACGTTTCCACAGCACCTGTGTCCTTGACAAGTACCAAGTAGCAGGGGCCCCAGAGATTCTCCTTACTACATTTATGAAAATACAAGGCCTCCTGTAGAACAGTCAACAGTTGATCACCTGGAACATTTACAGTTTAACTAACATTTAACACCTCTAAGTATAACACTTGGTGTGAAGAAATGTATTCATCTTGGTTTTGTGCATTTAACTTATTTGACTATTATTTTTCTGTACCCCTGTTCTTGTTTGTGTTGTTCTAAATGAGTGATTAAAAAAAATAAATAATTCTTTAAAAAAGAAAAATGAATGATTATCACATAATCACCAAGACCTGGAACTGACATCAGGACCCTACTTGATGATTTCTAGTGGCAGCGATGTGTGGATGACTTGGCCTGGAGCATCAGCTCTTGTTCCTGTCTATGCCATCACTATCCATAGTACATGCCTATGATTATACCTATATACAGGATGCTGCAGACTGAACTCACACGCTATGTTTATACTGAGAAAGGCAAGGGGGGATTACTGATGTGGAGCTTGGTTCTCTCTGTGTCACTCTGTCAAATAACCCTCAGAGGCAGCACCTTGGAAGGTCTTACTGAGTCTTGGTCTGGCCACAAATTTTCTAGACTGAACCTTGAAACCATGAGCCCCTGATTTTTCTTATTTTAAAATGTTTTGGAAGTTTTACTTTCTTAGAATTTCAGTGGCCAAATTGAAATACTGGTTTTATCTGGAATGGCTGGAAAAACTCATCCTGAGCCAAGAGGCAATGTCACCTCTTTGTCAATAACTCCTGAAAGGAGGCTTGGGACTTTTGGGGAGACACAAGTCTTTTGTTGCGCGTTTTGCTGTCAGAAAGGTTGGAAAAGTGGATGAGATTCTAAGTCCAGTCATTTTATTTTTTAAATGTTTTGGGTTCAGAGAAGATGAGAGATCAAACTGGCACTTTGCAAAGAAAAAAAAACTTTTGGTTCCAAAAGAAAGTTGAGAAAGAAAAGACAGTTGCTGCCTTCTGCTAAAACCTGGGGTCATTTCTCACATGCCCTTCCCTGCTCCTGCCCCACCTTCAAGGGAGGGAGAGAAAACAGAAAGTTGCAGGAATTATGTAGCCTAATGTGCTGGCCATCTCCCTCTATGCTTGCATGACAACTTTTACATGGTTTCCTGTCTGTAATAAAGCTACTGAACCCTACTCTATAGCTGCCGATTTGTCTCCAGTCTACTGTTAGTATTGTCCAGGTTCAGTTATGACATTTTCATATTCTCAAAAGTTCCATGTGGTATTGAAGACTGAATGCATCCCGTGCATGCGTTCTGCCACCACTGAGCTACATGCCTAGCCCTTTGAAAACAGCTTTTACATTTTGTAGTATTTTCCTAGTTCAGATTCTCAGGTTTTAGCAGAAGGCAGCAACTGTCTTTTCTTTCCCAACTTTCTTTTGGAACCAAAAGTTTTTTGTTTTTCCTTTGAGGTATCTTTGACATATATCCACTATATTTTAATATATAGCTAATTTATAAAAAGTAAATTATTATGCTATTATTACTAACACTTGTTTTACTCTTAGTAGAAAAAAAATGTTTCCAGCTACCACCAATTTAAATGTTATAGTATACCAATGTTTAAAGTATACCAATTTAAATGTTACACTTTAAATATCTGCACCTGTGGGTCTGGTGTGATCGCTCATTCAATGTAGAGCCTGTCAAAAAGGCTGAGGACCTGAATTTGGATCCCCAGCACTCACGTAAATTCTGTCTCAAAAACTTAAGTGATCCAGGTTCCATCTCCTTATCCAGAAGAGACCTTTCACGTGGACCCTTCTTCCTAAGAACCAATGAAATGTGTGTGAGAATCCTTACACCCAATAATGACTGAGAGGGAGCCATTTGTAGAAACGTGATTGCTATATGTACATATGAGCTGAGATACCCAAACACATGCCTGAGAGCCCACATTTTATGTGGGAAAGAATGCCAATGAGAAGGGAAAGGAAGTCAGAAAGGAAATGAGGATTGGTTCCACTGTGTGAATATATGAAAGAGCTATATGAAGGGTATATTGGTCAAGGCGAGCAGACTAGAGATATTTTATTTCTAATGTGTTCATTTGAAGCATAATTCGAGAGCACTTGAACATTAGAGTAAGAACATTGTGTTCTTTGATTGAACTCCACCAGTTTCGAAGCGGACTTGACCTACAGAGAATTGTTCAGCAAAGTAACAGAGCAGGCTTAGATCATGACATATTGCAAAGAGAAGTATAGTCTAGAGCATAGAGCAAGTTCCAGGTCAGAAACTCTTAGAGAAGAAGTGAGGAAACAAGCATGAGAAGAATCCTAGGCTGGCATCTAGGAGTATTCACCAAGCAGAAAGGAGTAGGCAAGAAGCCAATTCCCCACCAAGAATCAGAGATCTTCTCCTGACTCTGACGGTGCCATTCATGGTACTGACTTATGAGTATACGTGTATATATATGTGTTTACGATGCCATAGGCCTGCAAGAAGTTAAAAACAATATTTATATATTTGTACAAATAAAGGATAAGCCCAACAAGTGACAGAAGTGTACAAGTCTCTAACCATGGTAAAAATGAGCAGCCAAATTCATGGAGCTGAATTATTGTTATACCAACTACCCGTACTTCCCACGAGACCATCGATAAATCCTCAAAGGACTTCATAACAATAGGAGGACCAACTGGGAAAAGGATAATTTGATATTCTGTCTAATCTGTTCCATATTCCCACAGAAATGAAGCTGGGTTTTTCCTCTCTAAGTAATGTTCAAATCAAAAACACATAAGTCTGCAGAGAGCCTTTTACATATAAGAAACCCTCAAGTCGGGATGTGCCATAGTAAGCAAAACAAACAAAAAAACCTTAAACCTGTCTCTCAGTAATCCCTTTATGCTGTATGGAATGGGTGTTGGAGAAATTGAAGGATAGATTTTCAGATCAGACAATACAGGTTTCTGGTTGATAAGTCACAAAGAATAAAGCTATGGTAAGCAAATAGTAGTGGTGATCATGACTTGATGGTAGTGATGATGACCACTGTGATGATAGTGGTAGTGATGATGTGATGTTGATGGTGGTGGTAATGGTAATGGTAGTGGTGGTGGTGATGGTGGTGGTGATGCTGATGGTGGTGGTGATGTTGATGGTGGTGGTGATGTTGATGGTGGTGGTGATGCTGATGGTGGTGGTGATGATGATGGTGGTGGTGATGTTGATGGTGGTGGTGGTGGTGGTGGTGTTGATGGTGGTGGTAGTATTGGTAATGATGGTGGTGGTGGTGATGCAATGTTTATCGAGGGACTCTCAGAATTAAAACAAAGGGTTGTTCAACCACACCTCTGACACAGGGTGTCCTTCTGTATATGTATTGCTTTTATTGGTTGAAAAATAAAGCTATTTTGGGCAATGACTTAGCAGAGTAAAGACAGGCGGGAAATCAAAAAGAGATAAATAGAGAGAGAGTAGCAGAGTCAAGCAGATGCCAGCCAGTGCCGAGAAAACAAGATGTGAGGAAAACAAGATAACACCACAGCCACGTGGCAATACATAGACTAATAGAAATGGGTTAATTTAAAATGTAAGAGCCAGCTAGAAATACGCCTGAGCCATAGGCCAAACAGTGTTGTGATTAATATAGTTTTTGTGTGATTATTCGGGTCTGGGCAGCCAGGAAACTAAAGTGCAGTCTCTGCTTACACACTTCAAAAGAGAAAATGTGTAATTCACCAGAGGATCTCATCGTAAAAAATCTTCAGGAAATCAAAAGGATGAATGAGTTTCAATGATCTTTTGAACTGGAGATTTCAGGAAAGGAGCATTCAATCAATAGTCTCATCAGGACAGCCATGTGTTTAGCCCTGCCTTGCTAAATCAGGACGCGTTGACCAACGGTCCTACAAAGCCACATCGTGTACAGAAAGTAAAAAATTCCACCCCTGTCAAACATAAAACAGATTGCCGTAGGAGATGGGATGGATCCAAGGCAGCTAAGAAGGAGTAAAGGTCTCTGCGATGAGTGTCATCTGTGTGTGTTCAGCAGATCACTTGTGCCCTTACAGCTCCTGCTGAAAGGTGACTGCGGGGGTCAGAGAACGTGGCCTTGTTCACACACTGACATGTCACAGTCGCTGCAGATGAAACCTGGCAAATGCAGGACGCTTAATGTTTGTTGGAAAAATGAATCTCTCTGGGACCCAGCTCCTGCACATGAAACTGAGGAAGCTTGTAGACATGCGCAGATGCTTGGAAACTCACAGGGCTGCTGGGGTATAGCTCACTGGTAGAGTGCTCGCCTGGTGTTTATGATACCCAGGGTTTGGTTATATAGAGAGATTCCAATCCTAGTTATTGTCTTTATGGGGATAAATGGTGCTGGGATCATTCACTATAGACAAAGTTGAAAATTTTCCATTACTAAGACATCAGGTTAGTCCGTGAGTTCCCAATGAAGAACAACAGTTACTGAGTTCATTGAAGCCCATTTCTTAATTCTGAGACAAGATAAGTAGTTTGACTAATGATACAGTAATAGGAACAGAAATGGAAAAGTTAGTCTTCTTAAAAGGCTCAGAAGTCCGTGGGGAGTCTGGCGACCAAAGAGTGGCACCGATGTGTCGTTCGCTCCAAACCCCCAAATCTAATAACTCGATTATCTCCGGGCTCTCAATATCAGTCATCCTTTTCATTTATTTCAGGCTCGGTTGATTTTTTTCATGCTTAACCCAAAGCACATCTCCCGACAAACTCTATCGGTATCTGAAAGCCCCATTACAGCCCATTCCCGCTTCTCTTGGGCTCACTTTCTGCCTCTCTTGAAAAGACAACGACCACCAAGTCTGAATAAAGAAGAGAAGGAAACTGAAGGGAACCATAACTGGCAATCACCCGCACGTCCCTCCTGCCTTCTGACTTCTCTGAGATTCTTTTTCTCCTTTCCCCACAGCAGACTTTCTGCGCATGCTCTAAATGAGACTTCCCCTGCGTTAACACAGGCCATAGTCTCTTCTTCACGGAGTCCTCACTGCTCCTCCTTTTAGTTTCCTCCTTCTCAGACTACAAACGAGTGCACTGTTCCCTTTCCAAAAACAATTCACATAGCTTTACCCTCTCTGAATGCCCCTGGGCCTCTGCTGCTGTAATGGACAGCTCAGAGAGTCTATGCCCTGTGCTCAGTAATTCTTCGCCCCCTGAAGCCGTCTGTGCCCTCACCCCTGTTCTAGAGTAGTCTGCAGGAGCAGGATGCAGACCAGCCCCCTCCAATACCGCTCTCCCAGTCTCTCCCAGTTACCTGACTCCTGGATTTCAGTAGGCTTCTCCAAGTTGTTCCCTCCGAGAAGAGAGATTGAGAACCTGTCCGTCACTGTCCTTAGTACCAGAAACACCACAGTGATATTTAAATAGGATGCGATAGGGCACCGGCGTGCAGGCAGGCCCGGGTGGCGGAGGCACCGGCAGTCAGGCCCGGCAGGCAGGCCTAGGCAGCGGAAGCACCGGCGCACAGACAGTTCCGGGTGGCGGAGGCACCGGCAGGCAGGCCTAGGCGGCGGAAGCACTGGCGCGCAGGCAGGCCCGGGCGGCGGAGGCACCAGCACGCAGGCAAGTCCGGGCGGCAGAGGCACCAGCGTGCAGGCAGGCCCGGGAGGTGGAGGCACCGGCAGTCAGGCCCGGCAGGCAGGCCTAGGTGGCGGAAGCACCGGCGCACAGACAGTTCCGGGTGGCGGAGGCACCAGCAGGCAGGCCTAGGCGGCGGAAGCACCAGCGCGCAGGCAGGCCCAGGCGGCGGAGGCACCAGCACGCAGGCAAGTCCGGGCGGCAGAGGCACCAGCGTGCAGGCAGGCCCGGGTGGCGGAGGCACCGGCAGTCAGGCCCGGCAGGCAGGCCTAGGCGGCGGAAGCACCGGCGCGCAGGCAGGCACAGGTGGCGGAGGCACCGGCAGGCAGGCCTAGGCGGCGGAAGCACCGGCGCACAGACAGTTCCGGGCGGCGGAGGCACCGGCAGGCAGGCCCGGGCGGCAGAGACACTGGATGCAGGATAGTGCGGGCAAGAAACAGTGAAGCCTGCACTGAGAACAGATTGCCCCGCTACAATTAAATCAAACCCAATAGATAGCATCGGTAAGAGGAGATGGGCAGACGCCAAGGCAAGAATTCACCCAACAATCTGAAAAACAACATGAAAACACCAGAACCCAATGATCTTACAACACAAGTACTTGAACACCCTATCACAGGAGAAGAGGAAAAAACTGACTTTTTGAAAGCAATAGAGTCCCTTAAACAACATGTAAAAAACGCCCTCATAGAAATGGATGAGAAGTATAACAAAAAGTTTGAAGAAATGAGTAAATACGTAAATGATACCCTGGGAAGCCAAGAAAAAACGATCAAACAGGTAATGGAAACAGTCCAAGAATTGAAAACTGAAATGGAAGCAAGGAAGAAAACACAAACTGAGGACCAGCTGGATATGGCAAATATAGGTCAACGAGCAGAGACTACAGAAACAAGCATAATCAATAGAATACAAGAGATAGAAGAAAGAATCTCAGATTCTGAAGACAACATAGAGAAAATAAACGGACTGATCAAAGAAAACACCAAAACCAACAAATTCTCATCAGAAAACATTCAGGAAATATGGGACACAATAAAAAGACCAAACCTAAGAATAATAGGGATAGAAGAAGGAGAAGAGGCACAGCTCAAAGGTCCAGAAAACATTTTTAACAAAATTATGGAAGAAAACTTCCCCAACTTAAAGAAAGATATTCCTTTGAATATTCAAGAAGCATACAGAACACCAAACAGACTGGATCAAAAAAAAACATCCCCTCGCCATATAATAATCAAAACACAAAATATACAGATTAAAGAAAGAATATTAAGAGCTGCAAAGGAAAAAGGCCAAGTAACTTATAAAGGTAAACCGATCAGACTTACACCTGACTTCTCTATGGAAACCATGAAAGCCAGAAGGTCCTGGATAGAGGTACTACAGAAACTAAGAGACCATGGATGCAAACCCAAACTACTATACCCAGCCAAGCTATCATTCACTATCAATGGAGAAAACAAGACATTCCAGGATAAGAACAAATTTAAACAATACGTTGCCACAAATCCAGCCCTACAGAAAGTAATAGAAGGAAAATCACAACCCAAGGAATCCAACATTGCCAACACTGACTACAATAACCCAGGCAACTAGTGACCCTTCAACAGCACAACTCAAAGAAGGGAGACACACAAACTCTTCTACCAAAAGCAGTAAGAATAACCGGAGTTAACAACCACTGGTCATTAATATCACTTAATATTAATGGTCTCAATTCACCTATAAAAAGGCACAGGCTAAGAGATTGGATACGAAAACAGGATCCAACAGTCTGCTGTTTGCAAGAAACTCATCTCAACCACAAAGACAGGCATCTACTCAGAGTAAAGGGTTGGGAAAAGGTTTTTCAAGCAAATGGTCCTAAGAAAAAAGCAGGTGTGGCCATACTAATTTCTAACAAAACTGACTTCAAACTAAAATCAATCAGAAGAGATCGACAGGGACACTTTATACTCATAACAGGAACGATTCAGCAGGATGAAGTCTCAATCCTGAATATCTATGCCCCTAATATAAAAGCACCCACTTATGTAAAAGAAATATTGCTAAAACTCAAGGCAGACATCAAATCACACACACTAGTAGTAGGAGACTTCAACACACCTCTCTCACCAATGGACAGGTCAATCAGACAGAAAACTAATAGAGAATTAAGAGAATTGTTGGAGGTAATGAATCAAATGGACTTAACAGACATCTATAGAACACTCCACCCAAATAGGAAAGAATACACCTTCTTCTCTGCAGCTCATGGAACCTTCTCGAAAATTGACCACATACTTGGAAACAAAGGAAACCTCCACAGATACAAAAAAATATCAGTGTCCACCTGTGTCTTATCAGATCACCACGGATTAAAGTTAGAAGCCACCAACAAAGCTACCCCCAGAAAGCTGACAAACTCATGGAAACTGAACAGTCAACTACTGAACCACACCTGGGTCAAGGAAGAAATTAAGAAAGAAATTAAAGTCTTCCTTGAATTTAATGAAAACAAAGAGACAACATACTCAAACCTATGGGACACGATGAAAGCAGTGCTAAGAGGAAAGTTCATAGCACTAAGTGCCCACTTAAAGAAAACGGAGAAAGCATACATTGGGGACTTAACAGCACACCTGAAAGCTCTAGAAAAAAAAGAAGCAGACGCGCCCAGGAGGAGTAGAAGACTGGAAATAATCAAACTGAGGGCAGAAATCAACAAAATAGAAACACAGAAAACAGTCCAAAGAATCAATGAAACAAAAAGTTGGTTCTTGGAGAAAATCAACAAGATTGACAAGCCCCTATCCAAACTAATTAAACGACAGAGAGAGAACACGCAAATAAATAAGATCAGAAATGAAAAGGGGGACATAACCACAGACACAGAGGAAATTCAGAGAATCATTAGATCTTACTACAAAAGCCTGTATGCCACAAAACTGGAAAATGCAAAAGAAATGGACACTTTTTTAGATAAGTACCATATACCAAACCTAAACCAAGACCAGGTGAACGATCTAAATAGACCTGTTAGTCGCGAAGAATTAGAAACAGTTATCAAAAATCTCCCTTCCAAAAAAAGCCCAGGGCCAGATGGTTTCAATGCAGAATTCTACCAGAACTTCCAAGAAGAGCTAATACCTATACTTCTTAATGTATTTCACAATATAGAAACAGAAGAGTCATTGCCAAATTCCTTTTATGAAGCTACAGTTACCCTGATACCAAAACCACACAAAGACCCAACCAAGAAAGAGAATTACAGGCCTATCTCACTCATGAACATCGACGCAAAAATTCTCAATAAAATACTGGCAAACCGAATCCAAGAACACATTAGAAAAGTTATCCATTATGATCAAGTAGGCTTCATCCCAGAGATGCAGGGCTGGTTCAACATACGCAAATCTATCAATGTAATCAACCATATAAATAAACTGAAAGAAAAAAACCATATGATCATTTCATTAGATGCTGAAAAAGCATTCGACAAAATTCAACACTCCTTTATGATAAAGGTCTTGGAGAGATTAGGGATACAAGGGGCATACCTAAATATAATAAAAGCTATTTACAGCAAGCCGACAGCTAACATTAAATTAAACGGAGAAAAACTCAAAGCCATCCCACTAAAATCAGGAACACGACAAGGATGTCCACTCTCTCCATACCTCTTCAATATAGTGCTTGAAGTTCTAGCAATAGCAATAAGACAACATAAGGGGATCAAGGGGATCCGTATTGGAAAGGAAGAAGTTAAGCTTTCATTATTTGCAGATGATATGATAGTATACATAACCGACCCCAAAAACTCTACCAAAGAACTCCTACAGCTGATAAACACCTTTGGTAATGTGGCAGGATACAAAATCAACTCCAAAAAATCAGTTGCCTTCCTATACACTAAGGATAAGGAAGCAGAGAGGGAAATCAGAGAAGCATCACCTTTCACGATAGCCACAAATAGCATAAAATACCTTGGGGTAACTCTGACCAAGGAAGTGAAAGATCTATTTGGCAAGAACTTTAAGTCTTTGAAGAAAGAAATTGAAGAGGACACCAGAAAATGGAAGGACCTCCCTTGCTCTTGGATTGGGAGGATCAACATAGTAAAAATGGCAATTCTACCAAAAGCAATCTATAGATTCAACGCAATCCCCATCAAAATCCCATCAAAATTCTTCACAGATCTGGAGAAGACAATAATCAACTTTATATGGAAAAACAAAAAACCCAGGATAGCCAAAACAATCTTATACAATAAAGGATTGTCTGGAGGCATTACCATCCCTGACTTCAAACTCTATTACAGAGCTACAGTACTGAAAACGGCTTGGTACTGGCATAAAAACAGAGAAGTCGACCAATGGAATAGAATAGAAGACCCTGACTTTAGCCCACAAACCTATGAACACCTGATTTTCGATAAAGGAGCTAAAAGTATACAATGGAAAAAAGAGAGCATCTTCAACAAATTGTGCTGGCAAAACTGGAAGTCAATCTGTAGAAGAATGAAAATAGATCCATATATATCACCATGCACAAAACTCAAGTCCAAATGGATTAAAGACCTCAATATCAGTCCAAACACACTGAATCTGATAGAAGAGAAAGTGGGAAGTACTCTACAACACATGGGCACAGGAGAACACTTCCTACGTACAACCCCAGCAGCACAAACACTAAGGACATCATTGAATAAATGGGACCTCCTGAGACTGAGAAGCTTCTGTAAAGCAAAGGACACTGTCACTAAGACAGAAAGGCAACCCACTGACTGGGAGAAGATCTTCACCAACCCCGCAACTGACAAAGGTCTGATATCCAAAATATACAAAGAACTCAAGAAATTAGACCGTAAAAGGTTAATCAATCCAATTATAAAATGGGGCACTGAGCTGAACAGAGACTTTTCAACAGAAGAAGTTCAAATGGCCAAAAGTCACTTAAGATCATGCTCAACTTCCTTAGCAATCAGGGAAATGCAAATCAAGACAACATTAAGATACCATCTTACACCGGTCAGAATGGCTAAAATCAAAAACACCAATGATAGCCTCTGCTGGAGAGGTTGTGGAGAAAGGGGCACTCTCATCCATTGCTGGTGGGAATGCAAACTTGTGCAACCACTTTGGAAAGCAGTGTGGCGGTTTCTCAGGAAAGTCGGGTTCAACCTACCTCTTGACCCAGCAATACCACTATTGGGAATATACCCAAGAGATGCCCAAACATACAACAAAAGTATATGCTCAACTATGTTCATAGCAGCATTGTTTGTAATTGCCAGAACCTGGAAACAACCTAGATGTCCTTCAATGGAAGAATGGATGAAGAAAGTATGGAATATATACATATTAGAGTACTACTCAGCAGTAAAAAACAATGACTTCTTGAATTTTGCATACAAATGGACGGAAATAGAAAACACTATCCTGAGTGAGGTAAGCCAGACCCAAAAAGAGGAACATGGGATGTACTCACTCATATTTGGTTTCTAGCCATAAATAAAGGACATTGAGACTATAAATCGTGACTCTAGAGAAGCTAAATAAGAAGGTGAACCCAAAGAAAAACATATAAGCATCCCCCTGAATATTAACCTTCATCAGGCGATGAAAGAAGACAGAGACAGAGACCAACATTGGAGCACTGGACTGAAGTCTCACGATCCAAAGGAGGAGCAGAAGGAGAGTGAGCACGAGCAAGGAACTCAGGACGGCGAGGGGTGCACCCACACACTGAGGCAATGGGGATGTTTTATCGGGAACTCACCAAGGCCAAGTGGCCTGGGACTGAAAAAGCATGGGACAAAACCGGTCTCGCTGAACATAACGGACAATGAGGACTACTGAGAACTGAAGAACAATGGCAATGGGTTCTTGATCCTATTGCATGTAATGGCTTTGTGGGAGCCCAGGTAGTTTGGATGCTCACCTTAATAGACCTGGATGGAGGTGGGTGGTCCTTGGACCTCCCACAGGGCAGAGAAACCTGCTTGCTCTTTGGGCTGAGGAGGAAGGAAGACTTGATTGGGGGAGGGGGAGGGAATGGGAGGTGGTGGCGGGGAAGAGGCAGAAATCTTTAATAATTAAATTAATTAATTAATAAAAAAATCAGCAAGAAAAAAAAAAATAAAAAAATAAATAGGATGCGATATACAGACTTGAATTCTGAAACCGTGAAAAGACCGTCAATGGGAAATGGGAAAAAACTATTCGGTTAATAGCAATGTAAATGCTTGGTTTTAGCACTTACCTGTCTCACAGTTATGTCAAAGTATGACACAGGAATCTGAGCGAAGAGTGCGTGAGAATTCTCTTTAATACCTCTGCTGTTTCCCCCCAAAACCTAAAATTATACCAAAACAAGAGTTGTAAGAACAAATAGGATGGGTTCTCTGGCGTTCCGTTTTCACTGTGGCCCCTCGTTCCACAAAGGAGGAAGGTGGTGGAAGCAGCCTTTACTCAGTCCTTGTCACCGTCACAGGTTGTCACCTTTGACGTCCCTGCGCTGGGTTCTGTGTGCGCCTCTGGAGAGTGGGATGGAAGCTTCACCAGAGGAGGGATTCTATAGATTCCCAGATAATGCATTCTGAAGCTGTGGGGAGTGCCTGGTGGAATGAAGCCACACTATCCAAATTGTTTCACTTTCTGGAAGACTGAACTCAAACATGTTACCTGCATTGCTTGCATGTGGCAAACCCTTCAGTGTTTGAGAGGGCGGCAGGCTAAACAGAGGTGGTTGTTTTCAGGTTCCTCGTTGTCTGGCTGCCAGGGTTCCTGGAAATGGCACTCCTAATGAGGTTCTTGTTTTGTTTTCTGGGTTCCTTTTTTTTTTCTGAAAAAGACTTTGATGTGGCTGAAAATGTATTCTCTCCTGAGTGTAGGCAGGACACCAATTAACCCACACAGAGTGTCCTTGCCATCCTCCCTGCCGGCAGGTTATTACATTTATCCTGTGGTTCATAAACCCATTATCTCACCTCCTCCTATGCTTCCCTCCTGTGGACTCAAACCAGTTTCTTAGGTAGCTTTCTGCCATCTCTTGGTCTTTTGAGTATCTCGGTTTTCCATTTTATTTTTTACAATTGATACTATGTTCAGAATGGGGAGGTAAGGAGGGGGAAGATGGGCAGGGGGTGCTGTGATTCTGGGCACTTGACAGAGACAGATTATACTGATTTTTATCCACTCTAAAGTGCATATTCTGAACCTGTAATAGGAACAGAAATGACTAGACAAAGTGTGGGCCTAGGAATTTGAGACATTGAGATAGAAACTATGGCGTGAAGACAAGGCCAAAGGCTGTGAAGGTCGTTACTATTATTTAGGTGATACACTAAAGAACAGGCTTCATACAAAACAGCCCTGAGCTTGGTCAAGTGGGAATGAAAAGCTGTGGCTCTCACACCGTCTCAATCCACTGGTTGGAAAAAGAACAAAGGAAGTTGAAGAAAAATCATTTTGATGTAAAAGTCTAGAGTACCGTGCCAAACCAGACAAGGCTTTGAGCTGCCCACCCTCCCTCCTGCCCCACTGCTCCAGGCTGCTGACCTGGGCTCTCTCTCCTTTTCCACTTAAGAGCTCAGGAATTCTTTTAAGTGTTTTTCATTAAATAACCATTCCTTCACCACGCAGCAACACCCGATAAAGAAGGCAGGTCACTGGAGGGTGTAGCTGAGTAGACACTTTCCCTGTCCCCAACTCCTGCTGCTGATGGGGAAGACGGGAAAAACAGATATATTCTGTGAGAAATTAGTAACCTCAGCCATGGAGGAAGAGTAAAGGAAGCTCATCCCAGTTCCTTTCTTAGCCCCCTCTCCTGGTTTCTAAGCTGTAGATTTTAAATACACAGGGCATTTCCACATAGCCAGTCAGTGGGCACTTGGACCTCAGGATATATACAGAGAACACCACTGCATTCCAGACTCCACTCCTCCTCCTGGCCCCACCAAGTCATTTAAAAAGAGAAACCCACTAGACAAAGCCATTTGTTCCCCCTTGGGTCTTTAGGGTCCTACAAGGACCACGCTGTTATAAATGCTTCATCTGCAGATGTGTGCTATTGGGAAGTGAAGAACCTTCAAGAGATGGGAGCCCATGGGGAATCGCTAGGTCTTAGGGAATTCTGGATCTCTGCCTTTTCCCCTTTTTCCTTTTGCTCCCTGATGATAAAGCTTGTGCCACCTTTTCCTGCTTTGAGGTACGAGCTCAGCACACACCCCAGAGCAACAGGGCTAAAGCTATGAACCAGATAAGACTTTTCTTTTGGTATCCAATGGCTTTCTCTTCATTCCCAACACCTACCACACCAACTCCTGTCCGTTTTACCGCCTGTTTAGAGTCTCTTTGCTCTCTTTCTAACTAACAATGCCTATACCCACCTTCTCCTGATTGGACGGCTTCATGATTGCATTTCTGGCTTCTAGTCTTGTCCACATCAATCACCGTGCTAGGCATAGAGAAGACCAACTGCCTCTTCTTGGAAACCTCAATGGTCCCCTTCTCTAAGAAGATCAAACCCAAGCTCTTTAAGACACTCAAAGCTTCTCCTGATGGGACTCTAAGCCTCTCAGCTGATCTTTTGCTGTGGCTCTGAATGGCACACTTTCATATTTTTAGTGTCTTTGTAAGTATCTTCTCCTCTCCATGGCATTCTTTGCATTCCTTTATCTTCCTATGGGGAATAATATTTTCTTAAAGCCTATCTTAGACCCTGTCTTCTCTCAAAAGTTTTCCTCAAGTTTATCTCTGTAATGAGCAGTCAGTTCTTTTTATATATTGATCCTTGTTTTTTTTTTTGTTTTGGTTTTTCGAGACAGGGTTTCTCTGTGGTTTTGGAGCCTGTCCTGGAACTAGCTCTTGTAGACCAGGCTGGTCTCAAACTCACAGAGATCCGCCTGCCTCTGCCTCCTTGTTTTGTTTTGTTCTGTTTTTTCACAAATTTGGAAATCAAAAATCAAAGAATTATCTGAGCTCATGAAGCTGTTTGGTAGCAGAATGATGCATTCATTGTATAGAAGAAATATATATTTATATATTCTACTGAAAACCATTCTGGAAATTACCAGTGAGTTTCAGGAGAATATGTAAAGATTTTTAAGACAGTCTATTCAAAACTTACAATCTACCATGCAGGATATCTCTCAACAGTTAGTGTGGGTCCCTGGCAGCATAAGTAAAAATGCATTTGGATTGTTCACTTAACATCAGATGGGTTTGGGCATGATTGCATGCTTGGTGAAGTGGCCCAGCCAGGACTACTTACAAAGAAACAGGAGCTTTTTTATTAAATCCCATCATGTAAAAGGGAACATACAGTGTACATGAGCACGCCACACAATATTGGCTAAGGGATAAAGGGAGATCTTATAATCAGAGGGTTGTGGAAACCGTTCAAGCTTTCTTCATCATAACCCTCCCTCCAATGGGCCTGTGCTGGAGCCCCAAGTTTGGTCAATGCACCTCAAATGGCTGAATCGGTGTGATGAGGCATGGTCCAAAGAGATGGAAAGAGAACAAAAGTATATTCTGGGACTGGGGAAGATGCACTGTGTTTACAGAGTCCACTGTGCAAACCTGAGGCTCTGGCTTGGGATCCTTAGTTCCCACATAAGAGGAGAACATGGCAGTGTACATCTGTGCGGGGCTGGAGGAGAGGTGGGTGAAGATAGGTGGATTCTGAGGGCTTGATAGCCTGCCAGGATAGCTGGAGTGGCAAATGCTCAGAAAAATCAGGTGAGAGCAACAAAGGAAGTCGTTGTCGTCTACCTCTGCATAGAGCAGGCTGTTGAATGAGCTAGTGGCATAGGCTCCGCCTCCCTAAAGGGAGACACAGCTGGCTGAGGTCTGCAGCATCCTCCCATCTTTGAGCAATTTGCGATCCGCATATTAATAATTTTTACCTTTTAGGAGACTTTTCTATATTCTAGCTCATACATGATGATGAAAACATAAGCGTTCTGCATAACTGGAAGGTGGTCATTCTCTCTCTAAGCCTTAAAGGGCCTCTTGTAGGACCACCCTGGTGTATTGGCTGTTTCCAGGGATTAGCAGCTGGCCACATAAAACAGTTACTGCGGGTGAGGGAGAAACAGCATCTCTCTCTGACTAGCCTTAAAGTCACCATGTGACCAGGTTAGTGTCATGCTTCTGCCTCCAGATCGAGCATCTCAAGTTCTGGGATTACAGACATGTGCTACCATGCCCAACAAGTGTCTTTTAAAAAGGGTATGTCTATCAGATGACTTCATTCTCTCCTACTCCTGGGACGGACACGGCTACACTGAGTCACTGCAGAAGTCCAGGGAGTTCAGCCACTGAAGTCCAGTGCAGTTTCCTCCAGGTGGTGGGAGAACTGGAGCCAGCCATCCTCCCACCAAAAGTTTGCAACCCAACAGCCTTGCAACTGAGATGCTGCCTAGACTGCTCAGCTCAGGCTTCCCTACAAGGGGGACTGCATCCATCTGAAGCTAGTAAAGAAGTAAGGACCAAAAGATGAATAACAAATGCAGGTAGCCCATGAAAAGCTGCACGTTGGGAGCCTAACAATTCCCCACTGTCTCAGTTCCTGATTTCATTCAGTTAGCAATTTACCAAGGACAAAAGGATGACAGAAATACAGCCATATGTCATACTGTCTTGGTTCACGTCACTTGGGTACACAGAGCTCTGGACCACTCAACTGACGGCCCAGACAGGACTATGCCTCTTGGCTTTATCCACAGCCATTGGCATGCATTCTCTCCAAGATGCTCACAGTACCAGGATGATGGAATTTAAGGGTTCTTCACACATCAGCCTGGCTAAGATTTACAAGTCCTCTTGCCTCCTCTCACCTCTACCTCCCCCAGCCTGAGAGCAGAGCACAACATTCTCTTCTCATTCCAATTGTCTGTTCCCTCCTTCCTTCTAGATTCTGTATGTGTGGTGACTTTATTATGAGGGAAAAAAAATCCAACCGTGTTATCATTGAAAAGCTCCCTTCCAGAATCTGTTTTATTTCAAATGAAATTAATTGCAGTGACTTGTGCCTCTGGCCTTGAACAGATGAATTCAGGAATTCAGACCATGCTGAATTCCATCCTGAGAACAGGTTCAAGAGTTCAGCCCATGAAGAGACAAAACATTCTTTGACACATGACAATTCCAAAATTGAGCCAGGTATGGTGGCACAGCTCCATAATCCTAGCACATAGAAGGAAGAAGTAGGAGAATTTTAAAATGGAGTCCAGCCTGGACAACACAGTGAGACTCTGTCTAGAGAAGGAAGAAAGGGAAGAGGAAGAAGAGGGAGAGGAAGAGAGGGGATGGAAGGGAGGAAGCTACTTATGATGGCGCATGACAATGGTCTGGTGGGGACTTGGGGGATGTAGACTAGAGAATCAGTATTTCAAAACCATCCTGGCTACATGAGATTCAGAGAGAGAAACGTGTACAAGGGCATGAACCAGCCTGTGAATCATGTTAGCACTGTGTACTGAAACTGCAGCAATGGGCTGCTACCGTTTCCCGCTGCACATGGCAAGAACTTGAATTTATTCCTCTTCTCTATTAAGCAAAATTTTTCAATGAATTATCTTTCACATTAAAAATCATTATTTAAAGGGAACACGGAATGCATTCACATAAACTCTAGAGAGTACAGAAAGTGACTGTCAAAAGACCTTGAGTTTTTTTGACTCCCTATGTAAATAGCACACATTCATAAGAAATGCTTGATGACATGTTATTGAATACCAGCCCACATAATTTTAATTGGGTACTGGGATTGGTTCTTTGTGTTGCCAACAAGAACAGATGGAGACTGCCCTTTCAAAAAAGAGGTAATGAAACTTCCCTTGAAGAAATTGCTTAAGAAAAATGGTAAACTTGATAATGGAAGAAGTCCTCAGGACACACAGCATGGGACATTTGGATGGTAAAACAAGGGCAAAGCCATCAGAGAAGAACTGTGGCATCTTTCCTTCCATCTGGAGATTGCCTGCTTCTCACCCAGTCACCATCAGCAGGCAGGTGTCACACAGCATCACCAAAGAAGGCTTTGACTTCCGCCTTAGCTGAGTTATCGTCATCCAAGGATACAGAACTCAAGACGACAGCAAGGCAGTCGGACAGATTCTGAGACCCTGGACATTAAGATCCAAATAATTGCCAATTGCGTAATCACTGGCTTCATCAAAATAAAACTCCAGGGACGGGAAGATTCTCACGACTCGTGGGCAGGGGAAATTTTCTCTTTCCAGTAAATGAGTTTCAAACAAATTTCCACAGCTGCTGTTGAGCCGTAATTAAGACGGGAACATAGGCAGGAGAGTTGAGGGGATAACCCATCGTTAATCAGTCAAGATAAATGAGTCCTCAGAACAAAGTGCATCTCTGGGCCCCACTTCAGGTTACGTAGGATGACCCACGAGGCTGACACTATAATCTTCACAGTGCACATCTCTCCTACCTACAGGAACACCTGACTTCAGGCTTCCCCTGTGTCCCACCAACAATATGGCAGCCTCTTTTCCTCCATCTCACATTTGCGCTGCTAAAATCCCTTCCCACATTGAAAGCTGTGTGATTAGTTTATATTTAGTTGCTTCTCGAACAGCTTAAAACTCATTCTAGCTCTAGACTCTAATACTATTGGAGAGATCGATGTTATCCTGGTTATGGTTCTACCTGCCTGTGTGGCCTTGGCTGAGTCCCACCACTTTCCTAGTTTTAATTTCTCTCCATTGTTAGGGATGGGAATAGACAGTTCTAAGAACCCCACTTCTGCCTATCACATTCGTATTCTCAAAACACGACAGTATCAAAAGCGTTCCCAGTTCCTAAAGTACTTTCCAGTCATGCATCACCGACTTTGGCTTCCCCAACAGCCTTATCAAGGGGTGTCATTCTAGAACCAGGAAGATAGAATGTGTAATTAAACTTGTTTCTGAAGGCTGCACGAGCTGCTAGCAGCCGAGGTCTCCTGAGTCCTGGTCCAGTGTACTCTCTATTCCACGCACTGCTCCCTAAGAGACTGCATGGTAAACGGAGGGTCTCACTGCAGGGATCCATGAAGTCTCCCACTGGGAGGATAGCTACAATGCTGAGCTGATTTTCCTCTGGCTTTCTCTTGAATGATGCTTAAATGGGGCGTGCTGGCCGAAATCTGCAGGGGCACAAGATGGATGAGGAACTTCAGGCAGATGGTTTGGAAAGAAAGGAGAGAGAGAGCAGAGACTGTGAGGGAAACACTGGGCAAAACGGGGAGGCCTTTGAAGGCCTTAGAAGGCTTTTGTTTTAAAGCATGCATTAAAATACTTTCCCCATCTCCACAAGTAAGCAACATTAAAAACTTGTTTTTTCTTTTACTCTTTGGGGTTCCACCACCCAGCTCCCAAAAATACACAAAGACTTACTCTTACTTATGAATGCCCAACCTTCACTTGGCTTGTTTTTAACCAACTTTTCTAATTGAAATCATCCTGTCTCTCTTTGTCTACGTTTTGCACCTGGGCTTTTTACCTTTCTGTATTCTATGGCTTTTTTCCCCCTCTGACTCTGTGGCTGGCTTTTCTCCTTTCCTTTTTTCACTCCTAGCTTTTCTCTTGAGCTTAGATTTCTCCTCCTATTTATCCCCTCTGCCTGCCAGCACTGCCTGTCCTTTCTCTTGCCTAGCTATGGCCGTTCAGCTCTTTATAGACCAATCAGGTGTTCTAGGCAGGCGAAATAGCACAGCTTCACAGAGTTAAACAAATGCAACACATCTTTGCATTGTTAAACAAATGTTCCACGACATAAACAAATATAACACAGCTTAAATTAATACTCCACAACAAACAGTTCCGTTGTGTGTGTGCATGTGTGTATTTTTTAAATGTTTTGAATTAGATTTGTACTTGCTTTGATTTTTTTTTAGGTGTGGGGATGACTTAAGTTATAACAACTGGGTTAAAATAAAAACAGCATTATATTGTCACCATTATCATGGGACCCAAATTAGATAAAGCGAGAAAGATTCCCCTGCATACATAATCTAACATCAGAGAAAGCATCTCTAAATCATAACCTGAAATATCTAGTGCTGTCTTCTACCCTCTCACTGAAGGAAATAGCACGTTTTAGACACCTGGGAGAGGTTATTTGCCATCGAGGATGACCGACTAGGAGGATGTGAAAATGCCCTTCTCTCTGACCCCAACTAAATGCTGAGCCTACAGGGTTCTGAAACTGGTGCCCATGGTTCGGATGCTCAGTGTCCATCTGGAGTGGGAGGAAGCACCAGTGTCCTCATGATAAATCAGCAAAAATAAAAAAGCCTGTTCAACCCAAATGCCTCCCTAAAGATAGCCAAGTCTGGGACACTTAAAACCATGGAAGGCTGAAATCCAATCCAAGAGATGGGCAAGTCAATGCAACACTTGCATGACTTTCCTCCCATACTGAGGTGGGGCAGGGAGCACTTTAAAGATGAAGCCTGTATACTAACTACCAGCATAAGAAGAAACTAAATCTAAATCTTTCGATTAGTTAGACAGTTTGTATTTTCCAAATCCACTCCCAGAATTTGCCTTGCACATGGTATTCAGATAATGGTCTTTAGAAGATGAATATCTTTTAGTCCCAAATTGCCAAAGAATGTCATTCTATAACGACACAGGGATAAACTCAATGACAGAAATGAAAATTGTAAATACATTTGCACCTATGAAAGAATCATTCTATAGGAAGTAAAGATTACTAGGCCTAAAAGGAGAGTCAGACTCTATAATGGCCAAGGACTTCGAAAGTATTTGTTTGTCATTGTGAGGTTAATCAGACAGAATAAAGCCCACAGACTTTGGAGTCATGTTATAGATCGAACAGATTGAGAAGACACTAAGACCATTTCAGCCAACCGTTGCAGGAAACACACCCTTCCCCCGGATGTGCTCTGTTCTTCTAAGAGATAGCATCTCAACTTATGCAATAGTATCGAATATTCAAAAGCTGGAAACTATAGCATGAGGAACTGAAGAGATGACTCAGCAGGTAAGAACACTGGCTGCTCTTCCAGAGGACACAGGTTCAATTCCCAGGCAGTTCACGACTATCTGTAATTACAGTTCCATGGGATCCAGTATCCTCTTCCAGCCTCCACAAGCATCAAGGCATGCATAGACAAACATGCAGGCAAAAGAACCCATATACATAAAATAAATATTTGTAAAAAAAAAAAAAATCATAGCACGATCCACCCCGACCTTATAAAATAAAACTAGAAAACAATAAGAGGAGATTTAGAAATTATATAACCACAGGGAAAGTAAAGAATACTTTTTTATTATTTTTATTTAAAAAATTGTATACACTACATTTTGATCATGTTTTCCTTCCCTCAAAACCAACAAAGCAAAAATAAAAATTTTCAAATAAATAAAAATGAAACAAAAAGCCCATGGAAAAGCATGGAGTTTGGTTTGTATTGGCCAGTTACTCCAGGGCGCGGGTCCTGCCTTGGAGTGCGGCTGATACATCCAAGGATCCTCCATTGGAGAAAACTGATTTTTCCTTTGCCAGCTGGTAGCAGTTGCAAATAGCTTCTTAGTTAGGGGTAAGGCCCTGGGTTTACTTACGCCTCTCGGGGCTGGAACCCCACCCGGCTTACCCATGTGCTGGCCTCCACAGGCGCCCAGTCTCCGTGAGTTCATGTGTGTCAGTCCTGTGGTGTCCGGAAGACTATGTTTCTCTGGAGTTCACCACTTCCGACTCTCATAATCCTTCTGCCTCCTCTTCTTCCCAGAACCCTGAACCTGGAGGGGAAGGGCGTGATGGCAGCAGCATCCCCGTTAAGAGCAAGTATTCCAAACTCTCTGTACGTGCAACGCTTTCTGAATGACCAATGAGGAAATCAACAGGAAAAAACCACATGTCTTAAATGCAAAGGAAAATAAAAGCACAACATGCCAAACCTATGAAACCTAGTAAAACCAGCACTAAGAAAGAAGTTTGTAAGTATTTAAGTAAAATCGAGAGAAGGCTTTAAATAAATGACCTAATGATGCAAAAATAACAAAACCCAAAATAGACAGAATAAAATAAATAACAAACATTCACAAAAAAAAAACAAATGAAATCGACTGAAAAACATAAATGATTAATAAAATAGTTTTGAGTGTCAGGTGAGGAAGGCAGAGACGTATGGATCTGTGTTCAAGGCCAGGCTGGTCTTCAAAGTGAGTTCCAGGACAGACAGAGACACATAGAGGAAACCCTCCCTCCAAAACACTAAATAAATAAATAAAATAGTCTTCTTGTTCTTTGAAAGGACAAAGTTGACAGCTGTTTGCTAGACTAGCCAAGAAGAAAGGAGAAAAAATGCACTGATACAATCAGAAGTGTAAACCGGGTGGTGGCACACACCTTTGATTCCAGCACTTGGGAGGCAGAGGCAAATGGATCTCTGAGTTTGAGGCCAGCCTTGTCTACAGAGTGAGTTCCAGGACAACCACGGCTACACAGAGAAACCCTTTCTCAAAAAAAAAAAAAAAATTAAAGAATTAACTGTAAATCTTGCAAATAACTCCAAAGTATTAAAAGGGAAGTAAAGGGAAGTATCCTTTTCAAACTCTTTTTGTTGTTTGCTTTATTTTGTTTTGTTCTGTTTGAGACAAGGTCTTACTGTGTAGCCTTGGAAGGGCTGGTACTCACTATAACACCAACTGACCTCAAATTCACAGAGATCTACCTGTGTCTCTGTTGCAGAATATTCCTTTACACTGTGTGAAGGCATGCCACTGTGACTGATTCAATAAAGAACTGAATGATCAATGGCCAATAGCTAGGCAGGAAGAGGTTAGGTGGAACTCCTGGGGACAGAGAGGTTTGGGGAAAGAAAAAAGAGCAGAGGAACCAGCCAGTCACAGAAGAAGCAGGACATACAGGAGGAGAGATAAAAGTCACAGGCCACATAACAGCATCTAGATTAACAGCAATGACTTAATTTAAGTTATAAGAGCTACATGGAAACAAGCCTAAGCTCAGGCTGAGCTTTCGCTAATTAGAGACCTAATTAATAGGTCTCTGTGTCACGATTCAGGGGTTGGCAGTCCAAAAACGCCTGCTATGCACGGCACCTAATGTCCTGCCACAAACAGCCGCATAAGGTTTGAGAAAGCTTAAAAAGAGAAAAAAAAAAAAGTTCTGAACACAGAGGCAATCATAGCTTCCTGGTGACAGTGGTCTCTAAGACAGGTGTACAGAGAGGCAGCTACCGGCAGCTGTATGTGGGCTGAGGCTGCTTGCCAGTGCTACATGCTAAGCTGAACCACACAGCGGCTGACATAGCTGTTTAAGATTTGCCTCACATGGCCAGAAAATGCTGCAAGTGCTCAATAAAAACAGATCCAGACAGGAAAGCCCGGGCAGTGGTGGCACACGCCTTTAATCTCAGCACTCGGGAGGCAGAGGCAGGCAGATCTTTGTGAGTTTGAGGCCAGCCTGATCTACAAAAACTAGTTCCAGGACAGGTTAAAAAGCTACAGAAAAACCCTGTCTCAACCCCCACCCCACCCCAAAAAACCCACAGATCCAGATAGGAAAAAAAGTTCTAAACAGGTTACAGTGTGTTTAAAAATGTTCATAAGTTTTAAAAAGAAAAGAAAATGGGTATAGACAGTCATAGACAAAAACTAAGTGGTTTACAATTAATAAAAATAAAGTCTTTAAAGAGAAAATAAAAACAAAAAACAAAAAGGATCTTCCACACAAAGATGGGAAATACTCAGGGAGTCTCGATCCCATGTGGTGCTCCGTTGACTTTGAGGGATTTGATTGTGGCTGAGAAAATGACAGCTGCAGAGAGACGTGGAATTGCAGAAGGAACTTCTGGATTAAGCCAGCCTATATACTTTAGGGATATCTTGGTTTCAGAATGGAAGCTGGACAATGTGTTGCATTTGCGGAGAGGTTGTACTTTTGTTTCCACAGGAAACAAAAAGCTGTGGATTCTTTCAAAATTAATAAAAACCATATTTGAGCCGGGCGGTGGTGGCGCATGCCTTTAATCCCAGCACTTGGGAGGCAGAGGCAGGCGGATCTCTGTGAGTTCGAGGCCAGCATGGTCTACAAAGGGAGTTCCAGGACAGGCTCCAAAGCTACAGAGAAACCCTGTCTCGAAAAACCAAAAAAGAAAAAAAAAAAAATTTGACCAGGGAAGCCCTGAGATCTTGGCTGTAGATGTGAGGGAGGAAGCCAGGAAAGAATACAGGACAAGTGGCATGTACGCTGATCCCTCTGCATGGGAACAGCTCTGAGACTGGATGAGACATGGTAACTCTTGTTGGTTTATCATACAGGCTTCTGAAGACACAGAAGGGACTCCTGAACAGGCAGGCAGGCAGGCAGGCAGGCAGGCAGGTGAAAGAATGTTTTAATCACTGAAGATTCGATCAAAATTAATCAGTAATTCCTGTAGCAAACAATTTTTGTTCTGGACCGGGATCCTCTAAAACCTCGCTGCTGTTTCCTGTGCTCACCATATCCAGCCCTCTCTTTTCCTGCCTTTTGTTCAGGAGTCCCCTTCCCTGCCTTCACAAGTCTGCGCTCAGCCACAAGAGCCATGATGCCACAAGAGCCATGATGTCTGTTGTTTTAAAACCCCTTGGGAAATTTCTCCCATGACCAGATCCTCAAAACCCCGCTCTTATTTGGACCTGGGATACCTTCTAAACTATGATGTAATCTCCACCACCCCTCTGCGTGATTCAGCGGAGGCTACAAATGTGTCTGAAATTATATTCTTGACTAGATTTTTTCCCCTCTCAGGGACCAGCTTATCCCTAACCTGTCTATCTGAGTAACCCTAACCTAATATCATTTGTGAAAAATTCTTCAACTCCATGTCTACTTGTAAAGAAACTAAATTCAGGGATCTCTTAGTTTGAATGGAACAGTATATCCAGATGTACAAGGAATCTTATTTCTTCATACTCACACGCAATATTAAACATGTCTGGGTATCCCTCCTGTCTTCATTTGAAGTCCATTTGAAGTTCCATTTGAAGTCCTTGGGTTTTGTTTGTTTGTAAGCAATAAATAATTCATTGTGAGCAGTCTCAAGTGGCCCATCAGTGTGCGTGGCCATCAGTGTGCAATTCTGTGTGCATCACAGGGTTATGGGGCACTCACACACACAGCACCATACAAGACTCAGTTTGGTGTCGCTTTCTAGATGTGTGAAAAGTCTAAGGCTCTTGAATATCAGCAGATCCCTGGCCATTTCTAAAGACTGAAAGTGGCTCGTAATGGTTCATAGATAATAGGCCCTGTGTTTGGTGCTCAGACTACATGTCTCAAAGGGGATCTTTGTCTGTTTAACATGAAAAAAAAATTAGCCTTGATATTTATTGGGAAGAGAACAGCAGCCCACAATCAAATGAAATCAACCCTGACAGTGTCGAGTTATAGCTGTTAAATCAACCTGTAGGGTAGTGAGTCAGTCATCCAAGCCAGACACTTGGTGGGTGGCAGGAGCAAAGGAGGAACCAGTATAGACATACTCTTCTTCCTACTTCGACCATCAATACTCACTGGGAAACTCAACATTTACATAAGTGATTGCCAGACACATTCCTACGAGCGTCTGTAAAGCCAAGCTTCTCTGGCAGCACAGCTTTCCCATTTAAAGCGCAGTGATGATTTGAAGCTTTGCTCGCCATGGTCCACTGCACTGATTTCTTTAAAAAAGGTTTTAGAGTCAGATACAATCACTTTGTACCCGGCAATAACAGCACTTGGGCAGCTAAGGCAAGAGAATCGCTACAAGTTCAAGACTGGTCTGGGCTACAAGCCAGGCTAACCTGAGCTGCAATGTGAGACCATGCCTTAAACCTCTCTCCTACTTCCCAGAAAGTTTTAGAACGTTTTAGAAGTTGCCTACTGAAGCTCATTATTGTCCTGTAGAAAATAAAAAAAAAAAAGATGAGAAATGCTTGATAAAATATAGGTAGACTCGTGTGTGTGTGTGTGTGTGTGTGTGTGTGTGTGCATACTCATACACGCATATGCCAATACTATAGCAGGATTAATAAAACATCTATCTGACTTTATGTAAGAAGTATAACCTTTAACTGTTGAGCAGGGTTAAGCATACTTATTTAAAACACGTCTGCCTAGGATATTAAAAATAATCAAAACTACTAGGCATATAGTACATGTCTTTAATCCCAACACCAAGGAGGAAGTGGCAGGAGGATCTCCAAGATTTTGAGGCCAGCCTGATTTACATAGCAAGTTCCCACACAGCCAGAGCTACATGGTGAAACCCTATCTCAAATAACAAACAAACAAAAAATAGTCAATCATGCAAATGAGATATCCTTAAACTCGGCATCAGAAGACCCTGAAGAGACTAACCTGGAACTAAAATTGTCTTAAGAGCCAGGGGAGATCCATTAACTGCTCATCAGACAAACCCTTCAAGAGGACAAATGAGCTAATAGTACGTGTTACTTAATACAATATACTTCTAAATACAGACTGGGAAAATAATTCCATCAGAATAGAGAAGAAAAATTCTTTTAAATTCAGTGTTCTAAGCACTAAGTGCACAGGAACTCAGTGTGTGAGAAAGTTTGGTTTTATGAATGCAGAGTGATCGGATTACATAAAAGATAAACATGCTTGCCTATGAAAACACATTAAACACTGAAGGATAAGTGTTTTGTATGGGGGGATTATTCACAGCCAACATTGTAAATTCTTATTTTCCTAGTATATTTTAGTAACAATTAAACACAGAATCAGTCTGAATTAGACAAAAGGTGGGCAAAAAATAGGGACAGGTCATAATTCACAGACAAAAATGGAAATGGCCCTTTTGGTTTGCTTTTAGATTTAGATTTAGATTTAGAGAGAGACAGACAGACAGTCAGACAGACAGAGTAGAAGAGAGGATATAGAAGGAGCTACATATACCCTAGATAAATAGTGTATTCATTACATTCATATTGCTATGATAAAATACCACGGCCAAGGCAACTTGGAATAAGAGATTATTGGATTTATGGTTCCGGAGGTATTAGAGTTCATCGCAGAGGGGAGGCGGAATGTCAGGAGCAGGGAGCAAAGCTCTCACGTCTTCAAATGAAAACATTTAAGAGAAGAGATTGAACAGGGAGTGGAATGAGACTATAAACACCATATAACATCTAGAATCAAGGGTTAATGAGATGGTTAGCAATTGAGGCACTTGCTGCCTCGCCTCGTGACCTGAATTCTGTCCCAAGGATCTACGGGATGGAAGGAGAGATTTAATCCCACAAGTTGTCTTCTGACTACCACACGCATGCTATGGCACTCATACAACACAAATAGGTAAAATTGTATGTGCTTGTATATATAGATACATATTTACACTTATATATACATATATAATACGTATATGTATACATGATCCAAAAGTGAGAGAAAACAAGCAATACTTGTCTTTCTGAGTTTGGTTTAGTTTGCTTAATATGATGTATTGTACAGTCATTTTAGATGATTGTAGAATGGTTCCTAAAAAAATAAAAATATAATTGCTGTAACCCAGTAATGCCTATGTAAGTGTGTGTGTGGTATGTGTGATCAGGTGCCTTAGGGGATTAGAAGTAGATGGCAGATCCCCTACTACTGTAGTTGCTGGTGGGTATGAGCGACCTACATTGGTTCTGGGAACAGAACAATGGCCTTCTGGAAGAGCAGCAAGTGGACTTAATGGTGGGGTCATCTCCCCAGAACCCATCTGCTGTTTTAACCTATCAAAATATTATTTTTGAATCATTCATTTTATATAAAACATTGCACCTACTTTCTGACCAATGACCTAATTTCACTCTTCTTTGTGGCTAAATAAAGAACTCCCTGCCGGGCGGTGGTGGCGCACGCCTTTAATCCCAGCACTTGGGAGGCAGAGGCAGGCGGATCTCTGTGAGTTCGAGACCAGCCTGGTCTACAAGAGCTAGTTCCAGGACAGGCTCCAAAGCCACAGAGAAACCCTGTCTCGAAAAACCAAAAAAAAAAAAAGAACTCCCTGCTTTTTGAAGGCTAAGTAGTACCTCTTGTCCATACCATAAGAACATTTGGGTTGGTTCCATGCTTGGGCTGCTGTTGAATGGTGTTACAGTTAATTTGTGTGACCGGGCATCTCTTAAACAAACTGATTTAGAATCCTTTGAAATAGGCTCAGAAGTGAGGTTACTCGGTCACAGTAATTACATTATTATTCTTTGGAGGAACTTCCTTACAATCCTCTAAAATGACCATACTTCAAATAATAATATTTTTTAAACAACATATTCTAAGCATGCATTTTAAGTACTAAGAAAACATAGGTCATATTCCCGTTATTTAGGTCATTCCTTTTGTTCAAATCATTCACAAAACTAACCAAAACACTCTTCAGGAAGCTTGAGATCTCTCTGGTTCAGTGGTAAAGTGCACATTGAGCACATACATGGTCCTGTGTTCAACTCCCAACATCAACTCTTTTTTAACTTTTAAAAAATTCTAGCGTGCAATGTGTATTATAAATCATTTGGATTTATTTTGTACTCTGAACAGGAAGTACACTTTTCTTTTGATACCACCGTGCAAGAAATGTGGTTTCCCTTTTTTAGTATTCTGTGTGAGACACTTCTCCAAGGTGATCTTGGAACATGTAACCACATGGTTTTTATTAGTGCTCTTGTACATTACGTCATTGCTGCTATAAAATCGGATGCAAAAGAGCGTACAGGACGTTCTGTTGACTCCGTTGCCAACTTTGTCACTTTGCCTTAGTGTGTTTAATCTATAGAAAGTGACGACATGGAAGGTAGTGATATCCTCATCAATGTGAACCTGGGAGAATCAAGAGCTTTACCCAAGACAACCCCAGTACTAGCAAACTCTAGAGTGGGTGCAAGGCCCTGTGACCCCTGGCATATCTGGTCTTCCGTAAAGGGTGAATGAATCTTGCATCAAGGGTCACAAATAACTAGCTGTGCACAGCAACATATAAACAATGTGTGCTTTTAATAAATATTGTAACTAAAAATCAATGAAGATTCATCATTTCTAAAATATGAATTAAGTGATACAATTGTCTACAGTGTGGAAAAATAAAAATAAGTTGAAGATTTTGAGGTATAGCTTAAATAATCTTGAAAGTAGTTTAAATGCTAGGCTAACTTTGCCTAATGAGAGAATTTACATCTTCGTAATCCATATTTTAAATTTTCTATGACATACCCTAATACTGGACAGATCTTTATGGCTTATTTTACGACAAATCCGGACATCGAATTCTCTGGTGAATGGATTTGGGTTTTGGCATCTGTTTTCTTGTTTTGTTTTGTTTTGTTATTGTTGTTGTTGCTATCGTTGTTTTGGGTTTTTTTTTTTCTGGTGTTTTGATTTGATTTGCTTTGGTGTAGAGAAAAAAGGACTCCACACAGCAGTCACAAACTTCAGAGAAACAGCAGGAAGGACTTGGAACCCGAATTCTTCCTCAATCCCGCGAAGAGGCTGCCCCAGCAAGACGGGGTCAGAGGGCGGGGCGATGCTGGGGCAGCCACACTTGACCCCGGAGAACTTGTTTTGTGAAGAAATACGCTATGTCTCGCTATGAAGCCGCTGTTTAACTTCAGCTAAGGCCATTCCGAAATGACAAGCACAGACTAGCACAAAGAGTGGTTCTCACTCAGCTGCAGCAGGATGGAGTTTTACTCTGTCTCCTTGGGGATATTATGAGCATCTTACAAAAGGGGTCATATCCTGTTTCTTCCTCTGGTTGCTACAACTGTGGTTTGTGAATTGGCTGTATCAACTAATGTGAATTTATAACCCCCCCAAAAAAGAAAAAACTCCAAAAAAAAAAAAAAGAAATCAATACTCTTTCATCAATGTGTATTTCCCTCCAACTTACAACAGGCACTGTTTTAATTCGCTTTTTTTTTCCTGTTATAGAAACAAAACCACACATCTTTTTCATATCCTACTGTTAGCACGGAAAGTAAAATACTGACATAAAAGAAAGAAGTGATTTCAGCCTTTGTATAAAACTGCCAACATTGATGAGGGCGTTAGTAACTACACAGTGCCCCCTAGTGTGAGTACGAAAATTAGCATGCGCTCACCATACAAAAAAGGTTAGGCTTGAGAAAGCCAATAAATAAAAATTTGCTGACTTCTTTTTACTGTTTTTATTTATTTGTATGTGAGTATATGGTATGTGTGATCAGGTACCCAAGGAGATTAGCGGAAGATGTCATATCCCCTGGTACTGTAGTTACTTGTGGGTATGAGCGATCCTATGTTGGCTCGTAGAGAACAATGACCCTCTGGAAGAGCAGCAGTGGTCTTAACAGTGGGACCCTCTCCTCAGCACCCATCTGTTGTTTTAAACTAACAGAAAATTTATGTCAATTTATATAAAACATTACATTTAATACATATAAAACTTCCCACTGGGCAGTGGTAGCACATGCCTTTAATCCCAGCACTCAGGAGGTAGAGGCAGGTGGATCTCTGTGAGTTCGAGGCCAATCTAGTCTACAGAGCTAGTTTCAGGACAACTAGGACTGTTACACAAAGAAACCCTGTCTTGAAAAACAAAAACGAACAAACAAAAAAACAAAACAAAACCCTTCCCATAGGGAAGATGTAGAGCTAGCAACTACCCGCCTACTGGGGCATGGCCTCATAGACTATTTACCTGGATGTCGAAGCACGCCGGTCCGGCCCCTTCCTCTCTGCTTCCCCCTGAGCCCCGTTTGCTGTTCGGTTTGCTTTGGATCTGATCTTCATCCATCGTTCAAGCAGAGAATCCTGACTTTGGAAGTTTTACCTTTTAATAAACACCGGTCTATTTCTTAGCCCTCACCACCTAACAACATCGGCGTGTGTTGTGCTTACAAGAGTTCCCTAACTGAACCCAAGATGGTGTGTCTGTCATGCATTTCTGCTCCCTCATGTTCGTGCTCTTCTTGGTTCACCAAGAACTACTGTATACATCTTACCTCTATTCTCAACACTCACTGCCCAGGCTACAGAATTCTTAGAATGGTCCTCCATTGTCCTGAATTTCACAGTGATTCTTTTTTTTTTTTTTTTTTTTTTTTTTTGGTTTTTTTGAGACAGGGTTTCTCTGTGGCTTTGGAGCCTGTCCTGGAACTAGCTCTTGTAGACCAGGCTGGTCTCAAACTCACAGAGATATGCCTGCCTCTGCCTCCCTAGTGCTGGGATTAATGCGTGCGCCACCACCGCCCGGCTTCGCTGTGATTCTTATATGAAAGCTCAATAAAATCTCAGTTGTGTGAGAAGTCTGACCCTGATAAAGTGAAGGAGACTTTCGTCATTTGCACCAGCTATAAATTAATGCCATAACCCCACTGGACCATAATTATAGTCCATCTGTTTCTAAGAATTAATTCCACTGATGTTCACTATGCAATTGATTGTTTACATTTCTTTTCCTTTTGGTAGCCTCAAAAATTTAAGCCACGCATGATGTCACACACCTGTAGTCTCAGCACTAGAAAGACTGTAGCAGGAAGATCATGAGTTCAAGAACTAAGCTGCATAGTGAGACCTCATCTCAAATAAAGAGTTTGATGATTCCTATATATTGATTGTTTTAAAGACCAGCCACACTTGATTATTTGAATGCTATATTTCACTTTCTAAAATAGCCATCTGATATAGTTCTTAATAGAATTATACCTTAATAGAATTAGTTCTTACTTGTATGTGTATATACTCCTTATAGTAAGACTATACACTAAAAGATATTGAACAGTTCTCAAGTCAACAAAAAGATCTTATTAAAAAATAACCCCACTACTTAGAGGCTAAGTCAAGAGGATCACTTTGAGTCTAAAGCTATTTTGACTTATGTAGTAAATGCAAGCATCAAACCTGAACTATAGTATGAGACGCTGTCTCCAGAAAACAAGCAAAAAACAAAAAACAAAAGCCTGCATGCTGTGACTAAACAAGACTTCTTGAAGCTGCCCTGCTTTTATGACTAGCTTTAGATAGAGAAAGCAACAATTATTAATGCTTTGTTTCTGTTCCACTGAAGTACATGTGAATCTGTTCTAGACAGAAAGAACAAAGCCGGCTTTTAAAACAAAATAAAAGTCATGTAATTGTCAACCAAACATGGAAATAGTAAGAAAGCATCACAACTGAACTATTGGACAATGGGTTTAGGTGAGGAGGGAGCGGTATACATCCCAGAGGCATACAAAGCAATATTAAAATTGACTTATTGTCACAGGGAATAGTATTCTACCACTTTCTGAGGAAAAGTGATTTAAATTGATTCTAGATGGTGGTGTGCGTCATGCTGGTGTATACCTATAATCCCAGAATTTGAGGGGCTGACGAAGGAGGATTCTGAATTTAAGGCCAGCTTGGGTTACAAAGCTTGGGTTACCTTGTCTCAAAAAATAAAAGAAATCACAAAGAATATGCAGCTCCATATTCATTCAAACGGGGAAACATCATGTTATGTGAAAAGTCTAAACACTTGCATGTGAAACATTTTATATCATTTATAATTATTCTATTCCTGGAGAGGGCTCTCAAATAATAAGCCCTCCATTCATCACCCTTTAATTCCACAACCCCTCAGATCAGGGAGGATAAAAGAGCAGATCTTGGTGAGTGGACAAATTGACCTGATAAGAAAATGATCATTTAGGCTAGGGTCTTCAAGCAAAGAGGGGCTACTGGCCCTTAGTGAGAAGTTGGCTCGCTTCTGCAAGGTCAAAGGGTCAGGAAATCTAAAGGCTTGAAACTTGGATCTCAGGACTGCTGACCCTACCCCAGGCCATCAGGAGCCCATTTTCTCCAACCTTCTCCTTACAGACTTGCCTTGATTTAGATCAGTTCCTCCTCTTTCTTGATCTTGGTCTTTGGATAAAGTAGGATGTCCTTCTGTATGCTGTGAATAATTGTCTCTCCCAGTGGTTGATGAATAAAGACATTTCAGCCAATGGCTAGGCAGAATAGAGCCAGGCAGTAAATCCAAACAAAGATACCGAGAGAAAGAAGGAGTCGGAGAGACGCCATGTAGCCACGGAAGGAGCAACATGCCAGGGCATCACTGGCAAACCATGGCCAGGTGAAAATAAACAGATTAGTAGAAATGGGTTTATTTAATTATGGGAGCTAGTCAGTAATATGTCTAACCTATTGGCAAAATGATTGCAATTAATATTAAGTCTCTACGGGGTTTTTCTATAAGCAACTGCAGGGACTGGCAGGAGGAGAGAAACCTGTCCTGTGGGACTGGCAAGACAGAGCAAAGTCTCCATTTACATCTGGACCTTTTCTTCCTGTCTTCCAAATATAGGCATTAAGTTACCAGTGCAGCCTTCCGGCTTTCACATTAAGTTTGTAATTGATATATATAAACAAGCGGTTGTAGCTATTCTAATATCTAACAAAAATTGATTTCAAACTAAAATCCATCAGAAGAGATGGAGAAGGACACTTTATACTCATAACAGAAACACTTCATCAAGATGAAGTCTCAATCATGAACATCTATGCCCCAAATACAAGAGCACCCACATATGTAAAATAAACATTACTAAAACTTAAATTGCACATCAAACCCCATGCACTAATAGTAAGAGACTTCAACACTCCACTTTTGCCAATGGACAGGTCAACCAGACAGAAGCTTAACGGAGAAATAAGAGAACTAACAGATGTAATGAATCTTACATTGGACTTATCAGACATCTATAGTACATTCCACCCAAACACAAAAGAATATACCTTCTTCTCAGCACCTCATGGAACCTTCTCTAAAATTGATTACATACTCAGTAACAAAGCAACCCTCCACAGATTAAAAAAAAAAAAAATTGCAGCAACCCCGTGTCTTACCAGATCACCAGGGATTAAAGTTAGAATTTAACAACAATACTACTCTCAGAAAGCCTACAAACTCATGGAAATTGAACAATCAACTACTGAACCACCCCTGGGTCAAGGAAGAAATAAAGAAAGAAATTAAAGTCTTCCTTGAATTCAACAAAAATAAAGGCACAACATACCTAAGCCTATGGGACACTATGAAAGCAGTGCTAAGAGGAAAGTTCATAGCACTAAGTGCCCACTTAAAGAAAATGGAGAAAGCTCACATTAGCAACTTAATAGCACACCTGAAAGCTCTAGAAAAAAAAAAAAAAAAAGCAGACTCACCCAGGAGGAGTAAAAACAGGAAATAATCAAATTGAGGGCTGAAATCAACAAAATAGAAAGACAGAAAACAATACAAAGAATCAATGAAGAAAAGAGACGTTTCTTTGAGAAAATCAACAAGATTGACAAACCCTTATCCAAACTAATCAAAAGGCAGAGAGATAACATCCAAATTAACAAAATTATAAATGAAAAAGGGGACATAACAACAGACACTGAGGAAATTCAGAGAATCATTAGATCTTACTACAAAAATCTATACTCCTCAAAATTAGAAAATGTAAAAGAAATGAACAATTTTTAAGATAGATACCATATAACAAAATTAAATCAAGACCAGGTGAGCAATTTAAGTAGACCTATATATAAGCTACAAGAAAATAGAAGCTGTCATCAAAAGCCTCCCAACCAAAAAAGTCTAGGGCTGGATAGTTTTAGTGCAAAATCTTACCAAAATTTCCAAGAAGAACTAATACCTATACTCCTCAAAGTGTTCCACATAATAAAAACAGAAGGGACATTGCCAAACTCTTTTTATGAGGCTACAGTTACCCTGATACCAAAACCACACAAAGACTCAACCAAGAAAGAGATGTTCAGACCAATCTCACTCATGAACATGGATGCAACAATTCTCAATAAAATACTGGCAAACCAAATCCAAGAACACATCAAAAAATCATCTGTCATGATCAAGTAGGCTTTATCCCAGAGATGCAGGGTTGGTTCAACATATGAAAATCTATCAGTGTAATCTATCATATAAATAAACTGGAAAAAATATGATCATTTCATTAGATGCTGAAAAAGCATTTGACAAAATCCAACACCCCTTCATGATAAAGGTCTTGGAGAGATTAGGGATACAAGGATCATATCTAAATATAATAAAAGCAATATAGAGCAAGCCAACAGCTTACATCAAATTAAATGGAGAGAAACTCAAAGCAGTTCCACTAAAAACAGGAACAAGACAAGACTATCCACTCTCTCCATATCTCTTCAACATAGTTCTTGAAGTTTTAGCAATAGCAATAAGACAACAAAGGAAATCAAGGGGATTCAAATCGGAAAAAAAAATCAATCTCTCATTATTTGCAGATGATATAATAGTATATATGTGACCCCCAAAACTACCAGAGAACTCCTACAGCTAATAAATATCTTCAGTAATGTGGCAGGATACAAGATCAACTCAAAAAAATCAATAGTCCTCCTATACACAAATGGTAAGGAAGCTGAGAGGGGAAAAGGGGAAGGGTTGAACAGAACTTGAGGGAATGGACGGAAGGGAAGGCAGAGATGAGAGCAAGGAGAGAGATATCTTGATTTGGGGGAGCTATTATGGGGTTGGCAAGAAGCCTGGCTCTAGAGAAATTCTCAGGATTCCACAAGGATGACCCCAGCTAAGACCCTAGGCAATAGTGGAGAGGGTGCCCGAACTACCATTGCCCTGTAATCAGATTGATGATTATCTTAAATATCACCATAGAACCTTTGTCCAGCCACAGATGGGAACAGAGGCAGAGCCCCACATCGGAGCACTGGACTGAGCTCCCAAGGTCCAGTTGAAGGGTAGAAGGAATGAGAATATGAACAAAGAGGTCAAGACCCTGAATGTGGTTGACAGTTGTATGGCTGGGGCAGACTAAGGGGCACTGGGATTTGTCTCTGCTACATGTACTGGCTTTTGGGGATCCTATTCTCTTTGGATGTATACCTTGCTCAGCCTATATGTAGTGGAGAGGGCCTTGGACTTTCCACAGGGCAAGGTGCCTTGCCCTGTCTTAGGATTGGAGGGGGGTGGAGTTAAAGGGAATGGGAGGAGGAGAGGGAGTGGGAATTTGGATTGGTATTTCTTTTAAAAAAAAAAAAATCTAATAAAAAAAAATTTAAAAAAGAAATATTTCACTTAACCGGCGTTGCCTTATGCCCCTCATGGTGTTTGCATTAACTCTGGGGATGAGGCTGGAAGAAACAGGAAAGTAGTCAAGAGGGAAATCACACCCCTCATGCTTTTACAGGAATATATTAATTGTGCTATTGAAAACAAACCAACTGTGAAGTCATTTTTGAGTTGTGGACTTGGAAGGCATTTGTATAAAATATGCTATCACTCCTGTTTATCAGCACAGTTCTTACATTGGAATGTTGTTTCCCAAGACATAAATTCCATCCAGAGATACTTTTTGCCTGTGGTTGAAAGATAACTGCTCTAAGGGTAATAGGAAAGGATTTTGATGAAAATTCTTCTGGAAGCGCAGCTGCAGGCAATCTGATATTGGAATTAGCTTCTTCTGAACCAGGATTGTCCAGAATAACCAAGCCAACAGACACAGTGGACATGGTTCTGCTCCAGTCGGTATGGAAATAACACTTGCCTTGCACAGGGCTCGTGCTGTTAATGCAATGTTGAGGGACCCTTCTTCCCTTGGCAGGAAATAGAGGATAAAGACCAGCACCTGCTTGGTTAATCCATGAGCTCATTGGAGACAGAAGTGGGAGATGGAGAGGAGAGGGGCTGGTATCACAGAGAAGGGCTTCTTTGCCTAGGAAGCTGCAAAATGAATGGAAGCTACACCTAGCACTGCGTCTCGTTATAGATGCTCCTTCTGAGAAAACCTTCCCATGGCCTCTGGGAGAAACAGCCACTTTCCTAGCTCTTCATGGAGCACAAGAGAACACCTTTGCTAACACAATATACAAGTCATGACACTGTTCTCTATGGGACCTCAGCTCCTCATTATAGCACTGTTCCCTGTAGGCCAAGTACAAAGTTAATCCTTGCTTCTCTGGAGGGAGCTGGGTTTCAGGAGGCTTCTTTATGGGTCAGAACCCCAGAGGTCCTGCCACTGTGGGAGTACCCACATGCCAAGTAAAGAGCCAGAGGGACTCAGCCCTGTGGGTGAGTGAGGTGATGAAAATCCAATTAAAGACAAGGAGTAAGAGAACTTTTCACCTCAGAAACTTTCCTGAGGAGGGCTCGAGGAGAAAGTGAGGTTGATTTCTCTGTCAAGGGATGGTGAAGTGAGGAAGACAAGAGAGGCTCAAAGCACTTATTAAAGGTCCAAAGAAATAGGAAAATTTGCTGTATTTTTGATGTTACAGGACTATGAAGTTTTAGAAGACGGTAAGAATGATTAAAGAACACGTGAAAGGAGCAAATCTTGAAGGAGAGAAAGGACAATAATTAGGAAACAGTGCCTAGTTTGGGTCAAGATGACAAGAGGAGAATTACATTCCACTCTACCTCTTTCCCGGGTAGTGATTAAAAACCCTAGATGGAGTTCATGGAGCCTCCTCAAAGCTTCTGTGTGTATGAGAGAGAGAGAGAAAGAGGAGAGAGAGGGGAAGGAGGAGGAGGAGGAGGAGGAGGAGGAGGAGAGAGAGAGAGAGAGAGAGAGAGAGAGAGAGAGAGAGAGAGAGAGAGAGAGAGAGAGAGAGAGAGACCCTCACAGTTAGCTTACTAACAGGCTAGATTGGTTGGGCAGCAAGCCTGGGGAGGGGGTCCTCCTGATTCCACCTCCCCAGTGCAGAGATTAGGCACATGACTTTTTATGTGGGTACCAGGGATTTGAACTCAGCTCCCCATGCTTGTACAGAAAGATCCTTCACAATTGCCATGTATCCCGAAAGAGTAACGTTCCACAGATCAGGACAAGGACATCTTTGAGACAATTTGTCTTTCCTACCACACTGTGACTTCACAGTAAACACTCTGTGAAGTGAAAGGTCTTAGAACAACTGGACTTTTAGACATTGACTCATGCATCCTTCAATTCTTAGATGCCCAAAATGACTGCGTGTGCGTGTGTGTGTGTGTTTGTGTATAAAGTCTTAATTTTAATCTAAAGGGATTAACTGCTATTTTTTTCTAAAGTTTACTTCATACTGAGAAAACATTCTATGATTACATATACGCAGTTTGTATGTAATATTTGGAATACACAATCAACAGCTACTAGGTCCCCATGTTGGAACTATGAACTGTAAAGCAAAGACCATTGCTATAGGGAAATCCAGGCTGAAGTTTTTTTTAAAAAAATATATTTATTTATTTATTTATTTATTTATTTATTTACTTACTTACTTACTTATTTATTTCTGAGATAGGATCTCAACTATTTAGCCCCAGTTGGCTTGGAACTCATAGAGATCAAACTGCCTCTGCCTCCAGAGTGCTAGAGTAAAAGTACACGCCATCATTCCTGTCTTTAAATTATTTTTTAATTTATGTGCATGTATGGGTGTCTGTGGAGGCTAAAAAGGGGCACTGGAACCCCAGGAGTTGGAGTTACAGGCATTTGTGAGCCACCTGATGTGGGTGCTGGGAAGCAAACTCTAGTTCTCCTAAAGCACAGTGAGTATTCTTTCTTTTATTCTTCTCTCATACAATACACTCTGACCTGTTTCCCCTCCCTCCATTTGCCCCAGTCATACCTCCCATCTTCCCCAGATCCCTGTGATTGCTTCTTCAGTCTCTGTGAACCCCTATAATCCCCATTCAGTTGATTCTGTGGACTGTGTTCCTGTGATATGCTCAAGCCCTCCGGCTCCCTCAGTTCTTTCTTCCCCCTCTTCTGTGGGGTTCCTTGAGCTCCATGGGCACAGCAAGTGTTCTTAGTGCTGAGCCATCTCATCAGCTCACACCAGTGTTTCTTAATGTCCCTTCCCCACTAAACTACAACTGTATAGACCGTCCTGTATTCTTGGTAGAACCTTATAACTCAATTCACTGCCAGAAGATTGGGGGGGGGGGGGGGGAATCGCATCTTCTACTTTACAAATAAAAAAACTAGGTCTGGGAGAGCAAGAATGGGTGATCACATTCTTAGCTCTATTTAGCTTCCAGTTGTTGTTGTGTTTCCAGCTGCGACCTTCTTGTTGGAGCAGCTGGTGGCTGGTTTTGTGTTTTCTTCTTTGTATTTTAATAACAAGAAGAGAAACCTTTTGCTTTTCCTTGATGGGGTTGGAATTTGGCTCTTACCCTCTCACAGCAGAATTATAGCAACTCCTTAGTTCCGCTCCATGGAACAGGTGCTGGGCAACTGGCATTTGCTTTTCTTGTGATTTTTTTTTTTTTAATCTGGCTTTGGTGTCAGGGTATTGAGACTTTACAAAACCAGAAGGGTTTGCTCCTCTTCTGTTTTTTTTTTTTTTTTTTTTTTTTTTTGGAAGAATTTAAGAGGGTTGGTTGTAGCTTTTAAAATATTTTGTAGAATCCACTGGTGAAACCACTGGCTTTTAGATTTTTCCTCTTGGGGCGTTTTGATGTCTGATCCAATATCTTTCCTAGTTACAGGTCAGTACATAGTTCCTGTTTTTGAGTCATATTTGGTAGTATGGGTTTCCAAACTAGAAAGGAGGAAGTAAAGTTATCTCTCTTGATAGATGACTTGGGGCTGTAGACAGAAAATTTCTAATAACTGGAAAATTCACCTAATACATCACCTAAAAGGATAAAATAATTGGGAATGAACTTTTCTAAACATGGGTTTTTAATTTAAAATTTAATTCTTTGAAAACTTTGTACATGAACACTGTATCTACATAAATTCTACCTCTCCCTTCTCTCAAAACTCCTCTCTAGTCCTCCATTCCCAGATTCATGGCTGGTCTCTTCTTGAATTATTATTGCTACATGTATATATACATATATGTACACATATGTTATATTCATTCATTATGTCTACATACATGTGTACACATAGCCTATAGTTCATTTAGTGTTGCTCTTCTGTGCATGTATCCATGGCTGATCACTCGAGACTGGACAACCTATATGGGAGCTTGTCCCTGGAGAAAGTGAATTCTCTGTCTCTCAGCAGCCATTGACGCCTGTGACTCTCCAGCTAGGAGTGGGACCATGTGGAATTCCCCTGTCCACATTGCCATGCCAGCTGGTGTGCTGATTGTACCAGTCTTGTTCAGGCAACTATATTGTTGAGATTCCATATGTGCATCCTTCCTGTCATGCCTTGGGGACACTCTCCGGCAACAGACGTCTGGGCTTCTAGCTCTTAAAGTCTTTCTGCACCCATCCATATTTTACATCGAGCCTTGGGTGTAGGTTATATCAGTTGCCACTGAACACCTTCAGTTAATTGCGAATAAATTTGAGCCTTTATCTCAAAGTTGTAAGACTTTAGAGTGACAAACTGTAAACCTTGAAGTTAGGGAAGACCTGTAAGCGATATTCTGTGCTCATGCACTGTGTGTGTGCATGAATATGTGCATGTTTGCACATGCATGTGTGTCTTCTCATAATAAATAGATTAATTATAATTACTAATAATATAATTTTGGGTAAGAAAGTCCCTTGCTAAATCTAGAGTTCACTAACTGACTAGATTGGCTGGCCAGCAAGTCCTGGTGGCCCTCTTGTCTCCATATCCTCAGTGCTTGGGTTAATGGTGTGCAATGCCTCACTGGACTCTTTCATGAGACTCTGAACACAGGTCCTCATGCTTGCAAACAAACACTTCACAGATTGAGTTATCCCCTTGCCCCCAATAGAATAAATAAGATAAAGTATTTCCCTAAGTGATCATCAGATTGCAATTCATGAAAAAATCCTAATGTGCTTTCTTTTCATATCAAATTCTAAGGGACACCAAATAGTCAAAAATATCTTGCAAAAGAAAAAAGTTGGAAACCCTACATTTTTTGTTCTAAGACTGTTGCAATTAAAACACCGTAGCAACAGCACAAAGGGGGATGTGCAAAGCAGTGGGCTAGAAGTCATAGTCAGAAATAAATCCAGATGTTGTTTGTCAGTGGACCAGGATTCCAACAGTGTTCATCAGGTCAAAGATCAGCCTATTTACAGCAGAATACCTTCAGGCAAAAGAATAAATTTGTACCTTACAAGTAAATCATATGTGAAAGTCAAAAGCATAAAATTTAGAAGAAACAGAGAATTAAATGTTCAAAACACAGTGGTTTCCTAGGTGTGACACCAAAAATATAAGCAACAATACAGACAAAATAGAAACAAATTGGATTTGATCAAAATTTAAAATATTTGAGCATCAAAGAACACTATGAAGAAAGTAAGAAGGCATCTCACAGAATATAACAAAATATTTTCTAGTAGTAAACTGAATTAATAACTCATTTACCTGTTCTATGAAAAGTTCTGAAGTTATCTGAAGTCTGGCTGGAGTAGTCTGTGAGGCTGGGCCACCTAGACCACCCGTTTTCTTTGGTGTCTGGTCCCCTTGCTCTGAAAACACATAAACTTTCAAAGGTAACATACCTATATACATTTACACAAGTATAAACTGTGCATTGTATACACGTCAGCCAAAGGTGATTTTTTTTTTTATGTTTGAGTAAAAATATATGTTTGGTTAAAAAAATGCATCATTTGTCTTATAGTTATTTTAGTTTTATTTCTTTATGTCTGTGACCAAGATTTTCATGGGGTCTTCCTCAGACCAAATCTGATCTCTATAAACTTGAATGAATCCACAACATTTCATTTCCTGTAGGAACAAAAGCATAACCTCTTCCCAAACATAAAATATTTTTACTTACATTTTGAAGTTAAGACATTTTAAAAATATATATAAGTTGGTATAATTTAGTAGTTTTTATAACCCAAAGTCTCTCAGCAACTATTGCTTACCCATCCATAATCAAAAAATTTAAAGTCAATACAACACCATACAGAATCCAGACTCTATGTATTTCCCATTAGTCTTTCTTTTTATTATTTATAAATGTTTTACTCTTTTCTATAACTGTCTATACCTATTTTCTTTCCTTTCTTAAGCCTATGTATATCTTTAAATATTCTGTAACCTGTATAGATGGTTTTTTATATCTGAATCTGCTTTACTGCATATCTGTAACCTTTTCTGTCTACATGAGCAAAACTTAAACTTCTCTGCAGTTCAACTCATGGCACACTGGTGGTTCAAGTTTGCAGGCAGCTTCTGGGAGATGTGTCTCTGTATTGAGACACAGGTGAGAGATTGCAGGATTAGGAAGCTGCATTTGGCTCCATTTTTGTGTGTTTGGAACCTTTTTTAACTTTCTCAGGTCTTATAGGGAAATAATAACTGGATGTTGGGCACCATATGCAGCTAGTCTTTCTCTGTCCCACCTACCAACTCCCAGTCGTGGCACAGAGACTTATTATAATTACGGTAGCTTGGGAAATAGCTTAGGTTTGTTTCTAACTAGCTCCTGTAACTTTTGTTTTTTGTTTTAAGCTCTTGTAACTTAAATTAACCCATTTCTATTAATTTATGTGCTGCCACATGGCTCATGACTTATTATATATATAGTGCATTATGACGCTTGACTTTCCCCTGTGCATAGACAAAGTACTTTATTTAAAATGCTCTCCCATACCATCAGATACAGCCAATTATGAATGCCTTGGAGTATATTTCTTTCATTCAGAGTATATTTCTCCATCTCAGTCACTAACTATATCGGCTGTATTATCAAAGGCCTGCTTCAATCATTTCTAATATTGAAATAGATAAGTATTATCTAACAGCGTGTCCTTCTATTGGGGAACTAAGGTGGTTTGGTTTCCAAAGTTCTGTGCTATCGAAATGAGGCAATTATATTAATTCCCATCACCACCACCAAGTCTCAGAGAACATTGTGGAGGAGAAGGGAAAAAGAATGTAAGAGTCAAAGGAGAGGGAGAAGTGCTGTGAGATGCTGTCTTCTGGATATTGTGGCTGTCACAGATCTCACAGCAACTGTGTGCCCATATGATCAAGCCAACCTAACTACTGGTGTGTAAGAGTAGATGATCCCCAGACCTCATTACTTACTGAGGAGCTACTGACAGCAGATAGCTGCTGGTGGTGGGGGGGGGGGGAATCATTCTTTTATTGAGGTTGTGGTCACGGGTCGGTTTCCCATTCTACAGTAGATGGCCCACATTCTTGCACATATAGGCAGTACTAACTAGACTTATAGTAGGTAATCAAAAAAAGCTTGAAATTTGGAGGGAATATTGGAAGAAGCAAGAGAGGAGTTGGAAGGAGAAATGGGAGTATGTATGATCATATTTCATTGTACCCACGTATGAAATCTCAAATATAAAAAAAAAACTGCAAATTCCATGCTAGCGGGATTGGAGAGATGGTTTAGTGGTTGATGGTATTTGCTATTCTTACAGTAGACCAGAGTTTGGTTCCAGCACCCACATTGGTAACTTATAACCACCTGCAACTCTAGCTCCAGAGGATCTGATGCTAGAGTTTGTGACCTCTGGAGGCACTTACACACATGTGTGCAGACAAGTACATGAGCACACACACACACACACAATTAAATCTTTTTTTAAAAAAAATCCATGCTAAAAACTAATAGCAACTTTATTTTAAAAGGTCCAGATGGACATCCTTCCCATCACTACCCAACCATCAAAGAGCTACTCACTAGAGGGATGGCCAGGTACCTACTAAATAGCTATCAAAAGTTTGGTCCATGTGTACTGCTGTTTGGAAGATGTTCCTGGACCACTTAGTCCCTCTCAAAAGGTACATTGAACATCTCTGTGGCGACATTGTACTTAGTCTTGGGTGTGCAGTGATAAACATCGTAATAGAGTTCTTGCGGTGGTGAACCTGCAGGACAGTGAAGAAGTCATCACCAAGGAGGTGAAATTGAAAACTACTATTCCAGCCAAGCGGTGGTGGTGAACACCTTTATTTGCAGCACTCAGGAGGCAAGGGCAGGTGGAGCTCTGAGTTCCAGCCCAGCCTGGTCTACAGAATGAGTTCCAGGGCTACACAGAGAAACCCTGTCTCACAAAAACAAATAAACAAACAAACAAAAACCCAAAAACTATTATTCCATTACAAGTTGTGATATGTTTTTTGTATGTGTGTTTGTATGTACAAGAATATATGGGTACATATGCATAAATGTTGAAGTCAGAAGATAACCTCAGAGTGTTCCCAAATACATCCTCTTTTTTGAGACAGCATCTTGACTTGGAACACATCAAGTAGACTAAGCTGGATAGCCAGCAAGCCCCAAGCTCCATCTGCCTCTGTTTCCCCAGTTCTGAGGGTACAAGGGTGTCACAGCCCTGCTCAAGCATTTTTGTTTTTCACATGAGCGCTGGAGACTAAATTCATTTCTCTGAGCTTGCATGGCAAGCACTGTGCCAACTGAGCCTTCTCCACTGCTTATTGGTGTTTTTAAAAGAAGAACCAAGAGATAATATACACTGGTTACATAACACTAAGAGGATTTGAGTGTGCCTGAAGCAAAGGATGTGAATGGCAAGCAATCAAATTATGGAATAATCAAATTATCGCATCATAAGGACTCTCTGTATTAAGTCACTGGGTAGAGACATGACATGATCAGGATTTCCTAAAGCACAAATCTGGACATGTCATCGCTCAGGAATGCATGGACTCTGGTAGAGATAGTTCTACCTTCTCTGCCAAGTGTTTCTCTCTTTGGACAATGCTTGAAGAACATCCCTTACCTGAGACTCTAGAAAACTATCTGTTGTAACTAGAGTTGCTGGGATGAAACTTAACCCAAGAAGATGATATACCATTCACCCATAGTTAACTTCGGTACCACATGCAGTCTGTAATATGTACCGATGTTTTTATTTATTATCCACAGCAGCTTTATGAAACATGTGGCTAGAATCACTATTGCCTTAGATGAGCTCTACTGATGAGCTATCTGCCCAGTTTCTCCCACGGTTCCTCTTCTGACACTTGTGACATCTGTTTGTCCTCTTCTGGTCATATGCCAGTCAGAAGATTTGGTTCCATGTCAATATGCTCACGTCCTTGTAGCAAGCTAGCTGTATTACTGGGGTCTGCTCCACCTCTGTGTCTCCAGGTTCTTCTGTGGCATGCTTTCAGGTAAGATTTCATCTGTCCCTGTGTCTCTATTACTGTTTATATTTTTGCAAAATTGTATCAAATTCCAGAGAGCAGACAGTTCGGTTTTATTCAAAAAGGGAAATTTAACACCAGTCTAACGAAAGCCTATGCTAAAATTTCACTTCGAAATTGCCATTGAAAGTACCAGGGAGTGTTTGTACAATTAGATTTGGATGGCTGAGGTGTCTAAGGAAAAAAATATTACGTCTAGAACAAATGCTTCCTCGTCAGCTATTATGAAGTCAGTCTTCCAATGAAGAAAAAACAATGAACAAGTAAAAATGATTTAACATATAGTTTAGTTTCACAGGAACAGATTTGTTTACAAAAGACAAAGTTGGGCAGATATAAAACAGGCCTTATGAGATCCTTACTCGGGAAGACAGGAAATTTTAGTCAGCATTTAAGAAGCTACCACCATGGAGTAGAATAAGCTCTGACCAAAAAGTCAAAAGGACGCTGTCATCAAAGTCTGCACAGTACAGTGTTGACCAAATCTTTCACTTTCCTTTGATTTCATTTCCTTGCTTTCATAATTAATGCCAATATCTTTATCATTCCTTTAGTTGTTTGGTTTGTATCTTTAGGCTCCTACCCCATCCTACAAGGGATTGAAGCAAAGAAGATATTTCTTCTGGTACTAAGATTCACTGACCACATTTATCTAAGTTTGCTTTTGGAGCAAACGCTCAGTGACTGAATTGATGTCCTCCCAACTATGACACATCAAAGCCAAGAAATATTAGTAAGTGAACACTGGAACCTACTGCATCCATAACAAATGACTTGGTGTACAAGGACCTCACGACTGTAAAATTGCAGTGCTAATATTCAGGCCAGAATCCAAAAGGGCTCAATGGTGGTCAGAATTTCTCTGCTGAGTTCTGCTGATGGTACATCCTTGGCAAAGTCACAGGTACCCAATCAAAGACAGTCACACGCTTGGTGCCAATGGTACATCCTTGGCAAAGTCACAGGTACCCAATCAAAGACAGTCACACGCTTGGTGCCAATGGTACATCCTTGGCAAAGTCACAGGTACCCATCAAAGACAGTCACACGCTTGGTGCCAATGGTACATCCTTGGCAAAGTCACAGGTACCCATCAAAGACAGTCACATGCTTGGTGCCAATGGTACATCCTTGGCAAAGTCACAGGTACCCATCAAAGACAGTCACACGCTTGGTGCCGATGGTACATCCTTGGCAAAGTCACAGGTACCCATCAAAGACAGTCACACGCTTGGTGCCAATGGTACTTTGCCCAGCAGTTTTTTCACAGCATCTTTTACTTCTTTGTTCCTTAAGCTGTAAATTATTGGGTTCAACATAGGGGTAAGCACTCCATAAAGCAACGAGATGATTTTGTCTATTTCTTGTGAGTTTGATGAAGAAGGCTTCAGGTACATGGAGAGAGCGGCCCCATAGTATAAGATCACAACAGTCAAGTGTGCACCACAAGTCGAGAAAGCTTTGTTTCTTCCCTCTGTCGAACTGATTCTCAAAATTGTTGAAAGGATGAAGCCGTAGGAAATGCAAATCAAGAGCATTGGAATGGGCAGGAGGAGAATACTGACCACCAGCATCACCATGTCCATGAGCAGTGAACTCATGCAAGCTAATTTTAGCACCGCAAGAATTTCACATGTGAAGTGATCAATGACGTTCCCACAGAGGGGAATCTGCAGGGCAAAGCTAGTTTCCAGCAGGGCAGTCAGGCAGCCTGTCACCCAGGAGATGGTAGCCATCTGCACACACACTTGCCTGTTCATGATGATGGGGTACCTCAGTGGGTTGCAGATGGCCACGTAACGGTCATAGGCCATCACAGCCAGAAGTATACACTCTGTGGATCCCATGGAAAGGGAGAGATACATCTGGACCACACACCCAGAAAAGATAATGGTTTTCTTGGATGACAGCAAGTTCACAAGCAAAGTAGGAATGGAAGCCGATGTGTAACAGATATCCATGAAGGAGAGGTTCCCAAGAAATAGGTACATGGGGGTTTGAAGGTGTGAATCCAGGACAGTGATTAAAATCAGAGTACTGTTACCCAGGATGGTAACCAAATACATTAGAAGGCTGAAGACAAACAGAACTATCTCTAACCTTGGGTACCGGGAAAATCCCTCCAGGAAAAAAAGGCTCCAAGCAGTGAAATTTTCTCCTTGCATTTCCTTCCTGGCACTAATGTTATTCTAGAACATAAATAAATGCAATGTTCATTTAGCTAGAAAAGGACGCTCAGACTTATTTTCATTGTTATAATTTCACCACACACACAAAATTGCAGGATAGTGTATTTGTTTTAATCTAAGGGAGAAAGACACGCTTGATTTAGTTGATTACTGCACCACAAGATTTAGAAAACAATGAATCAGAAAGCAGAAAGTCAATTTAATATTTTATATCAGCCCATAATTCTGTCCTTGGAACAGCAGGTTTTCAATAAAAGCATGAAAGTGACCAAATGGAGAAAAATGTAAATGGACATTGGATAGGTCCATTTTCAACTTTGTAAACTGAACACAATTTAGAGAAAAGTAGGTCACATACTTGAAGAGGTGACAGTTCATATTAAAGATCAGGAATGCTCTTCAGTGGATGAAGAAAGGAATGTTGATAGAGATGAATGAATTTTTAAAACAAGCTCTATGAGGAATAGGAGAAGGAGAAGAGAAGGGGAGGGGAAGGGAAGGGAGAGGATGGGAAGAGAAAGGAGGGAAGAAAGGGAAAGAAAGAAGGAGAGCAGAGGAGAGGAGAGCACTAGCTCTAAATGAACAACTTATAAAACTTGCTTATATAATGGTGATATTGTTTAAAACATTGTGGTTAAATTTAAGAACCATTTTATAAGTGAAACAAAAATATCCCACCTCATTTAAACACTGATATATTCATTACACAGTTTCCTTTAGTATTGAGCCCCATACCTCATATTTAAAGAATTCTTTTAAAAAAATTTACACAGGTAATTCTCTTACTATGTGTTAAGATCCATTAATTCCTAGGAAATGCAGAAATTATAGCCTTTTAGAAAATTTCTTTAAGAGTTCATTGAAAACAGGACTAAAGATGATAGAATTGTAAAAGAGGCGCTTTGGACTTTATTTTTTCCGTGTTACATTAACAAAAATTATTACAGAAAACTTTCTCACCTTGGCACTTACATTGCTCATCATCAGCTTCAAGCATGTTCTTTCCCGTCTGGTTCTCTCCAATGTTCCTTCAAACACACAGGCTCCCAAACATCCCCTTCACTGCCACCCTGACTCGTACACTGCTATCCCTCTGCTTGCTTTCATGAAAACATCCACCCATCAGATGGTTAGTGTCGCTTCCTTTCCTTGTTTCAGGGTTTTGGTTACTGCAACCTTCTCCTTGCTCTCCACCTTTAGAAAGTTGGGCATCAACAGAGATGGTGAACACAGTAACACAACAATGTCTACTGCACTGATGACAGAGATGCCCAGTTTTACAAACTGCTTCCATCGCGTTACGTCGTCCTCCCCTTCTCCCTCTACTGCTGCTCATTTCTACTCAGTGAATAAGTTCCGTCAATGATTTTTCCCGTTTTACTAATTAATTCCTAAGCAGCTTACCCTGCAAGTCCAAAACTGAATGTATCTTTACTATCCCAGAAAAAAACGTCAGAATTCCTCCATTCTATGGTAACCAAACATATAGTTTTTGCTTCTCTTCTTAATATTTTCTTCCATCAATAATAGTTGATTCCCTTACATTAGTTAACAAATAATTTCTTGTGGATTTTCCTGCTAAATTTAATATTTAGTAAAATCCCTGTCAAGTAAATTATTATAAAAAGTTATTTAAAATAAAAAAAAATTGTATACTGCTGTTAAGAACAACATTAACTTGGGTGCTCAGAATTTGATGTTTTTATACTGCATAAAAATAGTAGCCAAGGAAAAACGGTTCTTCCACCTGAATTCTGTGCTACGAGCTCCAAACAAAAATATTTTACGATAGATTCCATAAGTTAGTTATGGTTAATTATGTACAAAGAATAATGAATATATCCATATTTAAAATGTGAAATGTTACAGAAAAAATCAATTATGCAATTTATTTCTTTTAAAATGACCAGCTGTTACCAACATAGCTAAACCTACCCACAGGGCAACAACTGCAATACTGTGCAAGTTTAAACCACTTGTTGTTTCGGGGAATACTTGTCCCCGAGCAATTTAAAGTTCAGCAACAATAATATACAGAGGTTTGAAACTTCTCATCCTTCAGGGATAATGTCCCAAAGATGCAATTATATCAAACTTTTAAAGACTTCAAAAACAAATGACAGGTCCTTCAAAATACATGCAAAGATCTCAAAAAAGAGGTGCTTTATCCCTCGTTCTCCATCATTCCCTTGTGTGTTAGGATTTTTTTTTTTTTTTTTGTAAATGGCTGTCATATAAAATATTCAGCAGAAACTATGTTCTAAGAGTTTTAAGGTATATGATTTTTCTGTTTGTGAAGTTACTTCCTAGTTTGAAGAACTGGGGGTATTTGTTCTTTTAGAGCATAAACTCACTGAATGTCTTCCCCAGTGATCAGAAATTGCACTCAGAGCAGCCTGTTCATAGGACCTTATTGCAGCAATAGGAAAGCCAAGATCTAGACTGGCTTCTGAACAGAATGGTAACCCAAAAGTAAACATAACTTTTTGGAAAATTAGCTGACATAAAAACTAGCAGGGAAATGGTTAACTCAATATCTTATCATGCTAGAATACAAGAATATGCAGAGAACGACAGGACCATTGCACAGGCATTCATTTCATGAATCCTGCTTGTCAAATCCAGGAACACTTTTTTTTTTTTTGGCCTTTAATCCCAGCATTCGGGAGGCAGAGGCAAGCGGAAAACTTATTTTTTTAAGTTTTTAAAAAACGTAAAAATTAATGGACATATTTTAGACAATAAACTTAAAATGTATCAGCTCATTATGCTATAAATAAGGATGAAAATCTCTTCCCTGTCATAGGATGCCCAAAACAGTAAATACAGAAGAATAATGTCAGTTAGAACAATCCTAATTAAAGTTTATTTTAGGGAACACGTATCAAAAAAAAAAAAAAAAAACTACAGGATAGTTACACCGTGTCAAAATATCTCACAATAAGCTACTTAACAACTGATAAAATGATAACTTTACAATGAAGAGTCCTGGAGGAATCGTCATAACATCACAGACATCAGGTTTGAGGTAGGCACTTACTGACATGAGCTTCTCTTTAATCGTCATGACATCACAGACATCAGGTTTGAGGTAGGCACTTACTGACATGAGCTTCTCTTTAAGGGCTGCCTTCATTGTCTTTCATAAATTTTGATATGCTGTGTTTTTATTTTTCATTCAATTCTAAAAAGCTTTTAATTTACCATTTGATTTCTGTCTTGTTCCAATTTCCATTCAGCAATGAGCTGTTTAGCTTCCGTGAGCTTGAATATTTCTGTTGATATTCAGCTTTAATCCATAGTGGTCTGGTAAGAATCAGGATGTTATTTCAAATTTCCTCTATTTATTGAGACTTATCTTGTGTTCAAATATATGTTCAGTTTGGGGGAGAGTTCCATGGGCTGCTAAAAAAAAAGTGTTTTCTTTTTTTTTTTTTTTTATTGTTCAGGTGGAATTATCTGCAGATGTTAGGTTCATTTACTGTTTTATTTCACTCCAGAGTTTACTTAGTTTTTGCTTGAATAACTTGTCTATGGGAGAGAGTGGGCTATCAAAGTCACTCCTTATCACTGTGTTATGCTTGATGCAATTGCTTTCCTTTTGTGATATCGGGCAACGGTATGCTTGATGCATAAATGTTTATAATCACAATATCCTTTTGATAGTTTTTTTTTAATGAGTATGTAGTGTCTTTTCTGATTAGTATGAAGTCTCTTTTGTCAGTCTAAGATTGCTCTTCCTTGCTTCTTGGTTCTGCTTGCTTGGAACACCAGCCCTGGGATTCCAGGTACTCATGCAGCTGTGTCTGGCTTTGCATGGATGCTGAGGAGCCAAATTCAGATCTTCACACTTGCCCAGCCAGCACCTTACTCACTGGTCCATGTCATCAGCAGCTTATAGTCTAAGTCACCTATTAAATACGCAATTCCAGAATATCTTCTCCCTATTTTCTTGACAGTGTCCTATGAAAACACATACAAAAAATTTTAATTTATAAAGTTCTATTTATATATTAGTTTGTTTCTGGTATCTAAGACTTTTTTTAGCCTGACTCAAGGTCATAATGACTTATTTCTACATTTTCTCAGAATTCTATAGCTTTAGTTTTTACATTACTTATATCTAACACATTTTGGGATTTTTGTCTGATGTAAGGAAGAAGTCTAACTCCATACACTTGCAGGAAGATAGCCAGTGCCAGTACCATTTAAAAAAGAAAAAAGAAAAGAAAGCTGCTTTCTCTGTTGAAAACTAATAGACTATAAATCTGGATCACTATCCTATTCCTTTCAATTACATGTCTATCCTACACCAGTACCACAGACCCTAACAACTATGGTTCTGCAAAACATTTAAAAAAATAAGACATGGGAATAATTCAAACTTCACTATTTTTCAAAACATTTTGTTTATTATGGGTCCCTGGCATTCCATACAAATGTTGGGATTAGTCTGTTTTTGCAAGGAATCCAGTTTCATGGCAATTGTGCAAAAACTTAGCAACATTAAGTCTTCAAGTCATAAACACAGACTGTCTTCTCAGTTAGCTACTCTTCGATTTCTTTCAGTAAGGTTTTGAAATGCCAGTGTAATTTTTACATTCGTTTTATCATTCCTTCCTAAGATTTTTACTCTTTGAGTAAAGAATTTTCTTCAGCAAATGAAAATTTTCTCAGTTTCCGTTACAGATTTCCCACTGATATTATATAGGAATAAAATCGATTTTTACAAATTGATCGTCTGTCTTCAGCTTTGCCAAACTGGCTTGCTAGTTATAACAGATTTTTGTGGGGGATTATTTAGAATGCTCAGTACACATAGTAGCGTCATCTGGAAAATTTATTTTCCCTTCCAAGTTGGTTTCTTCTCATTTCGCTTTCTTCACAAATTTCCCGTTAGATCTGCCAACATACTGCTGCATAAATTTAACAAGGGCAAGCGTTCTAACCCATTCCTGATCTTAGCATGACAGCATTCCTTCACTATGTACCATCCCATTATGCACAGCAACGTGGGATTATATTGCATGCTGAGTGGGTTGGTAATGCTGTTACCATGTTTATGAAGTTCCTTCTGTTCCTAATGGTGAAAATTTCTCATGAACTACTGGATTATATCAAACACGTTTTTCTGCATCTATTGAACATATCACGCAGTGTCTTTTTTTTAATAGTACATTACACTCATTTTCTTAAGTCAATCTTGTATTCCTAGGATAGCTTCATATAGTTATGATGAATAATACTTTTCACACATTGCTTCAGATTAAAATTAACAGCAAAATGCTAGAAGCCAGTAGAAGCAATGTGTGAAAAGTATTTTTGCTGGTAATTTTAATCCTTGGTTTTTTTAATCTTACATTTTTGTCCAGCTTGTTATCAGGATAATTACTAGTTTATTGTATTAATAATTCCATTACTCAAAGAAAGAATTGGGTAGTATTCCCTCATATTTTTGTAAAAACATGACTTTATAAGTTATTTGGGTGAATTCACCATCTAGGCATGGTATTTTCTTTGTGAGTAGTTATTTGTATGACTAATTCAATATCTCTATTTGCTGTAGGCATAACCAAATATTCTACTTCTTAAGTGAGATTTGATTTTTGTATCTTCTTTGTTTAGAGTATTCCTCTAATTTTTGAAGGTTAGCAAGTAGTGATTCTTCTATTTCTTTCATTGCTCTTTTAGTTTTTTCTTTGGTTTGGTTTGGTTTTGGTTTTTCGAGACAGGGTTTCTCTGTAGCTTTGAAGCCTGTCCTGGAACTAACTCTACAAACCAGGCTGGCCTCAAACTCACAGAGATCCACCTGCTTCTGCCTCCCAAGTGCTGGGATTAAAAGTGTGTGCAACCACCACCCAGCTTTCATTCCTATTTTAGTAATGAGCTTTTTGTTTTGTTTTTGTCAGTCCAGCCAGTTTGTCAATTTCATGATCTTTTGAAAAGACCAACTTTAATTTCACTTCTCATCCCTTGCCCTCCATTTTATCTGCTTATTCTCAGAATTTTGCTCTGTCTAGTTCCTTTGAACTTACGTAGTTTTGTTCTTATTTTGTTTTTGTTTTCCTAGTATGTAAAGAGAAAGGTTGTAGCATTAATCTGAGATGTGTACTTCTAAAAATATTAGTGATTTAGCTGTAGCATTCCTCTAGGCAGTACTTTAATTGCAAACCTTAAGTTTGTCAATGTTGTGTCTTTACTTTCATTCAGAGAATTTTCTAAATTCTGTAGTGATTTTTTTCTTTGGTTCACCAGTTACTTAACATGCAAGATATTTAATTTCTACATATTTTAAGCTCCCAAATTGTATTTGGTCATTCAGCCAAATATTCAATTCATTAATTATAGAACACCTCTATAATTTCAACCTCTTACATCTACTGTGGTTTGTTTTATGGCCTGTAAATTCTGGACAGTTAGGCCCTGTACCAAGATACAAAGGAATAATTCTTCCTGCAGAGCATTCTAAATATTTTTCATGATTTTCTTCTTCCTTTGTATTTTTTTATTCCAGAGAAATATTTTATTTCAAAGTTCTATTTCTAAAATTAATGGAGGAAAATTTAAGAACAATTAGAAAGATTATATTAGTGTAGAAAAATGTAAGCCAAAATTAATCCAACACACAAGGAAGCAAATAATAGCAGGCATAACTTTTAAGTGCAAATATATATCCTGGATTCTACACGTTGTAAGATGGAACCAGCGTGTATATAATTAAACAATAAATACCCTGGATTCTGTGCATTCTAAGAGAGAACCAACACACATACAATGAAACAAGAGCCAAACTATGTAGGCTAGTTTGAGTGGAATTGCCCCCTATAACCATGGGGAGTGTCACTATTAGGAGGTGTGCCTTTGCTGGAGTGGGTGTGACCTTGTTGGAGGAAGTGTGTCACCATGGGGTGGGCTTTGAGGTTTCCTGTGATCAGGATACAGCCCAGTGTCTCAGTAGACTTCCTGTTGCCTGTGAGATGTAGCTCAAAGTCATGAAAATAATGGACTGAACCTCTGAAACTGTAAGCAAGCCACCCCAATTTAATGTTTTCTTTATAAGAGATGCCATGGTCATGATGTCTCTTCACTGTATTTTCTCCCTAAAAGTTGGGAAAAATTAGATTTTACTAATGAAGTAATTCAGAAGTGAGAAGACGAATCTTGGTAATATGAACATTTTCATAGAGGTTACTAAGTCATTAGGACTCTGGCATTTTACTTCCTTTATTTTGTTCTGTTATTAGATTTGTTGTTGAGTGTAACTTGTCTTCCGGAGTTCTTGTTTAGCATGTTCATTACTGGTGTACAGGGAAAGCTATGTTTTTTGTTTGGTTTTGTTTTTTATCTTTTATTTTTTTTAAAAGAAAACAAACTATTTTTTTTCATTATACATACCAAACTTTCTACTCCCTCCCCTCCTCCCATTCCCTCCACCTACCTCCCCAACCCCACCCACTCCTCAGAGAGGATAAGGCACATTGCTTTGGGGAAGGTCCAAGGCCCTCTCTACTATATCTAACTGAGCAAGTTATCCTATCCGTCCAAAGAGAACAGGTTCCCGAAAAGCCAGTACAAACGGTAGGGATAAATAATGGTGCCACTGACAGTAGACCCTCAGTCTGACCCAGCCACACAACTGTTAACCACATTCAGAGGGTCTAGTATGGTCCTATGCTTGTTCCTTCCCAGTCTGGCTGGAGTTGGTGAGCTCCCATTAGCTCAGGTAGACTGTTTCAGTGGGTGTACCCATCATGGGCTTGACCTCTTTGCTCATATTCTCATTCCTCCCACTCTTCAACTGGACTTTGGGAGCTTACCAGATGAGGGTCTCTGCTTCTGGATGAAGGTTCTATGGTGACATAGAAACTAGTCAGTCTGAACACAGGGCAAGGCCAGTTCAGGCCCCCTCTCCTCTATTGCTTAGGGTCTTAGCTGGGGTCATCCTTGTGGATTCCTGGGAATTTCTCTAGAGCCAGGTTTCTTGATAACCCTGTAATTGCTCCCTCAATCAAGATATCTCTTTCCTTGCTCTCATCTGTCTTTCCTCCATCTATACCTTTCCCTCAAGTTCTCTTTGCCCCTCCCCTTCTCCCCTCCTCCAGGGGAAGCTATATTGACTTTTGTATCATGATATTTTGCTGAAGACATTTATTTGTTCTAAGAATTATCTGTATAGTCTTTGGGGTCTTCAAACTGAGGCAGAAGATAGAAACTCAACAGGCAGCTCAGAGAAGGGACCCAAAAACAGCAGTTGTAGCAATGTCCTTGGTCCTCTGGCAAGGAACGTCAGAAGTGGGTGCTGGTTTTTTACCTCCTAAATGAACACGCCTGCCTGGAGGCTGTATGGAACTGAAACTGCATCCGGGCGCTAATCTCTTCTGGTGAACAGCTTTAGAACTGGACCTCTGAATTGTCTTGTAAAAATGGGTTATAGGCATTCCACAATTTCAGTCCCTTTTCTAAATGATTTGGGGTTTTTTTTTTTTTTTTTTTTCAAGACAGGGTTTCTCTGTGGTTTTGGTGCCTGTCCTGGAACTAGCTCTTGCAGACCAGGCTGGTTGGAGTTCTCTCTTTAGAGGATAATGTATTATTCAAGGTTCGTCCATGGAAAGCTTTACTTTTAGTCAAGAGAATGGTATTTCTGGCCGGAAAGACCTAACATTCTAGTTAAGCCAGTCTGACTGGTGAGCATCCCCCAGTAAGGCAGCTTCAGCTGAAACCACCTTAAAGAGAGAGGAGGTATTGTTATTCCTTGATGGGTTTCCCTTCCTAGAAAGTCCACCCTCAGTGCGGCTGCTTACAGAGCCATAGTCATGCATCTTCATGTCTGCCTGCTTTTTCAAGTTAATCAGAAGTAGCATTTTCCCGTGCAAGCTTTCCCTAACACTTTGAACTTGGCTTTCTCTGTCTCCCCCTCATCTCCCAGTTTGCATGTTACTTTTTTTTTCTTTTTACCCAGTTTGCCTAATTCAAAAAGATCTTTGTTTTTCTTCTCTATCCTCCTCCTCAGGAATTTACTTTCCTACCCTGAGATTTTTCTCTTAAAATCCATTAAAATTGTTCTGGAACATTTCTGAATCTGTTAATTCTTTTGTTAACAAGACTAAGATTCCCCAAAAGCCACTTAAGTTCCCAGTAGTAATACCGTCTACAGAAAGGAATAGACTTCTTCCTTTCTGGCTTACATCCCTTTATTCCTTTCCCCTACCTATGGCTGTGGCCAGGAACTCAAGTATTATATTGAGTGAGTGAGGGGACACATTGTGTTATCCCTGGGCTTTAGAGATGTTTTCAGCATTTTCCATGCTGTATAATGTTGGCTATGTGACTGTATGTATACATAGCCTTTATCATATTTCCCACGTTGTATGTTGGCTCTGTGACTGTATGTATACATAGCCTTTATCGTATTTTCCATGTTGTATGTTGGCTATGTGACTGTATGTGTACACAGCCTTTATCATATTTCCCACGTTGTATGGTGGCTATGTGACTGCATGTGAATAGAATACAGCCTTTATCACACTGAGGTGTAGGTCCTTTTATTCTTAAGTTTCTTTGAGGCTTTTATCAGAAGAGATGTTGGGTTTTGTTAAAACTTCACCTAATGAGGTGATTTTTGTATTTTATTTATATGCTATATTCTATTTATTGATTTCCATTAATGTATCACCCTTATATACTGAGATGAAACCAACATGATGTTGGTATATGATCTTAATTATGCTTTGTTAAATTTGACTTACAGGTTTACCGTATTAAGAGTCTTTGCGCCGGGCAGTGGTGGCGCACGCCTTTAATCCCAGCACTTGGGAGGCGGAGGCAGAGGCAGGCGGATCTCTGTGAGTTCGAGACCAGCCTGGTCTACAAAAGCTAGTTCCAGGACAGGCTCCAAAACCACAGAGAAACCCTGTCTCGAAAAAGCAAAAAAAAAAAAAAAAGAGTCTTTGCATCAGTAGAAAATTGCCTATAGTTTTTGGTGTGTTCATTACTGATTTTGCTGAGTAATATCAGATTTGCAGAATCAGTTGGGACACATTTCAATTTTTTATGGAACAGTTTGAGTGTTGGCACAATTCAGTTGTGAATCCATCTAGTCCTGGGCCATTCTTTGTCAGGAGCCTCTACTGTTGCTTCAATTTCATTGCTTTCTGTTGTTTTACCCTACAGTTGAATTTTGATAGGTCACATATCTAAATGTTTATTCACTCCCTCTGGGATGGTTCTCTGCTGGGCTGACCTTTCCTAGCTAAAAATCACCCAGTGGCAGGGAGGTGTGGAACCCTAGCCATCCACCAGAACCAGCTCACCTAACAGCAAACCACACACACAGAAAGGAGACAGTTCTGAGGCTAAGCAACGTGCTTGTGGAGGCCTCTGCAGTAACCAACAGTGGGCACTTTTTTTGCCACAGAAGACAGGATCACCAACCACCACTCCCTCCACAAGCTCCTTATTACTTAAAGTCTGACCCTGAACAGCCGCTTCTACGATGTCATGGCAGGGTATCCTTAGGGCTCCTTAACTTAAAATAGTTTGCTTTGTTTTTCCTTATCTCCAAAGTCACTCAACCTCAAAGATGCCTGGCTATACAGCAATCTGAGATGTACAGACCAATAGATTTCTTCTCTAAGCTAGTCTGCAGTACACGAGTTACTGTTAGACTGTATTTAAGGTGTTTCAAGACTATGGGTATCTCCTATAGGGTTGGCAATCTGCCATCATCAGGGCTGCCTGACTTATCGCCTAGTTGTGGCTTCAGGTTCCCCACCCAGGCAAGAAAGCCAGGGCTGGAGTTGAAGCTGTTTATTTTCTTCATCCCATCCCAGATTTTCCATGCCTTCCACCTGTCTTATTCCTGGGGGTCATCTTCTCTTTCCTCAGAATATCCTAGCTTCTCCTTTATTGACTTCTCATTAACAGTCATCTGGAGAAAACATTTGATCTACCATTTTACCGCCCCATACCATTTTTAAAGATAAAGAAACTATTAAATCTTTCCATAAACATCATTTAAAAGACTGGCTATTTATTTCCATGCTTTCTAACATTCTTACTCACCAATCTGAAAGCAGTATGACAGGACTACTGAAGGCATTGTAACAGCTCAGGCCAGCAAAATTCTCACCCGGGAGTAAGCAAAGCTTTAATCCCAACTGTCTGCTGCTTCCACAGTACAGTTACTTTTTATCAGAAAATTCTAGCATGAAATAATTTCTTCCAAGTATGAGGCAGCAGCAGTCCATGATGTCCTGTAATCCCAGAAGTTTCTGTTCATTAGACATACCTGAGAACACAGCAGGCAGTGAGGACTCTCCTCCCTCCCTTCTTCCTAAAGCAAAACTAGTCAAAATGTCCGTAGGCAGATTCCTTTCCAACAGAGCCAGTAAAAACTAAAAGCACTACTTCCAAACACCAAGTCATGCAGCTTTTATTTACCATTTAATATCTTTGGGGTGTAGGTGAGGTCTTCCTTTCAAATAAGTCTATTTCATGCTTAGGTAGCTAAAGTACATATTGCAGAGGATCTATGAGGAAGTTACATATAAAATACAAAAATCTGTTACATATACATCCATTTAATGACAAATTGCACAGTTCAGTAAGTGCCAATGTCAAAATACCTCCCTGAATGTAACAAGCAGCATGGATATACCGGGACAGCAGCAGGCAGAAATGCTCCACGAGGGCAGGGAGGGCTCATACAGCACAACCGCTGACAGAGCACCAACCAGTGAGGTCACATCTTTAGTCTTTTTCTTGCTGGTTAATACATGAGTTTTTTAAAAATAGAAGGGCGAAGCCATGGGGATTTCACAGCAGTCCCCCTTATGTGGGTGGACTATGTTGTAGACAAGATCCCCTGGGAACTGTAAATTGGGTGCAAACATTCAATGAAACAGCTGGTCTTGACCACCAAAACCATAGATCATTTTCATGTTTAATCCAACTGCCATATTTCAAACATCTCCTTTTCACTTATCAATAAAGATTTAGTTAGTGAACTAATGGCAGGAATAAGGAACAGGTCCTACAAATTAGTTATCTGTGTGGCAAATACAAGTGAATATATAGAGAAAAATCAAACCTGTTCAAGATTGCTTTTGCACATAAAGACTGATGATATATGAATGTACTATTATCACTTGGTCACCAGTACCAACATTTCACAATTACAAAGTCCTGGTTATTAACCTTTTAAAATAAAAAAAAATGTATTCCAACTACAAAGCGCATTTGAAACAGGAACGCACATTACTAGCTGTGAACATGTTCCGGATGGCAAACATGAAGGCATCAGTGTAAATTAGAAGTGTGCTCAGGAAAGGAAAGAATGCAATTCAACAGCACTAAGGTTCAGCATCTTAGCACCACTCTCAGCACCAAGGGAAATCCCCAGTATCAAATAACAGAAAGCTTTAAAAGCATAAAATTTGATGAGGTTTCAATATTTGCTACAGACCAAGAACTTCACTCTTACCCTTACACTCTCACCTTCGACACACCTCACCTGCATTGTACTCCTGCCAAGAAGTACCCTGGATACTACAAAGGAAAAGCCAGATAGGTCCTTAGTGCATCCAATACTGACTCAAAATCACCGAGTCCTGAGAGGCTAGTGTTCTGAGAAACATTTGAAGCCATTTGTTTTTCTCTAAAACAAAATCCATTCTTAAATGCAATTCTACAATAGATCCCTTAAAATTCACGATGTTCTGTGAACTCACCAGCACAGCCCAGTATCAGCAAAGACGATACTGAGTGGGCACTGAACCAATCGGAAACAATCTCAAACACAGTAACAGTTTAGGTACTATCAACGACAGTATTGTTCCATCGTGAACAGATATGAATCTAGTGAGTCTGAAGAACACTTACAGCCGTGAGACAGAGAGAGATGGAGTTTAGCAAACTTAGCAACTACTTCTTCATGAAATATTTATTTCAGTTAAAGATTTTACACTCAAACATACATAAACACGCGTACACACACACACACATTCTGGGTCATGATGTAAAAGGTTATTTTCATTGTGAGTCACAGTTAAAAATATTTTAAATACACTGGTCTGGAGAATACCAAAATAATAAAGATGGAATTTCCACCAAAAATATCGAACACAGATTCCATGTTGATGTCATCAAAGGGACAGTACTAAAAGTGTAAGTCAATTTTGTGCTCCAGAACAAGACAAGCCAGTTTTCAGCTTACCATAAATACTTACAACTCTGCACCCTTCAGTAGGGCAGGAGCAGCAGGAAGCAGGGAAAGACCCTGGCAGCAGTTTTCCTCATGGCAATTCGAGAAAGGGCATTTAAGAAAGAGAAATTCTTAGCCAGCTAAACGAAAGGCTTTCTATCTGCCCTGCCACATTGTACACATGACAATAATGTCGTGGGAAATGTTACCGTTACAACTCTGAGATTTTAAGTGGTCTAAATCAAGGCAGTCTCTAAATTTTACTGTTGTTTTAGATTTTGGAAAACTCCATAATCACAAATACAGACAGAAGAACAATCTTGTTCCCATCTATTTTCATATCCCAGTGAAAGGACTTCCATCAGAATTTTATGGAACCCAAATTATTGCCAACCTATAAACATGCTGAACAGCCACTTCCTAAAAACTGACTTCCTACACAAGGAAATGTGCAGCATCTGACTTTCAAGAGCCCAGTGGTAAGAGGTCAGTTTAGCTCTGGTATGTTATATATATATATATACCATATATGTAACATATCTGTTGTATGACATCCTAAATGTACCTCCCTTTGGGAATTTCTAGGGTAGGGCAAGGTAAACACTGGTTTGGTATCAGGTTGAGAAAAGTATCCAGGACAGAAAATTAAACTCTGATCCCAGCCTCGGAAAGGAAGCTGTCTTCCCCAATCCTATTACTTCGGGTATGTAAGAAGTGTGCATAAATCGAGTGACTTACAGAACCCCTTCCTGCAGTAACTTCAGCTTGGACGTAGCTCTGAGATTTTAATCCAGCTTGCCCTATATTTCATTTATAATAGTTTCGGTTCTTTTAGCAATGACGGCTGGCAGGCTTATATACAACTACCTTTTGAAAACCCAAGTTCTATTAAGCTCACGTAGCCCACATACTTTAAAGACAAGTAAAATAAAGCTAATAAAGGAGCAAAATTTAAGGCTTTTTTTTTTTTATTTCAGCCAAGGAATGATGCATGCTACAGAATAATCTTTACTTCCCCCCACTTGGTTTTTAAAGAATATCACCATTTCCAAACTTCCAAACCCAAAAGAACATGGCACTTGTTTGTTTCTTCCCATTCTCATTCATTCCAGACTTTCAAGTGTTTTCTTCAATACTGAGGCTTTCTCCTGCAGCTCAGGTCTGTTGTCTGTCTCCATAGTAGCTAAAGACTCAACCAAGAGTCTTCTGCATTCTGCTGTCAAACTTTCCCACTGTTTAGCTTCTGAATGGAAAGAAAACAGAAAGAAAATCATAGAACAAGCAAGGAAAACACTTTTACTTTCTCTTCCATATATCCTATGCCTATACAGCAACTCTAGAATTAAGAGGACAGTATTTAACAATCACAGGCTGGATAGGTGTCTCAAACCCAATCCCTGACAACAGTCTAAGAGAATGTCAGGGAGTTCCCCCTTCCCCAGGAAGAACAGCAAAGTGGGAAGAATGAAGTAGCAAAACCATGCCCAGCTTCAAGCTGTTTGACTTCACTTTCACCATCTGGAACACATTAATATCTAGAAAACTGGTAATTCAATCACTTGTTTAAGTGCCTAGGCTTTTTTGATTTTAAGGATAAAAATACACCATGCAATATTTAGTGTAAGTCACGAGTCTAAAGGGCCCATTCTGCAGTGCCCTAGAATAGGTGCTGCTAAGCAAAAGAGGAAAAAGTACAAACACCAAATTCTCAAGGCTGTGTTGAAAACTGTCTCATCTTCTGCACTATTAATTCAAGGAAAAGAATAGGAAAAGGAGTAGGAAATGAAGGAGGAAGAGGAATGGTCCTCTTTTTGAAACCAGAGATAGATAAATAACACACGAGGAAAAAAAAGAAGCTGCTTTTCTTCTACCATTGACACAACAGAGAATTTATAAGGTTTCTTAAAGACGAAAAGAAAGAAATCAAGTAGAACTAAAAACATGTTTTTGTCTAACAGGTCAACTCAAGTGGGTCCTTGTGTCCTGTTTACATGCACACCACAAGCTTTGCTCAATCACCATAACCACTTCTTGTGATTAACCACGACTAAGCAAGACTTCATGCTGGAAACAAAACTGTACTACTTCAAGATAACTACAGCCTACTAATTTATCAGAAATATATAAACACAGAGAAGAAAATTTAAATCTTTAAAATGTAGTGACTTTAGTTCTCTACAGTCTACTTGTAGCTGCACATGCATTAATGTGTATTTTATATCATCAGCAAAAACAGAAATAGAATTTCTCAAGTGCATGCCATGAAGTATCCTGAATCTTTGGTGTTCTAATCATAACTCACCTTCAAGTTTCTTAAGCAGTAATTCTACCACAGATAAAGCTTCTGTTCTCACAGATGAGTAAGTCTTATTTTCTAAGAAGAAACATATGCAATCATAAGTATATTTCAAAGACAGAACTCCCAAGATTAAATTCATGTTACTGAAACATGAAAAGTTAAAACTCTGTGAATTCACTTTTGAAGTAAACTTCTATTTGCCAATTATTATCAAATACGTAAGCTATATTTCTTCACTTATTATTTCAAGGCACTGTAGAGAGCCAAATATAGACAGCCAAATATATTAACCCTAAGTGGTAATATTTAAAAGACCCATCTTAGATGTGGGAGATCAAAAGACACTATCTCAAATAAACAGTCACCACCACATAAGACAGTATTTGATTTCAATGATCCTCAAAGATTATGATTTCAAAGATCATCAAGGGATACCTAGACACCTGAAAAGACAATTTTTTTAGTTTCTAGCTCTATATCCACAAAAGCATGCTACTTTCAAGAATTACAACTAAAACAATCATTTTTGGTACACACTCTTTCATAAAAGGCACTGACTTTTTGGAGAAAATGACTATCCAAAATTAGTATGCATCAAAATCTAGAGAAGTAAAGTACTGCAAAAACGAACAGTGGCCCACTTAAAAGACAAGGGAATCAGCTTGAAGGCACTTCCATTAGCCACAGCTAGGACAAGTAAGTAACAAACTAATTAGTGAAAATAATCAAGGCTGGAGACAGGGCTCAACACCATGTAATCCTCATACAGAGGTCCAGTGTTCAAGTCACCGCACCCACACTGGCAGCTCACAACAGCCTGTGACTTCAGTTCCATAAGAACCTAATACCTCTGGCCTCTGTGGACACTAGTACTCATTTGTATATACACATAACTTTAAAAAAATCCTTAAAAAAAAAAAAACGATCAATTTTAAAACATTAAGAGGTTTGTGGGATGATGGGAGTGGTATGAATCAATACCAGTTAATGATGCATAAATAAATAGAAAAAGAAGAATCTTGTTCAAAATAAAATACCAACTACCAAACAATTAATGTGGAGAAAGGACTAGAGTTGAAAAAAACAGAAAAAAACTGGCTCAGAGAAGAATCACCAATGCATGCAAAATCTAAAGAATAAACTTTGAAGAGAAGTATATTTATAAGATCATATAGTGTCTTCTCATAAACTGTTTAACAGATGCAGTTTTGAAGAGGAGATTATTTTAATGACCTTAAAGTATACTGTTAGACATGAGGAAAAATAAGAATGATAATAGAGAGAAAAAACATAGTACACTGATTTGGTAAACAAAATTAACATTGAAAAATCAGGAAAGCTGTTAACACTGCATGCCTCTTGACATGAGGAAAAACATATTAACTTCAGAACTCATAAGCTAGATCCAAGCCTGAAGAAATTTCAAAAAACAACAACAACAACAAAACAAAAACAAAAACAAAATGAGAACTATTTTTTTTTTCTAAAAAAAAGAGAAGAGAAAGAAAGGCTGAAGGAGTGTACCAGTTGAAAAGAAACTATAAAGGCCCAACATGGTGGTGTATGCCTTTAATCCCAGTACTCTGGAGGCAGAGGCAGGAGGATCTCAGTGAGTTCGAGGCCAGCCTGGACAGCTCCTGTTCTGGTTGCTGGATTTAAGAGAGTGCAGGCGCATGGTTCCCACTGCTTTTTAAACTATGAGAGACCACACCCAAGTGGGCTGGTATCTTAAAGGCTATTGGCTGAAGGAGCAGAATGTGCTCCTATAGCAGAGACTCAGCTCCTTAGTTTTAAAATCAGGGTTACTTAAGCCAAGTGTGGTGACTGTAGTGGTTTGAATAGGAATGGCCTCCATAGACTCATGTGTTTAATGTTTGGGCCACAGGGAGTGGCACTATTAGAATATAAGACCTTGTTGGAGTAGCTGTGACCTTGCTGGAGAAAGTGTGTCACTATGGGGGCCGGCATTGAGGTCTCATGCACTCATGCTAAGTCCAGAGTGGTACTCAGTCTCCTTCTGCCTGTGGATCAAGATGTAGAATTCTCAGCTACCTCTCCAGAACCATGTCTGTCTGCACATTGCTGTTTTCCACTATGATGATAATGGACTAAATCTCTGAACTATAAGCCAGTTCCAATTAAATGCTTTCCTTTGTAAGAATTGCCGGTCACGGTGTCTCTATAATCCTAGCTACCTGGGTGACTAAAGCCATAAATTCGATCCCAGCCTAGGCAGCATAGAGCCCCTGACTCAAAACAAAAAGAGGCGAGGATGTAGCTCAGTGGTAGAGTGCCTGCCTAGTAGCATGAATGAAGGACTATGCCTGATCACCAGTATCAGCACCAAAAACAAAATAAACAACAGCAACAAAAAACTATTCAAGTTCTGGTTGGTCACTCACCTAAAGAATAAGTAATTGATTTACAAGTTTCAAGAAGAATTTCAGCCAGAGCTTCAGAATCTGCATGTTCTTCTTCCAAAAGCATTAACCTAGAAACATAAAAGTGATACATATTAATCATAAGAAACAGTTTAAAACCTTCCTAGCACAACTTCTATCTGTATACATCACTTTATCATGCTATTTCATAAACTAGTAGTGTCTACATTAATTATAAAACTGTGTAAATGTACACAATGCAGTATTATTCCGCTATTAAAAAATAAGACACTATGAAATGTACAGGCAAATGGGTAGAATTACAAAAAATTATCCTGACTAAAGCAACCCAGACCTAGAAAGATAAATATGGTATATATTCACTTATATGTGGATATTAACTGTTAAGTAAATGATAACCAAGATATAATCCACAGACCCAAAGAGGTCAGATAAAGAGGAGGAATAAAGGGGGATATGCATGAATCTTCCTGGGAGGAGAAAATAGATTTTAAAGGCAAACTGGGGGCAGGTGGGGAGGGGACAAGGAACAACAAGGTGTGGAGAAGATGGGGTGGAGGGAAAGAAGGTGGACAATAATGGCTGGAACTGAGGGCCAATTTGTGGGGTGGTGTGGAAACCTAGTACAGTGAAAACTTCCAGGAATCTATGAAGGTGATCATAATGACGACTCTTAGTAATGGGGGAAAAGGAGTCTCAACTGGCCATCGCTTGTAGCCAGGTGAGGTTTATGGGGCTGGGCTGCATTTAAATGAGCTGTTGGCCAAGGAGGGGGTTCCAAGGAAATACTCAAACAACCCAGGCTGTTGCTAAGACAAAGGGTTGCTCTCTACAAACTGATAGTGGGGCTCCATTGCCCAGAACAACAACACACTCATTGAACACGGAGATGTCAAGCTGGTTGTCTACATGGAGCCTTCACCCCTACATTCTGGTCTCTTTGGTGTCAAAAGGTACTCTACCAACACAGAAATGTGGACACCAACCCAGTCACAAACCTTTGCCCTACACTCTGTCCTGCTTGCAAACTACACTAGTGTACAAAACTTGGGTGAGCAGTCAACCAGTGCCTGATCTGACTGAAGGCCCACTCCATGAGAAGGAATCCATACCTAACACTGCTAGGTAGCCAAGAACCAGAAACTAGGTAGCCCAGAGACCTAGGGTAAAACCAAACACTGGTCTAAAATGAAAAAGTATCAATAAAATGACTCCTAATGATATTGTTATACTCATAGATCAATGCCTTATCCAGTCATCATCAGAGATGCTTCCTCCAGATGTAGATGAGAACAGATGCAGAGACTCACAGCTAGACAAGAGAGAGAGAGGAGAGAGAGAGAGAGAGAGAGAGAGAGAGAGAGAGAGAGAGAGAGAGAGAGAGAGAGACTCTGACTCTAAATGAGAGATCTACATCAAATCCCTTCCTTCAGAGCATCCTTGGAAGAAGAGGTGGAAAGACTGTAAGAGCCAGAGATGACGGACACCAAGAGGACAAAGCCCTCTGAATCAACTAAGCAAGGCATAGATGGGCTCACAGAGACTGAAGTAGCATGCACCAGATCTGCATGGGTCTACACCAGGTCCTTTGTGTATACACTATAGTTCTTAGCTTAGTATTTTATGGGACTCCTGACTATGAGAATGAGTGGGTCTCTGAATATTGTGATGGCTCTTAGGACTCTTTTCCTCCTGTTGGGTTGCCATGTACAACATTGATATGATAGTTTTTGCTTTGCCACTTTTGGTTGTTATCTGTTAGAAAGCCTGTTCTTTTATAATGAGACAGAGGGAGCAGATCCAAGAGGAGGGAAGCAGGGAGGAACTGGGAGGAATAGAAGGAGGGAAAATATAATCAGGATATATCGTATGAGAAAAGTATCTATTTTCAATAAAAAATGTGAAATGTTAAGAATTCCATTCAATAGGGAAATAAAATAAAAACCTGAATCATGAAGCAAATTACCCCTGGAAAAAGGCGTTCATCGACTGGAGTACACCTAGCTGCACTTTCCACGTGCTGAGTCTTAGCTGTTCACACATCAGTTTGCACAGCTCCTGACGATAACAACCTGGGAAAAAGATGAAGTGGGACAGAGGACGGAATAAGTAAAAAGGGAAAAGATAACAAAGGAGGGACAGAGAAAAAAATGAAGCATTAAAAGAAAGAAAAAGTGGATGAAAAGTGAGGGACAATAAATGCCTTTAATTAATGACACAGAATTTCCCCCAAATTTTTAGCAGGATTTTATATCTAATTTCCAAGAAAATTTCCTTGATTAGTGCCCCCTACACACACACACACACGTGTCTGCTCTAACAGCTTGCTGTTAAGGCATTTTGTCTTCCACAGAATAGAGGTAGCAGATTAGCCACACTTCCCTTGCAAATTTCCTTAATGAAATAAAAAAGTGCAGAACCCTTGAGAACCCTCTAGAGTCCTCTGCCAACTATAGGATTATCAACAGTCAGTAGTCTTTTATCATAAGCTAGTCCCAATCACAAGTGTTTCCATAATCACATAATATTATACTAACAGATAAGAGCAAAAACTCAACAAAAAATAAAAAACTGATAGGAGCTGGTTTTAAATGCTTAGAATAGGGCTCTCCAAACTTCTGATACTGCAATGTGACATCATCTTCAATATGTTGAGCCACATTCATACCTACCCTGGGATAAATGGGACCAACAGGCTCAAAGAAAATATTATACTTGAGTTAACATATATAAATAATTAGTACAGAGATATTCACTGGGACAGAGTGTAGTTCTCAGAACAAGACAAAGTATTTAGCATCTGCTCAAATTTAAGGTCTTGTCAATGGGCTGTAACTATGACTTGAACCAATAATCATGGCTTACTTCTTAATCCTTTGAAAAATATATATTTAGTTCTGAAAATCTCTGCCATGAGTTTCTCAATAAAACACTTGCTTACTGAGGACTTGCTAGCAAGTCCAGTAATTTTGTGAGGAAGGAATTCTAACACTTTAGGCTTCTCAGAAAAGAGTTATGTACATAATCAACAGTAACAAAACTCCTTTATAGTCAAATATCTACATAAAATGCATCATGATTGCTATGAACTCAATTGTATCCCCTAACATTCTTGTATTATACTAAAAGACACAATATTTAAAGAAATCATATGGGTAGATCCTAATCCAATCCCCTTACAAGAGATAAGGACACAGCAACAGAGAGAAAGGTAACCATTCAAAAGCTAAGTAGAGAGAAATCTCAGAAGAAGTCAACCCTATCAACAACTTGATCTTGAAATTTTATCCATCAAAATTAGAAAAAAAATTCTGTTGTTTAAGCCTTAGAGTTTGTGATATTTTGGTTCTAAAAATGTATTTTACTTTTATTTATTTTGTATGTCAGTGTTTTGTCCACATGTCTATCTGTGCACCACATGGGTACCTGATGCTCCTGGATGCCCTAGGACAGGAGTTATAGATGGTTGTGAGCCAACATGTGAGTGCTAGGAATCAAACTCATCGGGTCCTCCAAAAGAGCAGCCAGTGGGTTAGCTATCTTTCCAGCCCCCCTGTGATACTTTCTTAAAGTATCTCTCAATAATACAGCGATCCATGTACTTATTTGCTGATGTAAGAATAAAATAGGTATATGATAATTCTCACTATTAATATTTGGACTATATAAGTGCTATTACTAAGCAATGCAGAAACTTTGTTTTCTTGCTAAGTGACTTCTGGCTACAGCACTTGTACAAGTACTGTGTTCTGGTGCTTACGTTGAGTTTCTGGGTTTCTGGGCCATGCTTTGCCCAGGCTCTCGAAGGCGCCCAGCAGAGACTCCAGCTGCAGCTCTCTTTCCTTATCACTTTCATCTTCAGCTTTGCTGCTCCGGACGCCCATGCTTTCAAGTGAGTTCTAGGACATTTCAAAGAAAAGGAAAGAAAATTCTAGTATTTCCTTCTTCAAGGTTACACTTATTAAACAATCAGAGTGTAGAACAGAAGATACTGACCAAGGACTAAATGTTAAGTTCTTTACCATGAGTTCTTCTGTTTGTATTAAGAGCATACATTTCTAATAAATTTGAGAAATATTTTTAAAATATTTGAAAATGAAAATAGAAAAGCTATATATGTACTATTTTGAGCATAACATAAAAAGACCTGCATTTGAATCAAGAGAATTAAAGATGGAAAGAACTTGACAATGTTCCAAACACAAACCCTTGAAAAACTGATAAAGAAGAAATAATTCAATCAGCTAGCAGGTGCAATTAGCTAGCAGATGTGACATTTCATTTGTATTTTAATAAATAAAACTTGCCTGCACTTCAGAGAGTAAAACAGCCACACTGAACAGTCTTACAGACCAGGCAGTGGTCCTTCAATCCCAGGAGCCACACTAGTTTGCCATAGAAACCTGGCATAGAGGTGCATACCTTTAATCTCAGCACTAGAGAGGAATATAAGACAGAAGGAGACAGCTCTCACACACAGTCTCATTCTGAGGTTTCCTGGAGGCAGAGTCATTATTTTCGGACTGAGGCTGAAGTAAGAACCAACAGCTGGCTGTTTTGCTTTCCTGGTCTTCAGGAAGAACCCCAATTTCTGTCTCTGGGGTTTTATTAGTCGTACTACAAATGGCACCCAAATGTTTGGAAAGAATTCCCACATAAAGTCTGAGAAATTTTTTTAAAAAGAATTCTAGACAGACAAGAACAGAGTCAACAGCAGTTTCAGTGTTGTCTTGACCACAGTAGGCTCTGTGTGCTGGCGGCAAGCAGAGGCACGGCTCCTTTAAAAAGATGATTTCCTGACTTAGTGTTAGCAGCAAAAACCTTGCAGTTCTTTTAAAGAGGCAATGCCACCAAATACTTAAATGGTGTTTACGAGCAGCCAGTGGCATGGACCTAGAAACTACACAAAGTTGTAGCAATAAATCTGGCTTCCACCAGTACCTCCACCATGAAGCTAGACATAAAAAAAAAAAAAAAAAAAAGCTAAGGAATGGGGTAGAGCCAGCCACCAAAGCTGCAGCTTTAATCCTAGCCATATTGCTGAGCAGATTAAAGACTCATGTGGTCAGAAAAAGATAAGAGATACACAGTAAAGACAGATTAAGAAAAAAAAAAAAAACCTCTAAACAGTTTAGAGTATATTTTAAAATATGTGTAGGCTTGGGAGAGAAAAGAAAAAGTTTAGAAAAAGTCCTTTAAAAAAAGAACAAGAATAGTCGGGCGTGGGGGCACAAGTCTTTAATCCCAGCACTTGGGAGGCAGAGGCAGGCGGATCTCTGTGAGTTCGATGACAGCCTGGTCTACAGGTGAGTTCCAGAACAGCCAAAAATATACAGAGAAACCTTGTCTCAAAAAAAAATTAAAATAAAAATAAAAGAAATAGAGTTTAAATAGAATCTGGATTGTATGTTATTGTGCCATCACTGACTTGTTTGACTGCTAGGGGAGGAGCAACAGTTGTTAAGAAGACATTTGATTGTAAATGTTGCTGGATTAGTCCAACCTATTAAAATTTGACTTCAGAATTTAAGTCAAAGGATATATTACTTTGGAGAAGAGATTTTCTTTTTTTTTTTTTCCCCCCACAGGAAATGAGAGGCTGTGGATTCATTGTGGGTTAAGAAAAATAAGGTTTGATCAAGGAAGATCCTCTGAAAAATCACTGATAGGAATGAATGGCCCAGATGATCCAACACTTCAGAGCACCTCTGTTGCAGTTTCCTCTGAGTTCTACATCCAGAATAGTTTCAAGACCGCTTTCAAGATCAAGCATCACAGAATACATTAGTCAGGATCAACAATCCTAAATTTTCTTGGCTAGGCGGTGGTGGCACAGCCTTTAATCCCAGCACTTGGGAGTCAGAGGCAGGCGGATCTCTGTGAGTTCGAGACCAGCCTGGTCTACAAGAGCTAGTTCCAGGACAGGCTCCAAAACCACAGAGAAGGGCTGGAGAGATGGCTCAGTGGTTAAGAGCATTGCCTGCTCTTCCAAAGGTCCTGAGTTCAATTCCCGGCAACCACATGGTGGCTCACAACCATCTGTAATGACGTCTGGTGCCCTCTTCTGGCCTGCAGGCATACACACAGACAGAATATTGTATAATAAATAAATAAATAAATATTTAAAAAAAAAAAAAAAAAAACACAGAGAAACCCTGTCTCGAAAAACCAAAAAAATAAATAAATAAATTTTCTTTAGGTCCCCATAAGATTATCAGTGCCCCCGATAAGTCAGAAGTAGCCCAGAAAATTACACCCACATTCTCCAAAAAAAAAAAAAAAAAAAAATGGATTATGGATATCTGTCTTTGTTTATACTGCTGATTACAAGTTATTATAGATAATGGTCAGGGAAAAAGCTAAACAAAGGGAAATTAGACTCAAGGTTCTTGTTTTGAAAAGAAAAAAAGGAATATAGATAGGATAAAAGGATAGATTCTTGAATTTACTCTGAAAAGAAAAAATTGATATAGATATGGTAAGATAAAAAGGTAAGATTGTTGAATCTATGTTTTTTGTTTTGTTTTGTTTGGTTTGGTTTTTCGAGACAGGGTTTCTCTGTGGTTTTGGAGCCTGTCCTGGAACTAGCTCTTGTAGACCAGGCTGGTCTCGAACTCACAGAGATCCGCCTGCCTCTGCCTCCCGAGTGCTGGGATTAAAGGCGTGCGCCACCACCGCCCGGCTTGTTGAATCTATGTTTAAAAACAACTACTAGCTTTAAATGTTTTAGATTGGATTGAATTTTTATATACTATATACAAATTTTGTATATTGATTCAAATTTGAGATTAATTTGGTTAGAACATACTATACATACATTCCTAATCTTGTTCAAGGGATTGTACCCATACAGCTGATTTAACAATGTAATGCAAATTTCTAGTTTTTGAAAACTATTATTACCAGATTTTTAGGATAATAAGGAAATACAGGTTAGTAATTAGTCACCTATTATAATCGAATTTATAGTTACATTAGGTATGCTTTCAGGGTCAAACAAAGATATATTTTAGATAGACAGGTCATCTTCAAACACTTCAGAGATCTACAGAATATAGCATTTATGATGTTTTAATAGCACAGGCTCCTTTTTATGACAATGAGACATGTCTATTCCTGGCAGCACCAATCTACTTCAGAGAAGATTATGAGCACTGAAAAGCTCCATATGGAGTTTACTTTCTTTGTGGTAAAAGTAAGCCACTGGGCAAGAAAATGTCCTTGCATTGACTGTTGACAATATGCTGTGCTAACTGGACAAGCATAACACACACAAAAAAGTGACTCCCAAACATTGTCAAGGCAAGGAAGGACAGTCCAACAGAATATCCTGCTTCACAGAAAAGTCTATCAGATTTGCTAGGCCTATAGGCCAAAGATGGATGCCCCAATGTTGCAGAGGAACTTTGAGTTTCTGTCATTTCTCACATATTTTGGAGGCCATTTTGCTTGCACTTCCTGCTTACTCAGTTATTATTTCCTTCTTGGGTCTCTGAGGAAGTTGGAGATTAGATAGTTATAGTTCACCAGACGCAGAAAGCAAGTTATGATAGAAAGTCTTTGGACTCACCAAGATGGAATAGATATTGAAGTATTTTCTCTAAATTTGTCAAATGCAAATGGACTAGACACTGTTGATGTACTTATATCCTATTATATATAGTTTCTTTTTAAAAAAATATTTATTTATTTATTATGTATACAATATTCTGTCTTGTGTGTATGCCTGCAGGCCAGAAGAGGGCACCAGACCCCATTACAGATGGTTGTGAGCCACCATGTGGTTGCTGGGAATTGAACTCAGGACCTTTGGAAGAGCAGGCAATGCTCTTAACCGCTGAGCCATCTCTCCAGCCCCTGTACATAGTTCCTTATATTAGTTATAGTTTTTCCCTTTTATTCAGAGTAGAATCAATAATCTACCTTTTATCCTATTATATCTAAGCAGGTACAATATAATCCACTTAATATACAAATCTCTAAAACCCATACATTATTACAGAAATACCTAAACAGTCTTATTAGTACAAAAAACCAAATATAGGAATTAGAAGCAAAACAAGAGATAATATTTCATCCTTTAAAAATAAGTAGATCAGGCCAAGAGTGGTGGTACACGCCTTTAACCCCAGCACTCAGGAGGCAAAGGCAGGTGGATCTCTGTGAGTTCCAGGCTATCCTGGTCTACATAGCTACATGGTGAGTTCAGGACAGCCATCACTACATAATAAAAAGAGCCTGTCTCAAAACTAACCAAAATAAATAGACCAACTAATCCCTCTTTCTATATGATACCCACTTTATTTAAAAAAAAAAAAAAAAAAAAAGAGTACTTCAGTTTCCAAACTAAGCTAGTCATATTTTTTTCCACCAAAGTTTTCACCAAGACAACGCAGAGGTAAACTACACAACACACAATACTCCTTGTCTTCATACTAAATGATTACTTGGCATCTGTACATGCCAGCAAGGTAAGAGTTTATTACGGCAGAAGCTGTTCACTATATAGGTATTCTCTCCCTCTTCCCACAGGCAGAAAAACGGTACCCATATGAAAAATTACCTTTCCTAGTCTCATCAGCTGCTAAATGGGGCTATGGGAACATGAATCAAAGTGATATGTTTCCGTTTCCATAACTTTTCTTGAGAGGAATTATATACTTACTATGGCCCTAACTTCATCTCCTCTGCCATCTGCCAGAGACCCAGAAAAACCATAGACCATGAGGATAATGTATAAGAAATATGATCCTTAAAGGGGATCCAACTATCAAGACAAACTTCCCTCTGTTTGAGGTTATAATATTTTAGAAATTTTCTGCTACTTTACTGATAAACTTGTCCTAATACAAACACATTACCAAGACAGAAGAAAACCTAGGATGATATAGGTAGCTATTACCTTCTTGATGAGGGGTATGACAATGTCAGAAAATTCCCGGAATCTGTCTTCTTTGGTGGCTTTCAAAACATCAGCTGCACAGCTGATTGCTACAATCTTGTATTTGAGATTCTCTTTGCAACACTCCTTCAAGACAGCCTGAAGAATTTCATTTGGGGTGGGTTGATTTGGCACAGACTTTTCCAACTCTGTACTACAGGATCATACAAAAACATGGAAACAGTTAAGACACGCTACAGCTTTAAGTTTCACATTAAGAAATGGTATGTTCATTAAAAGAACATTTACCTGCAAGCTGTCACCACACAGGCAATGGCTTTTAGTAGTTCTTCCTGGTAAGTTAAGGATGAAGACATACTATTAAACCTATATGTCACATTCTTGCAATATGACTACAATCACCCCATTGAGTATTTTATAACCACCATGGCAAAAACTAACATACGCACTTATGAACATCACTGAATTCTACCAAAACCATGAATCTCTAATTCATAAAGGCTCAGGCAATGTACTATTATGACGACAATACTGTGGTGGCCACTAGTGACCTTTACAAAATAAGAGTACAAATATTGTCCCAATCTCATGTTCCACATGGAACACTCAATATACACATCTTTCTCTAGCCATTGTATAAAAGGTTTCCAATTCTCAAGCCCCAGAAATGAGCATCTTTGGTGCCAGGATTAGAAGTAGACCAATATGGCCAATTCAGGCTCTACTGAAGGTCAGTGGGCACAAAATGGTGACCTGGTTTAAGAAGTAACTTGTAAGACTGAATATATAAAGTATTCCAATCTCCGAAATTACTATGCTTTATTCAAGAACATATGGGATGAAACATACTTTGATATAAAATGCCATAGATAATCAGAAAAAATCTTCCACTAGCTAGACAACCTGGCTGTAAAAATAAGCCAAAGTCATGTCCAATTAGATTCCTACTCCATACAAAGATGCAGAGCCCAGTGGTTCTCTTACCTTTCCTGCCCATGTTCTTCCAGCCAGGCCTTGCACCAAAGCACTCAGTATCATTCCCAGATATGGAGGTACCAGAGAGCTTGTTTGTTTTGCGATTGATGCCATAGCAATTGCACCCTGGGCTTTCATTTTCCAAGACTGTGACTGTAAAGCCTTCTGGGTAATAGTAATCAACTCCTGCAGGTATAATCGAATACCTCCAAAGGAGCCTACATTTAAAAAGAAGAAAGAAAAGTTAAAACACCTCTCAAGTGACAAGAAAAATTTTTTTAAATCATTTTTAAATGTAAGTCAGTTCCATCTGTCTAAAGCAGTAACTGTCAACTGACAAAACACACCACCTGCTAAATAAAGGCAGAGACTGTGCAATGCTGCTTCTGTCTGTAAAAGCAGGAATTTATGAACTGGACAGACTGCTGGGGATGTTATTTCAAAAAGGTCATCATCAATTATGTGTATTAAGGTTAAAAACACAGCTCTACAAGAATACTCTAAAGCCACATAAAAATCACAATTACACTCCACTAACCTAAGGAAAGTTCTACTTTACTTAGACACAGTTTATATTCTCTCACAGAGACAGCAACAAGTCAAAGAGAAGAGCTCTGAGTGGCACTTTGCAAACTTAGAAATTAGGATATACTAAAAATGAAATGTGATACATGTTCAAGTCCTTAGAAAATTATGAATCAACAATATGAGTAAAAAAATTCCAGCTGTGTTCTTAAAAAACACATTTACCTTGCAACCATCATTTACTAACCAGGTACATTTTCCTGCCACACTTCAGTCCACAAGTTACACTCTTCTTTTTCAGATTTCTCCTCATCAGCAATTTCATGCATGCCTAGAAATGCCAAGGGCAGAACTTCTTTGGCATGGTTCTTCAGTACATCAGGACTGTATCTTCCAATTGCATGAACAGTCAGAGCACAAGAGGTCTTGTAGATAGGTTCTCAGAGAAGAAGAAACCAAAATTCTGTTAGCATTTACTATTACTATTTTATCAAAGTAAGTGATCTAAATAAACCAATTTAAAATGTTTCTACCGAAACAGTAGTCTATTTGGTTAAACTCTAAATTTAAAATGTCATACGAAAGGAGAAGAAAGGTACCTTCTTTCTCCATATACCAGCCACTGAGCTTCTGCAGCAGCTTTTCAGTGCTGCTGTCCCGTGAAGTCTGCAAAACAAATAACCCTACTCACTTCTTTACAATTCCCAGAGCTGTACTTAACTGAGCAAGAAATCCAACTCACCCGAACTAAATGGCCCATGGCAAATGCACAGGATTTCTGAATTACACTGTTCCGATCTGTCAGACCACTAAGCAAAGCACTCATAAGTTTACCTACAGAAATAAATAAAAACATCTGATTGTATGGTTGGCAAAGTATTTTGTTATGTTTCCAGGAATAAAAACCCCATAACCCTGAAATTAATCAGATTTACTGCATAGTAGCTTAGATCTTTTGAATATTATTTTTACTACCTACTTTTTTTCATTCATTTGATTTAAAATTAAAAATTAATCTCTTTCCAAAATATTCTGGAAAAAGTACAAGAATGAGAGCTATATACAGAAACCCCACCAGGACTCTATCTAGAAGAGGAAAAAGATTCATGTTAAGTTAGCTATAAGTAGGAATAAAACAGCTCTAAAGAATGAAAAGTACGTTTACCTCTTTACACAATTGAGAAACTTCCTGGTAGAACAATAAAAGCTTGCTAACAAAATGACTGGGTCAAGTTTGAGTGGAATCAAAACACATAAGCATGTCCAAATAATTTTCCTTTTAAAACTTTGAAATAAACAAAACCATGAAAAAGTATCCACATACATGTGACAACTCACCTGAGTAAGGTGTTAGGTCCTGGGGACACTGAGTAGTTAAAGACACAATGACACTGGCACAGCCTCCCTTTAAGGTCACAAAAACAAAGGTCTAAATTTGAGGTCACAATGTTCTATCAAACCACTTCTTTTAGGCACCAACAATTTAAAGATAAAACACACAAAGTCTAATAGCTCTTCTGGGATTCAATATAGAGAAAGTAAAACATTTTAAACTAGTTCAACAGAGATTATTGTTTTAGGAGCAAGAATTTAAGGCCCTATGAATAAACTCTCAGAATAAGACAAGTTATCACAAAAAATTGCATTAATAATTCCATCAGTTTATATGTGTCCAAAGAGAAGAATGGTTCTTTATTTAATAGCTTTCTAAAAGCTAAAAAGTCAGATGTTCCTTGATTGAGTAAGATAAAGGCTATATTGCAGCAAGCAGAGTATCACATACCCCTTACAGAACACAATGTAGAAGACATGCATATGGAAAATATACACGGGAGGGAAACACTCAGATATAAACAGCTGGGGTTTTTCCCTTGCAAGGTAAAACTATTAGTGTTTTTATTTTTAACTCTCTTCTGATTTAGAAATGTTAATTACTGAAGCAATTTTACCAAGAGAAGAAATGAAATGATTTATTCTTTTATAATGAGACGAAGCTCAGTGTGGTGATACATGCAATCCCAGCACTGCCAAGTTTGAGTCAGGAAGGCAGTGTGGGGACACCCCAGAGTGAGATTTGGTCTAAAATAACAACAACGAGAAACTTAACAGCAGAAAAAAATAAGCAGATGAAGGCAGTATCTGACCTTTATAAGAGCCTCAAAAAAAAGTTTTCTACCCAAACACTTGTTGACTCTTACACAAAAATTCCTAATCACTATCTAAAATGATTAGTCCTGGACAGGCGAGTGAGCTTATCCATTAACTGGTAAGAACAGAAAATCCAAAAGCACTTACATGACAACCAGAAAAATCCTACTAAAACAAGACAATCAGAACATGACTGCATGTAAGATAGTACACCAGGATGAAGCTTATAATCCCAGCACTAGGAAATATAGGCAGAAGGATCAAAAGTTAAAAGCCATCCTCAGCTCTATATGGAGTGTGAGACTAGACTAGGCTATAGAAGACCTTGTCTCAAAATATTATGTGGCCTTCACATGCATGTGCGCATGTATGTATGTGTGTGTGTATATGTATATATACATATATATATATATATATATATATATATATATATATATATATATCACACATTTTGGGTGTGGTGGCACATGCTTATGATATGTCTTCCAATAGTAGGTGGCTGAGACAGAACTTTGAGTTTGAGGCCAGCCTATGCTATATAATGAATGAGTTGAAGACCAGTCTTAGCTGCATGACAACAACTTGTCTTCAAGCACACACACATACACAACACACACACACAAAGAAAAAAAAATCTTACCTTAGTTCCAAGACCTACACCACTTCTGATCAGTTCACATAACCTAGGAACTAGCTCGCCCAGCACCGAAACATCAAGATATTGCAGGCACTTTGAGAAAATAATAAACACAAAGGCAAACCTAAGCAAATGATTAAGTTAGTACCATATCTTCATTTAAAAACTACCCATATCAAATATATACCCACTGAATTTAACATAAAGTTGGAAAATCACTAGTTTGTTTTTCTTCCAGTTGAACTGAACAGAAAATTTACTCACTAATGGTTCAACATTAAAAATAGAATAAAACAAAATAGTGAAAATTTACTAAAAGAGGAAAGAAATGATTACCTAATAAATGACCTCTCTTTCAATCTTCCTCTACCAATCTATATCTAATGTAAAATGCCACTATTAAAACTGACTTCCAAAGTGTATCTAGCCTACCTGACCCCAAATAAGTCAATTTCTTATATGACTCACCATAGTTTGTTACAATCTTTAAAATACATACTTCATTTATTTATGAATATTTCCAAGTGATGTTTGCTACATACTCCTTCACTTTCCCCAATAATACAACTGAGACATAAAATTCTTAAGACTAAATACTCTTAACCAATCTGTGACCTGCTTAGCTTGCAAGCTCTTAACAATCACTACAGAAATGTCCAAAAGGTGACTCTGCCGAGACTCTGAGAACTGTAGAACTCAGAACTTCAAAGAACCATGACCTCTTCACTATAAATATTTCTGACATCTGAAACACATCACGATTGCTCAGTTCCTGTCACCAACCTTCTGTGCTATCTATTCCATTAAAATTCCTCTAAGCTTATACCTTCAAGGTCCTTTTCAAAAAATTTCTCAGAGGCAGGCAAAAAGTAATGATAATAGTAATAAAATAAATAAATAACACACCTCTGAACCTTTCTAAAATAAGAAGACAAAAGCATAAATATATATAGACTTATAGATAGAGCTCTTAATATGTTGTTTTCCATGTAACACAAATTCTGGCTAATTCTGCTATCCAGAAAATTTAATTCTACTAGTAATTAAGAAAAATGCCCATAAATATGTACTTTTTTATATACTAATTAAAAACTGAAATTTTTTTCAAAGAAAAAATTGCATTCACAGTATAAATTTGATAAAAAGCATCCATCTCCCTTCAGCTTGTTTCATGAAGAACTGCATTTAAAGAGAACAAAGGAGTGTTGAAGTTGTACTGGCAACTCACCATGTTGATTGTCTCCATCATGGGAGAGGACTTGGCAGCACTGAGGCGAGCACTGTCCATTGCAGCCTGAAGAGCACAAACTCAAGTCACTCAACACATTCAATTAGTTATGAATTAGCCACATAAACTCCAATTAAGGGTCATTTCCAAACTAAAGGCTTTTAAATAAATAATCAATAATGAAATCAAGTGAAAGTAATTCTAGTATCTTTTGACCTCACTTAACAATTTAACTGTACAAACAAACAAAAAAAAAAACAGAAACAGCTAATTATTCAGACACTTGTAAAAGGGGGGTTGAATTTGATAGAGTTTCTGATCAATGTTTAAATCATAGATGGATTTTACAAGCAAAATAACATTTCAGTTAAGCAAGACTATTAAACATTAACATTGGGCGGAAGATGACTAGTAGGCTTCTGTAAATCATATTCATTCTGGGAAAGGTGTACCAGCCTAATGATGAAATGTCTAAAGCAGTTCTCGTATCCATACATATTAAAATTCTGATCTAGTGATTAAAGCCTGTAACCTTTCAAAAAAAAAAAACCAATTTAACTGTACAGTTGACATCTCCCTAAAGATCAGAAATCCAGACAACAGTTAGAAACAAAATACATGGGCTGGTGGTACGCCTTACCAGTACACTGTATGCTCAGCATGCATATAGGCCCTGGGATCAATTCCTAGTACTGCCAAAAATCAACTCATGCATTCACTTATTAACATATAGCTACAGCTCTAATCAAGTCACTCAGCCTTCTTGGGTCTCAAGTTCTCTATCCACTCAAAAAGAGAATACACTGAATTTCTACACAATGTCTAAAAGGTTGTCTAAGCAAAAACACAAAACAGCATGTGTTTGTATAATCCATTTAATTCTTTAACTTTATAATGTGGATTTGTATCCACAAAGATATTTTAATAAAAATTACGCTAGGGGCAATCATGATCCAGAGAAAAAGAAGGCATGCAAAAGTGACTTGCTAAGGCTTGCAGAGCATGTACAGAATTTATGTACCCTAGTTCTTAATACCTAGTAAACATTTTTAGGAAGTAGCAAACCTACCACTAAAGAGGAAAGAATGACATGGAAACAGCCCTCTGCCACAGACTTGGATCTGAGGGGGCCACAATAGACTAGGCGGTCACCCCAGTGCCAGAGGTACCATCACACTAAGTACTGTCCAAGGTGTCGAGGCGCCGGCATGGGAGAGAAAAAAGGCAACAGCTCTGTGCCATCCCTTTTGCCTGGGTGTGACCCAACCAAGAGCCCTAGCACTGTGTGACTGGGCACCATGGTGGTGAGAGAGTACAGAGTGGGGAGGTGGAAGAGAGAGAGAGAGAGAGGCTCCGGAGAGGTGAGGGTGGTGAGGAACGGGCTGATGTGAACGGCTAGCTGGCTATTCGAGTTCAGAGAGATGTCTGGGCAGGACTATGACCAAGGACCAGATCTTAATCTGGGGCCCTGGGGCAGTCCCAGGGGCCAGTGCCGATGTCTGTGGATCCTGTTATCACTGGGGACTGTGCAGGAGCCTGTGGTCTGGGCAGCCACCTAGGGCCACATTGGTCTTCAGGGGCCATGCTGCGTGGAGGCCATGACGACAACCTGGCCTAGGATGCTGTGGAGGACCATGCCTGGGTCTGTGTTGATGTCCCTAGCCCATGTTGCTGCCAGGGTCCAGGTGGATGCCTGGGGTCTTGGCCACAACTTGTGACCATTTTGGTATCTGAGGGCTGTGTTGCTGCTGGGGTCAGGTCAATTTGGGTGGTCAAGACTATCAACTGGAGCCATGGTATGGTCTGGACCAGGACTGTGGCTGAGGGCCATGTGTGAGTCTGTGGCCCTGGTGCACCCAGAATCTGTGATGATGCCTGTGGCGTCTGAAACCTCCAAAGACCATGCCAATGCAGGGGACCTAGGCTGCCACCTGGGGCCATGTTGGTGTCTGATGGCCATGTGCTGTGGGGGGCCATACTGGTCTGGGTCATGGTTACCATCTGGACCCATTGTGACATTCAGGCCTGAGCTGCTACCTAGGACCATGTCTAAATTCATGGTTCTACCACACCCAGGGTCTGCATTGATGTCCAAGGCCCAAGATTCCACCAAATGTCCCGGATTTGGTCCATAACCTGTGGCCATGGGGGCATTCAAGAGCTATGCTGCCACTAGGGGCATCCTGATCTAAGTGGTCTATGCTGTCACCAGGGGCTACAATGTCCTCCAGAACAGGGCTGCTGCAGAGGACTATGGCCCTACAGTGGACAGAGTCTGAGTTGATGTCCAGGGCTCCTGTTGTCTTTGAAGCCATGCTGAATGGGTGGCCAGTGCTGTCACCTGGAGTCATGAAAATGTCCTGGCAGTGACTGCTGCCTAGGACCATGTCTGGGTCTATAGTCCTGCAGTGGCCAGGGTCTATTCATGGCTCCAGTTGCCAGTGAGGGCTCTGTGGATGCCCATTGTCTGGTCAGCCACCTGGGGATCATGCTGCTGCCAGAATGCCACACTGATATGAGTGGCCTATGCTGCCACTGGGGTTGTGGTGTGTCCGGCCCCAAGCTGTTGCCCAAGGATCATGTCTAGGTCTGCAATCCTGCTATTGATAAGGTCTGTGGTGATATCCATGGACTGTGTTAGCATGGAGATCATTGGAACCATGCTGTGTTGAGCCAGCCCACTCAGGGGAGAGCTTGCCCCCACATTCAGGAAAGATGGTCCCACCACTCACCACAGGCATGCACCTCACCTGGAAGCACACTATAGCTAACTCTGGTGTCAGAGATACTAGGTGAACTGACTGTGAGGGTGTGAGAGCAGGAGAGCTGATCCCATCCATACCCACCCTCATGTCCACTACAGCAATCTGGAGAGAGGGTCTTGCACCTTGCCTAGGCAAAACAGTAGAGCTGGCCCTGGCGGTAGGGCCCAAGACAAGAGAACTGGCCTACTCCTTGCTGGAGGTGCACTGGGTGAGCTAGCAGAGGCAGTGCTGGACACCTTGTCTGGGTAGTGACACTGAGGGAAAGCTAGCAACCTGACCAACCCAGCTACCACCCAGAACCAGGACCAGGGCTATGAGATGGCCCACCTCAACATCCACTGAATCTATGAACTGCTGGAGCATGTGAAGGAGATGAATCTACAGATCCAAAACAACAGGATCTTCATGACACAGGACAACAACAGGAGCTCCAGTGAGAACCCATAATCGGTGCTATAGCATAAACCAGAGTCCTGAAGCCAGACCAATTACTCGTGGCAATGAGCACTTGCAAGAAAACATGAAAAGTAAACTGTGTATCTCAATGGCCACACTACAGCTTCCACAACAACGGCTTCCACGACAAGATTCTTTTTTTGTTTGTTTGGTTGGTTTTTGTTTTTTCTTTTAAGTTTGGTTTTGATTAGGGAGAGAAGGTGCAAAGGCAGAAGGCAGATGCAAGGAGATGGGGAGATAAGTGGGATCAGAATGTGAAATCCACAAAAAATCAATAAAAAAATTTTTAGAAAAAAAAGAGAAAAAAACACCAATAAGAGGCAAATGAAAAAATTTTTAGTGATTATGCAAATTAAGATTGAAATAATGAACTGAGAGAAAACGCTGACATTACATATCACATAGGCCTGACAGTCCTAGTAAACAAACACAAACGTGAAGGGAAAATAATCCACAGCCCACCCATAAAATTCTGCTAGAGCCGGGCGGTGGTGGCGCACGCCTTTAATCCCAGCACTCAGGAGGCAGAGGCAGGCGGATCTCTGTGAGTTTGAGACCAGCCTGTTCTACAGAGCTAGTTCCAGGACAGGCTCCAAAGCCACAGAGAAACCCTATCTCGAAAAACCAAAAAAAAAAAAAAAAAAAAATTCTGCTCAGATAAGTGTTAGCCACCCATAGGCCAGCCTGGGCATGTGGTCCATTATGATGAGCAAATAAATGGTGGAGAATTGGGAAAGAAAGAGAAGTGGAGTGGTTCATGTGCTGTGGAAAAAGGCAGAACAGAAGAAATGAAGGTGGTGAGGAACAGGCTGATGTGGAAAGCCTACTTGCTATTTGGGACCATGGTGACAAGTGGGCCCAGGCTGTTGCCAAGGGCTATGTCTGGGCCCATGGTCCTACCACAGCCAGGATCTATGTGGACATCCACACAGAAGCACAGGTCTTGTCAGTGTCTGAGGATCATGGTGCTGCCGAGCCAAGCTGATCTAAGTGGTTTGTACTGCTATCCAGGGCTCTGGTGTCACCTCTAGGCCTGGACTGCTGCTGAAGGCCATGTCTGGGTCTATGGTCCAGTTTTACTAGAGTCTGCGTTAATGCCTGAGGCTTTTGTCACCTCAGGGGGCCATAGGAACCATGTGTGATGAAATCAAAGGGCCATGCTGAGCCAGCCCCATCCTTCGCTGGCTCTAGGAAAGCTGGCCCTGCCTCTTGCTGCACACTGCAGCAAGAGAGCTGACCCCACACTCAGGAGATGGCCTCAGTCCTCACCCTGATCCTGACGGCATGGGTATACGGTAGCTGGCTCTGCCCCCTCGCCTGAGACAGGCAGCCCCAATGGCCCATACAGACAAGCTCAGCTACCACCCAAGCCCATAGCCAGGCCTTGGGTTGACCCACCCTAACATTTATGCCATCTAGGACTGCTGGAGCTGGTGAAGGGACCAGTCCTGTGGAATGATAACCACAGGATGCCCATGACTTGGGGTGGCCTCAGGATATACCAGAGGAGTTTTGGCAAGGTGATGGTGTGCCAGAAACCAGAGGCCTTGAACCAGACCAATGACTCATTTGCAATGAACATTTGCTAGTAAAGCTGACTGGACAAAGGGGTCTACTATGTGACATGCCACTCCAGTACCACCAGAATAAAGGAAGACATGTTGGACAGACAGGAAAGATGGAGGAACAAAGAGGATTTTGCTTTTTGTTTTGGTTTTGGTTTGTTTGCTTGCTTTTTTTTTCTTTTAATTTTCTTTTGGGGGATGTTGAAGCGGTGAGGGGAAGATATGGGAGACTAGGAGATAAGTGTAATTAGGGTACATTATATGAAAATCCCAAAGAATAAAGAAATTATGCTTTAAAAAAAAGGAGGGTGGAGAGAGGAAACTAGGCATAGAATAAAATACAATTCATAGAAGTATGTAAATAGTTAATGGAATTAGGGATTAAAAGTTTGTTACTTTAAGTACGGGGAGAGACAAGCACATGTGATTATACACACTAACAAAGGCCAGGGTTACAGGTTATAAAATGCCCAATGTCGGTTCTAGGAACTGAACTCCAGTTCTCTACAAGAGCAGCCTAATTGCTATGATATCTCTCTAGCCCAAAAGTTAGGGATTTAGCTCAGTAGATACAGTGCTCCAAGCATAAGGTCTAAGTTGGACACCAAGGTGGAGGGGATAATAAGAAGGCTGCAGCTAAGAGAGTATAAAAAGATAATGGACAATGTCTATAAAAGAAAAATTAAAAATATAAAAGTAAGGATCTTGCTTATAAGGCTGATACTACTCAATTTTTCAATAAGGAAGAGGGGATATAACCTTTATTATAAAATCTCCCTACAAAAATAAAACTACCTGACTTTAGTATAAATGAATTAAAAAAAATAAAATAAAATATAAACAGACGTTATCACTATTAAATTAAAACGCAGTTATACAATAGTCAAACTCTGATTTTGTTTTTTGTTTTTTTTTTTTTGATTTTGTTTTTAAATTGACTATCTAGAGGCTTTGTAGCCTATGACTATGAAAGAATTTTTAAAAGCTGCAGGAAACTGTTCAGTGGAAACCTCTAGGGGATTGCTTTCTACCCTTCCAGGCTGATTTCATTTTTCCTCAATAAATGTGTCATATACAACTTTTAAAAAATAACTAATCAAAAACAAAGCAGAAAAATTTTAGACCAAAGTCTCCCCCTAAATGTAATCCATTCCCTAAAAAATATAAAAGTAATTTTTAAACTGTTAAAATTATGTTAATAAGTTGTCAATTTTAGCTGAATGGTGGTGGTGCACTTGGGAGATAGAGAGAGATGGATCTCTGAGTTAGTGGCCAGCCTAGTCATAGAGTGAGTTCCAGGACAGCCAGGGCTACACAGCCAGGGCTATACAGAGAAACCCTGACTGACTAGGGGGGTGAGGGGGGATTGTCAATTTTTATCTAACAAGAACATATGAGACAGACAGGGCCTTCTCCATTTAAAATAAAAATCTAAAAGTCCAACAAAGAACCCCATTGCATGTAATGTGTAAGAGAAGGCATCAGCAGCTACAGTTTGTCTATGGACGGGGCGGATCTGAACACTCACACTAACACACTCACCTTTTCTTGCTCCGTGGCACGGAGACTCAGATAATTGAGAACTTGAGGCTCCAACACACTTAAGGACTCTAGCAGCGCTGGGATGAGTTTGGGTGCATGTGGTTTCAACATGGCTCCTGCACTTTTGCTGATCTTCACAAGGGTGTTAATGCTAGACACACAAAAGGCAAAATCTGAGTCTTCTGACCACATATAAGAAGTCCTACAATCTAACGATGAGGATGTTCTGTCGTTGCATCAGGCATATAGTCATATGGTCAAAGCCTGATCCAGGCCACTAGGAAGTAGGGTTCTGGTCACGACTGAACCCAGGTCTCCTGGCACTTAAAAAAATTACAAATACTTTTCAGTAAGCACACATAAAACATAAAGAGGCCCAAGATGAAATTCCTTGACCTCTTTATCTATTTCAACAATTAATAACAAAGGCCAATTTTAGTTAATCTGTAATTTCTTCATACATTTAAGCACCATTTTCCCTTTGCTGTTTTATTACTTTAAGCTAATAAAATTTCACTATGTATTTCTACAAGTACTTTATCCCAATCATAACATTTTTATACTTCTAAAAATACTAATAACTTATTCTCATCTAAAATCCAAATTTTTGATTGTTCCAGAAATTTTCAGGAGCTGACTGTGGTGAATGCCCATAAATTCCAGCAGCTGGGAGACTGAGATGGTGGCCGAGAGCTCGAGGCCAGCCTTGGCTACATAACAAAACTTTTCACGTTTTTTTGTTTTTTTTTCCCCAAGACAGGGTTTCTCTATAGCTTTGGAACCTGTCCTGGACCTAGCTCTTATAGACCAGGCTGGTCTTGAACTCAGAGATCTGATGGCCTCTACCCCCGAGTGCTGGAATTAAAGGTGTGCTAACTTGATTCTTCAAACTTTTTAACAGTCCCATCCTTTCTCTTTCTCTCATTTGACCACTGATAATATTCTAGTTTTGTTAACATATTTCCTAAGGCTAACCAAGAAAATGGTCAACTATTTTAAAAATAAGCTTATGCCAGTAATGCCAACGTTAGGACATATGAGTCAGAAGGATCACTAATTTGAGGTCAGGCTGGGTTGCATATAGCAAATACAGGGCCTAAGTAAGCTACATGAATAGACTCTGCCTCCCAAACAACCAAGGCTCTTCCACAAGCACTGCTGTCTGCATCTTATCCCACCGCATCAGGCGTGCCATTTTACACTATTAGAGTCACCACTGGGCTCAAGTTCTGACAGCCTGAACCATCATTAAGTTCCACACCTGCCTTTTAGGCAGTAGGTTTAGGTACAATTAACAATCATCACATAGATTAGTTTAGTAAGGACAGCAAAACAGTTGGTTACACCCAACAAGCCAGCCCCTGAGGACCTGTGGTGTAACAGGAAAATGTGCTTCCTAACTTAGGAAAGGGGCCAATGACAATAGAATATATGCAACTCAGAATGCTAGTTGAAATCAAGCTCCCCATGAAATATGACTATAAAAATACTATGACTCACATCCTTTCACAAATGCTTGGGTTATCTCAATGATTCTCCTCAGTCTATTTTCCGTATTTTTAGGAATTTGACATTCAAGAAAACACATTTTCTACAGACTGGATAGAAACTAAATAATTCTAATACATTCACTTCAACCAAACCACACCTGAGGGCTCGGACTTCCGTCACAGGACTCATCATTCCTTTGTCCAGAAGGCAGGGCAGGAGGACAGCAATGGTTCTCTGGCCAGCTGCTCCTTTGGCAGGGTCACACATTTTCACACAAACCTCACATACAAAGAGCATGGACATTAGTGAAGCTGGCCTCTCGACTATTACAGCATTTCTCTGACAGTGCTTTTTAAGGTCTCTATTAGAAATAAAGTGAAAGTGAGTCTACTTTCTATGCCACTGTGGGGGTTGGAGGGAGACAGAAGAATGACCAAACTGGCTTCTAAAGATCTGCCATATCTAAACAGAAAATCTGATAATATAGTTTATTCTCTAATGTTTTACTTTCTGATTTGTATAATGAAGAACAAAGGAGTTGAAGGTGTGATCTGGTAAAGAACACAAACCTAGACATGAAGGGCACCTGGATTTAAAACTTATTTTTTTACTACTTAGTAATGTGATCAATGACAAGGCTTACACAATTAAAATGTAAATTACAAAAGTAATTCCAAATGGCAGACTATTTAGTTTCAAAAAGGCTTACCAACCTTATAAATTTGGGAAAGATATTAAAATAAAGACATTTATTGCTTCATTTAAGAGAGTAATGTGTTCTTCAGGGTCAAAGAAAAAGTATACCTCATGTAGATGTCTCATTATTTAAAGAAAGCAGAGGTATATTGTGCTCAAGAAACACTACCTTTAGTGTTACAGAACGCACTTTTTTATTCACTGTAAGAGCAATAAACTATACAAACCAATTACAAGGCAACATTACGTCCTATGACAAAAAATAAATAAAGCAATGTGAAGTGTATGGTGAGTCCTGCCCTACTCTAACCCCACTGTGAGATGAGTATTCTCACCTTGCTCAGAGTTTTCAGAGCTAGTTCCGCTGCTTTCCGTACAGACTCCTAAAAATGAGAAAAGTCTGGCATTATCATATTAGACAGTATTCATTCTTCTCTACTCTATAATGGGTAATTAACTACCTTAATCCTAATACAAAATAGCAAAACATAACTTTCAGTAACAGGTTTAAGTATATAGTATTTCATTAGGTTTTTTGAGCATTAAGGAACATATATTGCTTATCTATTTTTGCCCACACAAAAATGTAGTCATTAACTACAACAGTCCAAAAGTAAAATGTAGTATAAAATACACAAAAATCTCTGAAGATTCTAAAAGAATTAACATTTTTTAATGAATAAAGCAACACAAAAAACAAGCCTAGTGGTCTAATGTTAAGGATGTCAAAATATTTCAAAATGTAAATGATCCAGTACTTTAGTTGGATCTTGATCATCCTCAAAAGGTTTATGTACTAAAGGCTGGGTCCCCAGAAGGGCACTACTACGACCTCCTCAGAGATAGGGGAAGAAAGCATAGTTCACTGAAAACAAACCCTTGAAAGAGATTATGGGGCCGCAGACTCTTCCTCTTTTCCTTCGCTTTGTTCACTATCCCAAGTAAATGTTTTTTACTCAGACTCTGACCTGATAGACTGCCTTGTCATAGGTCCAAACAGAGTCCATCTATGAGAAATAATAACCTCCTAATTAGCTAAACCATTTCCCCTTCATAAATTATCTCAGCTTTATAGTAATATGAAGCAAGAAAATATGTAAGAAAACTGAGATATTTTTTCATTAATCACATTATTTAGAAATAAATGCCTAATTTTTCAAACTTAATCATACAAATTACTTCCAAATGGGTATTTGCTCCTAATCCAACAGCATCATGAGATTTCTACTGAAAAAGGCATGCTGTAGCCACCTCCTTTAAGTCACTTCAGTTTAGACCTAAATAAAGATACTCAAACTTGTAAATTAACATATACATCAAAGCTAAACTTTGGAGATAAAACTATGGTTTCCTAAAACTGTCTACACAGGGAATTTTGAAATATATGCATTTAAAAAATCTATAGTGTATTTTAATGATTCCAGTTTAAATTAATCTATATATAAATGTAGATTTCTATAATACCTTAATATCATCTTGTACTCTAAAAAGTGTTTCCCACATTTCTGGAAGTTTGTCAATGACGTCATCTAAAGGTCTTCCTCTCAATAAATCATTCAAAGCTAAACAGCTGAAAATAAAAACTTGATTTCAAATATATGTTCAAGCAAGTCCAAGTTTTTACTACCAAATAGTTATACCAGACAATAATACAAACTCCATCCATATTTCTAGTCCTAACCTCTTGCCCCAAGACAATTATAATTATTCCAGTATTGCCTCACATGTATCACATAGGACACAAATCACTAAGTGACAATTCCTACAACTATATAATTCAATCCCTTTGAATGATACACCAATACACTATTTTTAACTCACTTATGTGCTCTTAAATGTTGCACCTATCACCAAGCATGTAAGAGGCATCAAATGTATACAAACTGCATATACAAAGAAATTCTACCCTATAAAGTCATGAAATAATACAATTTGATGTCTACAGTTTAACAAGTGATCCACAGATTCATTAACTTCATATTTATAAAAGGTAATTTAGGCAAATCATCCAGTAGAGTTCAAGAAGTTAAAGAAAAAAAAAATTCAACTAAAAATTGGTGGTTTTAACTTAATTCTTGTTATACCATGTAAAAAATAAAAACCCTTAGAAATACGAAGGGGAACTTTCCAGCTCTATTTAGCTAGTCTAATTTTCTAAGTGGTACCTGGATTCTCGAACACGCCACATGTTGCTGGTAAGGTTTTTAATCAAATCTTGAAGAATTTCTTTCAAATACTTATCCACCTAAAGAAAGCAAAAGATAAAATGAAAAATGTAAAATCCAACAATCAAATTATTTACCTCTCAACAACACTGATCATTTTTTTTATTAAAGTGTCCCTAGGCCTCTCAGCCTATAAATCTCTCAGCACTTTGCAAGCACTCTAAAATGTAAACACAGATGATCCTTTTCCATAGTACATGAGAATAAAATCTAATCTCTTAGGCTTTATACCACACAACCCACTGTGACTCATCTTGTCATACAGGTATCTTGTCTGGCCTTACTTTTGTAGCTTGGCACATACTACTTCTGCAATCCTCTTCCATGTCCAACTTGAGTAACTCCTATTTGGTCATGGAGATTCAGAGTAGCCACCACTCAGAAAAGTTCAACCTACCAACTCTCTTCCATGTTCCCACAGCACCTTCTTAAGGTAAACCAAATCAGACAAGTCATTATTATACTGTGCTATTACACTGGAGACCTCAAATGACAAGATGGTATCTCTGTACCTTGAAGTTTTGTTTTTTGGTTTTTTTGCAAAAGTAAGTATAATAATGGTTCAGAAGGTTAAGTGAGTTTGATCTAAGCTTAGGTAATAATAAATTAATAGTAGACTCAGTTGTCACACCAACAGATCTAAGGACTCTAAACTTTTTCACCTGTAGTTTTGTTATACTCACTTACATATTAGATGATCAAATCAGAGAAAAACTCACCTAAAAGTAAATGAACAGATAGCTTTCCATATATCCCCTGCTGTATATTCCATAGGTGTCTCATCACAATAGTTCACTTACTATTGTGGTTCAATAGTTCACTTACTCAAAGATCATGCCCAAATCTCAAGAGCCAAGGCCTGTAACCCAAACATATCTGTAACTCCCATTATCCTATTAAGTCTTAGTTGACCCAGATGCACCATATCCTATCCTAGAGCTAATAGAATTCAATGAACCGTCAAAGTTGAATGCTCAAGTACCAACAACCATGAGTGGGAATATACTCTGTGTCGTACGTAAGAAAGAGAACTACAGCATGTTTCAGGTCTTGTAAGATATGAGAACAGAGAAGAATGGTGATAACAAATTGATGGTAGACTCAGTTGGAACAATAAACTGGAAGCTGAAAGTAGTTGTGCACCCCTGTAACCTAAGTTATTCTGGAGGCTGAGGCAAGAAGCACAAAAGTTAAAGACCCCGTTTGAATCAGATCAAGATCTTGTATCAAAATAAGTACTTTTTAAAGAGGTCTTGAGAAATACTATCAGTGGCAGAGCACTTACCTAGCATGCAAGAGCCAGAGTTCAAACTCCAGTATTGGAACCAAAAAAATGTGAACTAAAAATCCATTTAATAATTTTAAACAAAATTCAATTTGCAATTTTAAGAATTACTTTAAATTATCTACTATGTAGATAAATTAAAACAGGGCAAAGAAAGAAAAAAAGATGATGATGATGATCTATTCATCAGGGAAGAATCAGGGACCAGAGTGGATTCAAGGAACAATTGATGATAAAAATAGATTCAACAGAAACTGCAACTAAAATCAACGTGGGATGGGGGAAGGGTATGAGACACAGACAAAAGAAGAAGGTGAGAGCAAGTCTGCTGGCTTGCACACATAAATGAATAGTGAGAGTAAAGAAGAAAAGGTCTAGTTTTCTTTTCAGCTCTTTCCAGGACATATTACAGTTATAGTACATATAAATAACAGACAAGTGAGGACATCAAGCAGGCACTAAGATTTGTAAATATGGATGGAGTACATGTCCTATCTGAGCCAGTACAGAACTGAGAACAGAATGCTTGTTTGCCTAGGACTTAGTAAAAAGAAAGCCAATAGGACAACAATATTCAGAGGCAGTTCCTGAAAACCTTTCAAATCTGAAAGGAGGATAGAACAGTAAAAGGTCAGATGACAGAAGCAAGAAAAACAATATATGTCAACTGACTATTTTGTTTGTCTGTCTTTCCAACTAAAGTAACTCTTTAAGCATAGATTTGTGACCCATTCCCCATGGCATCAGTGATCCTTGTTAACATATAATATAACATGTGTGAATATACTGTCATTCTTTTAACCATCTATCCACCCAATGAACTTTTCGATCATTTCCATTTTTTTAGATCTTAGTAAATGTTACAGCATCTTTGAAAGAAAAAAGAAAACAAGCATTGACAGCAAATAAACATACAAAGTGTGCATGGGAGAGCACCGGGTTTCAACCTATGGGGTACCACAGGCAAGCTACAGTGCTTCTGAACACCACAGGTTCAAAGATACTTGCCATTGATTTGTCAGTGACCAATGCATTCCAAATACTTGTCATAGCCTGTCGAATTCCAAGATTGGGATCAAACTGGTAACGGTAAAGTCGAGGAACTAGCTGAGGCAGAAAAGGAGCCAGTTGTTCTCCAGCTCTGGTAGCAATTACATTAAAACCAAAAGCAGCACCCTAAAAATAATAAAGAATAACTTATAAATGACTGTCATAGTAAATACTAACATATTAAATACAAAAAGGCAAGAAAATAGTCTTTTTCAAACTTCTCCTTGAATAAAACATTCCATATTCCAGCTTTAGCAATAATAATGGCTACTATGGTAGTCTGACTCTCAGACACAGACATCAACTGGCACTATCTGGCTAATGTACCAAGTTTGCTCTTGGAGAAAATCTGGGAGTATACTGTTCAGTACTAGAGCACTTGCCTGGTATGTATGAGGTCCTGAGTTTAACCTCCAGCAAAAATTTAAGAAAGAAACAAAACAATACAGCAACTTACCTTCCTGGAGTTCCACATTGCATGATGATTTGCCAGATTCATAAATTTATATACCAGATCTGGCTGACTGAGATCACTTGCCAGAGAACAAAGTTCCTTGTAAGTAGAAAGGCCCTGGCTTAGAAACAAAAAGAAATATATACTAAGACATTTTTCTAGCTATCTTTGGACTGGTGTGCATTTTACTATCAATGTTGGGGGGGGGTCTCTTTTAAATTGTTTTTTCCCCTCAGTTGCTAGTACCATTATTAACACCGAGGAGACAGAAGACAAGAATATAGTCATATACTTCAATCATCAATAATTCCTATGTCTTTCTGATGGTAAAAACCTGTTGTGATTTCAACATGAAATGTCTCCCATAGGCTCAAGTGTTTGAATACTTGATACCCAGCTCATGGTGCTGTTTTGGAAGATAGTAGAATCTCTAAGATGCTGATCTTGGCTTTCTAAGGAAGGAGTTACTAAGGAATGAACTTTGAGATTTTATAGTCCAGTACCAATTCCTGTCCTATCGCTCCTTTTCTATTCTAAGAGGTCAGGAGGGAGTACCATTAAACACTCCTACAACCATAAAGTCATCTACGACCATTCCTTCCCTCCCATGACAGATCTTACAGCATCCAACTATGAACCAGAATAAATCCTTCTACCCCAAGTTGATTTTTTTTATCAGGACTTGGTAGTTACAAACACAATACCTAATATGTGCCTGACGTCCCATGGATGCAAAGCTCTTTGCACCTTGGAAGACAACTCAAAAACTCAACATGTTGTACACAATCTCTCATAACCATGAGTCATTTAAAAACATCTGTGTTAAATTTCCTCTAGGAAAATTTTATTTCCTTAAATATCATTTTGTAAAAAATTAGTACTTTTTACTTCATAAAGAAGCCAGGTACAGTGGTTTGTACTTCTGTAGTCATACCAGAGGCTTCAACTGAACCAAAACTAGTTCAGGAGCAACCTAGACAACATAATAAGACCTCATTCCCTCAAAAACAAGAAGAAGAAGAAGAAAACAAAGAAAAGCCCAGAAAAGCAAAAATAAAAACAAGCAAATTAAAAAAAAAAAAACCTTCGATGTGAAAACAGTGAAATGGAATAGCAGACAGATAAGCCATCTGCAGCTTTCTTTTATTTCAAATGCCACACAGGAAAACAAAACAAGCGTCATAATTTACCTGACAATTCTTAGAAGAAAAATAACAATAAAACCACACTGAAATAATAATGAAAAAGGGATATCACCAATATTAATTTGAAATGCTAAACGGGAAGACTAATCTAAGACACAAAGTTTTCACAGAAATAAATAAATAAATAATTTAACGTAGTGCTATGCAAAGTCTCTACTCAGAACACAGCTTCCTAGGAGCACAGAGTTCTGAACCTAGTGTCAGTCTCTGAGAACCTTAGTCTTTGAGGTCACGGTCTCCCACAAAGCAGCCTACCAGCAATGATTAGTCACCGAACAGGCATAACTGCCTGATAAGTGAGTCTAAGGTCAAGGCTCTGTGTCTCAGAGCAGGACAACCCTGATGGGCCATGCCATCCTAGCCTAAAGTTCCTCAAGAATTCAGTGTCCAATGAGACTATGGCAACAGTTCAATTTTCACTCTATCATCAGAGTGATGGTACTGTCTACTTACTCACCCCTCCCAAGGACAATCCCCAGGGTATTCTAAAATAAAACTCCAGCATACAAATCTCTAGCTCAGAGTCTGTTTCCAAGGAAACACAATCTAAAGCAGCAGGGTTTTTCTCATGCCATTCTTTATTTATTCATCAATAAGGACCATTCCTGCTCTGCCTTAGTTGACCATCAATGGCTTGAGATTTAACACACTTACCCATCAGGTGTTTTGCCAAGGCCTCCCCCTTGAAATACCACAGTCTCTCCAGAAACTTCATGTTTAGCTCTAAAACAAATAAACAAAAATTTAAATTAGCTTCAAATTTTTTATACCAACTAAGAGCAATAAAATCTGTATCTAGTATATGAAAGATATAAACTATTCTTTTCTATTAGGCTGCAAATTTTCTAAACTCAAATACAAACAAAACAAATTCACAAATATTAAAGATTTCTATGTAAAGTTACAGCCACTGTTGTCACACATAAAAACTACTCTTCCCCCAAGGAGGCAGCAGAAAGCAGCAATTACATAACCAATCTCCCTCCATGCACTCACCACAGATCAGATTATGAATGATATTCAAGTTTATTCATCACATCTTAACTTCTTTTAGCCAAAGGTTTTACAGTGTTTTTCTAACCTGGATGTTTTAACTATCGTGGTAGGCTTCAAGTTGGAAATCATAACACAGTACAATGTTTCTAAGTAAACAGATTATACACTGGGATAAACTGTGTAACAAGCACTGATATACAATGTTTTAATAAGTAGAAGGAATTTTTCCTTCTTCCATATCACAGTCTCAAGGTACTATGTATTCATACATGAAATTTTAAAATTCACTGTACCTTTTGCCAGTCATAAGTGTTTCTACAAGTGTAGACACCAATTCTTGTTGATCTTGTTCATTGCCCAGCTCATAAACCAATCCAAGCCCTTTTGAGGCAACATCTTGGCTGAGTTCTACAAAAAAGGCAGACAAATTATACTATTCTAAAAGAAGTTTGTCTTCTGGCCAATTATTTTCTTTCAAGTAATTATCTTCACTCCAAAATATTATAAAAATAGAGATGTGAGAGCAAAATTACTCTATTGTGCTAAATCAACTCAGTATATCATGAGACAACAAAAATGAAAACCATGATCAAACAGGAATAAAATGCCAATAAACTACAGTCACAGCAACAGCCATGGCGTGAGATACCAACACACACTGTTTCTATCAGAGACGGCACAATCGCTAGGATTTTACAACTCATATCCAACTTTAGAAAAATAAAGGAAATACAAGGCCACGTGTCTTAAAATAAAATTTTTTAAAACTTCTTTCTTTGTTTTATTTAAGTAACTTTTGTTCCCATTTATTTTACATACCAACCCATTTCCCCCCTCTCTTCTCTTCCTCCCCTTTCCCATCTAAAATATTTGCTTTTTCCTAGCTTTAATCAAAGAGGAAAAGTAACCAGAAGTAGAAAAGGTTTTAACACTAATGTTAAAGCCTCAAATCTATTTTTAAAAAATGTAAAGTTGCAGATGTTGTAATTCATATAAAAGAAAGAATTTCAATTTCTGATACCCTAGGAATATGGTTCTGTGATAATTAATCTTGGCCTTCACCTTAATACAATTACCTTTGATACTAAAACATTTAATTTTTAATTGTATTGCAGTTCTGGACTAGAGACAGAACCTCACGATCCTCCTGCCCCTGACCTCCCGCATGCTGGCATTAAAAAGGTGTACGGCTCACTCTGTCTTAGTCACATGGCTCTGAGGTCTTTGTGCTACAGCTCATTAACCCACACTTTTTAAAACTTAAAATACAAGTTTAAAGAACTTGACAAGTCAAGTATTTACCAACAACCTACCGTCATTTTCTGACAGAACTGAAACAAATGCACTCTGAATTTCTTTAAGATGAGACTGAAAGAAGAGAAAAGGCATTAGAGCACTGAAATCCTACCTCTTCAGAGAATAAATAAAGCACCTCACTTCAAGGTACACTGAGGTCAGGGAGTCGTCATGAACCTTTCCATTCCCTCACCTTTACCGATGTTCACATCACTAGAAGCTGTACCCTACACAGGTAGTCTAAGCATCTGCTCTAACCCTTTTTGTCCCAGTATGAACGTCCCTATTATTGGCACTTCTGACATTACATCTTCACATTTATCATGTTCTGGCCAGTATTAATCAGATCATCATCCTTCACTGCTTCACATGGAGCCTATTTCAGAACTTCTCCTTTATCTTAATGATTCCAACCTTCACATACTTTCTTCCTATTTTAATTTATAAATACTCTGGGATCCTTACAAAATTCATCACATGTACAATGCATATTATGAAGCTCACCTTCACTTCTACATGGGTACTTAGCTTCCTCACAAGAGAAAGGAGCCAGATGCAGGCAGCTTGCCTCACATGTGGGTTGGGGCTGATAATATGCTTACTTAAAATAACTTCTAAAACCCAAGGGACAACATCATTCACTTTGGCACCTGAGGAAAAAGCAAAGAATGATTATGATTAAAACACACAAATATAATTTCCTTTAAAAAGTCACAGTTAAATCAACAATCATACAATAACCACATGACACATGGCCACTGGGCAGTGGTGGCACACACCTTTAATCCCAGCACTTGGAAGGCAGAGGGAGGCAGATATCTGTGAGTTCAAGGCCAGCCTGGTCTACTGAGTGAGCTCCAGGACAGGCCCCAAAAATACACAGAGAGACCCTGTCTCGAAAAATACAAATAAAAAAAAAAATGATCAAGATGTCCCGGAACTTAGTATAAACCAGCATTTTAACGTATGAAATAATGCTAGTTCACTGGAATAAAAATTCCCCACTCTCTTCAACCTCAGTCATTTTCATTTACTAAATCTTTCTTATACTTCCATCTAAGAACAAACCAAGCAATAGCTTTGCCTTTCAATTTTGTCTTCCAGCTATAACACATTTGTCTCTCTTCCTCGGGGTTTCACAATCCCAACAGTACTGAGGCTTGATGAATGCCTCTTTCCCCTTCCATTATGCGAATATTGTCTTGCTTTACCTCACATGCATTCAAACAGAAGCCTCAGGGGGCTAGTTTGGCTTCCATCAACCACATTTATACTGCAAGAAAAATGGTTTTCCTAGTTCTTTTAAGTCTTCTATGATAAAAGGTGAAGATGATACTATAATGATAAATGATAACTATAACACTAAGTATAATAACTATATTCATTATGGAATACAATTCACAATGGTATTGTTACCATGAAAACATTCTTATTTAATTTTCCCAACTAAGAAGATAAAATAAAAATACTTTATGAATTATCTTTTAGCTTCAAAGATAAAAACAACCCTGGTTCAATACTAAAATATATTTTCAATTTGAAATTCAAATCAATCCAAGAAGATAACTGAGTTTTTTTTGTACTTCAGATTTTTTTGTTTTACTTTGTTTTTTCTTTAATTTTTAAAACTGGGCTTATTCATTTTTTTGTGTGTACATGTGCACACATGTGGATATACATGAAAGCTTATGCCACAGCACACACATGGCAGTGAGAGGTTAGCTCTGCTAGAGCTGGTTCTATGTCATGGGGTTCCAGTGATGGAACTCAGGCCATCAGACTTGGCAGTAAGCACCTTGACTTGCAGAGTGGTCTTGCTAGGCCTTGATTTTGGTTTTGTTATTTTGTTTTGTTTTGTTTTGCTATAGAGACAAAAATCTCACTACACAGCCCAAACTGGTTTTGATCTCATTATTTAGCCCATATGTTCTTCAACTTGCAATTCTCCTGCTTAAGCATCCAAAGTGCTGGGATTGCAGGCATAAATCACCTTAGTCTAAAATCTTAATATCTGTAATACATACTCAGGAATCACATACATACTCTCTCGATTATGCAGTCACTAAATTCTAGCATACTTCCAGGATTAGCAAGAGACAATGGAGCTTCATTATGTAGTAATGAATTAGATACAAGAGGCTGGGAAAGTTCTAATTTTCATATTCAATCTTTGGAAGGGGCAGTAGCTCTGGCTGGCCTTGAACTCACAGAGATCCTCCAGTCTCTGCCTTCTGAATGCTGGGATTAAAGGTGTGCACCACCACTACCTGGTTTGTTCAATCTTCTTTAATCAACCATTCTCCTTGACAAACCAAATTTGAAGGCATGCATCAATATTTGGGGAAAAAATATGTTTGCATCGAATGTGACAGAGAACAGAAGAAAGCCACTCAGAAACTCAGTAAATCGATAGATATATATTTGATACCAGCAGGGGGTGTATATTCTTCTTCAGTCACCAGCCAGGCATCTCGGGCAGCCACAGAGTTGGTTCCTATTGCAGCACTGGTGATGGCTTCACCAATGGTAAACTGAAGTTCTATCTGCTTGGCCTACAGTGAAGGAAAACAGAATCCATGAATAGGAGAGCATTTCCCTTAAATATCCATTTCTATATTAAAGAGCTCTTTTATTTATTTACTTATCTATTTATTTCTGGTTTCTTTTTTTTTTTTTTTTTTTTTTTTTGGATTTTTCAAGACAGGGTTTCTCCGTAGCTTTTGGTTCCTGTCCTGGAACTAGCTCTTGTAAACCAGGCTGGCCTTGAACTCACAGAGATCCGCCTGCCTCTGCCTCCCGAGTGCTGGGATTAAAGGCGAGCGCCACCACCGCCCGGCTCTGGTTTCCTGAGACATGGTTTCTCTGTACTTTGGAGTCTGTTCTGAAACTATCTCTTGTAGACCAAATTGGTCTACAAGAACTCACAGAGATCCATCTGCCTCTGCCTCCCAAGTGCTGGGATTCAAGACGTGCACCACCACAGCCCAAAAGAGCTGCATTATATTTTACTTCTCAGCAGGTTTTATTTTCACTCTTCTTCCTTGTTTAAGCTAACTCAGTGATTCAGAAGTGGTTGGAGTGAAGGAATGGAGAACTAAGACAATCTGAAGATCATTTCTCACCTCCACGAGATTGCTTCTCACCCTCAGCACAGACTCACTATATAGAGGCTATTAATCTTTGAAAATGGTAGGCTTATGTAGGGGCTAAGGGTGGTTCAAAGGTGAAGCCACCTCAATGGAATTTCTAGCTCAGTTTCTCAACAGCTACATATACCTGACAGCCTTACTGGTTAAATCAACACAATATCATCAGTTACCTCATCAGGCCATAAGAATTAAATGATACTAATTTAGACAAAGCTTTCACTATTACTGTGCCTGACTATAGTAATTGCACACTGAACAAAGAGTGTTTTTTATAAAAACTCTTCACACTCTTCTATGCTATCTGCAAGCTACTCTCAAAAGGTCCTGAAAAAAGTATGATAAGGCAAATATAAAATGTTAAAACTTGGTAAATATAGATCACAGGGTATACAGGTATTCTCTGCACTATTCTTAAAACTTCAAAGGTCAAACAAAATTCTGTGTACTACATACCCAAATATTTACATTTTAATTCAGAAGTTCTGGTGCTGCTTTACAAGCAGGAATCACCATCCCAATATGGAGGTGAACCTGTCTGAGCGCCCTCTGGCATTTTTCTCTGCTTACTGTGAAACATTTATGTGTAAGAGAAGAAAGATGCAACGAGGAATGAAAAGAATATGAGGGGCATAAGCATAGTGACTACACCAAACACAAGTTTTGCACTGCTATTCTTAATCTAGTGTTTGAGTCTTCATGAAGAATCCAGTGCTCTCACCACAGGCTTCCTAATCTAGAGAAGTAATAAGCTGAGGACTTTAGTTCCACAGTAGCTCTGGTCCAAAGCTCCTCTGGAGACCTTTAAAGCTGAGAAAAGGTATTTCAACAAGAAGGATCCTTATCAGGAATTTAATCACTGATTTTGTTACCTGTTAATTACATATTTCCTATTGTTGACACCATAATTGGCATAAAAACCAAAACCAAAACCCAATAGCTAATTTAGGAATGATAAGGTAACTAGGCTTACTATATAGCAAGGAAATATAAGGCAAGTTTATGGAAAATCACTATATTGTTATTCTTCTGTATAGGTCTGAATTTTTCCAAAATGAAGTTTAAAGTAGGGTTGGCCAGGTATTCATTAGGAGAGTACTTGTCTATGGGTAAAGTCACAGGTTTGATCCAAGCACCATTAAAAAAAATGTTAAAAATACCAAAAAGCACATTAGAGCTTTATTTTAGGATTCTGTTTCTCAGATTCAGTTTTTCATTCATCCTTATCCTTTAATCTTTCTATATTGATTCCATGGTTTTTGTTTTGTATGGTTTTTTGTATTTCTAAATTTTTAAAACAATGGCATCAAACTATGTTAGGAACCCAACAAGCTCTCACTTAACCACAATCAGAGTTGAGATTACAAAGAAAAAGATGAAAAAGTAAATATAAGCTTCTTCCCAAGAGGTTACAATAAAACAGATGTGGTGGTTTGAATGAGAATGACTTCTATAAGCTCATATATTTGAACACTGGGTACCCAGCTGGTGGGACTATTTGGGAAGGATTGCGAGGTGTGGCCTTGTAAGAGGCAGAATGTCACTGGGGTAAGCTTTGGGACTAGGCCATTCCAAGTTAGCTTTCTCTAACTCATACTTGTAGCTCTCATTGCCTTACTGCCTGCTGCCATGATGGTCCTGACTCACCCTCTGAACTATAAGCCATAAGCTCTTTCCTCTGTAAGTTGCCTTGGTTGCGGTGTTTTGTGACAGCAACTGGAAAGTAACTAAGACAACTGGCATCTGATGATACTGGCACGAGTATCACTCACTGTGAAGACACTGTATGGAAATGGGGACACAGCTCAGTGGTAGAGTACATGCTTAGTATGGGCAAGTACCTGGATTCGCTCTCCCACAGAGAGGGAACAAAAGAAAGCAGGCTTGAATTTCAGTTCCAGTTCTCTTACTCAGTTATCTTAAACCTCACATCTTTCAGCCTCAATTAACGTCTGTTTCTTTCCTCCTACCAGGCAGGGCTCAGGAGTTACTTCCCATTCAAGCAGAATTCTCTGACACAATCACACCCTCCTTTAGGATTCTCCTGCCTTCTATGCAAATATCTTCCTCATCACTTACTTCTACCAATATTTGTGAAAATCTACCTTTACAATCATACTGCTAGATACTTGAGTAATAATGAGCAAAGCAGACCCTGCCTTTTGTATAAACAACAGTGAGAAGATGTGATAAACACTATAAAGAAAAGGGTTCCAAGCCACTGTAACTAAAGAATCTAATCTAGTTTAAATGCCAAAAAGGTTTTCAAGGAGCACAGCAACAATCTGAAAAGGAAACATGAGCTTTTCAGAAGCTCAGAGCAAAGAGGCTGGTACACAGACGTGAGGTAGGCAGAGGCAAGATTAGGTCATGTTAAGACACCACAATTTGCTCAATTTGCTAGTATTCACTAACTATAGGTCTTTCTGCACAACACTGGGCATCAGTAACGCAATAGCAACAAGAATATCAGCTACAACTCTCCACAAGGGGCTAATTGGTTTATTCTAGTTCTACTATACCATGGTTCACTCAACAATCAGAGTCTTTCCCAGATATACAATTCATAGAGCTATATCTAACACAGCAACAAGCCTAAAGCTAGCACTCAAAATTAAATATGATGAAGGAACAAATGCTTAATTTAAAAAATAAATCTCAGAGTAGGGGCTGGAGAGATGGTTCAGTACTTTAGAATACTGACTATTCTTCCAGAGATCTCAGGTTCAATTCCCAGCACCCACAGGTGACTGATGAGCATCTGTAACTACAGTTTAAGGGGATCCACTGCCTTCTTTTGGCCTCTGTGGGCACTATAAGAGGGACACAAAAAGATAGAACACCCATACACAAAAAAGAGTAATAATCCCCCAATAAAACAAAATTTAAAATTTCAAGAGTAAGCAAAACAACTAAAATATGTTTATTTGAATAACAATATAAATACCTCCACAGAATCCATCAGACCTTGCAAAAGGAGTTTCTGATGGGGAAAATCCCCATCTCCAACTGGAAAATAGCCCAATGTTTGGATTGCTCGTTCTTTCATCTGGAAGAACACAGATTCTTTTTTTAAAATTTGAACAAATTAAATAACAGTTTTATCTCAAAACAGTATTTCCAAGATGAGAAGATGGGAAGGGGAAATCCATCTGCCAAATAAACCAACGCCTACATTATTACAAAAGTGCCCAATTTTACAGAATTATAAAGACAGTAAAAGCAGAAAACTAAGCCCATTAAGAATCTATACCTATAAAAATTAAAAATAAAAAAGTCTTAGGTTTATTATTTAAACTGTCAAGGTAACAAATGTGGTTTATAGGCACAAAATTATCTATACAACTTAGTAGTCCTTGGGCAAGTTCTATCAGTCCTCTGAAACTTGTTATCTCGCACAGAAATGACAACTATGCCTATTTCACCACATCTTTTTAAAGACTTACTTTTAATACATGTGAAACCTGTAGCATATATCTTGGGTAACTTGCATCATTCATCAATAACTAAAAACCAGATAATGATAGCTAAAAAGAAAACTATATAATACATTATCTTGGTTTTAAATAGTAGCTAAACCAAGAACAAGACTACAATGTTTTTTTGAAAACTTATAGTAAACTGGTATTTTCCTACTCATTACATTAAAGCACCTTCATCTTCGACATCAGGTACTTTAATTACAAGAATGTTGTAAAGTCTATGAAAACAATTATCTCAACTTAAAAACTCTAACTGTTCCTCCCTCAGCTTATTCACACTGCTTCCTCATGCCTACACTTCTCCAAGCCAGACTGGCTGTGAGAGAGTAAGATTCGCACTGCCCTGAAGTTATATGGATCAGGAGACTGAACACTTATATCTATCTTTTGCATGACAAAAATAGTCACTGAAAACCAAACTGTTAAGAAGCTAAATTAGAATAACTGGGTCAAAAGATAACATACAAAGCAGTTTATACATGTCTCCCTCAAAAGCAAATTAAAAAAGCAAATACCTTTATCAAAATTACATCTTTATCATTTTTAACACATTAGTAAAACCTTATTCTATCTGCAGTGGGCACAGATGGCTACAGATAGATGACTATACTCATAATAACTTGGCTTTGTTAGTTCATACAACTATGAATTCCAGAAAGGAAAGGGGGAAAAAAAGAAAAAGAAAGGCTTGCCTTATTTGTTTCTTTACTGGAAGGGATTCTATTGAGTAAGCTTTCTACCAGATGAAGTTTGGTAAATCCAGATCCTTCACTGGGGATCGGGAGAGGACCATTTCTGCCAATTTCACCCAGGGCTGTACAGGCAGCAATTGCCAACAGAGGTGATGTACTGTCTAAAAATGAACCTGTGAGCACATGTAGACACAACAGGGTAGCACACTGTTAGTCTTATGATTTAAAACAATCAGCCATGTACTAATTTTTTAAAGTAGCAACAGGAAATCAAGGTCTCTGGTGTTTTCTGGTTGACAGGCTGACAACAGGACTTAAGTGTCCTTGAACGTTAGTTTTCCCCATAACATAACTGACACTAGAATATAAGAACATGGAGAAAGCAGGTTACTTTACGGGAGAGCTTGTGTCTTTAAAGTGCAATATTATAAGAAGAAACTAAAATACCATATTAAAAATTTAACATAATTCAAACCCTGCAGCACCCAAGTCAGTACAGCACTGACCTATTGTTTCCGTAGCGCTCCGAATGAGCTCCTCCTGCTCAGGCAAGAGACCAGCATCTGTCTCCAGGTCATGCTGCTCTGCTGCTCTCATCCTCTTCTTAGCCAAGTATCTTCCCACAGTGAATCCCAATGCAAGCAAAGATCCATGCTGTACCTCAGGGCTCTGAATTTAATAACGTAACAGCACTGTTTCTACCTCACACATGAAAAGACATGCTGAAATAACTGCTGTTAAAGTAATTCCTCTGATAAAACCTAAGGCTGGAAAATAAAATGATTCTACTGGAAGTCAATGACTTAAACAAGAGCAGTTTCTAACAAGAGTTTCTAACAGAGAATGCTGAGAATCTTTACTCATATCCAGATTTAGATACTTTAATTTCATACAACCTCAACTGTGGGTCAGGTGACTTTTTAAATATGCTTCTCTAGTCCTTATACTTTCCTTCTTATCTAATTTTTATTTTATGTATGAGTATCAGCCTCAATGTGTGCTAATGTTCATGCACTGTCTCCAGAAACCAGAAAGGTATCAGGTCCCTGGAAATGGATTACATACGGTTGTGAGCTGCCATGTGGGTGCTGTGGATTGAACCCAGGTCCTCTGAAAAGCAGCCAAGTGCTCTAACCACTGAGCATCACTATAACCCATTATGCTTTCTTCTTGTTTATACAGCTAGTTATCATAATGCTCAAGGATAAATTCTTTATACTGCCAACAAAATACAATGAGCAGTTCTTTTTCTAACTACTAAAATCTCCAAATACAAATTAGGTAATATACTAATCAAGTTTGCTTTTACTGCAGTTAAGTGGTAGCAGAGATGGGGGTGGGAAGAGCTAATAACTGAACACCAGGCAGCCCTGGGGATTCCCACATAACTGCCTACCACAATGTTACACATTAACTAAAACAGTACTTTTCAAACACATAGTTAAAATCTACTAATTGGAGTGACAGAATCAACACATCTATGCAATTTTTACTTATAAAGGCTAACAATGTGTAGGTTTGCTTTACAAATGGAAACCTAAAAACTAAAAGTACAATCAGATACTATGTAAAACCCTATCACCTACTAAAAAAGAGGAGAACAAAATTGAGTACAGTGGCACATACTAAGGCAGGAGAATCTCAAGTCTGAAAGCTGCCTCGGCTACACAGTGAGATTCAGTCTCAAAAACTATAACATGCTCAGGTTAGTCCACTCTTGCAAGTAAATTTCCTAATCTAAGAAGATGTCCCTTAAAGATTCAATTATTTTCAGAATTGAGAGAAAAATGGGATAGAAACAAAATGTCATTTCTTTTTTTCATATTTCATAATCAAAATTTCATATTTTTCACTGTCTTACAGGCACAAAGTAGAAATTGATTCTTTCTAGCAAAATGGCTCCTAAGTTCTTGTCATAACAGTACTTAGATCTCAAACTGGATAAATCTGCTGGTTTAAAAAAAGAAAACTTGCCCTAGGATTAATAACAGTGCCTGAGTTTGAGACAGGTTTGTATATTTTGTCAAAATGCAAAGTTGTTTTATTTAAATAATAAAGAAGAATGAAGAAAAACTGGTAACATACATGATTGTCTTTTGTAGCCTTTATAAGTTGTTCTATCATTGACTTTAATTCATTTCCAGATACTGTTGACACAACCACAGAGTAAAACAAGGCCGCCAATTCACGCATTTCTTCTTTACTGCTACTCATCAGACTCTGAGCAACACAGAGAAGAGAGAGATATATGATTCATAACCATCTTCCTGCTGACAAGTTGACATTTAAAATTATAAAAGTAAATGATATATTTAACATTCAATCTATTGTTCTCCATGAAAAATGCAATGCAAGAAACTATTATTTCCAAACAAAATGACTCTGCCAGGCTCCAATGGACAGTTATAATACAAAGGTCACACACATGGCCTTGGTCAAACTACATGGTGACAAAAAATAAAAAACCCAAAAGTCACAAATATGGGAAAGAGGCCAGCGGTGCGATGGAAGAGGGTAAAAGGTATGAGACGAAGATAAAAAGAAATAAGGGAGAGAATTATCAGAATATATTATGTTCACGTATGAAATTATCAAAAACAAGCTTAATATATTTGAATTGGATCTAACCTGAAATCCTCCTTCCCACAGTCTAGCTTCCATAGTACCACAAAATACTATGCAAGTGCCATATTTAACAGTCCTATTCAGCTGTGACATCTATGAGCCACAACAATGACCAGCAAGGCAAGATATCCAGAAACGTGTAAAAATGGCAAGCCAAATCAATGGTAACCAACAGCTGTCTAAATGGACTCAAGGCCCATTCAACAGAAGGGAAATCATGCCTGGTACTATAAATCTAGCCAACTATCCAGGACTAGTGAGGTATTAAAAAAGAACTATTACCACCTAGTTAGGCCAGGATAATTCTTAACTACAATCTAAATCTTATTCCTATCCCAGAGGTAAGAATACCTATCATGTCTCATCAAAAAAGCTTCTCTCTATAACAAATGGAGACCATTATAGAAAACCACAACTGAACACAATGCAAACATCGATGGATTGTGGGGGAGTCCAGCCTGAATGGATACATTTGCAGCACAGCTCCTGCCTCTATGATTCACGTAACATCACAGAACAGGTTTTGGAGATAGGAGATAAGACTGTCTCTCTTCATATTGGTTGGATAAACAAGACCCAAACAATGACAATACTAATAGACATGCTAACACAGTAGAGGGAAATCTTACCAGGTCCCACCCCTAGACAAAGAACTACAGGCAACCAATGATTGCTGAGGGAGAATTAGCCTCTCCCAGGGATGAGCTCCCTGACTGGTTATCCAATACAAAGTGGTCAGCCCTGAAATCATATACACACAAACAACAAAAATGAACTCATCAGACTGTATGAATATATTTCTCTCTGTGTGTGTATACGTATATACACACGTACATACATATATATAAAATATTAATAGAAAAAGAGGCTATCAATTTGAGAGTTGGGGAGGAATATGGGAAGGATTAAAAGGAGGAAAGAGAAGGGAGAAGTAATTTAATTACATTTTATTAAAAATGTAAAATAAAGAAAAAATTGTAATGAGCTGAAATTATATACAAAAATCTCAGCTGGGCGGCAGTGGTGTTTGTCTTTAATCTCAGCACTTAGAAGGCAGAGGCAGGTAAATCTTGATGAGTCAAGGCCAGCCTGGTATACCAAGGAAGTTCAAACAGCCAAGACTGTTACACAGAGAAACCCTGTCTCAAAACAACAACAAAAAAATCTTAGCTACATGTCCATTAAAACAGGCAAAATAAATGTAGTTGATTTAAAATAAAGATCAGTAAATCACGCCGGGCGGTGGTGGCGCCTTTAATCCCAGCACTCGGGAGGCAGAGGCAGGCGGATCTCTGTGAGTTCAAGACCAGCCTGGTCTACAAGAGCTAGTTCCAGGACAGGCTCCAAAACCACAGAGAAACCCTGTCTCGAAAAACAACAACAACAAAAAAAAAAAGTCAGTAAATCAATTTTTCTGTGAAAAATCAAGACCCTGTGGTCTATCTGGTCACTCTGGGGACTACCCCATTATGCCACTGTTCACAAAAGCAGGCAAAGATAATACATAGAGGGATGGACACAAATGTGTTTCAATAAAATGAGGACTGCAGCCTGTATGTCATAAAATAATGTGTTTTGTTATTTTTTCACCTACTTACAAATATAAAAGATCTATAGTTGTGGTTCGGAAGGAAAATACCGGCCTACCACGTGCAAAGCACTCTTTTCAAACTCCAGCATTTTTTTTTTTTCAAATAAAGTGAACAATAGGGCTAGGTGGCAATGGCACACGCCTTTAATTCCAGCACTCAGGAGGCAGGGGCATGTTGATCTCTGAGTTCAAAGCCAGCCTGGCCTATACATTCAGTTCTAGACAGCCAGGGCTACAAAGAGAAACCTTGTCTCAAAAAGAAAAAAAAAAAAGAAAAAAAAAAGAAAAAAACAGGAAGGAAGGAAGGAAGGAAGGAAGGAAGGAAGGAAGGAAGGAAGGAAGGAAGGAAGGAAGGAAGGAAGGAAGGAAGGAAAGAAGGAAGGAGAAAAAGCAAAAATAAAACCTTATTTTTAGTTCATAGGTCCACGGCATAACAGGCCCTAGAACCAAACTCATATTCTAGTTTCTCTTCATATCATAGAAAGTTTTCTTACCTTCTATTAAGTGATCAAAACCTACAACATTAGTTTAAATTAGAAAATATCCACAAAGAATGAACACCCTTCTTAAAATAAGAAGCACATTCAAAAGACCAAATCTTCTCAAGAAAAATAAAAAACTTGTATCTCTTGACAAACTACATTCCTATTTTCAAATTTAAAGATAAAATCTATAAATAATTTTACCATAACTCAAGCTAGTTTCCCCAAAATGAGTTACATTACAGCACAACAGAGATACATTCACAACTGTATGAGCCATATTTTTACTAAATTCAAATTACACTTACAATTTTATTTGCTAACACCTTTGGTGTTATGAGAGAAGAACACTCTTACTTGAGCTGGTAGCATAACTTAGTAGTACTCCCCACATGAAGGGTGGGCATGATCAAAATTATAGACACATGTCTTCCACATCTGGAAATCTAAAACCTACACTTCTCACTCATACATTCGCCCATGAAATACAATAAATCCTCCCTGCTATGAAAAATTATTTCTCTGAACGAAAAACAGATAGTATTATGCACTGCAACAGATAAGAATCCTAAATGGTCAGTAATAAGGATCTAGAATTAGCCAAGCAATGGAAAATGATGAAGCTAATAAAATAAAAAGGAGTTTTCTACACAGTTACAAGACTAGCTACAAGCTCTACAACCCAGTAAAAGAAATTCAAAACTGTAAAAGGAAACATTTTAAATGCATTGTTATATATATATGCATAAGCAATATAGAAGGTTTCACCTCATAAAACTATTAATGTCCTTTGTATGTTTGTCAGAAGCAAGGCAGAGTGGGAAACTGAGAAGATTTAAAGGCATGTCACAACTACAGAAGTGCTTCTTGACAAATAAATATACAATGTAAATGTGTTTTTCAAAATTATATACCTATTATCATAAAATATTTTTAAAGTGGTTGTTGTTGTTTTGTTTTGCTTGTTTGTTTCTCTGTGTAAGAGCTATAGCTATAGCTACCCTGGAACTCGCTCTGTAGACTACGCTTAGCCTTGAACTCACAGAGATCCACCTGTCTCTGCCTCCTGAGTGTTAGGATTAAAGGCGTGTGGCACCACCACCCATATTTTTAATTGATGATTCTTAAATTCATCCCACAGCATCACCAAGATGTGTCATGAGAGATGTTGACTGACCTGCATGTTTTCATTTTTTAAGTCATTTTTGAAATTACTTAAAGGTAGTAAACAGCATATTAAGACTGGTAGGAAGAAAGATACTTTAATTAGTTTGAAATTCTTAGAGAAATAAACATGTCATGAGGACATACCTTGATCCATTCTGTTTTGTCTACAAATTTGGTGGCCAATTTTTCTGGATACACTGACACAGCTTCCAATAAACAGTACATGACTGGCAAACCTAAATAAGAATTCAGAACTATTTTAACTTTCCTGAAAAAGAATGAATACAAAGAAATCCCTAAATTCCTCTCAAATGTAATATTACTGTTTAAACACAAATTCTGGTCTAAAGATGGAAAAATTCAATTCAATATATAGAATGCAATTCAGTTATCAATAGGATGTCCTGCTCTTCATATGCATTTAAATAAGACAAATTAACATCTTTCTGAAATGAAAAATGCACCAAGAATAAATCAGGTAGACTGAGAAAGTAAACAATGGTTAATGTTTAGTTACAAAAGTCAAGAAGGTTGGAATAGATTGGCTGCAAATTCTTATGACAGTCTAAAATTTATTTTTTTTACATTTTTATTGAATTTATTTTTTGCAGATTTTGTGTATCTATATAGTATATTCTGATTAGTGTAACTCCCGACCCTCTATTTCTTTCTTTCTCATCCATACTGTTGCACAAACACACATACATTTAACCATCTCCTACCTACAAGTCCTTTTCCCAATTACTATCTTTTTATTATATTTTGAGGCCCAATGGGTTTAACTAGGGTAATCTGTAAGATCATGGGTTTGTAACTTACCTACTGGAGCCAGATATACAAATACTGAAGAGAAAGGTAAAATTAACTTTTTGCTTAATTGTTTTACTGTTTTTTCTTAGTATGATTATGTTCCTACCTCCAACACCTGCTAACAGCTGTTGAAGCAGGCCGATATAGATTTGAACAGGGTTGGTTTCTCCACTCTTAGAAGATGAAGCTGTCGCCTGATTGCTTGACATTAACGTCCGAATGTACCGTCCAATAGCTGGAGCATGATCTTGCATATCAGCCAAACTCTGAGAGGTGGGCACCACACCTGCACTATGAGCCAGGCACATGCGCAAGTAAAGAACTATCTAAAACCAGAAGGATGAGAAATGCCAACTTCTTAAAAAGTCAGTGTGGGGCATATTCTTCAACGTGACAATTTTCAGATTTCACTCCTCACCCTCCTTTATGAAACACTACAAAATCTTAATAGAAGCCAGGAAACATGATTCAATATGCTAACTAAATTAACATAATTTAACAAAAGGAGTAACAAGATTTCACAAATCCAGACGTGTTTTCTTAATGAAAGTAAAAGGCTTGACTACTTTTTCTTCTTCATGCTAGGACTGAAGCCTAGCCATCTTCCTACTCTAATAAGATTAATTGCAGTTTAATTGGTGCAAATCAGTAATTTAAAACATAAAACCCACCTTAGATGTGATAAATTAATACTCTCAATAAATCTGATAAACCCTATCTTGCCTTCTAGCCTAGAAAACCCTAGCAATTTCAACAGTATATTGGCTTTAAAAGTCAAATCTAACTTGTTACAAAAGCCCAACAGTAACCAATGCAGAGCACCTTGTTCTGAAATAAAGACAGGGACTGGGAATCTAGGGGTGACTCAGCAGTAGAGTACTTGTCTGGCGTTTCTAAGGCCCCAGGTTTGATGCCTGAGACAGGGGTTGGAGGTGAGTAGGAAACCTCAGTGAGTTAACTATGAATTAAAACAAAGCAAATTACCAAATACTAGGCCTTGTTTGTCAAAACAAACACTCTAAAAGGACAAAGATACCATAATATGAGTTTAATATAATGCAAAGGATCAGATACACCTTAGGTATGATGTTAGTTTTCATAGCCACTATACAGGAAGACACAGAAGTCCTACCTCTCCAAATGCTGCTGGATTAAATGGAAGGACAGTGGTTCCGGTCATGTATTTGACTGGAGTTTTCATCCGATGGGAAGCCTAATAAAGATAAGCCCGAAACAAATTACATTTTGAAAATTAACTGTTCTCTTACTCAGCTCAAAATAACTGTACTTCTAGCTATATTGCTATTGTTGATTTGCATTTGTCTTTGGGGTTTTTTTTTAAGGTTTATTTTGCTCTCTATATATAAGTGTTTGCCAGAATATGTAACTGTGTATCACACTCATGCAGAGTATGTTGAGGCCAGAAGGGCATATAATATCCCCTGGGCTAGAGCTGCAGAAGGCTGTGAACCACCATGTGAATTCTGGGGATCAAACCCAGGTCCTGTCAGAAAAAAAAGTGTACTATTGACTCCTTGCCTTGACTCTAGTCCCTTTCATTTGACTTTTTCAAGATTTTTCCTTTTAAAAATTTAATAATTTTTACTTATGTATATGCATGTTTTGACTAAGTGTACCATATACACACTCAGATGCACTGGAACTAGGATTATAATGATCGTGAGGCATCATGTGGACGCTGGGAACCAAACCATGCCTCTGCAAGACAGCGAATTGTCTTACTGTTAAGTCTTCTCTCCAGCCCTAAAGGTTTATTTTTATCATTTTATATTATGTGAATTCAAGTGTATCTGGGTGTGAGTGTGTGCATACGAATGCAGGGCCCCACAGAGGACAGATGCATTGGATTCTCCAGAGTTGTGGTCACATACAGCTGGACACAGATCCTGAAAATCAAACTCAGGTCTACAAGAGTAGTATATGCTCCTAACCACTTAGGTACCTCTCCGTCCCATGCATTTGTTTTTTTTTTAAACAAAACATTTTTCTGTCTTTTTCTAAACAAACAGTCACCTGCATGTCTTTTCAAAACAAAACATCTTCCTGCTGCATATGTCCCTCACACTCCAAATGCTATTCTCTAACATAATCAAAATAGACCAACATGAAGAGTGGACAGTCAGTGCTGAGGATGACTACTGCCAATGCTCTGAGTCAGCCGCAGAAACCCTGTGCAAAGCAGAGATCTACAAAACAATTTGGAATAACAATAGTAGAAAAACCCTGAGCTGCTCCAAAGCATCCTTACTTTATGACATCTGGTGTCATTAAAGAGGAGATAAAACTAGCAAAACAAACAAATTTAATCTTTTTAAAGATGTGTTTTTAACTATGTCATACCAAAGGAAAATTTTCTTCAACATATTCAATGCTGACAAGCATTAAAAGAATTACAAGTCATTTGTATTTAGGCTAAACAAACCAATTGTATATAAGAATTATATTTCTCTCCTTACTTTGTAGCTCCCTTTTACTGTAAGTACTATGATTGCTAGGAACTTTATTATTTAATATCTAAGTATAGAATTTTTTCATTTAAAATGTCCAGTTTTTCTCCAACATCTATTATATGTTTCACATTAATTACCTATAGATAAAATCCCTACCTTTTCCTGAATGTAATATACCATTTCTGGAAAAGATGGCATCTGCTTAGAAGCACTTTCCTTTTTGTTTCTACCAGGAAGACATCGTAACACACGTTGTGCTTCACCATGGACTTCTTCTCGTCTTTTAGAAAGACAAACAAGAATTAAAAAATAAACTTTACCAACTGAAAGAGTCACCACTTGAAGAATGGAAACAGAAATTTTATTTGACAGCTGGAGTTTTGACAAACTGTCTTGAATACATTTTGGGCTATATAAGCAGTAAATAAAAAGTAAAGTAAAACTTACAATCTTTGGGTAATTTAATGACATCTGGAGATTCATTTGACTTACATCTTTAACTTTTACTCACAGGGAAAAAACAAGACAGTAATTACTGCAACTCATTATGCAAATATCTGTGTGCTTTACTCTTATTAAAACTAAATCACAAACAACTATAACACACATTAAAACTCAGTAGCATGTCCTGTGTTCTACAAACCCACCTCAATTCTGACACTTCTTAGCAGTTTGTCTACAATTCTACAAAAGCTGGCACCTGAATGGCATTCATACGTACAACTATAAAACCTAATCTAGCTTGGAGGTGGTGGCACGCATCTTTAATCCCAGCACGAGGGAGGCAGAGGTAGGTCTATCTCTGTGAGTCTACAGAGCAAGTTCTAGGACAGACTTCAAAGCTAGAGAAACCCTGTCTCGAAAAATAAAAACAAACTAACAAAAAAAAAAAAAAACTAATGTATTTCATGACACCTAAAAAATGACCTCACAGCTTTACTTTGCTTCTGTATCACAAGTATTCTCAAAACTCCTCAACTGCCTCTGAACGGGTCCTGAACCCCTGAGAGTGCCCTGCAGAGTGGCAGGAAGGAACAAGCAGGCAAAGCTAGAGGATTTCTTGCTTGAACAGAACAAGTTTTATTAAACTAAAAAGTAAATAAAATACTAAATTAGTCATGTTTTGTTTTTTGTGGTATAAATAAAAATACTGGTTAAGGTTTGTCTAAGTTCCTAGACTAAAATCTTGTTCTAACACCAATTGCTGCCTTAGCTCACAGATACTAGGATATCTGGCATATAGCTAGAAAACTTAAGGTGGGGGGGGGTCAACAAAAACAAGACTAACAATCAAAACCACTGGAGCCAAACTGAAATGCAAATCATTAAGAAGGAAAAAAAATCAAAAAATAAAAGTCAGAACCTGTCTTCAGTGAACTCACTTAAAATACATATAATTCATACCGAAGGGAGACATCAGAGGCATATCTAACAGAACCAATTAAAATTCTCAAACAGTTAATCAAGTAACTTCCCATATTTTTTAAACTGATCACAGAGTTTATGGAAAGGCTATTCAAATAATAAAAGGAAGCTTAATTTTATTTTAGACTTTACAATAAAATAATCTTATTTAAAATTAAAAAAATTAGATATAATAATCACATAATATGGCAGATATAGAGTACTTCACACATGTTAAGATGTCAGAGACTATAAAACAGGTAATAGGTTTGATAAGATTTCTTAGAATAAGCACACTTATATTTTATTATATTTACATAATGGCTTAAGATCATTTATCAATTTCAGAAATACTTAAATGATGAAAAGAGGTGCCTCATGAGTGCAGAAGGTAGCACACTAGTCAAATGAAAAAGTACACTTTAGAACAGCAGTAACATAATTCACACATACACATATACATGCAAATCTCATTTCAAAATCTTAACATATTAGATACAAAAGATATTCTATCAACAAAATTAAATATCAAAATAGGTATATTAAGCAATCAAAGACATCAATCCTTTTTTCTCCTTTAGAGGACCTCTCTATACAATTATGTGTCTAAGTATAATTACATTATTTATACAATTATGAGGTTTGCTTTATTTACATTTGACTATTTCACAATAACTTTTCTATCTATATTATCTATGTGTCATATATTTTAGACATACATGTTAATTCAACATATAAATATATAGCTATATGATTATGGATCGCCTGAAGGTATATACTTTTAACTCCATAATAAACTACTTCTAAATTTCATCAGCCAACTTTGCAACCAACATAAATTTTAGTAATTTTAAAATATACCTAATTAACCCAAGTTCAATTTGACACTTCTAAACTTACGGGTCTCCTGCAGCCAGTAGGAGCAAATATCTGGAAGGTATATGATCTGAAGGAAACACTGTGCTAGCAAATTTCACTGCAACTTGCCGAACTTGAACTTCAGGCTATTGAACAAACAAACAAAAACAGCAATAATTATCAGCATCTCAATCCAGTCCTAAGTCAACCTAATTGTATATAAATTTGATATATCAATAAACACATGTCCAAAACAATATGAATCAAGATAAATCATTTGTTCAAGAGCTCCCTTGTGGGGGGACAGACCTCACACATTACACACAAGATCCACCACTGAACTATATATTAGTCCTATTTACGATCATACTACTTAGACGTCTCTGACATTACTCATACGCACTTCTATGGTCTAAAAGGATCCTGCAAATAGAGCAAAGATCCTATCTAAGAGATCTCTCTTTACATATACACACTTCTGTCCAAACTTGAAGACAAGGCCATTGTGAGGCCTCCATCATTATCTTTGCCAGCTTTCAAACTCTTAGTCACAAAGTGAAATTCAGATGTTTTTCAAAGGATAGAATATGACCTTACATACTATAAATTTGAAACAAAAATATCTCTTTCTCAGGTTTGTCCTGACGTTAACAATGACTTGAGGGCAGAAACTCAAATATGCAATTATATTTCCTTAATTTAGATTAATAACTGATGAAATTGGCCAGTTTGAAATTTCACTGTCACTAAAGGCTTCCCCCAACATATTCCTCCAGCCAAAAGTGTAAGTGAAATATGTGAGAATTACAAAATAATTTTTTTTTTTTTTTTTTTTTTGGTTTTTCGAGACAGGGTTTCTCTGTAGCTTTGGTGCCCGTCCCAAAATTGCTCTTGTAGACCAGGCTGGCCTCGAACTCTCAGAGATCCGCCTGCCTCTGCCTCCTGAGTGCTGGGATTAAAGGCGTGCGCCACCACCGCCCGGCCAAAATAATAATTTAAAAAGTAATATCATATGCAACAATATGGATGAGACTAGAAGACAAGTTAAACAGGCACAGAAAGACAAATGTCACACAATCTCACAATGTATCTCTTAGATTCCTGTGTAGTTTTTCTTTTTAAGACACCTTTCTAAAAAAGGTGATCTCATGGAAGTTGAGAATAGATAAAGAAGAGAGGTAGGTCTACAGGTACCAAATGAGTTAGATTTAAAAAAAAAAAAAAAAGTTCTGGTGTCCCAATATGTAGAAGAATAACTACAGATACTAAAATACTGCATATTTCAAAAAAAGCTAGAAAAGGGTATTTTTATTTATATGTAACTGTACACACTTACTGAAACATTATACCCATTAAATATGTACAATTTGTACTTACCAACTTTTAAAAGTTTAATATAAAAAAATGTATATACTATTAGCCATTGTCATTTATATAGCTGGGCCTACCTTTATTAAATATGAAGCTACAAGTGCCTCCATTAAAGTTCTCTGTGCTCCTTCTAAGGTACTATATGCTCCAACCATCATAGATAAGGCTTCCTGAATGGCAAGTCGAGTCTCGGGTTCTTCCTGTAAAGACAGAAAAATGGTGTTTCCCTCCCAGCAGACTTCCAGGAAAGTATCCATGCAGAAGTGTAAACTTAACAATATGTTTCCCTACCTTACACAGGGCTTCAAAAAGCTGTTGCACAAGAGCTATATCCTTAGTGAATAAATGGGGCATTCGACTATAAGAGAATGTAAGAATATCATTATCATAATTTTTCATGGGATGAAAAGGGGTAGAAAATGAAACTATATTCAAACACTCCTCTGCACACATTTTCACAACACTAAGTACAACGTCAGTATCATCAGGTTACTTTATTCAGGAACCATATATTTTTTAAAGTGATTATTTAATGTTTCAATTATATAAATAATCCTTTGTCAACAAATATTTGTATTTATATTATTTATATTTATATTTCCAGGTATTCCTTCTATAACATTCCATGTAATCAGTTTATATTCCAGACTTTAGCATGAAGGAAGAGATATTAAATTGTAATTTAAAGGAAAATCTACAATAGTAAGAGGCTTTGCTACTTCATGCCAATATATAAAGGGACAGAGTTTGAGACAACTCTGTGCTTATGAGCTGATCTAGGGTCACTTTCTTCTGAACCCTGAAGTTTCTTTCCCTTCACATCAAAGGAGAGCAATACACAGCCTATGTCTGCAGGAGCCAAAGTAACACACAGGTACCACGGAATAAATTTGAACTTTTTTTCCCTCCAGTTTAAAACGAAGGAGGGTGATACAAGAAGAAATTGAAAAGAGGAAATCATATTGAACAGAGGAAAACAAACCTTTGAAAACAGGATCCTTCACACTCATAAGTAACATCAGATTTAGTGATAAGAAACAACAAAAACACTAAAGGTTAACCTAAGGCCTATAATGTAATTCATTATGCAACCATAATGATAACCTATTTTGACCCAATTCAGTTTAAAACCAAATTTCAAGACTGAATTTATTATGGTAATGTGTGTTCAAAGGTAAACAAATCTTCTTTTCTAAACAGAAGGTATTTCTAAACGGTCTATTGCCATAAAATACATTTCCCGTCAGAATCATAATAATTCTAAATAATAATTTCTAAACAATTCTAAATAATTCTCCAGCCACTGTTAATGTCAAATAAATTTTTCTCAATTTTCAACAGATATCTCTCACAGAAAAAAAAAGATATTACTCACCTGGAGAGTTTTCCAACAGCTGAATATGCCATTGACAACAATTTAGGGTCCTTAAAATTAAAAAAAAAGAAAGAAAAAAATACAATAAACAATAAATCCTTTTGCCAAAATCATTAACTTATTTAAAACATTTTTTGTGTGTTTTTTATTTGCGTGTGGGGGAGTGTCAATCCATTCTCCCTCCTCCCTCTTCTTATAATGTTAACTTTAAAAGACAAGGCACTTACCTCTTTATACTCATTTATCAACTTAGTGAGACCATTCAAAAGCATAGGGCCTAGAGGCTTAATCTTGATTTCTGGGCAGCTTTAAAAAAAAAAAAATGAAAACCAAAATATCCTTTCAGATGGTCTCTTTTAAAAATTAGCAACAAATGCAGCTAAGCAATATATAAAGCCTGAAACTTTCTAGAGAAGTGACTCAGCAGCAAAAGCTGGCACTGCTCGTACAAAGAACTCTGGTTTAGTTCTCAATACCTATACTGTGCAACTCGCAAACTACAAGCAACTCCAGCTCCAGAAAATTCACAGATTTCTTCTGTACTCTGCAGGAACCATCACACACATGAACAGACCCACACAGACACACCCATATAAGTATGATTTTAAAATCATAAAAATAAATCTTAAACAATGGAATCTTTCTAAGATGAATATAACTGCTTTTTAGGAAAGAAGAAACAAAAATACCTGAGACATGGTGACTCTAAAAAAATGAATAATTAATTAGTTAAAAAATAAAACTTACGTTATACAAATGTGATGTACAAATTGCAGGGACAATGTTCTTAACTTTGAATTTGTATTTGTACCAAAGAGTCCATCATACACCACCTATATAAAATAAACAAAATCAAAAACACCAACTAACAAATAACAATCTGGCATTTTAAAATAGTAGTCAAGATTCAACAACAGACCTCAGCACTACACCATGCTCTTCAAAATTAATACAACTTTTATACTAACAAACACAAGCTGGCCAGCCTTTGTGGTGCACGCCTACAAACCCAGCACTCTGGAGGCAGAGGCAGGTGGATCTCTGTGAGTTTGAGGCCAGCCTGCTGGAGTGAGTTCCAGGACAAAAAGGGCTACATAGAGAAATACTATCTCAAAAAACCAAAACAACAACAAAAATAAATAAAATTGAAAAAACCAATAGCTGACCAATTTTAAAAGCTACAATACTGTGTGTGTGTATGTATACATACATATATATATATATAATAATAAAAATGTAAACTAGGAATTTATAAAGTTTATTCAGTTTCAGAATGCATACTCAGCTAGGATTACTTGTAGAATATACCTTAATTTAATTTTCCAAAAGAAAATCAATCCAGGGCTAAGAGAAAAAATCTCATGTGCTAACAGACAGAAAAGCACATTATTGGAGGTCAAAGAACAAATCACCGCAGTCAGTCAGTTCTCTATTCTACCATGTGGGTTCCAGGGATTATACTCTGGTTCTCAGGTGTGGCAGCAAGCACCTTTACATGCTGAGCCACCTTACTGGTCCAATGTTTGCCTTTTTTTCTTTTTGTTTTAAACAAATTGCAATAATACCCCCATCATAGCAACAGTATAGAAATTTGTGGTTATTTAAATTTATGAAGATTTGCAAAATTCCTCATCTTTAAATGATAAAAACATGCCCAGGTAAAATAAAAAGATAAAAAATTTTAAATACTTTAAAAAAACAGGAAAAAAATACTTAATTTAAGATGAAAAAATACTACAAGAAAGCTACATATCTTTTTATGATCATCAATACAAAAGATAAATACTGCATACTCAAGTAGTAAGCTAAAGCTAACTTCACATCAGAATTATTATATACCATGAACAAATAAGATTGGTCACGGCTCAGCAGGTAAAGGCAATTGCCATAAAAGCCTAGCAACCTGAGTTCAATCTCAGGAACCCACATAAAGGTAGAACCACAAAACAGATTCTACTAAGGTGCTCTCTGATATCCACACTCACAATATAGTACATATACCTTCCTACATATCATATATACACATAATATTTTTCTTAATGTAAAGATTTAGCCCTTGAAGATAACGAAGTTTCAGGGACAGAATATTTGCTTTGCTACAATAATTCATGTCAATAGACTAGAGAAGGAAAAATTCGTGGTTATTTCAATTTATGAAGATTTGTAAAGTTCCTCATCTTTAAATGATAAAAAACATTCAACCAGAAATAAAAAGAAAATTAACATTCTAAAAGTAATCTATGAAGAAAGCAGAGGAAGACAACCTCTGAGTTAAGACTGCCCAGAAATCACCTTATAGACACACAAAACTGCCCTCAGAAGAACTAAGAAAACAAGGTAGAGCCCATTCGAAGAAGACAGAAGGGAAGGAACACAAAGAAGATGAAGATAACAAAGATGGATGTCAAAGACAACAATAAAGTAGAGGAAAAGAAGGAGCACTGAAGAAGGCAGGAGACGAGTACTTCTTAGCCTCATCTTCCAACTAGAAACAGGAAAGTGTGGGGTTCAGAAAGGTTTCTTGCTTCAGGGAAGACAAGGAATTAAGTCATCCAAGCGTTATTCTTGAAATCCACTAACGAGCCCACAACCAGAAGACCTCCGGAACTAATAGCACTATTAGGTCAATACGGGCAGACTGAGCCACTGGAGCTACAACTGAAAACTATCTTCATCACCCCTGCAAACTCCAGTTGCAGAATAGGAAGCAGGATTCCATCCAGAGCCCCAAAGCCAGCTTAAGACATCTTGGAGCTCAGTGCCGTGCCCATGGTGATAGAAATAAAGAGCCCTGTACACAAGACAGAGCTCGCATAAGGTGCAGCTACTCCTGATCTGGAGTCATTCATTATACCTGCCCTAGTATCAGGCAAAGACCTGACGGAGCCTAAGGTAGACCCAGTTTTGACTCACATTATAGATATTTAGAAGTGAGCCTCAGGTATACATCACAGCTTCCCAAGACCATGCGATTTCCTGTAGCTGTGTGACTAAGTACAACAGTAGCAAGGGAATTCTGTCGTGAATAATTACCCAAAATCAGGCAGCATAGTATGAAAAGCAAGACTTCATTTGCTGTATGGAACAAAGCAATCAACACCAGAATTTGTCAGCTGACGGAGGCTCTGGGACAACCCCAGTGCTAAAATGACATAAGGTCCCAATCGACCAGACTTCTAATCCAGCCCGCATCACCTGTGGCTGACTGCAGCAGCCACTGGCCACCAGTCCACCTAAGCAACAGGAAGACTACACCAACATGGAGAATGCTCTTCCCTCAGTATTATACCTACCTTAGCAGGCTATAGGCTTAGACCATGACAGCTTGACAGAACTAGTGGTCACAGGCAAAAAAGAATTAAGGTGAGTGATTCAAACACCACGATTCTTTCCAGAGCTGGGTAAAATCCCAAAGTGCCTGACTGACAGGCTGGTAGGTGTAAATGATGATAGTGTCCTACTCTGACCACTGGAAAAGGCTTATAAAAGCCCACCACTCTTAACCTCTTTCCTGTTTCCTCAACAATACACAGAACACTGTATATGGAATATACCAGGGCTTGAATTGCCTTCTAGTATTGAAAACCATGACAACACACTGAGAGCAGACTTCCAGTGTATCTTGATCCCTTTTCTATTGCTGTGAAGAGACACCATAGCGGGGGGGGGGGGGGGGGTAGAGTGGAGGAAGAAAGCAAAAGAGCTCACTACAAAGAAACATCACCTCATAAACACTAGGAAGGCTATCATCAAAAACAAAACTAAGTGTTACTAAGAATGTGAAGAAAGGTTGTATGGTATACATAGTCAACATGGAACCATGGCAGTTCCTCAAAAACTGTAAATTATCATATAATCCTACAATTCTAGAAGTAGAATTTATTCATAAAGGAAGTGAGAGCAAGGCTTCAAAGAGATGCTTGAACATTCATAGCAGCACTATTCTGTGGAATACTCCTTAACAATGTGAATATATGTCACTGTGATTGCATTAATAAAGAAGCTGAATGGCCAATAGCTGGAAAGGTAGAGATTAGTGGGGCTTGCAGACAAAGAGAGCACAAGGAGGAAGAGGAGTCTAAGAATCATGAGGAGACACGGAGAGGAGATAAACTTGTACTCAGAGAAGGTACAAACACATGGCAGAGCATAGATAAGAAATATGGGTTAATTTGAGTTAGCTATTTATAATTAATGACAAGCCTCAGTGTGGTTTTTTGGGAGTGGCTGCCAGGACACTGAGGAAACTCTGCCTACAAATGGGGCCCAAATATCAAGCACAATTGGAACCAATGTGGGAAACTAAAATCCACTTAAAAACCTGAGAGAGCTTAATTCTAGACACAAAAATACAGAGTTTAACACAGCTTCTTGCAGAGGCTCTTTTCTTGTTTCCACAGAGGATGAGAACCTGTGGACTGCTTCCAGTCTGGTATAGTTTTATGGAACAAGACCCCCTGAAAGGTTGCCTTGAACACCCCTCAAGAAATTACTTCACGCAATAAATAGCAGGAAGAGTTTGGACAGAACTATGCCCATATTCCCAAATATTATTTACAAATATTTCTTTACATTTAAAGGGGGGTATGCTATAGAGATTGGCATTGGTATGGATCTTGCTCAATCGATACAAATTTAAGGTCAATTTTGTTATTTGTGTATTTCTGCTCTTAATTAAGGTATTGTGTTTGTACAGCTCATTTATAATTAAGAAATATAGGTAAATAGAAAGTCATCTATAATAGTCAAGCTTGTAGTCATATTAGTTAGGTTTCCTAGACGTATAAAGATATATTTCAGTTAGACAGGCATTCCTCAAATCTTTCAGAGACCTTCAGAATATGGCAATTAAAATGTTTAAGAACTTAGGACTTCTCATGACAATGAGACACATCTGCCCCTGGCAGCACCAATTACTTCAAGAGGATGATGGGCATCAAAGAGGTTCATAATGGAGCTGGTTAGCCATTTCGGCAAGAAACTGCTCTTGGCTGGACTGCTTGACTGGACATGTAGGACCCACAGAGAAATGACTGCTGAACTTGCCTAAAGGTGAGAAAGGGCCTTCGGGGTTTCCTGTTTCATAAAAGAATCTGCCAGACACATTAAGGACACAGAAGAAAGTGACTGACAAACTGCCAATATAGGTGGAACTGTCTTTGAAATTTCCTGCTTCATGGAAAAGTCTGTTGGATACTATGGGCCTGTGGGCTGGAGATTGAATGCCCTAACAGTAAAAGAATAACTTTGGGTGACTGTCCAGGCAATGAGATGTCTCTGTCAATTCTAGAATTTTGGAAGTTGCTTACAATGCACTTCCTGTTTACTTAGGTAATGTTATATCCTTCTGGAGTCTTTGATGAAGTTGAAGAATTTATAATTATAGTTACAGTTTTCTTTAGTTATGATAAAAGATAAAACAGATATAAATATTGTAACTGTAATCCTTGTTAGTAACTGTTTTGTTATATGTAATTTTACTATGTTAAAGCTAAAGCCTTCCTTTTTATTTAAACAGAAAAGTGGAAATGATGTGGGATGTCCTGTCTATGTGTTGCTTTTATTGGTTAATGAATAAATAACTGGCTTGGCCTATAGCATGGGAGGAGGAAGGCAGAGTTAGAGAGAAGCCATGAAGCCACCAAAGATAGACGTGAACTTTACCTAGTAAGCCAGCCATGTGACAATATACAGATTAGTAGAAATGGGTTAAATTAATATAAGAGTTAGCCACTAAGAAACTAGAGCTAATGGGAAGCTACAGACAGAAAAGTTTACAGATACACAGTAAAGACAGATTAAGATGGAAGAAAAATCCTCTAAATGGGTTGCAATGTGTTTAAAAATGTACATAGGCTTGGGAGAAAAAAGAGAAATGGTATAGACAATCATAGAAAAAGAGGTTTAAGAACAATAAAATTTTTAAGAACAAAGTAATATAAAGAAAAAAGTCACACAAAGATGGAAAATACATAGGTAGTCTGCATCCTGTATATTATTGTGTTGATTTTGAATTTTTTGAATGCTGATGAGCAAATGGCAGCTGCTGATAAACATGGGATTGTGAACTGGACTGCTAAACTGAACCAAAAAAGATACTTTACGGATACCTTAACTTTAAAAAAGGAAGTCAAAAAATGTTACTTTGGGGAAGGGGTTTTGCTTTCTTTCCACAGGAAATGAGAGATGCAGATTCATAACAGGTTAATATGGATTGTTTGATTGCAGAAGACCCCTGAAAATCCCGGCTACAAACATAAAGAAATAAACCCGAAAAATTGCAAAATACTTAACGTATATTTTACCTGCTCAAACATAAAATAAAAAATCATTTTGGCTAATTTGGGTACAACACTCAGTCTGTACTTGTACTAATGCAGATATGTGCTTTACCTTTATGTATTTTCGGAGCAAAGAGACCAGACACCAATAAAAACAGATGGCCCAAATGACCCAGCATGTAAAATGCCTGTTACAGTCTCTTCAGAACTCTGTATCCAAGCCAGTTTCAAGGCTGCTGGCTGAGATGGTACAGCCTCACTACCTAATCCAGTCAAGACAAAAAACAATCACCTTATTTTCTTAAGGTTCCCCCAAAGATACCAGCACTCACAGGAAGTAGTCTAGAGAACTACTTCACCCACATTCCCAAAAGATAGGAAAAAGGTGGCTTTCAGTTATTCAATGCATTATAAAGGCTTGTCCTTGTTTAGGGGTTGATTACAAGTTATTATTGGTCATAGTCAGAAAAAAAGGCTAAACAAAGGAGTTAAATGCAAAGATCTCTTTCTAAAGGAATAAAAGAATATATGATATAGGAATGATACCAAAAAAAGGGTAGATTTTAGATCTACTTTAATCCAAAAAACAACTATTAATTTTAAGATATTTAATATTGGTATGAATGTTAGTTTATTAATACAAATTTAAAGTTAATTTTGTTATACTGTATGTTTCTACTCTTGTTTAGGACATTGCAATTATGTAGCTCATTTAAAACTGTAAGGTATAGCTGGGTGGTGGTGGTACACATCTTTAATCCCAGCACAAGGCAGAGACAGAGACAGGCACATCTCTGTGAGTTCAAGGCCAGCCTGGTCTACAGAGTGAGTTCCAGGACAGGCTCTAAAGCTACAAAGAAACCCTGTCTCAAAAAAAAAAAAAAAAAAAAAAAAAAAGAAAAGAAAAGTTATGTGTTAAGAAGTATAGATTAATAGCTAGTCATCTATAACAGTCAAACTTAAGAGTCATGCTAAGTATGTCTTCAAGGTCATACACAGATATATTTATAGAGACAATGATTTTCAAACACTTCAAAGACCTAAAGAATACGGCATTTAATATGTTTAATAACCTAAGGTTTTTCATGACAGTGAGACACACCTTTTCCCAACAGCACCAATCTACTTCAAAAGAGGATAATGGGCATCAAAGAAACTCTTTATTGAGCTTTATAGCAAAAGCTAGCATTTGGGTGAAAAAACTGCCCTTGCCTCAACTGCTGACAGTATACTTTCCAAACTGGACCAGCAGCATGAAAAGAAAAAAATGATTGCCAAATTTCACCAAGATAAGGTAGGGGAGTCCTTCAAAATTCCCTGCTTCTCAAAAATGTCTGTCAGATATTATAGGCCTGTAGCTGAAGTTGAATGGTTCAATGTTACAGAAGAACTTTGAGTGACTGTCCAGGCAGTAAGCTTTTTCTGTCGTCTCTTAATTTTGGAAATCGCTTGCTCTGCACTTCTGTTTCCTCGGGTAATATATCCTTCTCAGGGCTTCAATGGGGTTGAAAACTAGAGAGTTAATTACAGTTGTAATTCTCCCTAATTATGGTAGAAAGTAAGTTAGGTACAAAACTCTAAACTCTTCAGGAAAAGACAACTGATAGAATATTTTCTCTATTTTGTTAAATACAAATATAACTGTAATTCTTACTTGATAACTGTTTTGTTGTATATTATTATACTATATTAATGTTTAAACCTTGGTTTTTAATTAAACAAAAAGGGGAAAATATGGAATATTACTTTACCCTATGTGAATATATGTCACTGTGATTGGGTTAATAAAGAGGCTGACTGGCCAATAGATAGACAGAGATTAGGTGGGACCTGCAGACAAAAAGAGAACATGAAGAGAAAGAGTCTAAAATTCATGAAGAAATGTGAGGAGATGAGCTTGTTATTCTGAGAAAAGATATCAAATCACGTGGAAGAGCATAGATAAGAAATACAAGTTAATTTAAAATGTAAGAGTTAGCTAACAACAAGCCTGAGATATTGGCCAAGGATTAATAATTAATAAGTTCCAATGTAGTTATTTGGGAGTAACTCCCAGGACACAGAGAAACTGTCTACATACATTACTCATGAAAGCTAAAATGTGAAATATGCCAAGGACCCAAACAGAGGAATGAGACATCTAATCTTAGAAAAGAACGAAATCCTGACACATGCTACAGCAGATAGACCTCAATGATACGGTACTTAGTAAAATAAGCTAGTCACTAAAAAAACAAAGACTATATAATTTCACTTATAAGAAGTACCTAGAAAAATCAAATTCATAGAGATAAAAACCAGAATAATGATAGGCAGGATATAAAAGGAAAATGACAATGAATAGTTTCAGTTTTGTAAGATGGAAAGAATTCTAGCAATGGAACCTTTAAAAAGTGAACTGCGTATTAAAACAACTAAGATGGCAGATTCCAAGTACATCTGACCACAATTTTAAACATAGAAGAAATAATATCTCAAGTGCCAGCCTCTAGCATACCTCAGCTGTGGGCTCTTTCCACAGTCCTTTGGTAGTGTGTTTTATACTTACTAAGCACACATATAGCTTTGGATGGTCAGGAAGATGATCCTGTATAACTCTGATGAAAAGAAATAAAACTAGGGTATTTTATGTTACTCAGACTGACATAGGATTCTCAGTCACAAAGACAGCCTTTGACACAGACAGCTAACTTTAGTCTCCAGAACAAATTCAAAGCAGGCTGGTTGTCCCTGGAGACAAATATCTGGTTTCTCCTAGAGACATATAAATGAGCTCGCTTTCCAAGGTGTTGTTTTACTAATTGAAGGTCAAAAGTTGAAGCAACTTTAGTCTGCATGTACTCCCTACCACTCAAGGTCCAGTTAATTATTGTTAAATTTTGATTTCCAATGTCATTTTCTGTCTGGGAAAGAACTATGTGCATGGGTCAATGCAATATTCCTAGCCTGAGAGAAAATACATTAGTTTTCATGTACTGTGAGAATGTGTCAGGCCTTGAAAATGTAACTTGTAATTGTCCAGAGTTTGTGAGGGCAGCGGGGGGGGGGGGGGGGGGGTGAGCAAAGAGAAGGATGTAGAGTTAACTAGGGAGAAGCTGCTGAATAGAGCATTAGGAGGAGCGATGTAGAGCTAATTAAGAAGCTGTGTAGAGGAGCAAGAGAAATTTTTCAGAAAGGATTTTTTTCATGAAGTAGTACAAGAGAAAGTTACCATCAGAAAGTGTCTGTGTTTCCTTAATTTTTTTCCCCTCCAAATAGAAAAGTCTAACCCAAAGAAAGAGAAAAAGATATTTCCTAAGAAGTTTAGTTCATGCCAGCTTCGTGGATTTTTTTACCCTGGTGCTGACTGGGGGCTAGCCCTACTAAGGCAACTACAAGGTGTGGCCTTTGTTGGAAGTGTGTCACTATGGGGAAGGGGGCAGGTTTTGAGGTCTCCTAAGCTTAAGCTACGCCCAATATGAAACACAGTTCACTTCCTGTTGTCTGCAGATCAATATGTAGAACTCTCAGCTCCTCCCACCAGCACCATGTCTGCTTGCATGCCACCTGTCATGATGACAATGAACTAAACCTCAGAAACTATAAGCCAGCCCCAATTAAATGTTTTTCTTTATAAAAATTGCCATGAGTATGGTGTCTCTCCACAGCAACAGAAACCCCAAGACAATTCCCCAAATATTTGCCTTGAGGGATGAGGCAGTCATAACTTAAAGATAAAAGATAAAAAAGGATCTAATACCCTTCATCAACACAGTTCAATAATTTCCCACCGCAAAGAAAGTTTGGTGTCAATACAGAAGACAGATTAAATGTGGGTCAGATGACAAGCCAGAAAACAAGGGAGAAGACTTCTGTAGCCACTAAATCAATAAGCAACAGTGTGAGTTAATATCATCTTTAAGCACAGAAGATAAAGGACTTTGAAAAGACAAAGTCAAAACTGTCCACTGCCTGATTTTTAACTATGATGGTAATATTTTTAGAGAAAAGATACAGACACACACAAACACACACAAAGTTTTAGTTTCTTATGATCACAAAAACTATTCTGGATGGAGTTACCACCACATTCTTAACGTGAATGGAAACTATAAGCAATATATATTGTAATATAATTTTACAAAATAATTTATACTTAACTTAATTTAACACTTAAGTTAGAAATAAAACTATTAGTCTTGTTTTATACACCAGTCTATTTCATGAATATTCATTAATACCTTTTTTTTCTCTAAGTAAAGCTATATGTTCAAATAATATTTCCTCTTTGAACAACACAGATTACCTGAATGTTAGCTGGGAATGTTTCAGCAGCTTGTCTAGAACGAAGGAGGTGAGGGACAATCTTTAACTTCACTCTGGTACTGACCGGGTCTCTTTTCAGTTCTGGCTTTAGAACTGCTCCCTGTGAAAAACATGTTTGATTATAATGCATTTTAAAATTATTTGTAGCTTTTTACTCTTTAAAATTACTGGAAGATTCCTAGGTGCTGGAGAGAAGGCCTAGCAGTTAAAAGCCCTTCTTGCTCTTGCAGAGGACCTGGGTTTGATTCCCAACACCCATACTGTGGCTCAAAACCATCTATTAACTCCAGTTTCAAGGGATCCAGGGCTATCTTCTAGTCTCTGTGGGTAGCAGACACACACACATGGTAATCAAACATACATGCATACAACAAAACATTCAAACATACAAATAAACAAATGTTTTATTACTAAAGATTCTAAAAGCTCTTACTTTTATCAGTATCACCAACTACCAACTGTTACATTAAATACTAAAACTGGGAAATCTGAAACATCAATAAGTTAATATTTAAATAAATAACATTTTCCTTTTAAAAGACAGACTGGTTTTTAAAAAAAAAATTACTGAGGAACACCATCACTTGATAGTTTTTGGAAGTTATCTTCAGCATCCATCTTACTAGGGAAGAGCTTGGTATTTCCATACTCTGAACTGAATTTGCTGTGATAGCTATTTTGCTTGATGTGATAACATCCAGTTTGCAGACACATGATCAGAAAATAGGGATGATTTCTGCCCCTTTTTAAGTAACTGTTAAGTCACTGTAGATCCTTGATTCTATAGCAAAACTTACTAAATAATGGTTTCCTAAAGCTGTTATAATTTGGAGTTTAAGACAAGTTGTTGAGCTCCTGCAGATGCTTTTAAATAGAATTCCACAGTCTATCTTACAGTTTGGATGGGGTCATTAGGTTGTATGCTTTTGTAACATCACTAGTCATCTGGAAAATTAAGCAAATATTTCAATATAAAACAGCCCCAAAAGATATTTTTAAAGTATTCCTTTGAACATTAACTCTTCAGGAAATGTATTGCTAAGTTACTGGGTCAATATTTAAATTTCCCACAATTTTAGTTTTTCCTTGAAAGTTTAACTTTTGGTATTCCAAAGAAAAAAAATCACTTTAATTATTTTTGATGTATGTTATCTTTTTCTTTCTTTTGAGAGAAAAGGTCTGTCAAAATACCAATCACAATAACCACAACTTACCTATTCTTCAAGTAAAATAATTTCTAATGTTTCATCAGGATATTAAGATAAAACATAATCATTCTGCCTTCTCTCTCTTCGTTCTCATTCTCACTCTCCCTCCTTCTCCCTTTGTTTCTTCATCTTCCCCTTTCCTTCCATAAGTATGTGACATAGCTTTGCCTTAATATGTGGTATGATCTCACACAATATATATCCACTATTACTCTCATGCCATCAATGCAAATATCAACTTTTAAAAAATGGCAAATAAATTCATGCCTTTACAGATTCCCTGAAAAGTTATTTGTTATTCCAAAGAGGTCAATAGACTATAATCTGAAAACCAATAATCTATCTAATTCTTTCATTTTTACACAAAGAACATGAAGCAGAGAGTTGAGTGATTAGCCAAATCTCTCTTCTTAACACATTGGTTTTTCGTGCAGACATTAGGAACTACAATCCAGGAATCTCACTGTTCTTTCTGCTATACCACTCAATGTAATCTAACTAGAACTGCTAATTAATATTTATGACCTTAAAAGAAAGCAACCAAACACACAAATCACACTGTGTTTGGACTGGGATTTGGAATACTTTGACACAGTGAAGAACTTATTAAGCAATGATGTTACTTTGAGACTGCAATAACCACCTTTTGTTCCAGATTATAATCAGGAACTAGCGAACTACAGCCTGTAGACCACATATGGCCCATTTATTTCAATATGAATTGTGAGTTTTAAAAAATTGCTTTTATACCTTTAAACAGAAAAAAGGAATAACATTTTGTAATACATGAAAATTATATGATATGAAAGTATCGAAATTCCTAATTTTATTGAAACACAACCATGTCTATTCAGTTATCTACTACCTCTTGCTTCTTTTCATGTTTCAGAATTTGAATAGTTACACCCTCAGATGCTATAATGTCTACAAAATAACTGCAAAAAAAGTCTGTGAATCCCTCATCTACATAATGTATTATTATTATTTATACATCAACATGGAAAACACCAGAACTATTAAACTCACCTTTCGGGAGTTTAACCCACATACACAAGCATGACTTAAAACTAGTATTTTATAAAACATGACTTTAGCTTATAAACTAAGTAAGAAAAAATAACAGTTGATGTCAGCACAATGTTTGTTACGCTGATGTGAGACTAAACCAAAGCAACTTACCTCTTTTGTCTTCAGTGGTATGTCCCCAAGGTATACCTTGTACATCTTATTAATGATGGCCGGGTTATTCCAGTCAATTAAACTATGGGAGGTTTCAATAGAGAGTTAAAATTATTTTTGTCCCCATTTCAATGATTAAAAAAAATAACTTTAATATTTGTCATCAGAGAAAGATGCCAGAAATACACAGATAGAAAGGACAACTGGTCTGTAGAAAGTAAAAAAGAAGTTAGCTTGGAAGACTACAAATCATTCGTTCCAGTTCTTCCACTTTGATTCATCAGATTACCAGAGCCAATGGCCCAACTACTGGGTTAGGGCCAGCACTATGGAGCAGCTCAGCAGAACAGACATAGACCATACTTGTACTAAAAGCTCTGGGCCAGGAGTTGATACTTCTGTTTAACTTAAAAATGTTAAACAACAAAAATAGTTTTATGCTTCAAATAATCACACGCTTGGAAACTTGTAACATATTGTCTTTCTCCAATATTGTTATTTGATTCCTGACATCGTGCAATTCCTTATCTACTTTAATAGCTTCAATATCTAAAACAAGAAGTCACAATGCCATTTGTCACAGACTCATTCCTAGCTGGGCTACAGAAAAAGGCTGAGTTGGGATACAGTGACTGGGTAAAAGTATCTGTCCCTCTACTACCACCACAGCTGGGCTCAGTCGCTCACTCTATAAACCTAATAATAATGAAATCTTGAATTGGACGGCTGAAGTTCTTCTCCCATGCTATCTCTTCTCTAACTTTGAACATAGTTCTTTCAACTTATGCAGTATTTCTGTAAAAACAATTTGTTATGCTGCTCAACTGTGGTTTTCATCCAATTTTTCCATTATACCTTTTCATTCGGCCTCTTCTTTGACTGTCTATCCACAATCCCACGTTCTCAAAGCACTCTATATTTCAATGTTAGTTCTACTCACCTACATCTCTTCTCAGCTACTTGATGCTAATTAATCAACTTCTACCACTATTTCCCTTTTATGAAACTTCAGGTTTTGAAAATTTCAACAAAACAAAGAAATGGTTTAGGAAAGCAAACTGAATGCCTAGTTGTGCTTGACCAGAGAGGAAATTTTTCACAGTTCCTTTATTTTGCTGTACTCATCTTTTTTAAGGTTTACTTTTCCATGTAGTCATTGTAAAGTGTTCAGAAAATATAGAAAACAAATTTTCTTCCATGAACCATGTTATTTTTTTTTTTCAATATGACAATCACTGACTTTGTCGTATCTTTTTCTAGACTCTAACTGGCTGACAGTACAGCTGTCAGAAATAATACTTGAAGATATACTTTTGAGATTTTTTTTTCTTTTCTTTTTTTTTTTTTTTGGTTTTTCGAGACAGGGTTTCTCTGTGGCTTTGGAGCCTGTCCTGGAACTTGCTCTGTAGACCAGACTGGTCTCGAACTCACAGAGATCCGCCTGCCTCTGCCTCCCGAGTGCTGGGATTAAAGGTGTGTGCCACCATTGCCCGGCGAGATTTTTCTTTCCAAAATGGGAATTAATTATGTGTTTTCCCAAAGGATTTTGATCTCTTGATATAATTTCATCGTATAAACATTTTTATCCAAAAAAACAAAAATTAATATATCTAGGAATTACATTTGTACTTCCAACAATCGAATCTACAATATGGTTACCAAAGGGGCCAGTTCAAACTTAATAAATTACTGAGAAAGAAGACATTTTCTACACTTCAAAACTAAATCCCTTGAATGGATATCAGAAATATTCTAAGTTATAAGCAATAAAAAAAACTTGAGACTTGAAAGATTAGAAAAAATGTAGTCCAATTTTCTCATTCTAGTGTGGCAAGGTTAAGCTTGGCTCTCAAATTCAATCAATAAAAGACATGAGCAAAAATAAGATCATGACTATCACCTCCTCTATGTCCCTCTCCCTAAACTCTGGGTCAAGACTTCCACATGGAATCATATTACTGAATATGGGTCATAACAAATTTTGAGCAGTAAAGTTTCTAAATATGGAACAACCAAAAATTCATTCAAAATCAAATGTGATGAAGCCAGTGTTTTGGGCAGTGCTGACTCATGCTGCATCATGCAGTTTCCCTGCAGCCTTTGCTCTGACCACTCAATTTGCAGGTTTTGCACTGCGCCCATATGGTGTCAGTCAAACAACACAAGCAAACATTAACTGAAACCCCTTGCCTCCTATCAAAAACCAGCATGTTATAAATTTCCCTGTTCTTACTATACATTCCATCTCTTATAGAAAGTGGCTGGAATACAGAAAACAAAACTTCTATTATTTTCTTACCATCATCCCTCAGCATGCAAAATCAAATGAGTCTATCTTTGAATCTTATCATGTTAAAATATTTGATTAGAACTTGCTAAGTTGAGACTTGAATTAAACCTTTAATAAAAAATCATTGCATGGGTTTTGGTTTAGGATTAGGAGAGAATGTACAGCAATTTCTAAACACCTTTAACTTTTGCCACTTTGTACTAAATATCTAGGAAAAGCAGTGTAAAATCAAAAAAAAGCAATAAACCCAAAGCAAGTTAAAGATGATCTGTCTTAAGTATTAAATATTCAGCCAAGATTTAATTCTTTGTGTAAAAATGAACAAGCATATCCATTTTATTAATAGGAAAAATGCTTTCATCATAAATAAATGGAAAATTTATATGTATAGCAAAAATTATTTTAAAATAAGTTTATGATTTATTACCATCAAATGTTTGATTTTCAAATCTATTCATACACTATATATCCACAGTCACATAAGAAAAATCTCAAAGAAAAAGGAACACAAAAAAAGTTAAAGAAGCCCTGCTATATCCCACCTTATATGCTTTAGTTGTAAGCTACTCACAGCCACCACCATTATCCAATCAAACATATTAACAGGAGAACAAACTAAGGCCAATCAAGTTCATTTTCTTATTTTACTATACCTCCTTGCACTGGTCTTCTTGGAGGGAGCAAAGTAAAATTATACAATATTTATAAAAGTTTTTATGACATTTTTCATATTCCTCTGTCATGTAATATGTTACTTTAGCAAAACTGAATGTATTCATCAACCTTCGGGACATGGTATATAGACCTGTAATCCTCAGTAGGCAGAGGTATGGGACAGGAGTATAAAGACAGCCTCAGCTACATAACAAAACCATCTCAAAATTTATAAATCAATTACTAAAACCTCATGATATGAATTTTAAATATACATACAGGAGCTGACTATGTATCAAAAGCTAACTTCAAACTTATTATTCTCTTGTTCCTGTCCCCAAGGCTGAGATTATGAGTCACTAGTGTTTAAGTTTGATTTTATTTTTTAACCAAAAAGATTATTTTTGTTATTCTTCAGTCTCTGTACTTATCATTTTCAATTTTATAATTAGAATATTTTATCATTTTGTATTCTACTTTATTTACTGCTACTTGAGGAGCACTTTATATGCTGCTACATAATCTTTACATTTTTGAAAGAAAC